>NC_064848.1:139604143-140339143 GCF_024139225.1 Suncus etruscus | reverse complement strand
TGGAAGGTCATACATTTTAAAAGTCATACATTCTAGGGAGTGCACAGGAAGGTTTTATGTGTGTATATACTTATACAAACATGTATACATATCTATACACATATAGTGTATATATTCTCAAGTAGTCAGAAAAAAAAAGTTTAAAGGTGCAAAGAACATTTAAACCATAGGCCAGAGTATACAAAATCTTCCCAGAGAATGAGTACTGCCAGCTCTGACTGGCTCATCAACTACCCCACCCCATCCTCCCTTGGGGCTTGGACTGCTTAATCTCACTGAAAGGTCAGACCATTGCATTTTCTGGGAGCTAAACAGAGTGGAAAAGGACCATTCTCATCAAAGGCATCCTGCAGTTCATTTCCCTTTCACAAATCAATGTGCCAGAAAGCAAGTCACTGGATTATGTCTCTCCAAGGTGTTTATGAAATTTGTCTCCAGCTTTATTCCTCTCCATGAATAGAATTTGGGTAGTCAGAAGAGAAGAGGAGGGAGAAATAACCACACAAGGTGTTAATACAATAAAGCTCTAGGAATCCAATAACATAAGCAAAACTATTAGTTCATTTATTCCTGAAATTATTACCTACTATAAAATAAAAATCACCTTAATAAATCTGAACTCTCATTCTGGTTTAAAATCTCACTTGAAAATTGTGAAATAAGCTGCTTTCATGAATGGGGCTTTGATTTGCCAGGTACTGTAAAACAAGTCTTCTGCCCCAGTGGATTTGACACCTACCTCTTCCCACTAAGAGTATCTTTGCTCTTGTCTTGACTATTACTACAAGAGCATCTCAGCAAGGGAACAGAGTCCTTTTCTCCATCCTGTTTTCTACTCTGTGAGAGAATAATTGCAGGCATATGACCCTGTTAACAGGGAGTGCTTATCCATCCTTTACTTCTTTTCTCCTTTCTGTTTCTTTTTAAGGGAATTTAATGTTAGGAGGATATTTATTCCTCACGCAATAAAGCCAGCCATTTGACTCTCCTAAATTCACTAATTTCTCATGAATGATCTCTTTATCTTTGTACTCAGCACTGATTCATTTGGAAGCATTCAGGTTTGGGCTTAAAACAAGGTGAAATGTCCCTAGACCTTTTGTCTTGATTCTGAGCTCTAAATCAGTTTACCAGAAACTCCTTAGTTTTAGTATTTTAAGCACAAAAATTAGTATTTTAGGCACAATCTAATTCATCAAATATTACGTATCCATTGGCTTTGTACCTTCAGTGGTTAAGCCTGGTTTTAGTCAATCTTAGATCTCTCTTCTTTTTAATATTTTTTATTTAAACACCTTGGTTACAAACATGATTGTGGTTGGGTTTCAGTCATATAAGAAGACACCCACGGGGCCAGGCGGTGGCGCTAGAGGTAAGGTGCCTGCCTTGCCTGCGCTAGTCTTGGATGGACCACGGTTCAATCCCCTGGCATCCCATATGGTCCCCCAAGCCAGGAACGACTTCTGGGTGCACAGCCAGGAGTAACCCCTGAGCATCATCGGGTGTGGCCCAAAAACCAAAAAAAAAAAAAAAAAAAAAAAAAAAAAAGAAGACACCCCCTATCACCAGTGCAACATTCCCATCACCAATGTCCCAAATATCCCTCCTCCCCACCCCGCCCTCACCTGTACTCTAGACAGGCTTTCTATATAGTTACCTATATATGTACATAGTTATCTAACTGTATTATTCACCTATCTGTTCATCCGTCCATCCAACCTAATATTTCTTTCTACCTGTTTACTCATGAGCATCTCTACATATGAGTTTTAGTTATAAATATATTGCATATTATACAGTTCATCTATTTGAAATGTATACCTTAGTAATTTTTAGTATATTCACAGAGCTGTATAAATATAGTTACAATTTTTAGAATCTTTTATCTTTTAGAATCTTTTAATCATTCCTCATCAAAGAAAAAAATCTTGTTCCCATAAGAGTCAATTATCTAAAAATTATTAATCTATAGTCTGTCTTTATAAATGTGTTTTTCTGGACACTTCCTATAAATTAAATACTTTGTGACTACTTTCATTTAATATAATGTATTTAAGGTTTACCCATGTGTGAACATAATACACAGAAAACCTATTTTTTTATGAGTCACACCAGGTGTGTGGGGACCATTCCCTAATGTGCTCAGGGGACCATATACTGCTGTGAAGATCAGTTTCCAGCATACAAAACATGTATTCTAGCCCTCTGAGCAATATCTCTGGTCCTAGAAATCCTATTCTAATGGAAGGGAAGGCTAGAAAGGAATAGTGAATTTGTATGTATAAATCAGCAGATAACAAGACCCAAGATGCCTTTTATTCTCTCTTGGGAAGTGTTCCTGGTTCCTCTAAGGCAGAATTGAGGGGGTAACCTCCAGAGATATATTGGAGGTCTTGAATTTGGTGAAGAGCACCTGGATATTCTCATTAGTGAATTTTCCAGTTGCTCTCTCTACTACTACTTATTTTCAAAGGGTATCAACATTTTGATTTTGTTGTTGGAATAATTGTTATAGTATAGTATTTTTATTGCCAGATAATATCTATGGTATGATATACCTCATTTTATGTACCTAATTATTAACTGATAGATTTTTGGGTCACCTAATTTTTTTACTCCTACAAATGCTTCTATGATAAATCAGTTATTATTTTGTGTGAACATGTTTTCATTTATTTCTGTTGGATAGCAGCAAGAGGTAGAGTTATTGGGTTATATGGGAATTGTATATTCAACATTTTGAGGAACTGTCAAATGTCTCTACATCCTTGACAAACCTTGATATTTATATCTTTTAAAATTATAACCATGTTTGGGTCAGAGTTTATGGTGCTTACCTTGCATGTTGCCAAACATAGTTTGATCTTTAGCACCACATATGGTTCCTTGAGCATCACAAGGAATAATTCCTGAGTACAGAGCCAAAAATGGTTCAATCCTCACTCCCAAAAAACAATAAAAGTATAACCATATTGAGGTATGAAATATTATCTAACTGTATTTCTGGTTTGCATTTTACAGATGGTTAAATGATACATAGCATTTTAATCTCTTCAAACTCTTAATTGCCAAAATCTCTAGGTAAGCTAGTTTTGTGATTGACATCTCTGGGACTATTTGGAGCCAGGAACGGCCTCCTCCCTTTCCTATACCTCCCCCTCCCCAGAACTACATCCAGAAATCCCAGCAGCCATACCCATGAACTACCACTGTTGCCATATTAGCTCATCAGTCCAGCTTCACAGCTTCTCAAAGCCCTGGGCCCTCATAATGTAATACTGACTTCCCAGTAGGAATATACCAAATTAGATATGAAATAATCAGAAATTACATATCTCAACAAACAAAACTAATGACAGAATGTTCAGCTAGCAACAAGCAGCTTAGTAAATCTTCAGATAATGACAATGATTCCATTGTGAGATATGACAATCTTCACAAATTTTCTTTTAATAAAGTTTTTTTTAATAATTCTAACATTTAGTTGTACCAAGCAATATTTAATAAATTAGTCATGACTGAGAAGAGCAGGTTTTGGGAGGTTGGGAAACTGGTGACAGAGGTGAAGGGAATGTAAAAGTGATGGTGAAATTGGTGTTGGGGGCCCGGAGAGATAGCACAGCGGCGTTTGCCTTGCAAGCAGCCGATCCAGGACCAAAGGTGGTTGGTTCGAATCCCGGTGTCCCATATGGTCCCCCGTGCCTGCCAGGAGCTATTTCTGAGCAGACAGCCAGGAGGAACCCCTGAGCACCACTGGGTGTGACCCAAAAACCAAAAAAAAAAAAAAAAAAAAGAAATTGGTGTTGGAACATTGAAATAACTGGAGCCAGGATGGGCTCCTCTCCTCATAAATATAAATAATTGTAACTGCCAGAAATAACTGTATTATGAATGACTCTGTGAACCATGACATTCAAATGCATGTTGGCATTCAAGTACATCTTACTTGAAGAAATGTCTGCTCAAATTCCTTGTCTATTTTTTTTTTTTTGGTTTTTCGGGCCACACCCGTTTGATGCTCAGGGGTTACTCCTGGATAAGTGCTCAGAAATCGCCCCCGGCTTGGGGGGACCATATGGGACGCCGAGGGATCGAACCGTGGTCCTTCCTTGGCTAGCGTTTGCAAGGCAGACACCTTACCTCTAGTGCCACCTCACTGCCCCCCACTTGTCTATTTTAAAAATGAGAGGCCGGAGCGATAACACAGTGGATAGGGCATTTGCCTTGCACACGGCCAAGCTGGATTCAATCCCCTGTATCCCATATGGTCACCAATCTTGCCAGGAGTGACTTCTCACCACAGAGCCAGGAGTAACCCCTGAGCATTGCTGGTGTGTCTCCAAAATACAAAAAAAAGTGCTTTTTTTTTATTATTACTATTAAACTATAAGCATTAGCTGTATAATATGCATGCAAGTCTCTTATCAGATATGGGGTTTGCAAATGTTTTCCACTACATTTAATGTCTTTTCATTTGTTTAGTGGTCGTTTTAGAAGCTTAAAAGTTTAAATATTGATAAATTTAAATAGTTTAAACTTATGTTTACATCATTGATCCTTCTTGAGTTAGTTTGTATATAGAGCCAGGTCAGGGATTTGATTTCATTGTTTGCATGTGGATATTCAAGTGACCAGGAAAATTTGTTGGAAAAACTGTTTTTTCCCTATTTTTTGTCTTGCCATCCTTGTCAAAACCATGAATGTGAATTTTTTTTCTAGGCCCTCTACATTATTTTACTCATCCATACCTATATTTTTATTCCAGTATAACACTATCATATAACTTCCAAGTGTGTTCTTTTAAAAACATTTTTATTGCATTTCCATATATGCAGATAAGATTTTTAAATTATGCCCAAAATAAAAAATAACTAAACAACCCAGGTGAGATTTGGTAGGAATTATATCTGTTCATCAATCTTGGTAATATGTCATATTTAAAAATATTAACTCCTCTGATCCATGAATGTGAAGTCTTTAGGTCTCTAATTTATTTCAACAATCACTGGGAGTTTGAAAGTCCTTTTTTGGTTTGTTTTTTGGGCTACACCTGACGATGCTCAGGGGTTACTCCTCACTCTACGTTCAGGAATCACTCCTAACAGTGCTTGGGGGACCATATAGGATGCTGGGGATCACACTGTGGTTGACTGTGTGCAAAGCAAATTTGTTCCAACCCTTCAGAATTAATTTGATACTCATTTTAGTATATTTCTTGATAAGTCTTTTACTACTTATGATGCTATTATAAAAAGATTATTTTCTAAATTTTGAGGAGACCATTCATCACTAGTGAATAGAAAAACAGTTGATAATTATATATTGATCTTGTATAATATGTTGATCTGATGCTTTGTGAACCTTTTTTTATTAACCTAACAATTTTAGTAGATTTAAAATATTTTATATACATGATCTTGTCTTATAGACATGTTCTTATAGCGAAATATTTTTCTTCCTTTCCAATCTGAGTGCTTTTTATTTTTATTTCTTGCCCAATTTCCTTCTGTAGAAATTCTAGTGAATGGGCCCGGAGAGATAGCACAGCGGCGTTTGCCTTGCAAGCAGCCGATCCAGGACCAAAGGTGGTTGGTTCGAATCCCGGTGTCCCATATGGTCCCCCGTGCCTGCCAGGAGCTATTTCTGAGCGGACAGCCAGGAGTAACCCCTGAGCACCGCCGGGTGTGACCCAAAAATTAAAAAAAAAAAAAAAAAAAAAAAGAAATTCTAGTGAAATATTGAAAAGAAATGGCAAGAGCGGGAAATTCTAGTCTTACGCCGGTATAAAGCATTTGGTCTTTCTCTATTCTGTATAGTGCTAGGCACTCTACCCTTATATGGTAGGGATATACCCTTTAATTGGTTAAAGAAATTCTGTGCTTTCTGTTTGCTAACTATATTACCATGATCAGATGTTGATTTTGCCATATGTAACTTTTCTTAATCTATAGAGACAGTCATATGCATTTGCTTTATTATATTAATATGGAGAAATTATATTAACTGATTTGGAATATACATGAAAAAATTTTTATTTTTGAGATATTTCCTACTTTGTTGTCTAGTACATTGTCATTAAATATAATCAAAATCTTTTAATTTAAAAGAATGACAAAATACACATGACAAAAATGTACCATCTTAAACATTTTAAGTATATTGTCTTTAAGTACCACTATAAATTTCTTTCTTTTGTAAAATTGAAACTATTTCCGTGAAATAATAAATATACATTTATCCCTCTATATTTTATCAATTCTATTCCTGATATTATGATTTTTACTATTGTGGGCACCACTTATAAGTAGATCATACAGACATTTTTGCTTTCTCTATTAAAATTTACATAAGCGGGCCGGAGAGATAGCATGGAGGTAAGGCGTTTGCCTTTCATGCAGAAGGTCATCAGTTCGAATCCCGGCGTCCTATATGGTCCCCCGTGCCTGCCAGGAGCAATTTCTGAGCATGGAGCCAGGAATAACCCCTGAGCACCGCCGGGTGTGACCCAAAAACCAAAAACCAAAAAAAAAAAAAAATTTACATAAGCATATTAAATTAAAATACTTGCATATTTTATTTACCTCAAAGTTCATCCACATTGTAGCATATTACAGAAGTTTCTTTCTTGTGAAATCTTAATAATATTCTAATATAAACTAAAACCTCTTTAATTTTCATTAAGTTCATCTATTTTTGCCTAAGATTTCTTTTGACATTAGGTCCAAGATGCCTTAAATATCAAATTCAAGAAATCAAGGTTAAATATAATGTTGTAAAACTCTGTGCCTGTATTTTTTAAAGAACATAGGGTCATTATCTTAAGCCACAGAAACTGGCACACATCACAAAGAATAAGAACAATAGGGCCGGGCGGTGGCGCTAAAGGTAAGGTGCCTGCCTTGCCTGCGCTAGCCTTGGACGGACCGCTGTTCGATCCCCCGGTGTCCCATATGGTCCCCCAAGCCAGGAGCAACTTCTGAGCACATAGCCAGGAGTAACCCCTGAGCGTTACCGGGTGTGGCCCAAAAACCAAAAAAAAAAAAAAAAAAAAAAAAGAACAATAAATGCTGGCGAGTATGTGGAGAGAAAGGAACTCTCATTCACTGCTGGTGTGAATGCCATCTCGTCCAGCCTTTATGGAAAACAATATGGAGATTCCTTAAAAAAAAAAAAAAACCTGGAAATTGATCCCCCATATTATCCAGCTATACCACTCCTAGGACTATAACCTAGAAACACAAAAACATAATACAAAAATGCCTTCCTCACACTTATATTTATTGTAGCACTATTTACAATAGCCAGACTCTGGAAACAACCAAGATGACAATGTTAATGAGTGAGAGAAGTAGAATGCTTGTTTCGAATACAGGAAGGGGATGGGGAAGAAGAAGGATGGGGGACACTGGTGGTGGGGAATGTTGCACTGGTGAAGGGGGTGTTCTTTTTATGACTGAAACCCAACTATAATCATGTATATAATCATGGTGTTTAAATCAAGAAAAGGAATTAAAAAATATATGGTCATTTTAAATGTTGCTAGATTTAGTTTGCTAGCATACTGTTCATAATTTGTTGCTTCCTATATTTATGAGATATTGTTTTGATGTCTTTGATTTTGGTAGCAGAGTAATACTGGCCTCATGGAATGAGTTGAAAGTATTCTTTTCTACTTCTTGAAGAGTTAGTGAAGAATTTGAATTAAATATTAAATTTTGGTAGAATTTAGCAGAGAAAAATCATTTGGGTTGGAAATTTCCTTTGTGGGAAGTTTTAAATTTCTAAACCACTTCTTAGTTGTTAAGATTCTTAGTTGACAGTATTCCTCCTTCCCACCCTAGAATTTTTGTTTTGTTTTGCTTTTTGTTTTTGTTTCTGGTCCATACTCTGCAATGTTCAGGGATTACTCCTGGCTCTGTGCTCTGAAATTAATCCTGGCAAAGCTTTGGGGACCCTATTGTATGCTGGGGAGCAAAGCCACATTCAAAGGGAAGCACCCTACCTACTGTACTAATTCTCCAACTCCATCCTCACTTGAATATGTCATCTCACTATCCTCCAGCCTCCACTCTTTCTGGTGAGAAGTCAGCTTTCAATTCTACTTGGGTTTCCTTGTGTGTGATATGATTTCTCTTTTCATATTTTTCCCCTTCAGCATTCTTGCTATGATGTATCAGGATTTAGGTCTCTATTTTTTACCTTTGGAGTTAGTGGAGCTTCTGAGTTGCATAGATTTCAGACATTTTCAGCTTTACTTAAAGTTATTTTTGCATCTTTCTTTTCTAATATTTCCATTATGCACATATTAATATGTTTTATATGATCTCACATCTTATATCTTCTGAGATTCTTTCCAAATTATTCCTCATTCTTTTTATTCTTGAAAACACATAATACCATCTATCAATCAATTTCAGTCATTAAATTTTATAACTCTCTTATAGTTCAACTATACTATTGAGCCCATCAAGTAAAATTATTATTTTTTTTTTGCTATGTTCTTTCCAAGTTCAGGATACTTATGGTTCTACTAGAAAAAACTAATCAATTTATTATCTTAGGAGATGTTGTTATTATACATTATTTTGCTTCTTTTAGCAACATTCCCCTTAGGTATAGGAAAAAATTGATAATAACTACATGATGTCTTTGCTTATTGGATATCCCAGTCCTCTTTCTGTTGAGCTCACTTTCTTTTGTATATGGGTTACATCATACTTCACTATTTCTTTGCCTGTCTCATAATATTTTTGTTGAAAAATGGACATTTTAAATAGCATATTACAGGGGCCTGAGTGATAGCACCGTGGTAGGGCATTTGTCTTGCATGCGGCCAACACTGGATGGATTCTGGTTCGATTCCTGGCATCCCATATAGTCCCCCAAGCTTGCCAGGAGCAACTTCTGAAAGCAGAGCTAGGAGTAACCCCCGAGCACTGCTGGGTGTGACCCAAAAACAAACAAAAATAAATAGCATATTACAATAATTTTGGGTACTGATCCTTCCCAGTCTCATTCTTTTTTGAGCCTAGGAGTGTCTTATTGTGGTTTGCTTTTTGATAGCTCTAATCACTTAGCTAGATTTTGTTTATTTGTTTGTTTTTGGGCCATACCTGGTGGCATTCAAGGGTTACTCCTGGCTTTGCACTCAGAAATCGCTTTTGGTGGGTCCTGGGGACCATGTGGTATGTATGCATGGGATCAAACCCATGTTGGCCACATGTAAGGCAAGCACCTACCTTTAGTGCTATTGCTCCTGCCCTTAGCTAGATTATTTTAATAAAATTGACTTCCTTGCGGGGGCCGGGCGGTGGCGCTAAAGGTAAGGTGTCTGCCTTACCTGCACTAGCCTAGGACGGACCAGGGTTCGATCCCCCGGCATCCCATATGGTCCCCCAAGCCAGGAGCGACTTCTGAGCGCATAGCCCTGAGCATCACCGGGTGTGGCCCAAAAACCAAACCAAAACAAAACAAAACAAAATTGACTTCCTTGCAATATAACATCTCTGACATATTTCCTCAGAGTCTATGGGTTTGATTATCCTAGGATGACAGCAACTTGAGCAAAGCTCTTTTATGACTCTCTTCATGAAGATCTTTGTTAAGTTGTAGGCTTTTGTTGATAATAGCTTCAGCTCTTAAGCTCCATTAGTTAGTAATAAGCACTTTATTATTTTCCACAATACTCCAAAGAGTAAAATGCCCCATGGTCTGATCCAATTAAATTGAAATGTGCTCACCTTTTTTTTTTAAATCACTGATAAACTGGCTGATTGACATATCTCTATGATAAAGTAGCTTATTGCCCTTGTGGAAGTTATCACCAAAATCTCCACTGTTGGCCAGAATCCCTTGGCTTGAACTTTCCCATATTCTGTTCCAAATAAGGCTTGTCCCCTTACGCAGGGCAAGAGAATTTTGTCTGTCTCTTCCTCTGGGAAACATTTCTGAGGCTCTGCTCTGGAATGGGGGTTAGGGACAATGATCTACTTCTCTTGGAGTAATACTCTGCTTTCCACACAGAACATGAGGTGGAGGCAGTGGTTCTGTTCTTAGATTTCTTTTCCTTTTGTGAAGCCACACTACTTTTTATTTTTTCCATACTTATGCATGTAGACTACTCAAGTTTAATTCAAAATCTTATTATATAGCTCTATCACTGAACTGTACCCCTTACCCCTAGAATAACTATGTGAAGTGGTTGCCTGTTCTGTTGTTATTATTTAAAAGATTTTTTAGTTGTGTTTTATTTTTTTCCAAACTAACAAATTTTTAATATAATTTTTATTTTGATCATAGTGGATTACATATTGTTGACAATAATATTTTAGGTACATATTTACATAAAATCAGGGAGGATTGCCATCGCCAATTTGTCCTCCCTACACCTCCGTTTTTGTCCTACCTCCCATATGCTCTTCCCTCACCCCCAAGGCTGCCAGAATATGTGGTCCCCTCTGTACCTAGCCTACTACTTAGTAGTCTTGCACCTGTTTGGTCCTGGTGCCTCCCTTATTTCCCACTCTAACTGGGGGGCAGGACTAGCTACAAACTAACAAATTTTAAATTGTTTTGTTGAGGAATGGATCTGTGGAGCTTCTTACACCACCATTCTGGAATGTGACCCATAATAGAGCTTTAGGGGGGGGGGGGTTGGAGGTTCTCAAGCAGTGCTTAGTGGGACACAGGGACACTCCCACTAATACTTAGCCAACTGTGCCTAACAGTTCAACTCTTGAGCCTGAAGATGCTGTTCAGGTTTTATGGTAATGCAGGACCACAAGGGATATATCCAGTGCTTGGGGGATGGAAATAGGTTTTAAAGGGGCCATTGCAAAGCACACAGCCCTGATTTTCCCAGACTTGTTCATAAGAGAATCTTTTTATTTTTTTATATTTTATTTAAACACCTTGTTTACATACATAATTGTGTTTGGGTTTCAGTCATGTAAAGAACACCACTTATCACCAGTGCAACATTCCCATTACCAATGTCCCAAATGTCCCTCCATCCCACCCCACCCCCACTTGTACTGTAAACAGGCTTTTCAGTGCCCTCATTCATTCACATGGTTATGGTAGTTCTCAGTGTAGTTATTTCTATAACTGCACTCACCACTCTCTGTGGTGAGCTCCATGAAGTGAGCTGGAAGTTCCAGCCCTCCTCTCATTGTCTCTGAGGATTGTTGCAAAGATGACTTTTATTTTTCTTAAAACCTATAAATGAGTGAGACCATTCTGCGTCTCTCTCTCTCTCTCTCTCTCTCTCTCTCTCTCTCTCTCTCTCTCTCTCTGACTTATTTCACTCAGCATAATAGATTCCGTGTACATCCATGTATAGGAAAATTTCATGACTTCATCTCTCCTGATAGCTGCATAATATTCCATTGTGTATATGTACCACAGTTTCTTTAGCCATTCGTCTGTTGAAGGGCATCTTGGTTGTTTCCAGAGTCTTGCTATGGTAAATAGTGCTGCAATGAATATAGGTGGAAGGAAGGGATTTTTGTATTGTATTTTTGTGTTCCTAGGGTATGGTATAGCTGGATCGTATGGGAGCTTGATTTCCAGTTTTTGGAGGAATCTCCAAATCGCTTTCCATAAAGGTTGAACCAGACGGCATTCCCACCAGCAGTGGATAAGAGTTCCTTTCTCTCCACATCCCCACCAATACTATTTGTTCTCATTCTTTGTGATGTGTGCCAATCTCTGGGGTGTGAGGTGGTACCTCATAGTTGTTTTGATTTGCATCTCCCTGATGATTAGTGATGTGGAGCATTTTTTCATGTGTCTTTTGGCCATTTGTATTTCTTCTTTGTCAAAGTGTCCATTTCTTCTCCCCATTTTTTGATGGGATTAGATGTTTTTTCTTGTAAAGTTCTGTCAATGCCTTATTTTGGAGATTAGCCCCTTATCTGATGGGTATTGGGTGAATAGTTTCTCCCACTCAGTGGGTGGCTCTTGTATCCTGGGCGCTATTTCCTTTGAGATGCAGAAGCTTCTCAGCTTAATATATTCCCACCTGTTAATCTCTGCTTTCACTTGATTGGAGAGTGCAGTTTCCTCCTTGAATATGTCTGTAGTCTCAATGTCCTGGAGTGTTTTGCCTACATGTTGTTCTATATATCTTATGATTTTGGGACTGATATCAAGGTCTTTAATCCATTTGGATTTTACCTTCATACATGATGTTAACTGGGGGTCTAAGTTCAATTTTTTTTGCAAGTGGATAGCCAGTTGTGCCCAACACAACTTGTTGAAGAGGCTTTCTTTGCTCCATTTAGGATTTCTTGCTCCTTTATCAAAAATTAGGTGATTGTATGTCTGGGGAACATTCTCTGAGTATTCAAGTCTATTCCACTGATCTGAGGGCCTGTCTTTATTCCAGTACCATGCTGTTTTGATAACTATTGCTTTGTAGTAAAGTTTAAATTTGGGAAAGTAATTCCTCCCATATTCCTTTTCCCAATGATTGCTTTAGCTATTCTAGGGTGTTTATTGTTCCAAATGAATTTCAAAAGTGCCTGATCCACTTCTTTGAAGAAAGTCACGGGTATCTTTAGAGGGATCACATTAAATCTGGTACAATGCTTTGGGGAGTATTGCCATTTCGATGATATTAATCCTGCCAATCCATGAGCAGGGTATGTGTTTCCATTTCCGCGTGTCCTCTCTTATTTCTTGGAGCAGAGCTTTATAGTTTTCTTTGTATAGGTCCTTCACATTTTTAGTCAAGTTGACTCCAAGATATTTGAGTTTGTGTGGCATTATTGTGAATGGGGTTGTTTTCTTAATGTCCATTTTTTCCTTATTACTATTGGTGTATAGAAAGGCCATTGATTTTTGTGTGTTAATTTTGTAGCCTGCCACCTTGCTATATGAGTCTATTGTTTCTAGAAGCTTTTTGGTAGAGTCTTTAGGGTTTTCTAAGTAGAGTATCATGTCATCTGCAAACAGCGAGAGCTTCACTTCTTTCTTTCCTATCTGGATTCCCTTGATATCTTTTTCTTACCTAATCACTATAGTGCGTACTTCCAGTGTTATGTTGAATAGGAGTGGTGAGAGAGGACAGCATAAGAGAATCTTAATGGTAGCAATGTTTTAGTTTTTCTTGTTTGGGTTTTGTTTTTTTTTTTTTTTTTTTGGTTTTTGTTTTTGTTTTTGTTTTTTTGGTTTTGGTGTGGTTTCGGAGCTTCACTTAGAGGTTCTCAAAGATTACTCCTGGCTTAGCATTCAGGGAGCATTCCTGGAAGAACTCAGGGAACCACGTGGGGAGCTAGGAATCAAACACAGGGCCAGTCTTACCCACTCTATTATCTTTCTGGTCCTGCAGAACTTTTCTTGATGGCTAACAACATTTTCTTGAACCTTTATTTGGGATTGCTGTTGTGTTCAAACTGAAATGTAGAATGAGAAGATTCACTTGGAGGCAAATTTGTGAATGAAGATATAGGAGATCACGTTCTGACAAAATGAAAACTCGAGAGAAAAATTTTGGGAAGCTTTGCATTTTCATGCCCCCCAAATGCAAAAGACCAGCAGCTGCCAATTCACAGTAAACCCCACTAAACCAAGCATGATAAAACAAAGGTGATAGTTTTGGGGGCCCAGAGAGATAGCATGGAAGTAAGGCATTTGCCTTGCATGCAGAAGGACAGTGGTTCAAATCCGGATCCCATATGGTCCCCGGAGCCTGCCAGGACCGATTTTTGAGTGTAGAACCAGAAGTAACCCCTGAGTGCTGCCGGGTGTGACCCAAAAAATCAAAAAAAAAAAGTGATAGTTTTTAACTCTCTCCTGGTAAGGATTAGTATGTTAAATAATTAATTTTGTTGGAATACTATGATGTTTAAAGGATTTATCTCACTACTGGTGACCAAACCCAAGGTTTAGATGTTTTTTGTAGTGGGGCAAGTTTCATAAAATGTGAGTGGATATTTTCATAAATTTCATAAAAAAGCAGGTCAAGTTTTCATAAAAATCCCCATTCCTCTCTTTTCACTATCTGATCCATATAGCTGAAGATTAACATTCTGTATTTGTGAGGTCCAGGCTGAGATTTGACCTCTAAGCCCCATGTCTAAACACCTTGAACTAGTAAGGATCAGGATATAATATTTCAGAGACTTCTCCCACCCTCAAGAAACATTTTTATTGTGAGCAAAAAGGATAGTACTACATGGAATTTCCAGTTTCAAATCTTCTAGTCATAGTTTTACAGTTCTCAACCAGAACTAATGTCTTATCCTCTTCAAGGACTATTGTTCTGGGTTCCTTAAAATTATGTTGGTTCCTATACAGTTCACCTCCCAGTTATGACCAAGTGTTTTATTTTCTTTTTCACCAGTCACTCGTTCACTCATCACCTATGTCCCCAGTTCACCTCCCACACCCCTTGCCTCCTCTTGGCTGAACATTTTACTTCTCTCTCTCTTTCTCTCTTTCATTTTTTTTCCTTTTTGACATTGTAGTTTGCACTATTTATTTATAATGAAGAATTGCTTTTGTTTTGTTATTATTATTAATGATACATATTATACATATCACTTTATCCCTTTTTAGCACTCCATTTTTGTCCAGAGTGATCAGTTCCAACATGACCAAGTGTTTTAAAACATAATTTTCTCTCCAGTTGCATCTTTACCAGTGCATGTGGTACACTGACTTAATTGTTTACTGACTTCTTAATAAGCGTTGCCACAAGCCATTTGAATACCTTAGAAATCAAGGTTAATAAGTCCCATCAGTCATTAAGGTAGTTAAAACCAGTCTCTCTTCAGAGTGAGTTTTAACAAAGTTCACCATAGGACATATCTTGAGAAAAAAGAAAAGGAAAAAGAATTCAGTTCTGAATGAGAGCAGCTAATCGCTGTTTTTTTTGAAGCTGCCAAAGCAACATCGATGCCTGGCAGGCAGAGTTTTCAAAGCACAATGAAGTTGTTTAAACCACTGGTAACTAATGGTGAGTCATTGCTTGCTGGTTTTTAGTACGTCTCGCACATTTTCATTGCAAATAACATTGGTTTCTGAGACTATATGTGTTTTAGGAATATAGCTTTCTACTTCACCAAAATGTATCTTATTATTTTTCTTGTTTTTATATTTTGGCAATACCACCTGGCAGTACCCAGGGATTACTTCTTATTCTGTGTTCACAGACCACTCTGGTGGGATTCCGGAAACTATAGGTGGTGCCAGAGTTTGAGAGGTAGCTACAGTAAGATGGTGGTGCCAGGGTTTGAACTGAGACCACTAGGTATGCCAGGATTTGAACTGGGATTAACTGCATGCAAGGCAAGTGGTACCTTAATCTCTATATTATCACCAGGCCCATCCATAACATATTTTATAAACATCCCTCCACACAAGAACCAATATCCCTCTTCTACAACACACTGGATTTTCTCCATCCTTGCAACCATACTTTCTCACCCTCATTTGGTTACTTCAGTTATAAACCCAGAGCCTAAGGGTTTGTTTTACATTTGGCTTGGCCTTTTCCCTGCTTTGCTTATTTTTTTCTTCCATGTATATTAGTGAGAACACTTGGTATTTGTCTTTCTGACTTTTTTTCACATAGCCATGTCTCTCCTTCCTCCATCCACATTACCTCCCCCTCAATAGCAATCTTTACTTGTAACTGAGTAGTAGTCCATTCTATCCATCATATATCTCCACCCTATCATTGAGTATTTTGAATTGGTTTCATCTCTAGCTATTGTTAATAATGCTGCACTGAACATATGAATGCATAATCTGTTTGAAGTGTTTTTCTCTTCTTTAAATACGGTACTGGAGTACAATAGCTGAATCATGGTAGAGATCTTTTTTTCCTTTCGGATGATGGCAAAGCCTTTGAAATAGTGGTAATAGATACCAGGGTATGACAATGTAAGATGCCCTTAAACTGTCGGTTTAAAAAGTGGTCAAAATGGTTACATTCGTTGATGCATATTTTAACACACACATACCACAAAACCAATTAACCAAACAAACAAAAATCCCTCGGATTCTATTGCTGTTACTTTTTATCCATATGTTTCTGATTTATTTTAATAATAGCGTCTTCTGTGGACTTGTGTCAGCACCTGAATTTCCAGAGACTTCCCAAATTTTTCTAAATAACCTGAAATCAGTGTGACAAATGGAAGGAAACAAAAAGATATCCAGTATCTCTGCCTATTTCTCCAGATCTTAGAAGTGATCTGAAGCTATTTCGAGTTTGGGGATTTAAAGGGGCTTAAGATGGGCATAGCTACATGTTGAATTAGCCCGAGTTGGCATTTACTTCCCTGTGTCCTCATTAAGTGGTACCTTAAATAACTAGCAGGATCATTAAGTGGCTTATTCTAATCCTTCTAAATTGTTAGACTTAATCTAGAATTATGACGATACAACCGCAATTAGCTGCCAATAGTCTTGAACATCCTTTTCTGATTGACCGTGTCTTTTTCCTGTTTATCTGTTAGCCTGCCACAGCCTTGTGACCCAAGGCTCTGGAATGGATCAGCCTCCTACTCACTCCCTCCTGCGCACACCGCGTCTCCTTGGAAACAGCTTGTCAGGCCATGCTTGGCTGCTGGTTCTGAAGACCTCTCATCTGCAGCCTCGGTCCCACACAGATTCAGTCATAATAAGTCAGGTTTCTTAGTAGGAGTTAGTGTTAGGAGTCTCAGCCTCTCTAGTCTGTGGGTTTGGGAATTGTTTTCAAACCTCCTTCACAGTGTACCTGGCGAGCCACTAAGTTGTCCTGACCTTCTGCCATTGCTACTCAGGTCAACAGCAGGATTTCTGCAGTGTTTTCCACTTCAGTCTGAGTTCATCATCTTGCAACAAGCTCTCTTCCCACCCACTAGAGCCTTTCTGATGGCTTCAACCTGTGGCTCATCACCAGGCACAGTTGGTGCAGCCAACACCTTTATCTCTCTCAAGCTCCTCTTTTCTCTGCATTCCTACTGCCCCTGCTCTAACGCCCAGATTACAAGCATATCTTAGATCATTGCACTTCACCTTGCTGGGCTTTGTAGAGATCACACTTTGCATAAATTGAAGGTTTCATGCAACCCTGTGTTGTACGAGTCTATCGGTATCATTTTTTCCCCCCAACAGCTCAGGTGATGGTTTGAATTTTCAAGAAATAAAAATGCTTTTCAATTAAGATATGCATTTTTTTTTACTCAGTATCATTGTACTCTCAGTTGATTGCTATATAATGTAAGTATAACTTATTTTTGTTTTACTTTTTTGTTTGGGGGCCATACCCAGTGGTCCTCAAGCTTACTCCTGACTCTATTCTCCCCTGAAATCCTCTTTCTGGGCTCTGAGGACCACATGGAATACTGTATCAGCTACAATTAAGTAAGAGCTTTACCTGATATACTATCTCACTGGCCCCTAAATATGACTAGGGGAGAGCACGCCTGGCAGTACTCAGAGGACCATATGTGTCCCAGAATTCAAACAACTGTTGTGGCTGGTGCTGCATGTAAGGCAAGTTGTCTTAACCTTTGTACTATATCTCTGACCCTAGGGATAATTTTATATGCATTGAGAAATTAAAATATTTGTATGTCATGCTTTAAAGTAATATTCATTAAATCGTGGTCTGGAAGCAAACTGGGTCTGTCTCCAAGATGTGTCCATATTTCCTTCTTGGGTTAATTGCACAATCCTTAACCCAGTTCTCCTGCTTCTGTGCCTGGTGTTCTTGTATCCAAGCTTTACTTCTCAACTAGGAAGAAACATCTGTTAAAAAAAATAGATGTGGGGCCAGAGAGAGTATCAGAAGATTAGATGGTTACCTTGCACACAGTAAATCAGGGGTCCTCAAACTATGGCCCACGGGTCATATGCCATCCCCAGGACATTGATCCAGCCTGCCTTGTGTTTTTGCCACTGCTCCCTGTCCTGCTTAAGGGCCAACTCATCCCATATCCGCAGTGCATATGTTTGGAATGTATGCTGCACTCTCCGACTCCCTTCTTCTCTCTATCTCTCAACTCCTCCTCTCACTCTCTGGGAGGTCTTCAAACTCTGGCCCATTGGCCACTATTGTTCATAGTTTATTTTTCAAACTATAGTTTGGCCTTCCAACCACCTGAGGGACAGTGAACTTGCCCTCATTTTAAAGGTTTGAGGAGCTCTACAGAGTATATCCTAGTTCAATTCCCAGCACTGAATATGGTACCCTAAGTAGCTCCAGGAATGATCCTTGAGTAAAGAGCCGGGAATAAACCTGAATAGTACCATGTATGGGCTCCCAAATCTTTCAAATAAAAGCAATAAAAGCAGATGTGTCTTTCCCTGCAGAAAATCAGGAAACCCACTACTCTCCAGATGGACATGCAGAATTGCACCTTTGTAAACCCTGCTCACAATGCCAACATCATCTTTGACTCCCACCCCTGTATATTCAGACCTCAAACACTTCACTCCATTTTGCTTCTCCAAAGGACCACCTATTCCTCTAGCCTTTGTGAGTGGATGGCTCTGCCTTTACAGCCTGGAGTGTCACCCCTTCTTTTGTATAAGTCTTTCACACATTTTCAAGGAAGAGTTCCAATCTGACATGTCTCTTCTCCTAGAGTTCCCATGTTTATTGTCTTTCTTCCTTTCTGTTGAATTTTCAACTCCCCAAGGCCAAAGCCTTGTCTAACTCAGGTATTGCAATATTTACACAAATATCTGTTGTATAAGTGAAAGAATAAATAATGAACTTCTGTATTAGAAACCATGACACATGGGGCCCGGAGAGATAGCACAGCGGTGTTTGCCTTGCAAGCAGCCGATCCAGGACCTAAGATGGTTGGTTCGAATCCCGGTGTCCCATATGGTTCCCCGTGCTATTTCTGAGCAGAGAGCCAGGAGTAACCTCTGGGTGTGGCCCAAAAACCAAAAAAAAAAAAAAAAAAAAAAGAAAAGAAAAGAAACCATGACATGCTGATTATAAGGGCAGACTTTTCCAAGATCTTCTGTCACCAGGCACCATTTATCCACCAGTCTGGATGAGTTATGGGCTTGCAACACTGCTGGGTCACAGTAACAACCTCCACTGTGGGCCACTGTCCTAGGTTGGTTGCCCCACCCCAGTTCTGGCCAGTCATGGTTGCCTTCTTATGTTAGTTACTGGGAGGTCCCTACAGGCCTGATGCCTGAACTCATGTGGCCTATCGAAGCAGCTGGAGAGCCATTCCTAAGAGCTGAGATCGTGAGTCAGCCCTCCTCCCATTGCCCAGGAAAGATTTCTTTTTCACTGGTTATGCAACTTGACTCAAGTTTCACGAAGTTTTCCTTAGTGGAATCCAAGATTGAGGTTCATGGTAAGGAGAGAAAATGGCAGATAATCTTAGGAAAAGCTAAGATCTGTCCTGTTTCTCCAAGAAGACTATTTTTTCTGAGGTTGGGTAAACAAGAGAAATGGTCCAGGACCCAAGTGCATAGAGAAGGAAATAGAGCAGAAGAGGAATTGAATGTGTATGGATCTTGTTCTCTAAAAAGGTCAATGGATTTGGACCAGAGAGATAGTACAAAGATTAAGGTACTTGACTAGCATGCAGTTGTGATCATGATCCTGGTTCAAATACCAGCACCACATATAGTCTCCTGAACATATAGCCAAGAAACCAAGTCAGGAGTAGACCCTGAACACTGCTGAGTGTGCCCTGAAATAAAAAATAAATTTAAAAAATTAAAGTTCAATGAATTTTCTGAGAAAGAAGAGAATCCTTTCACTAGAGACAGCTGCCCACCACCCCAACTCCAACCCCATACCTACTGAGGAAGTAAGTGGTGGGATTATTGAAGAGCTCTCAGCCCTGCCCATTCATTTCTTTCCTGTCAATAAGTCATTTTTCCTTTCCAAAAATGAGAAAGCAGTCAACTGTTTGCTCGAACCTGGATGAGATTAAAATTAAAAAAGGAAGAGGCTGGAATTTTCCTTAAATTGAGTTTCCTTGCTCCCCGAGTATGGTTTACATTGATAGGGAGAAATAAGGATTTCAGGTTGAGAAGGCAAGAAAGTGAAAGCACAATCTTGCTTTCTTCCTGCAGTAGAACATGAAAGATCCATTAGATGAGAAAATGTATGTGGAAACACTTAGCATAGTGCTTGGCAAATGGCTGGGATTCGATATTATTGACTTTTTGTGTTGTTTTATTTTATCTGTGCTCAGTGTAAGCATCTATAAGGCATTTTGTGTGTAGAAAAAATAATGGGGGGAGGAACCAGTAGGACTGGGGGCTCTTTTCTACCTGCATAAAGATGATAAAGGATCTGTCCCTTGACTATATTAAAAGACAACTACCAATTAGAGGCAAACATACTTTCTTTAAACATTCAATTTTACTATTGATGGTTGAGTGTTGTCATTTTAAAGAAAAAAATGGGCAGGAGTAGAATGAACCTAAAGGCAGTAAACATCATATTTGTTAGGGGGAAAGAGTACATTTTTTTCTATTTCTAAAAGCCAGACAAAAAAACTATGACTTTAAATTGAAATATCCCAGAGAGATAGTATGGAGATTAAAGAACTTGCCTTACATGTAGCTGATCCCTTGAACTCTAAAATTCTTGCACTCTCAGAGGTCTCTCCTAAGCACAAAATCAGAAATAGCCCCAAGCACTGATTGTGTGGCTAATAAATTCAAATAAATAAACAGGGAGACTTTTTCTGGTACTGTCTACTATTTAATTTTAACAAGCATAAGGTCATCTTAGAAGTTAGATAGTAAATGTAGAGGCCAAACTGTTATTTACCTCAGTACTGTGGTGGTTTCTTAATTGGTTATGTTAGGAGTAGAAGAATTTTTATCTTCAGACAGTTTAGAAAGTGATGGCTGAGAAAGGAAGGAAAGTAAAACTCATAAGCACTTTCAAAAAATGTCAAGTTCCTAATAGGTAGCTTCAACTTACGCTTATTCCTTATTTGTTTCTTGGTGTCTGTGGTGCTGGGGATCAAACCCAGAGCTTCACACATATGAAGCATTTGAATTGTCACTGTGCTACCTCCCTAACTTAAATCTCTATTTAATATCACCAAAACCAGAACAGCACTTGTAAGAGGGCAAGATATGTTTGTCTTTCCCAAAGCAAACTAAAAATAAAACAAAATATATGAAGACAGGACTACTCTTTGTCAACACCAGTCAGCTAGACTTCTGACGAGGTTTAATAAAACTTTATGAGTCATATAAGGCCTGGAAACAAAGTACTCATGGCCTGTTCTGGTCTAGTGTTATTTCATATGCATTTTCCTTCTACAGTCACCAGTTCCCTGAGATATGTCATTATTTTTCTACTTCTATTTATGAGTAAAGTAACACATATGGAAACTTATTTACATTAGCAAAAAATTAATGTTATCCTAAAATAGAATTTTTTCTTTAAATTTTTTTGTTGATTTAAATACTGAATTTCAGGAGTTAGGTGTAACCTCTCGATGTGTTTGACTATCACCACTTCCACCGTCAAAATGACCCTTCTGCTTATATTCTTGTCCTCCTCTTTCCCTCTGGGAACCACTTTAAGTTTTCTATTGAGTCTTGTAATTATATTTTTCCATTTTTTGCTTTAATTGCTTACATTTCACTTATGAGTAAAACTATGAGATAACTGTCTTTCACTTATTTTTTTTTTCACAAAGCACAATGACTTAAAAATCATTCATTTTGATCCAAAGGGCATAATGTTGTAGTGGTTACTTTTAGATGGCAGAACAGTATTCATTTCACAGAGTACCTAGACCACAGACTCCAGTATTTAGTCATCTATTGATGGGTATTTAGGAGGAATCCATGCTTTAGCTTCTATAAATAATGCTGCTGTGAACAAAGGGGCGCATACATCCTTTCAAATCAGTGTTTTCAAATGCTTCAGATAGATGCTGAGGAGTGCTATTGCTGGCTCAGATGGCATTTTCATCATTTTTAATAGAAATTTCCTTACCATTTTCTATAAATTAATGTGCAAAATGAAAAAACTAAACATTTCAATCACAATGCAACAATTTAAAGGCAAAGACTTCAATAGAGATCTTGGCAAAGAGCAAGTTATAAATGACAAGTCATCAAAAAATGACTTCTAAGACAGCCTCCAAGAATTGCATAGCCAGGGTTGAAGATAAATGGGCTTTTTTTCCCTTGTCCAAATTCCAAGCCTGAATCTTACCATTTTTCACACCCTCAAATAGGATGCTAAACCCTCGATTACAGACATTATAAAGTCAAGCATTTGGGGTAGACTAAGCCAGAATTATCTTGGCCTCATAAATAAGTATCAGCAACTGGGAATGAAGAACATAGAGTACTCCATTAAATGTGGGGATATGGTCAAGCCTTTCCTGATTCTGTCCAGAGTCCCTATAATCTGGGTGTTCACATGGAGTTCCTGTGTGGACATTTGGAGAATTTACAGAAACACAGAATCTACAGCTTACTGTGCCAGGACCTGGATTTTAGTAGTTTCCTAGGTAGCAAGCATGTACAGTGAATGCCTCCACTGAGGGGGCTTGGCTTAGGGCTTGCTCATCATTCATGTCCTGGAAATGTCTGCAGATGGAGTGGAAGATAGGATAGGATGTTCAGTGGGGTCCCTTTCTAAACAAAATCCTCTGATAGACCCAAAACTCATACTATCCTGCTGAGTGATGTAACAAGATGTTTAAGTAAGATTAATAAATTATAACACTGGGGATTTCTGTAGTCCACAACAAATATGGAGTTTCTTGTTTGGTTTTTGCAGGAATCACCCTAAGATTACTTGACCGTGCTGGCTAGATAGTCCAATGGAGCTCAGGTTATATGGTGCTGGAGACCACTGAGGCTCTCCTGGCAGTGATGGGAAGGCTTCGAGAATCATACTCACCAGTATTTGTTGCCACTGGAGCTATACTCAGTGGTGCTGGTGGAGAGATGGAGGGCATGCTGTGCCCAGAATGAAACAGATATGCTCCCTGTTGTTATCTCTACAGCTCTGAGTTTCTTATTAGAATCACTTCACCAGAATGCACCAACTTCTGATTTTTCAATACTGGAATTTAAACCCAGAACCTTACATATGCAAGGCATATATATTACTGTTGAGCAACACACACACACACACACACACACACACACACACACACACACACACACACCCTAACTCCTCCTCCTCCTCTCTCTTTTTCTGTCCTGTCTGATCTACTTCTCACAAAAAGCAAAGCATTAGGGATTAATTTAGCCCTTAACTTAGTACTTGTGAGATGAACAAATCAGTCAAGTCCAGACATAAACTGCTCACCTTGTAAGGACACCACTTTTGGACCTGCCTTTTCACAGAGACTAGCTTCTACCAGCTTTGACCTTTGAGCCCACATGCGCATGAGTGTGCAGGTGCATCTATATGTGGGTGTATGCATGTCGCATCTACTGATGAGGAAGGAAAGAAGATGCAGGGAAATGAAAGAAGGGACAGTGGCTGAAAGTTTCAATAAGCTGGCGACACTTGACAGAGATACTAAATCAAGCTACTTGCATGCTTCTGAAGCAACTTATGGTGCACCACCAGCATCATTCTCATTCTCATCAGTGCTGTCATTATTTTAATTTGACGTGATGTCTGCCAGCCTCTTTACTGTGTGTATCATCTTGGGACTTACAGCCCCTAGCTAGAAGGTTGCCCCTAGATGGCTGCCAGAAAACCGGCTACAAGAAGAGAAACAACACGGATCCAGAGGATGGAGAGGTAATTTTGAGTTCCACTAATGAGTGAGGTGACTCATGGTTGACTCAGACGAAAGAGGACTATGTGCAGGGGAGAGGGGAGGCAAGTGAGGGGGAGCGTGCTCTGAGCTCAAAGGAGCCCTGCTGAAACATAGAAATGGGAGCTGGGAGGCCAGGGACACGGTGTTATTTAGAGAACTGCTTGCAGCTCTGGCATTGGAGAGAGGAGCGGATCCTAAAAACAGAGGGAGAAAATTGTATTTGAAGCCAGAAATTGAGTTGCGAAGCCGGAGCTCTCTGTGCCTTGACAAACGTAAAACATCCACTATGACATTGAACTGCTCTTTGACAAATCTCAGACCACGAACTCAATTATCATCAGGTCCCCTGGCAAGGAGAGGTACATCAGGTACCACCCTCTATTTTTTCCCCTAATGATTTCATTTAGAAAATTGAACTTCTCTTGACTTTCTTTAGCACTTGATACTGAGAGAATGTTATGATACAGCCTGGGCTTATTACTCTTTATTCCCCCTGAATTTGAACAACTTCTTCTATACTAATGATTTATCCAGGCTTTCAATTTGAAGATTCCAAGGTCACATACTGATTGGTACAGCAGAGAGTAGCAGCATTGTCCTATATGGATCATGCTGAAAAGACGGCTCTGTTGCTGAAGGGCACAAATTGGTGAGGTGCTTGGATGGCAGCACAGACCAGAGAACAGTGATTTTGCATGTATTGAACAACCCACACAGATAGCCAATCCGTAACCTCAGCCTCACAAAGACAATGCAAACCAACTGTGCTATCTAAAATAAATCAGGGCTAATTATATATTTATATGTGATTGATTGAATGCCCACATAAATGCACTTCACCAGAATGGCACCAATGCGGTGGAAAAGCCAGTGAACTTTGCGAGAGAAGCTTGGCTCCTAAAGCAAAAAGTGTTTCAACTTTGCCTGCCCCCAACAGAATCAGGAGTATGGAAATGGTGGTTTTAAACTTGACCAACTAGTTTTCTGTGATCAGTAGCTATGCTATCTTTAATTTGGAGTGTTTTAAAAACATTATTAAACCTAGTATGTCTGATAATTACAAAAGCAACAAGAATGTTGAGTGGACTATTGAAAAAAGGCTTACAGGGACCGGAGATATAGCATGGAAATAAGGCGTTTGCTTCTCATGCAGAAGGTCAGTGGTTCGAATCTCGGCATCCCATATGGTCCCCTGAGCCTGCCAGGAGTGATTTCTGATCGTAGAGCCAGGAGTAACCCTTGAGCACTGCCAGGTGTGACCCCAAAACAAAACAAAACAAAAAGGCTTATGAGCATGATGGAAATTAAAAGAAATAATTATCTCTAAGGTGGAAAAAAAAAAACATCAGTAATGTCTGTGACTAAGAGATCAGTAGGGGTAATTTGAAAGACAGAGATTCAAAATATGTGAAAAATGTTGGTAAAGTCTATGCAATGCAGAGCAATCAATGAAAAAAATGTCAAAAAATAATGCATATGGCCATTTGGGGCGTGATTAGAGTACTAGTATCAACATCTAAATTTTAATTTGGGCAAGGGCTAAAAGTGAAGGAAAAAATGAGATTGTTTTTAAAGTTCTCATTCTGAAGCATCTTTAGAACACCAATGACAGTTCCATAGATTCAAGAAAGAAGGTGTACAGAAGAATAATACAGAAGACTGAAATAGCTCATGTGGTAGAACACATGCCTAGTGTATGTGAGTATATACTACTGGATATGGACGCTCTGAAAAGAAAATAAATAAATATCCTACTGGAAGCTGCTAAGGAGTTCCTTATGACACCGGGCAAAGCCCACCATAGGTCATCTTAACTGTTTTTGTTTGTTTTTGTTTTGTTTTGGGGCCACACCCAGCAGCACTCGGGGGTTACTCCTGGCTCTGCATTTAGAAATCACTCCTGGCAGGCTGGGGGGACCATATGGGATGCTGGGGATCGAACCGGGTCTGTCCTGGGTTGGCAGCATGCAGGGCAAATGCCATACCACTGTTCTATTGTTCCAGCTCAGGTCACCTTAATTGATTTCATTACTTATGAGTAGCAAAATCTATTTGGGAGAAAGAGGAATGGTTTAAGCTAAAAGATGTAAATGATGCCTAGTTTATAAGCTTTGAAGGACCATCCAAATTCTTTGTTGGAAAAATATTTATAAGCTTAAATTGTACTTTGTTTTTCTTTAATCTTATAAACAATCATTCAGAATTAATCTGCATACTTTTATCATGCTTTTAAATCTAACATAGAATAGAATAGTGGGAGTGTTTTTATTAATTAATTAAGACAATAGTTAAAATTATTTATTTATGTTTTGGTTTGAGGGTCACACCTTTCAGTGCTCAGGCCATACTCTTGTCTTTGTGTCTAGAAAATATTCCTGGTAGTGCTAAGAATGGTGGTGCCAGAAATAAAGCCAAGGTGTACCACATGGATGGCAAATGCCTAGCAAGTGCTTAATCCCTGCACTAACTAGCCTTAATTTTGTTGTTGTTGTTGTTATTAGGTCACACCCGGCAGCTCTCAGGGGTTACTTCTGGCTCTGCGCTCAGAAATTGCTCGTGGCAGGCATGGGGGACCATATGGAATGCCAGGATTCAAACCACTGTTCGTCCTGGATCGTCTGCATGCAAGGCAAACGCCCTACATTTCTCCGGCCCCTAGTAATATAATTTTCTATAATTGTGAAACTCATGAATATTTCCCTGAGGTAGAATTATAAAATTATTATGAATATTTAATTTGGGTAAATATGTAGACTAGTTTTATAAACATGTTCAAGATTTAACATATTTTCAAATTTTCTGATAGATAGAACAATTTTGTCAACTAATATCCTATCATTTCCAGGCGCCACTGGCATCCTAAATATTATTATTTTTATCTGTATGCATTTTGAGGAGGAAAATACTTTTAAATATTTATTTGTGGGCCGGAGAGATAGCACAGTGGCGTTTGCCTTGCAGGCAGCCAATCCAGGACCTAAGGTGGTTGATTTGAATCCTGGTGTCCCATATGGTCCCCCGAGCCTGCCAGGAGCTATTTCTGAGCAGATAGCCAGGAGTAACCCCTGAGCACTGTCGGGTGTGGCCCCAAAATAAAAAAAATTTATTTGATTGTTATTAAGATATCTTCAAATTACATTTTGTTTGTGTCCTTTGTCAATTTTTCTATTGGAGTAGTCACTATTCAATTGCTGTTTGCTATTGATCTTTATATTGAGAATATCCTGTCCCCCAAATGTTCACTGGTCTTTTAATTTTAATTTAGTGACCAAATTGTTTTATGTGTCCAAAATAGCATCAGTGCCAATTAATTCACTGGATTATGGGAAACTAAAAAAGAAAATATTTGTAAAAATGCCACAAAACATAAGGATTTTTAATCATATATTTCTTATACTAATGTTACTCATGTTACTCAGAAATCAAGAGCATATGTTGTAAGCCTAACATAAATTCCCCCCCCCCTTTTTGGCTCTGAGAGTATTTTACAAAGCAAAAGATTAATTTAAACCGTCTTTATTATACTTATTAGGAAAATTATGAAAATAAATCAGGTATAAGGCCAAAGTGATAGCATAACAGTAGAGCATTTGCCTTGCACACTGCCAACCCAGGACAGATGCAGGTTTGATCCCCATCATCCCATATGGTCCCCTGAGCCTGCCAGGAGCAATTTCTGAGCACAGGGTCAGAGGTAATCTGTGAGTGCTGCTGGGTGTGAGGAAGGAAGGAAGGAAGGAAGGAAGGAAGGAAGGAAGGAAGGAAGGAAGGAAGGAAGGAAGGAAGGAAGGAAGGAAGGAAGGAAGGAAGGAAGGAAGGAAGGAAGGAAGGAAGGAAGGAAGGAGGAAGGAGGGAGGGAGGAGGAAGGAAGGAAGAAGGAAGGAAGGAAAAAAAAAAAAAAAAGGAAGGAAGGAAGGAAGGAAGGAAGGAGGAAGGAAAGGAAGGAAGGAAAGGAAGGAAGGAAGGGAGGAGAAGGAGGAGGAGGAGGAAGGAAAGGAAGGAAGGAAGGAAGGAAAGGAAGGGAAGGAGGGAGGAAGGAAGGAAGGAAGGAAGGAAGGAAGGAAGGAAAGGAAGGAAGGAAGGAAGGAAGGAAGGAAGGAAGGAAGGAAGGAAGGAAGGAAGGGAAGGAAGGAAAGGAAGGAGAAGGAAGGAAGGAAGGAAGGAAGGAAGGAGGGAGGGAGGGAAGGAGGGAAGGAGGGAGGGAAGGAGTGAGGGAGGGAGGAAGGGAGGGAGGGAGGAAGGGAGAAAGAGAGACAGAAAGAGAGAGAAAGAAAGACAGAGAGAGAAAGAAAGAAAGAAAGAAAGAAAGAAAGAAAGAAAGAAAGAAAGAAGGAAGGAAGGAAGGAAGGAAGGAAGGAAGGAAGGAAGGAAGGAAGGAAGGAAGGAAGGAAGAAGAAGAAAGAAAGAAAGAAAGAAAGAAAGAAAGAAAGAAAGAAAGAAAGAAAGAAAGAAAGAAAGAAAGAAAGAAAGAAGAAAGAAAGAAAGAATAAACCAGGTATAAAACTACTCTGAGATCTGGGGCTAGAGCAATAGCACAGTGGGAGGGCATTTGCCTTGCACGCTTCTGACTAGGACCTACCCAGTTTGATTGCTGGGCATCCCATATGGTTCCCTGAGCCTGCAAGGAGCAATTTCTGAGCCAGGAGTAATCCCTGACTGTCGCCAGGTGTGCCCCCCCCCCAAAAGCCACCAAAATTCTGAGATCTTAGATGAGTCCACAAAGAAACCAGTTATTATATTATACTTCTGATTTGCTCTGGAAGTCCTAATTAATGCAACACAAGTTTTTCCTAAGGGAAAAAGAGCCATGTATGTCACTAGAGTTGTTTCAGGTTCTTAGATTGGGCCCTCCTCACCTCAAACAGGTCTTATCTCAAATTTTCTTTAACTTGAAAACAAAAAGTGACCAGTTATGAAAAACTTTCTCCAATACAAAAATGTTTTCAGTTTTAAACAATATGTAAAACAATAAATAACAAAATTTGCTGTTTCCATAATATGGCTCCACCCTCCCTTACTATGATTTGTATTTATGTCCATATCATGTTTCTTCAGCCAAATGCAAATGAAAACAAATAGTTAATATTACTATTGTTCCTCTTTTCATTATAAAAGGAACATAGGCATTATCCTCTTTTTTATCAAGTCTTTTATTTATCTTAGCTAGATTTAAAAAATTTTTATTGAAACCATTGTGAATTACTAAGTCCTTCATAGTTGAATTTCAGGCAAACAGTGACAGTGAATTAGGGCCATTCCTGCCACCAGTGCTGATGTTCTTCAATCATAGTTCCCAGCATGCATTCTGCTCCACTCTTAGCCCCCTGGCCTGCCAGTGTAAACAGGGGCATTTTAAGTTTAGATTGTTGTTGCATTAAGCCCTTAGGATGGACTTGGATGGTGGATGGAGGCCTTTGTCCTTAGTCTCAGGACCATGTGGCTCCATCCTCCATGAACCGTTAGGTCATCATCTTCAGATGGTCGCAGCGGGTATTGAACTCACAGACAGGCTTCATGAGAGATAACATCTTTATTCAGCCCTAGCCAACAGATGTGGATGCTAACCATTTAAGCATGCCATTAAGCATGCCATTCTTAGCTTGCCCTGCGTCTTAACTCCTTTCAGCATCTTCCCTCTGACCTTCTTGCGGCAAAGACCCTAAGGCCTTATTCCCTGGGTCAAAGCCCTTATCTAACCTCTCCAAGACGCCTCCCAGGAAATGGGAGGGTTCTAGCCGGTAAAAATAACGTAATATCCACTTCCCAAGACCCTTCCCAGAAATGGGCGGGTCTCAGGTAGATACACCTAAATCCAGGGTGGAGTTACAGATTGTTATCGTTTTGGTCACTTGAATCTATTGTTGTTGACTTTGGTTTGGATATTTAGTTCTGTCCTTTTATTTTCCCATCAATGTACCTGAGACCACTTGGCCCTTGGCCCCTATCTTCTTTTTCTTTTTAATTCGTGGAAAAATGCAGAAATATTATCCTCTTTTTTTAATAGAACAAGTATTTTTAATAACAGGCATTCAAAAAGATTTAATGGAAACATAAGATATGATGGTATTGGCACTTAATAAAAAAAAAGTCCTATGACATTATGATGCTCACAGCTGGAGAGTTGGCAAAAGACTTGCTTGTCAGCCACCATACCTGTTTCTTCTTTTTCCAGGGTCCACAACTAGAGTGCGTTTGTTATTGTCTTTGCTGCTTGTTTGTTTGTTTGGGGGGCATCTATGCTTATGGTGCTCTATGTTTAGGAATCACTCCTGGGGTGCTTGGGGGACCACATAAGGAGCCAATAATTGAATCCAGGTCAACCACAATGCAAGGCAGTGTCTTACCAACTGCACTATCTGTCTGGAAGTGGTGGAGTGGGGAGAGGAAGAGAAGGAAGTGGAGGAGGAGGAAGAGGAGGCTACTGACAATCAGGAACACCACTTTGGATATTATATGAATGAGAAATGAACTTTCTGTCATATCTGAGTTATTACACTTATTTAGGCTTGATAGTAGGTTTAATACATCAGATGCTTTCCTTTAATGCAGACAACAATGTAAAAGACCCTCTAATTCCATAACTGGATATGTCAAATGATTAATTAAAAAGTTTGTATGAACATAACCAGTACTTTAACACCTCTGGATAAAAGGTGTTCACCTTATTAATTTTTATGCTATTGGTCATTTTAATCTATTTTAATAATTTTGTTTTAACATTAAATATTATATTAATATATCATACAATTTATTATGTATAATATTATGTTAATATAATAACTATTGATATAAACATTACCATATTTTCTGGTGTATAAGACGACCGGGCGTATAATTTTACAGTTAAAACATAGGTTTAGGCCTATATTCGCTGTATGACAGAACGTTCCTGAGCTGCAACTGTATGTACCACAGTGAGCCAATCACAACAAACAAAGGTTCAAAGGTAATAGACTTCCTCTCTGACTCTGGCCAATCCGAGCAGGATTTTTACAGTGTAGATTAGGGTACAGAACGCTGTATAATTTGCATGCATAAAAAGCTTGCTTGGATTGGCTGAGTTAGAGGTGGTCCGAGCAGCCTTGCAGTGATTGGTGCAGGATCGAGTTGGAAAATTCATTTCGTGGCAATATTCAGACGATTTTCGTTTAGCGGCATATCGAAACGTTTTTCGGGATATACTCAGCATATAAGACGACCCCTGATTTTCGGTTGACTTTTTTTTTTTTCATTTCAAAAGTCATCTTATACGCCAGAAAAAATGGTAATAATATTTTAATAAATTTAATCTATTGAAACTACGTATTGAACTATTGGAAAATTACTCAGACAGAGCTTAAAAAAAACATCATCCTTTAATTTCTAACAGTTTACTCCTACTTTTTGAAGTCATAGAAAGTAAGTTGGAGCTCTCTTCAAAACATCTTTCCAATTTGGTCTGCCATAGTGGGCCTAGTGGTTCAGTATTCTGGCAGGTGATTTGGGGCTCTGTAACCACTAGGGCTACATACAATTATGCTGGGTAGGGATGGGCAAAAAAAGGGCATGCAGGACTAAGGATCGAACTTGAGTCCTTGTCCTTGAGTATGTAGAGCTCACGCAAGATATTCTTTGTGAGAATTTTTTTACTATTTTTACTATTATTATTGTTTTACTATTATTATTATTATTATTATTATTATTATTATTATTTTATGAGTACTTTTTAACATATTTTCTTTTTTTCTGCCCCACCCCTTCTTCACATATTTTCTATACCAAATCCTCTGGTCTCCAACATGAATAGTCCAAAGATATTTAATTATTCTTCTCAGGCTAAGTTACTATATGTTTTACCATCTTTTTCCTCCTCTGGACAGATTTGGATTTGTTATTGTGTTCCATTCAATGGGTACTCTGGACAGAAAGTCAAATTCTTAGCAAGCACTGAGCAAACCATGAGTAGTACCAGCACTTCCTCTTCATCAGAATTCCACATTTCCACTCATGCAACTAAATATTTTTTAATATCTTCACAATATTTAAGGTAGCCATGTAAGTTGTTGACTCATTTTGAGCTTGTGTGATTAAGCTTCCTACTTCTTCTCTCACTTTCCTTTCCCTTACCCACAACATACATACATTCTCCTCGTGTCCTTTGACAAATCACCTCCCTTATCTGGGATTTATTTGTCACATGAAAAAATGAGGTTGTTGAACCAGATGATTTCTGAGGCCCTCCCCCACTGTCCTAGTATTCTTTGAATCTAAAACAGGAAGTTCTCAGAGTGTTCTCATTGTACTTTTATAATAGAAACTCTAACAGTACTAGAGTATACATATACCTGGAAACAACATGAAACCACTCAGGTAATGTCCTGCCCAGATAGTGTGGTAAGTAACATATACCTACAAAGGCCAAAGGTGTGTACTTCATATAGTGATTAAGTGCTGATTAAGTGAGAACGTAAAGTACAAGTCCTGGAAAAACTGTGCAAGCACAAGGGGGATAAGGGTATGGTTGTCTCTGAAAACTCTCACTTTCCAACGGAGGGGTGTAGTGGGGTAGATAACCTTCAAAGTGGGGGATACATTTTACTCAGCAGGAAGCCTGGTTTGATGGATGTTTTGTCAATTTTGACATCTCATTTCACAAAACCTTGAAATGTATTAAGCAAAAAAAAAAAAACAAAAACAAACGAACAAAAAATCCAAACCACCACCACCAACAAAACCCAGAGTTGTAAATAAACATGCTGATTGAGGAGTCAGACCATGTTTCCATGGCTCTATCATCTACGAGCAGATATTTTAGCTGATTAATTTCTCCTAATATTTCTGCCTGACAAACCTCCATCTATGTCTGCGAAGCTGGACCATGTTTCCACCCTAGATCAAGCTCCCCGGCAGTGTTAATATTTGACCTCTTTTGAAAAAACTCATTGCCAGTATTAAAGCCCGATCTGGGCACACACCCCATTGGGGCCTGCATTTCCTGTGGATGATGCATTGGTTTCCTAGGTGACGGCGGAACGGAATAGACCTGTTAGCTGGTGGCTTCTGACTCACTCACTGCAATGGACGTCACAGGATCGTGGCGGAACAAGTGGATGCTGATAAAAGCAGGGAGCAGCGGGGCATTAATGGTTAAAACCACCCCATTGTCACAGCTCTTCCTCCCACTCAGAAGCCAGAGGACAGTCATAAATAACAGCTCTCACAAAACAAGAGATTGGAAACCGAACTCTTTGTCGTGAAGAACACAGGGATGCTGGTGCTGTTCAAAGGGCCTCTGAGAGTCACTCTGCGCGGTGCTGGGTATGTGCGTATGTGTTGGGAGTGAGAGGATTAGCACTCCTGAAAAGCCGTCCTCAAGGATCATGAAATGTCAGGGATTGAACCCAGGACTTTGCACGCAAGTCATGTGTCTCATAACTTCAACCACAAGCTCAACTATACCCCCAAATTATACTCCTCCCTCTGATTAAGATTTCTCTCTTTTTTTTTTTCCTCCACCCCATGTCCTCCTCCTCATTTGGAAATACCAGGATTCTCTAATGAAAACAGAAACTGAAAATGGAGGTTGAAGGGTGGGAAAAGAGTAAAGACAAGTCTCAAACTCACTCAAAGACTGTTTACTAAGTGATAGCTCTTTTGAGGTCTTACATTTGTTTCCTAAAAGGGTAAATGAAACTTACAAGGAACTCATGAGTTCATGAATCTGAACCCAGAAGAAAGAACTACTTTCTGTCTGAGCAGTGAATCATCAGAAAAAATGGGATTTCATGCTGTTTACACACGCATGCACACATACCCCTGGGAGACAGAGAGAGATATTAACTTTCTTGTTCTTTCTTTTGCTTACAGCTGATTCCAGCAAGAAGCTTTGCCCGCCTGGAATATCACCAAGAGTACTATTTTCCTTCACATCCGAACCTCCTGAAGATGGAATAGATTTTTCAGATTCTTGAATTTCTTAAATGACCAAAGAACCTATAGGTTCTCCACTGGAGATAATGCATCTTGTTTTCCACACTGCCTTGAGGGATGCTTTAAATAGCACCAGCCAGCATCCGAATGAATTAGACAGCAAATGTAGGTTAGCTTTATTTAGACGAATAAAGACAAGCAGAGAAAGTTGTCTGGTTCAAGGGCGGTGCAGCCTGACATAACAGCATTCCTCAGAGGAGGGGGAATTGTTTTGGGAGAAAGATATTTGGAGCAAAGAGCAAAGTTCCTTGGATTATCCAGGTGAAGTGTGGCTCAGAGCTTTAGCAGGAAAGAGCCAGAATCAAGGCTGGACTGCCATACTTGGAAAAAAAAGGGCTAGATATTTAAAACTGCACCTCACTTCCCTAAATTCACACACACACACACACACACACACACACACACACACACACACACACACACACACACACACACACACACACACCTCTATCCTTCTCTCTTCTCCGGCTGTTTTGGGAACATCATCAGATAAGGCATGCATCACAGAACATAAACTGGGCTAGAAGATTGATGATTCTCTTTGGAATGGGATGGGAGATTCTTTGCAAGTTCTGAGTCAGATGATGGGTCCTGATGGAGGGTCCCAGAGAAGTGGAAGCCCCCAAAGCAGAGAGGCTGGCAAATTGGGGGGCATCCAGTCATGAAATAAAAATGTAGATGCTGGAAAACTAGCTGGAGTCAAAGAAGCTTTTCTTCCCATCAACCCTCAAATATCTGAAAATAAACATCTTAGGACAGGCCAGAAATCCAGGGAATAAAAAGATAACATTTCCTGTGATGTTATGGTTCCCTTATCTTTGTTATTTTTCTCTGGCTTCTTGTTATTGACAAAAATCAGCTGATACTTGATGTCAGATTGTAGCCCTCTTAATATCCAAAAGAAAAACCACCATTTATAAATATATTTATATATTTATTATATATATGTATCATATTATATTTATTATAAAATATGTATGCGCTGGAGCAATAGCACAGAGGGAATGAAATTTACCTTGCATGCAGTCAACTCAGGTTCAATTCTTAGCACCTCAAATGGCCTGCCAAGCCCTGCCAGAAATGATCCCTAAACACAGAGCTAGGAATCATCCATAAGTACAACAGGGTGTGACCTAAACACCAAAATAAATAAGTAAAATAAAATATAAAATGATCTCCTGAGCATGCCAAATTATACTCAAAACAATTTTATGTTCCTCGTGTAATGATAAATTGAGATTTGTAAATTTTTTTCAGAAAGTCTAAGTAAGAAATTATATTTACATAGGTTTCCATCCCTCTCCAGACTGATTCATTAGATATTTATTTTCTTTTTCAAATATCTCCTAACTTCTGGAAATTTTACATCTTTGCATATCACCGAGGCCAAGATGATGGGAGAATTTCATGTGATATCTCTGTCCTGAGGCAGTATTTAAGTTTCATTTTGAATTAGATTTTGGAAAATTTATACAAATCACTTAAATAATATATATTATTATAGAATTATAATATTTTGTTTATATTAATGTTTTATTATTCATTATATATGTTAATAATTTATAATTTGCTCCTTTATCTCCTTCAACAGTCATTTACTATGTTCTTACTATATCAAATGAAGAAACCATTAGCCTGACTTTGCTTTTCTTCATTGCCAAGAGCTTTTCTGCGCAAATCAGTTCCTCTTTAAAATGTCCACCACAACGCCATTCATTAGTTACAGCACACAAATAAACAGTGTCTTTGGCTGGAAAGTGCCATTTAGCACTATAAGAAAAGCACACAAAACTTCTGAGTTCACTGTCTTCAAACTCAATTTGCTTTTAACTATTTGTGAGATCAACAGAGCAGTTGATTATAATTCTTCAAAGGCAAAGGGAAGCCAATTCCTATGATTGTATTTATCAAGCAATCAATTGCAAAAACTCACAGGAGACCTGAAGCAAAACTTAGTCTAATATTATATGAACTTTTAATAAAACCTTCTCACCTAAAGCCAGTCATATAAATTTTTCATTTGTAGGGTTTAAGAATCTAATCACAAGCTGAGGAAATAACTCAAAGGACTGGAACCTAGAAGGCCACAAGTTTGATCCCTGGCACTGAAGGCTCCTCTGAGCACAACTAGATGTAACCCTGATAGTCCTCAGAACTGCCAGACTCTAGCAGCAAGTACCATGTTGCCTGACTTCTGAATGGGACCAAGTACCATTGGGAGTTGACCCTGGGAGGTCCCAGCTCCAAAAATATATCCCAATAGAAGCAGATCCAGTGCAGGGATTAAGGTGCATGGCTTAAATGTGACTCTGGATTTATCCTCATTACTCATTGGTCCCAATGAGTATTACTGGGGGTGACCATTGAGTTCTCAAACATCATAAAAGTGGCCTGGATAATCCTCAACTTGACAGGGCTTGAGCAAGACCACAACCCTGAACCCATGCATTCAAGCACCAACCAACCTAGCCAAACAAAAATCAGGAGAGATTCTAGGACTCCTTAAGCACTGCTTGGAAATGCTTCACCCCTAGAAAATTATACTTATTAAAATGAAAACTAAGGCCGGAGAGATAGCACAGCAGTAAGGTGTTTGCCTTGCATGCAGCCAACCCTGGACAGACCCAGGTTCAATCTTCGGCATCCCATATGATCCCCTAAACCTGTCAGGAGTGACTTCTGAGCACAGAGCCAGGAGAAACACCTGAGCATTGCTAGGTATTGCCCAAAAATCAAAAGAAAAAAAAAAGAAAAAAAAAAACTAATCTGGGTCAGAATGATAGTAAAGCAAGTAGGGCACTTGGCCTTGCACTCAGCTAATCAAGGTTCTATCCTTGGCACTTCATATGGTCCCTAAGTCCTGTCAGGAATTATTCCTGAGTATAGAGTCAGACATAAGTTCTGAGCACCACAGGAATGGCTCCCCAAACAAAAAATAAATAAAAATAACATTAAAACTATTCCTTTACTCCTTTTAAGTTAAATGAAATGACTAACCTGCATAAGTGGAGAAGAAAAAACTTTAAACATTCTTAGGATATTTAATTCTTGCTCTAACTTTTTAATAATTTCTTTATTATTAAAATATCTATTAAAATTTCTCAATGTGTACTACTAATAATGAGGTATGTTCCTTTGAGGGCAGAAAGATACCACAACAGGTAAGGCCCTTGCCTTGCATATGGCTGACCTGAGTTTAGTCCCCAGCACCCCTATGGTCTCCTGAGCCTGCCAGCAGTAATTCCTAAATGCAGAGCCATAAGCACCATTGCACCCAAACAAAAACATGGCCACTAAACAAAAACAAAATAAAAATTTTCCTTAGAAAGTCATTTTCAGAACTTGAGATTGTTTTTTTTCAGTATTTTTAAATTCCAATTTAAAAACTCTTTTAAATGAAGGTAGATGACAAAGTTATAATCACTAATCTCATAAGGTGGATTTTGTATCTTAATAAAACTATAGGAGGCTGGAGATGTGGTTCAGTAGTATAGAATGTGTTTCACACTTATAAGATCCTGGGATTGTTCCTTGGCACCTCAAATAATAAGAACAACAATAACAATAATATTAAGAACAGGGCTTGGAAGATAGAACAAAGGCTGGGCTCAGTCTCTGCATGTAGAATATGATCTCTGACTCAGTGTGGTCTCCAGAACACTGCTGGCAGTGGCCCCCAAACAAACTAAAACAATAATAGTAAATTAAATGAAAACATTTATGGCAGGAATTGAAGAGCTAGTACAGGGGTAGGGTAGGCCACTTGCCTTGATCCCTGGGTTCCCCCAAGTACTGCCAAGAATGACCAATGAGCAGAGAGCCAGGAGTCAACTCTGAGCACCACTGGGTGTGACCCCGAAACAAAACAATCATTTATTAGCAATGCCTTTTGTTTGATTTCTGGGTTGTCCATGTTTTATGCATTAAATAGTAGTATTTCACAATTTTAATAAAGCTGTAAAGAAGAAAATCTTGTCATCATATTTGGCTCAATAAAATGAATCAAACATTTTATTTTCATTTTGTGACATTTGTGGTGGTTCAGCATGACATTGGCATTCTTCCTTTTCTGATGCAACTTCCTCCCTGGTGTTGTTTGGGTTGAGGTTATTTCAGGGTTCCCATTGCTCAGTGCAGACTGCATATGAGATCCAGAGCACTGGCCTTGTTTTCTCAAGATATACCTCTGTGTGCTGTGGCAACGCCTACAGATCAACATCTAGCCCAATTGGCCACCTGGGCCCCACCCTCAAACTCAGAGGCAGGCAGACACAGGTACTCCAGAGCACATACTCAGCTCTGCCTGGGGCCTCCAGCTGTTCCCCAATTTTGGCAACAAAAGCAGCAGCAGAGCTTCCCCTGTCCCTTGTCTGATGGGAACCAGCACAAATAACATGGCTGCAGCCAAGGAAGAAATGAAGTTGCCTGAACCAAAGAGAAGATGCTGCCTTAGGGTAAAGTCAGTTGAGCCAGATGTGCCAAGTATATAGTGAGCAGTGGGAACTGACACCCACCCCCCACCCCCCGTGTTTGTTGATAGGTATGTACAATTTAAATTGCAAGGCTCAGCTCAGAACTCCTTACTTTCCAAAGTGTTTCCAGACACGCTGACTGTGCCTTCCTCTAGCTTCATACGATCTGTGTCTAGTTAAATGCTATTTCTCCTCTCTCCTCCCACAAACTTTTACATTGGGAAATTTAAAAATCACAGTACCTTGGCTAATTCATCTTTTGTCTTTTCACATGTTACACAAAGGCCTTGGATACATGTTGGATGAATGGAGGCGACTCCTCCTGTCCATGAGTGAAAGCGGTGCCTGACTTTTGGTAGAAAGGTGAAAAGAAGGAGGTTAGTAGGTGCCTCTCTTCCTTTATATATGAAGTTGGTACTGTGAGGGCAATTGTCCCAAGACCTGGATTTATTCCAGTAGGTTTTATCCAGCTTACAAGTCTCCAAGTGTGAATGAGGAGGAACTTCTATGCAGGAAGATAGATTAGCTGCAGTGGGGACATGTGGCATGGATGTAGGTATTCAGCTGACGAAAATCATTCATATTTCAGAGTAAAATGCTGCAACATTTCAAATGCTTTAATACCAAGGAAGAGGAAGGATAAGAAAAAAAACTGTTTTCATAAAAACATAGAAATGACATTTTTGGGGTGAAGTTTGGAGAGATAGAATGGGAGATTGAATACTCACTATTACATATGGGCGCCTGAGCACCTCCGGAAGTGACCTCTGAACACAGAATGAGGAGTAAGAGGTGAGTATCCCCTCACAGTACCGCCTTTCCCTCAGTCCCACCAAAAAAGAGATTTCTTTGAAGGGGTTACACTCCTGGCTACACTCTACTCCAGGGGGGCATGTAGTGCAGGGGAGCAAATCCCCATAAGATACATGTCCATTCCCATGACAAAGATCTTGTTGCTTTCATTTTGACAAATGACGAAAGGGAAGTGTATAAAAGATAAGAATTAGGAAATCATCCCAGTCCAGATGACTAGCAAAGTTTCTATGGGAATGCCAAGCTGTCTGACCCTTAAATCCTCTTTCACTCATCTCTTCTCAAGGGCTTGTAGTTTTTTCTTCCAAAATAATGGTATGGTGTTAGAGAGAGAGAGTACAGAAATTTAAGTGTTTGTCTTGCATGCAGCTGACCCAGATTCCTTTCCCATCCCCATAAATTCCCCAAGCCACTAGGAGTGATCCCTGAGCACTGAGCCAAGCCCTGAACAGTTAAGTGTGGTCACCAAACAAACAAACAAACAAAAAATTAAAATAGTGGTATCCGCTTTTCAGAGATAGAAAAATAAAGACTATAATTTATTGTGCATGGGTCATGGGCCACACATGAGATCATAGGCATGGAGGACTGACCCACTTTCCAATCAGATGTCTGTAGAAAGCTGCCATCTCTTACATTCAATATGGATCTCATGAAGAACAATGCCATGAGAAGTAAGGAAAGGAAGATTCTGGTGGTGCAGTTAAGGCTAGAGAAACTTTACAGGATAGAGAAAATAGCCTTTGAGGGAATTCAAGGAGAGTCTGAGTCTGGAACACTGCCATGTAAGGGGGCTTACAAGGGAGAAGGTTCAGGTAGATGGGAGACAGACCATGGAAGGCTTTGAAGAAGAGTCTCATCTTTGAAACTGGAAATCCAGTTTAGAAGAAAGAAAAGATCTAATGAAATCCTTGACTAAAATATCCCAAATCATTGGCAAAGCCAGCCTGCGTTCAGATCACATATGACTGCATCCCCCTCCCAAAATCCCACAAAGCAGATAAAATATAGAGCATCAATCTTTATCATCAAGAAGCAAAAAGACAGATCTACGATCCTTTTTCGGTTCATAAGTATGATGATTGGGTATTCACACATACATGTTGATCTGTACCTCCTTTAAACCTTGTTACCATGTCAGCACATTACCCTTCTGACATGTAGAAGGAGGAGGAAGAGGAGGAGGAGGAGGAGGAGGAGGAGGAGAAGGAGGAGGAGGAGGAGGAGGACAGATCTGCTTCCCTCGGATCTGCTTACCTCTGAAGAACCTTGACAAACCTAGGGGGAAAATGTTAACCCACCACTGGTATGCAGCCTGCCCCCTTCCTTAGTCATCAGACAGGGCTCATCCCTTCCTCCCAACTGCCAAGGGGACCTCTGATCCCCCCACACCTGGGGTGGCCTGTACAACCTCCTCTTCCCATATTGAAAGCACCCAGTAGGGAGGCGAACTTGCCTCCACTTCCTTCCAGTCCAGAACCAGCCCCTGTGCTTGCTTAACTGTTCTCTCACCTCCACGCACTAGACAAATGCCAAACCGGGCACTGGATTCTGATGGCTTAATTGAGTTAAAAGGGAAAGTACATATCTTCTAAAAGCCTCTCCATGGTTCCCGAGTGGCTATCAGGGCTCTGAAAGCCAGCAGCAGCCTCAGTTCCCGTGGTAGGGAGGAGCAGAATGATTTTCCTAGCAGAGGATTCAGAAGCACTGAAACTCAGCAGTTCTCAAAGACTGCAGAAAGGGCTTGTTTACATTTTTCTCTTGGGCTGAAACCCATCTATTTAAACTTTAACCAGAGGCAATTATAAAACCCTGGGCAAGCCAGGGATGGTAGTGTGCACAAGACAGGGAGACAGATGCCAACAGTCTGGAATTGACGGAAGAAAGAATATTTTGAGAGAGAAAAAAAGAGTCAAGAAAGAACAAAAAAGGGAAGGTTCTGGAAGCAGAAGGTGTCACCTAGGAGAAGCAGGAGGGAAGTGTGAAAGGAATGAGAAGTAGAGGTGGGCAGGAGGGACCAAACTTGTCCTCAAACCATTAGGTCAGTGTCCAGCCAGGAAGCACTCAACTGTTTACACCTTTTTCTCTCTTGGGTCAAAAGTGCATTAACCCAGGAATCTGATTGCCACGCCTGGAGCAGACACACCCTGCCTGCCAGGACACAGACCCTCTTCCCCGAAGGCCAAGCCTCCTCTTCCATTTAGCTTTTCCTGGCAAAGGCCCACCTCCAAGCCTGATGAGCTTTGAGTGACAGTACAGGAAATACCCCTCCTTGATAATGAGGATGTTGCAGACCTGACGTAACACTAGGCTCTCACACACATATACAAAGGTGGAGCAATCTGCCAAAAACCAACTGCCCTTGGCTGTTTGTTGTTTGTTAAGGTTATTTTTTCACTTTGGAATTTTTTAATTAGTAAATTTTTTAATGGAATCACCATGAGTTCCATGTTACAAAGTTGCTCATGATTTGAGTTTTGGTCATTTGGGGGTTTTGAATATCCCTATTTAAATGCAAATGCTCTGTGAGAAAAGCCTTGTACCCCCCCTCCAATGGTATCAGCCTCATTCTTGGCTTTAGGAGAATGGATAGAGAGGGCCTAGAAGATTCCAGAGTGGGACAGATTTCTCTGTTGAAGTCAGAGTTCACAGGAAGGAAACTAAAAGCCAAGTTCATTCTAACTGCCTGTGAAACCACCTCTGCTAACCCAGCTCTGACTAAGAAAAGCATTTGGGACAGCTAGTGGAAATAGAGAAGGTCAGAGGACTTGATAATATTCTAGTCCAGGACCTCACACGACCTATCAAGCCAAGGAGGTCACACGCATGGCCTTTCTCCAGACCCATCTGCCACATTCAGCAGAGGATCTGTTCTGCAGTGGTGAGCAGCATGCTTCAGGCCAGCCTGCCTCTCAATAATGCATTATGTCCAAGCCCTTCACCAGGCTGAGTCCTCTCCTGATTGGGAACAGAGCTCAAGGTTTGCAGCCTGGCTATTTTTTTTTTTTTTTTGCTTTTGTGTCACACCCAGCAGTGCTCAGGGGTTATTCCTGACTCTATGCTCAGAAATTGCTCCTGGCAGGCTCATGGGACCATTCAGGATGCCGGGATTTGAAACACCAACTTTCTGCATACAAGGCAAATGCTTTACCTCCATGCTATCTCTCCAGCCCCCTGAAATATTTCTTATAAGAAGATAAAATTGTCACTTCTTTTTTTGATTTCTGGGTCACACCCAGTGACGCTCAGGGGTTTACTCCTGGCTATGTGCTCAGAAACTGCCCCTGGCTTAGGGGACCATATGGGACGCTGGGGGGTTGAACCATGGTTCGTACGAGGTCAGCTGTGTGCAAGGCAAATGTCCTACTGTTGCGCCACCACTCCGGTCCCCAAGAGTGTCACATTTTATGTTTCTTCTACAGATGCTGAAGCTGTTTCGATGAAAGTTGGTATGTATAGCCATTGTTTTTTTGCACCCTTGTCCCCAGAGAAAGGTCTAATACAGATATGTTCTCAGGATGGAGAAGCACATGACTGCAAGCATCTATGCCCAGAGCTGCACTAAAATTTCAGAAGGAGACTCACATTGCCTAGCACCTAGCAGAAGGTGTTATCCCTTAAAATAAGATGAGAGATTTTATAAAATCAGGCATTCTCCAAAGAAAATTCTGAGTGGCTCTATAAAAGCCAGAAAGGTAAAATCTAAGACTTTCAGCACTGCAGACGTCCTTGAGACGTGCCTGATATCACTCCCGAGCACAGAGTGAGGAACAGCCCCTAAGCACTTCCAGAGTGCTTATATATATAATAATAGTTAAATAACTAAAAGCAAAGACTAGCGGGGCCGGGCGGTGGCGCTGGAGGTAAGGTGCCTGCCTTGCCTGCGCTAGCCTAGGACGGACTGCGGTTCGATCCCCCGGCGTCCCATATGGTCCCCCAAGAAGCCAGGAGCAACTTCTGAGCGCATAGCCAGGAGTAACCCCTGAGCGTCACAGGGTGTGGCCCAAAAACCAAAAAAAAAAAAGCAAAGACTAGCGTGTCCATTTATGTGGGCTCATAACAAAGTGCTCCTGTTTATTAGCTGTGTGACCTTGACTTGTCCTTCCCTGCTTTGGTCCTCAATGCCTTTTCCATGCAGATGAGAGAGTAGCAGTAATCAGCTGACAGGGCTGCTGTCAGTTTTAAATTAGTTCAACTGGAAAAAATTACATATCTTAAGTTTTTTTGGTTTTGGCTTTGGTTTTTGAGATACACCTGGCTATACACGGGGTTTACTTTTGCCTCTGTACTCAGGAATCATTACTGGTGCTCTCTGGGGGCCATTCAGGGTGCTAAGGATGCTGAGAAGTTGCCCTGCAACTTGCCCTGCAGGGCAACTTTTCTCTACCCACTGTATTACTGCTCTGGCAGAGTTAATAGTTAATGGCACTTAGAACAATACTGGTCATAGTGAGGACTATTTTACTGATACATTTACAAAGGAATGTGATCAGTTCAGCTTGAGACCTCTATTGGTTTTCTGATTAGAACCAAGAATCATGGTCTTGATTATCTACACACACACACACACACACACACACACACACACACACACACACACACACACAGGGATCCTCAAACTTTTTAAACAGGGGGCCAGTTCACTGTCCCTCAGACCATTGGAGGGTCTGACTATAGTAAAAACAAAACTTATGAACGAATTCTTATGCACACTGCATATATCTTATTTTGTAATGAAGAAACAAAACAGATACAAATACAATATGTGGCCTGCGGGCCATAGTTTGAGGACCACTGCGAGAGGGATGATGCCTTGATGAACCAACTCCCACCTCATGCTGCCTGGATTTTCCTTTAAGCAATTAGTAAGGCTCTTCTGTTGCTCTCTGAAACCCAGCACGGGTTCAAGCCACAAAGCCAAAAGTAATAAAGAGAGGGGATCAATGTCTGGCGCTGTCAATATGTCAATATGAAGAATTCCTCCATGTAAATCCCTCAGGACCTGGGCAGGCTCCAAGCATGTGCAATCATGAAGCGGTGCATTTACCTGTCCTTTAGGAATAACACTCACTGAGGCAGGACCTCATAACATAAGGAGGAGCCCCCATGGAAGGTAGAAAAAGCACAAACCTGGCAGGTGGCAGGAAGAAGGCTCATGAACAAAAAAGAAACCAATCACAGAAGGGAAAAAATGTAGAAAAGCTGAAACAAGTAAGTACAAGGCAACTTCTCTTTTCTATTTTTGACCAACTGAAAAAAAAGAAAACAATAAACACAAGAGAATCAGCAGAGCAACTTGAATCAGACTAAGGCAGGGAACCAAGCTGGAGAAATTAGTCCACGTTAGTGATTGCTCCTCACCCTATAAGCAGGGTCCTAAGAGCATTGGTACAGGATTAAATGATGATTTCATTTAATAGATTACTTTCCATTCTTTTTTCTTTTTAAAAAATCCATCACAACTCTGGGGAAGTAGAGGCAGTATCTATCTTTAGGAAATAAAAAAACCCAACCAAATAAAAAGGCTAAGATAAGCATACTGGAGAAGTAAAGAGAAGTTGGCATGTCTAGGACAAATATCAGGTTACATATATTTGGAATCTTCTCCCTGCATGCCCAGTAGAAGTGTTTTTATTGGAAAAATTGGCTCACAGAGGACTTGGCTAGTGTGGGGTTATGTAGGATGTAGGAAGGAAGATTTAGAGGAAGGTCAATTATCTGTCTAGCTCTTGCCCTATCAGGCATTCTCTAAGGGAAAAAAAATCAAGTCTATAAAGCCTCAGCCCTCATGTAGCAAACACTTTTTTTTTAAACATAATAACGAGGTTCAATTACCCATAAACCTCACTATCTTAACCATAAGCTAAGTGAAAATTGATGTACTGATGCCTCAGTTGAGAACTTTCCCATGTTGGAAAACTGAAATTTGATCTTCATTAAGCCAGTTCACTCCCAGTCCTCATACTGTTTCAAACATCTATTCTACTTTCTGTTTCTATAATTTGATTCAAATCCTTCAATAAGTGGGCTCAGACAGTTTTTTTGTTTGTTTGTTTTTGGTTCCTGGACCACACCCTGCTGGACACAGGAATTATTACTACTAGTCTGTGCTCAGAAATCACTTTTGGTATGCTTGGGAGCCACATAGGATGCCAGGGATCAAACCTGTGTTGGCCACATGCAAGGTAAATGCCCTATCCACTGTACTATCACTCTAGTCAAGTATTTGTACTTTGTGATTGGCTTATTTAATTTATGATGTCCTCAGAAATGATCCATGTTGTAGCATGTGTGAGAATGACCTTCCTTTTGAAGGCTGAATACTATTTCATCACATTTTATTTATCCATCCACCAGGTAGGTTTCAGCTTTTGACTATTAAATAATGCTATTGATAGGTATGGGGGAATGAAGCAGGAAAGTCACAATAATGGACCTGACAATCATCTTGAGGACCAGAAGACAATCATCTCAAAGTCCTTCTCTTCCCTCTTCCACTGTCACTCCCCTGTACACTTTATCACCCCCCCCCCAGGAGTGTGATTTATTTTTACAATGTTATAAATATTTTTTCTATTTGTTTTTTAAATAATATTTTTATTTAAATAGCAGAATTCCAAACATGTTTGTAGTTGGATTTCAGTCATTAAAAAAAAAAAAAAAAACGCCCTTTCACCATCCCCTGCACACTTTAAACTCAAGAAAAAGTGCCCAGCCATCTTCCTACTTAAGAAAATATAAAAATAACCCTTATTTCACCTTTCTTTAGACTCCCATTTAAATAAAAGTTCTCTTTAATTTGACTATTTCATCTTTGGCTTCCAACTTTTGCTACTTGCCTGCAGAATATAAACATACTGTATGCAATGAATGGGGATGTCCTAATAATTTTTAATACCTTTCTTTTTATTTCTCTAATGATTCTATATATTTTTATGAATGATTTAATGATTTTTGATACTTTTTTTTTGGTTTTTCGGGCCACACCCATTTGATGCTCAGGGGTTACTCCTGGATAAGTGCTCAGAAATCGCCCCTGGCTTGGGGGTACCATATGGGATGCTGGGGGATCGAACCGTGGTCATTCCTTGGCTAGCGCTTGCAAGGCAGACACCTTACCTCTAGCGCCACCTTGCCGGCCCCAATTTTTGATACTTTTACCACTCTTTTAAGGATCTGGTCCTATTGCATTTAAACTATTTGTCTATCAATTAGTTGGCACAACTATATGACTCAGTGCTCCAACAAACATTACATATCGTGTCCCAGTTTTGGGGGCACTGCAGTTCCATAGTAGGGACTTATTGGGCAAAATAATTTATTTTTATACTTCTTCAGTCACTACTGCTGTATGCAGCTGGCTATTTTACATATCCTAATAAATAAGTTTTGCAATTTTAATGAGTGCTATTTTGACTATATTTGCATACTAAGCTCATTTATATAAGGGAATTAGTGTAAAAACTATCTAAAACTCAATCAAAATTCACATGCTAGACGAAATGCCACCGACAATCTCTTTCCACTCACTTTTGATAAAATCATCCCTTGCTTCTCTTGGCTCACTTCATCCTTCCCTTTAGCACCAAGCTGCTGAGAAGCTCTCTAAGGCTTCCTCAACTAACAGAACTGGCTGCTGAGTACAGCTGAGCTTTCTCAGCTGAAAATACTGAGAATCATTTTATACAAGACGTAGGATGCACAGGCACAGCTTGACACCTGGAGGAACTCACAGTCTTGTGGCCCTGCCAGGTTGTTCTTGGCTGCAATTAAGCCAGAGGCCTGCATTTTCATGAGTATAGAAATAGTATTTACCTCCATTCCCCATTACTCAAGATGACGAATATAGACATAAAAGCATTTCTCAGACTGAGTTGAAAAGCATTACAAACTTTCTGAGTAGCACTGTGTTAATGAGGATATATACAATGTAATCAGGAATAGGAGTTACTTTCTTCTTACAACAAGGACATGTGGAATGATGCTTTTATTTTTAATCAAGGTGGCATGGTTGTATGTAAGCTTTGAGGCAATACTCAGTTCCAAAGATAGAGAATGGTCTCTAAAATCTGAAAGGGATGAATTCTAAAATACAGGCCTCCCCCACATATAAGTTTGTCTATGTGTAAGAGATGCAAAATAATAAAGTACCGGTGCCAGAGCGGTGGCGCAAGCAATAAGGCGTCTGCCTTGCCTGCGCTAGCCTAGGATGCTAACCTAGACATGATTTGATCCCCTCACATCTCATATGGTCCCCCAAGCCAAGAATGATTTCTGAGCATATAGTCAGGAGTAACCCCTGAGCAGCACCGGGTGTGGCCCAAAAGCCAAAAAAAAAAAAATAGAAGTACCTTTTAGGGTATTATGGGGGCATGCGGATAGTGAGAGGGAGGTCTTGCTGGCATCTGAAAGTTTCAGAGATGAAGAGAAAGCAGTCAGGGTCACTGCTTGAAATGATGGGCAAGACTGAGAACTTCTAATTCCAAGAAAACAAACTGCCTTATTGAAGAGACTAATAGAGCTGAGCACTGTCTGATGATGGGTCTGATGAGATGGAAAATCAAGGGCATATCATAGGAAACTGCACCAAGTAAAACAAAAGCCTTCGTGACTTAATCTATGACCTCTCCACAATTTCAGTGGGAGGGAAAAGGAACCCTACATTTGAACTTGATTGTCAATTAAAAAATAAAGTGAAACATACTCTAGTAGAAAACTGTTAGGATCAGAAAAAACAGTTTAGTAAAATTGATGGTTATATGTTCGGTATACAAAATTTCTTTATAATTCTGTGTAAGTATTATCACATACAATATTTAATAGAAAAAGACATTTTTAAAAATAGAGTGACTAGTACTACACATAAGAGTTTTTGTATATAAAATATGGTTTTTTTGTTTTGTTTTTGGGCCACACGTGTTTGATGCTCAGGGATTACTCCTGGCTATGTGCTCAGAAATCGCTCCCGGCTTGGGGGGACCATATGGGACGCCGGGGGATCGAATCACGGTTCGTCCTATGCTAGCACTTGCAAGGCAGACACCTTACCTCTATCGCCACCTCTCTGGCCCTGTATATAAAATGTTTAAGGAAAAAAAGAATTTGGATAAATTGAGACATATCCCATATTCATGAATTAAAGTATTCTTTATAATGAAGTTGGTTTTCCTAAAGTTAGCAGTTAATTTTAATGCAAACCCACTTTAAAAATTGTGACCTGGTAATATAACAGGGAACAATGAGCACAAAAATTCATGCCAAAGAGTAAAGGATTAAATTTTATTAGGCCAGCTGGGGGTGCATTTTGGATGCAGATAAAATAATATACAGCTTAATGTATCTTAAAAATAACAGTTTGTGGGGCCGGAGAGATAGTACAGTGGTAAGTCATTTGTTTTGCTCGCGGCCAATACAGGATAGACCCTGGTTCAAATCCTGGCATCCCATGTGGTCTTCTGAGCCTTCCAGGAGAGATTTCTGAGTGCAGAACCAGGAATAACACCTGAGTGCCGCCACCAGATGTGACCCCCAAAACAAAACAAAAACAAATAACAGTTTGTTATTTTACTTTCCAGGATATCCAGTGGTAGGTGGTTTCAGTTTTGGTTAATTCAGCAATACAGGCACCATGGGGACCTGGGACCATTTCATCTCGTGTGCTGACCTCCAGCTTTCCCCTCAGAGTGGCAGGATCGCTGCCAATTTCAGTTATGATGTTTTCTTCCAACTCTGTACAAAGAGAGGAAGGGCAAGTCTTTTTCTTAGTTACCTTTTTAAATGAGAGGTAAAGTTACCTGTCCCATACCACCTCTACTTTAGCTCATTTCTGTCTAGGTTTCAATGGCAAGAGATGTAACTCAATCCACTGGCTGAATCAATTCTCAGTGCAATAGAATTACTTTGTAGAGTATAGACTTAACACTGTGGGATAGGTTTATAAGAACCTGAAAATATTTACATCCAGTTAGGAAGGAGAAAGAGATTTAAAAAAATTATCTGTTGGTTAAATCATCAACCTCAAAATATCCATGGAAAAAGAATAAATTAGAAGTTGCCTTCCCAAACATGAAACATTGGAACTAAATATGAAATTAAGACAAAACTAAACAAAAATAATGGTCCCGGAGATGATTGATTTGGGGGGTGGTGGCAAGGGGTGCATGATTTACATATGGAAAACCAAGTTCATTTTTCAGCAACATGTGGTTCCTCAAGCCCCTCCAGTGAGTAGTAGCTAACAGCTCAATGCAGCCCATCATCATTGGCATGTATGGCCTACAAACAAACAAACAAACAAGAAAACAAAATTAAACACTGTTTAATAAATGTATGTTGAAAAAAATCACAAATATCTTCTATTTCACATCAAACTAAGTTTATTTAAGGGCCTTTCAAATTGTATCCTTTCAAAAATATATTATTTTTACACTTCTTTAAATTTTTGGTTTTTGGTCACATCCATCAGTGCTTAGGGGTTACTCCTGACTGCTCTCAGAAATTGCTCCTGGCAGGTTTGGGGGACCATATAGTATGCCTCAATCAAACCTGGATTCATCCTGTGTCATCTGTGTGCAAGACAAATGCTCTACCACTGTGCTATCACTCTGGCCCATATGTTTACACTTTTTTTTCTTCTTTATTTTTTTTTAATATTTTTCTTTATTTTAACATCTTGATTACAAATATGATTGTGATTAGGTTTCAGTCATGTAAAGAACACCCCTTTCATCAGTGCAACATTCCCTCCACCAATGTCCCAAATCTCCCTCCATCCCACCCCACCCCCACCTGTACTCCAGACGGGCTTTCCAGTTCTCTCATTCATTCACATGCTTATGGTAGTTCTCTGTGTAGTTATTTCTATAACTGCACTCATCACTCTTTGTGGTGAGCTTCATGAAGTGAGCTGGAAGTTCTAGCTCTCCTCCATTGTCTCTGAGGATTGTTGCAAAAATGACTTTTATTTTTCTTAAAACCCATAGATGAATGAGACTATTCTGTGTGTCTCTCTTTCCCTCTGGCTTATTTCACTCAGCATGATAGATTCCATGTACATCCATGTATAGGAAAATTTCATGACTTCATCTCTCCTGACGGCTGCATAATATTCCATTGTGTATATGTACCACAGTTTCTTTAGCCATTCATCTGTTGAAGGGCATCTTGGTTGTTTCCAGAGCCTGGCTATTGTGAATAGTGCTGCAATAAATATAGGTATGAGGAAGGGGTTTTTGTATTGTATTCTTGTGTTCTTAGGGTATATCCCTAGGAGTGAAATAGCTGGGTCGAATGGGAGCTCAATTTCCAGATTCTGGAGGAATCTCCATATCGCTTTCCATAGACGTTGGATTAGATGGCATTCCCACCAGCAGTGGATAAGAGTTCCTTTCTCTCCACATCACCACCAGCACTGATTATTCTCATTCTTTGTGATGTGTGCCAATCTCTGTGGTGTGAGATGGTATCTCATCATTGTTTTGATTTGCATCTCCCTGATGATTAGTGACGAGGAGCATTTTTTCATGTGCCTTTTGGCCATTTGTATTTCTTTTTTATCAAAATGTCTGTTCATTTCCTCTCCCCATTTTTTGACGGGATTAGATGTTTTTTTCTTATAAAGTTCTGTCAGTGCCCTGTATATTTTGGATATTAGCCCCTTAACTGATGGGTGTTGGGTGAATAGTTCCTCCCACTCGGTGGGTGGCTCTTGTATCCTGGGCACTATTTCTTTTGAGGTGCAGAAGCTTCTCAGCTTAATGTATTCCCATCTGTTTATCTCTGCTTCCACTTGTTTGGAAAGTGCAGTTTCCTCCTTGAAGATGCCTTTAGTCTCAATGTCATGGAGTGTTTTACCGATATGTTGTTCCTTATGGTATCAGGTCTGATATCAAGGTCTTTAATCCATTTGGATTTTGCCTTCATACATGATGTTAACTGGGGGTCTATGTTCGCTTTTTTGCAAGTGGCTAACCAGTTCTGCCAGCACCACTTGTTGAAGAGGTTTTTCCCTGCTCTACTTAGGATTTCTTGCTCCTTTGTCAAAAATTAGGTGATTGTATGTCTGGGGAAAATTGTCTGAGAACTCAAGCCTATTCCACTGATCCAAGGGTCTGTCTTTATTCCAATACCATGCTGTTTTGATAACTATTGCTTTGTAGTACAGTTTAAAGGTGGGGAGTGTAATGCCTCCCATTTTCCTTTTCCCTAGGAGTGCTTTAGCTATTCGAGGGTATTTATTGTTCCAGATGAACTTCATAAGTGTTTGATCCACTTCTTTGAAGAATGTCATGGGTATTTTTAAGGGGATTGCATTAAATCTGTATAATGCTTTGGGAAGTATTGCCATTTTATGATGTTAATCCTGCCAATCCATGAGCAGGGTATGTGTTTCCATTTCCGTGTGTCCTCTCTTATTTCTTGGAGCAGAGCTTTATAGTTTTCTTTGTATCGGTCCTTCACGTCTTTGGTCAAGTTGACTCCAAGGTATTTGATTTTGTATGGCACTAATGTGAATGGGATTGCCTTCTTGACGTCCTTCTCTTCCCTGTCATGATTGGTGTATAAAAAGGCCATTGGTTTCTGTGTGTTAATTTTGTAGCCTGCCACCTTGCTATATGAGTCTATTGTTTCTAGAAGCTTTTTGGTAGAGTCTTTAGGGTTTTCTAAGTAGAGTATCATGTCATCTGCAAACAATGAGAGCTTGACTTCTTCCTTTCCTATCTGGATTCCCTTGATATCTTTTTCTTGCTTGATTGCTATAGCAAGCACTTCCAGTACTATGTTGAAGAGGAGTGGTGAGAGAGGACAGCCTTGTCTTGTACCAGAATTTAGAGGGAAGGCTTTTAGTTGTTCTCCATTGAGGATAATATTTGCCATTGGCTTGTGGTAGATGGCTTCAACTATATTGAGAAAGGTTCCTTTCACTCCCATCTTGCTGAAAATTTTGATCAAGAATGGGTGTTGGACCTTATCAAATGCTTTCTCTGCGTCTATTGATATAATCATGTGATTTTTATTTTTCTTGTTGTTGATGTTGTGTATGATGTTGATAGATTTACGGATGTTAAACCATCCTTGCATTCCTGGGATGAAGCCTACTTGGTCATAGAATGTAATCTTCTTGATGATACTTTGGATCCTATTTGCCAGGATTTTGTTGAAGATCTTTGCATCTGCATTCATCAGGGATGTTAGTCTGTAATTTTCTTTTTTTGGCAGCATCTCTGTCTGGTTTTGGTATCAAGGTGATGTTGGCTTCATAAAAGCTGTTTGGGAGTGTTCCCATTTTTTTCAATTTCATGGAAGAGCCTGGCTAGGATTGGTAGTAGCTCCTCTTGAAAGATTTGAAAGAATTCATTAGGAAATCCATCTGGGCCTGGGCTTTCCTTTTTAGGCAGATGTTTGATTATAGTTTCAATTTCCTCAGTAGTGATGGGGGTATTTAGATTTGCTACATCCTCCTTACTTAAATGTGGAAGGTTATAAGTGTCCCCAAAATTTTTCCATTTCTTCTAGGTTCTCATGTTTAGCAGCATAAAGTTTCTCAAAGTAGTCTCTGATTACCCTTTGGATCTCTGCAATATCTGTTGTGATCTCCCCCCTTTCATTTCTAATATGGGTTATCAGGTTTCTCTGTCTCTTTCTTTGTGAGTTTTGTTAATGGTCTATCAATCTTGTTTATTTTTTCAAAGAACCAACTTCTGCTTTCGTTGATCTTTCAGATTGTTTTTTGGGTTTCCACTTCATTGATTTCTGCTTTCAGCTTTGTTATTTCCTTCTGTCTCCCTCCCTATTTTTGGTTCCTTTTGTTGTCATTTTCTAATTTTTTGAGCTGCGTCATTAAGTTATTCAGGTATGCCCCTTCTTCCTTCCTGATGTGTGCTTGTAGAGCTATAAATTTTCCTCTCAGGACCGCTTTTGCTGTGTCCCATAGATTCTGGCAGTTTGTGTCTTCATTATCATTTGTTTCCAGGAAAGTTTTGATTTCCTTTTTGATTTCATCTCGGACCCACTGGTTGTTCAGTAGCAGGGTGTTTAATTTCCAATTGTTAAAGTTTTCTTTTGTGTGCCTTTGTAGCTCACATCTAATTTCAGAGCCGTATGGTCAGCAAAGGTAGCCTGCAATATTTCTATCCTCTTGAATTTATGGAGGTATGTTTTATGTGTCAGCATGTAGTCTATCCTGGAGAATGACCCATGTATATTGGAGAAGAATGTGTATCCAGGTTATTTGGGATGGAGTGTCCTATATATATCTACTAGTCCTCTTTCTTCCATTACTCTTTTCAGGGATAGTGTGTTTTTGTTGGGTTTAAGTCTGGTTGACCTATCAAGTGTTGATAGGGCCATGTTGAGGTCTCCCACAATTATTGTGTTATTATTGATGTCTTTTTTCAGAGTTGTCAGTAACTGTATTAGATAATTTGCTGGTCTCTCATTGGGTGCATATATGTTTAATAGTCTGATTTCTTCCTGTTGCACATATCCCTTGATTAGTTCATAGTGTCCATTTTCGTCCCTTACCATTTTTCTGAGTATAAAGTTGGTGTCATCAGATATTAATATGGCCACCCCAGCTTTTTTGAGGGTGTTGTTTGCTTGGATGATTTTCCTCCAGCCTTTGATTTTGAGTCTATGTTTGTTCTGTCTATTCAGGTTTTCTTGTTTCTTGTAGGCAGCAGAAGGTTGGATTCATCTTTTTGACCCATTTTGCCACTCTATGTCTTTTAATTGGTGAATTTAGTCCATTCACATTGAGGGAGATGATTGTCATAGGATTTAATGCCATCTTTGTAGAGAAGTTTGCTATGTTTGTTGGTCTCTCTTTTCGTAAAGTAGACCTGTCAGTTTTTCCTTTAAGGCTTGTTTTTCATCTGTGAAGTTTCTGAGCTGTTGTTTATCCATGAAGCTATGTATTCTTCCTTCAAACCTGAACATGAGTCGGGCTGGGTGCAGTATTCTCGGTGAGGCATTCATTTCATTCAGTCTTGTCACAATATTCCACAACTGTCTTCTGGCCTTGAGAGTTTCATGTGACATGTCTGCTGTAAGTCTTAGGGATGCTCCTTTGAATGTAATTTCCCTTTTTATCTTGCTGCTTTCAGTATTCTTTCTCTATCTGTGGGATTTGTCATTGTAACGAGGATGTGTCTTGGGGTGTTTTTCTTTGGGTCTCTTTTAGCTGGTACTCTTCGGGCATGTAGGATTTGATTGCGTGTAGTCTTTACCTCTGGGAGTATCTCTTTGATGATGTCTTTGGCAGTTGATTCTTCCTGGAGATCTCCTACCTGGGTCTCTGGGACTCCAATGAGTTTTATGTTGTTCCTGTTGAGCTTATCAAAGACTTCTGTTTTATCTGTTCACATTCCTTGAGTACTTTTTCCATTGCCTGATCATTTGTCTTAAGGTTCTTTTCCAATTTCTTCTGCTGTGTTGAGTTTTTCTGCATCTCATCTTCCAGTACTTACAATCGCTTCTCCTCAGCTGCTGTTACCCTGCTGGTGAGGCCATCCATAGAGGTTTTCAGTTGAACTACCGTGTTTTTCAGATCTGTTATTTCAGTTTGGAGTTTTCTGATTTCTGTCTTTGTGTTCTGTTCAGATCGATCTATGCTTTCTTTGAGTTCTACAAACATCTTCCATATTGCTATTTTAAGTTCCTAATCCAAGAGGTTAATCAGATGGTTGGACTTTTTTAGGTCATCCGACCTATCGTCTTCATTCTCCTTGCATGGTGTTTGCCTGTGAGGTATCCCCATTGTCACACTTTTAGTGTGATTTTTCCTGCATGTTGTGGTGGGGTTCATTGGTTGGAAAGAGTGCATGGCCACAAAGCGGAGTGGCTGCGCTTTTCTGCAGCCTCTAGATGACAGTTATTTGGGGGGTGCTCTTCCTAGGCCTCTGAGTAAAGCTTCAAGTATTCAAGAAAGACAGATAAGCAAAGCAAAGAGATCCTTCAAGTCCTCAGGGTCATCCAAGGTACAGCAGGAGGGCAGAGCCAGCCAAGAACTCTCTGTAGTAGGCAGGATCGCCTGCAGGAATGCTGATGAAATCCAGTCTCAGGCAGCTGGAAACCTCATAGCCCAAGATGGCTTCTTCACCCTTCTGACTGCCGGCAGAAACCACATGTTTACACTTTTAAGATCAGAAAAATGTATTAAATAAAGCATACAAGAGGGCTGGAGTGGTGGCGCAAGTGATACGGCATTTGCCTTGCATGTGCTAACCTAGGACAGATGGTGGTTTGTTCCCCAGTGTCCCATATGGTCCCCCAAGCCAGGAGTGATTTCTGAGCGCATAGCCTAAGTGTCACCAGTTGTGGTCCCAAAAGCAAATTAATTAATTAATTAATTAATTATATTTTACTCTTTGAAATAGAGATAAAATAACCAATAGAGTGAAAGGACAGACAGTATGATAGAAGATATTTTCTAGGACATAAAAATACCAACGTTTTAGTAATCAACAATTGTAAAGAACTTCTAGAAATTTTTTTTCAGTGTCTGGTCCTGTGTACGGAATCACTCCTGGTGGAGTTCAAGGAACCATGTGTGATATTAAAGACTGAACTAAGTTTAACTCTGACAAGGCAAATGCCTTACACACTGTACAATTTCTCTGGCATAATAACCCTGATAATTAGGGGAAAGATATATCTAGAAGAAAAGTTAGCAAATGATATGAACAAGCCAATTTCAGCGGAGGAATCCAAAGGGAAAACAGACCATTTATGAAGATCCTTAGTTGCAATAGAAATTGAGGGTAACAGAACAGAAAATGAACTAACCATTTCATAATCATAATAGGCAATTATTTAAATTTAAAAACACCAAATTTTAGTCAGTCAAGGAGGAATAGTATTCTTAGAAAGTAAAATAATGGTTTGTTTTTAATAAAGACCCTAAACCAAACAACTCTTTTCTTATCTACAACAAAGAGTCATCCAGTACCAAATGTCAAAAATGCCAAGAAACTGATCTAGAAAAAAACCTCTCACATGTCATGCATGGAACCTGGTATTAACATATGAATCACAGGGCCTGAGAGATAGCAAGGAGGTAGGGTGTTTGCCTTGCATGTGGAAGGATGGTGGTTCGAATCCCGGCATCCCATATGGTCCCCTGAGCCTGCCAGGAATAATTTCTGAGCATAGAGCCAGAAGTAACCCCTGAGCGCTGCTGGGTGTGACCCCAAAAATATGAATCACAGCATTTTTATTTGTTATAACAAGGTACATAAAATAAAGACCAACCTAGAAGCTGGAGAGCTAGAACAGTCGGTAAGGTACTTGCCTTGAATGTATTCAACCTGGGTTTAATATGGGGCACCAATTTGGTCACTTGAGCCCCACCAAGAGTGATCTCTGAGCATAGAATCAGGAGTAAGTTCACAGCACATAAGGTGAAGTCCAAAAACAAAAACTCTAGCTAAAATAAAAGCTTTGCATCTATAATGTAGAAAACTGGCTATATGTGTGCATTCAAACATAAGTAAATATATAATAATATACAACAGTTATAAGTAATGACTTCATTCATCAGGTTACAATATGAATAAATCTAAAAATAATGATGACTAATAAAGTATTACAGAATTTCATATATAATTTGATATAGTATTCCCTTCTGTTTTACAAACAGAAAACAATAGAACATATTATTTAGAAATACATATGTACAATAAAAGCTATAAAACCTGTATGAGAATGTTGTATGGGAATTTCTAGGTAGTGATTACACTCGGGAATGGAGGAAGCAGAAAAACAGAAACAAATAAAATTAGGGCAGCCAATGGAGTTCTACTCTACTTGCCAGATACTTCACACACACACACACACACACACACACACACACACACACACACACACACACACACACACACACTCCATAAGAAAATAAGTCAATTTAATATTTTCTGTTTTTACATGATGTTTGTCAGTTATTTTCTATATTTATATTTGTTTCATAGCTTTTTATAATGAAAACAGTTTAAGAGCTCTATTTGCAAGAATATTCGCTATGTATCTCAGGAGCATCATTTTGATAGAATGGAGCCAGTCTTTCCCAAAGATATGGGGCTGCTCCAAAGAGAAACTAGAGAAGGACAAAGAAACCCCCAAGCAAAGAAGGACTTATTTATTTAAAGACCCTCTTTCAGGGATTGTTGGCCAGACAAGTTGATTACTGGCTGCACCAGTGATTGGTAGATCATACCTCTGTCCATGGTCCTATTCCTCTGCATAAGTAACTTTAAAAGAGTTCAGAGGAGTTCAAATTTGCTTTGTTTGAAGGCGTTGAGGTATTCTATATAGAGCTGAGAAGCAAAGAGAAAAGGAAATACTGTGAGTAAAGCATGCCAGCATATCTGGAAAGGATTCTTTGCAGTAAGTGCCACTAGCAGAAGGGAATCATGGTGGACAGCTATTCTTGTAATAGTGATGAATGGTATCTATCAGTGGAATGAGTTCTATTTGCACCAAGACATATTTGATAAAAGGATACTTCTGTCTCCCTAGCATGTCATAGTTTTGTTGGTTTTTATTTTGGGGCCACACCTAGTGGTACTCAGGGTTCACACCTGAATAGGCACTGCTGGTGGAACTTGGGGAACCATCTATAGTGTTGAAGATCCAACTCAGGTCAGTTGTGTGCAAGGCAAACATCCTACCCACTATCCTCTCTCTTCAGCCCACATTCCTTATTTTTAACAAAAAGACTTTGTCATTACTAAGACTCTTTGTAATTTATTTACATCATCCCCATAAGACCAGTCAACATTCACATATGCTTTCCAGAGATGGTGAAAAACTAACAAAATTTTCCCAAACACTTAACTTCTTTATATTAGCCAATATATTTTTACCTACACTATTGGAAACAAATAAGTGGTGAAAGCAATTCAACTGAGAAAATATTTTACGAACATTCCAGAGTAATCGCCTATCTTTTTAAAAAGAAACAGCATTTCTTGAGATCCCAGGAGGTGTCTGGCACTAAACTAAAGTGATATGAGCATGAGAGTGCAGAACATAATGTTTGAGAACATAATGTTCCTCCGGAGACTTAAAAATTAATGCAGATCCAAAACTGTTAAAAAAAAAAACAAGGTTTGGATGAAATAAATTAATATAAAACAAAATCAAAGGTGTAGGGGCAAAAATTCCAAGCATACTGATAAACTAGGGAATATTAAAGCAGAATACGATGAACCAATTAACTTTAGGAAAACTTAAACTCTAGCATAGGCAGAAAAGAGTTATCCTACTAAGTCCATTTTGCAAAGTTCCTTGTTTGCACACACAAAACCAATAGCTGCTTCTGATGGGCAACTGACAAAAAAAATACTCTTGATTTCTAGAGATGGGTGAAACCTATCTGGCATGCAATAAAGTGTTTAGGATGAAAATATATGGGTTAGTAAATTTCTACTCTACAAAATTGGACGTCTAATTCTAGGTGACAACTCAAATGAAAATAGGTGCAATTGGGTGGTAGATACTTGTTTTATCAACAACCAAAAACTGCTAAAAGCTCAATTTGGCCTATTTTTGATTCTCTGGGTACAGTGTGGGGAATTTTCATTAGTCCATTTGTTGTAGGCCAGATGAGGAAAAGACATGCACTCACTGGGCTAAATAGAGATGAGGTATCTGAATAGACACGGGTGTTGTGGTCTATAAGAGGATTTTCCCCACCAAGGTGATGGAAAGTATTTGGGAGTGCAAAAATCCAATTGGTGTTTGGGTAGAGCTTTCTCCATCACTCCAGATTTCCTGTTTCATCACCTTCTGCTTTGATGAAATATCAATACTAGGAGAGTTTTCTATATTGATGAGCAACTTTTGATATAAAGTCTATGGTCACTGCAATTTCTTTTTTTTTTTTTTCGTTTTTGGGTCACACCCAGCAGCGCTCAGTGATTACTCCTGGCTCTATGCTCAGAAATCGCTCCTGGCAGGCACACTTGACCATATGGAATGCTGGGATTGGAACCACTGACCTTTTGCATGCAAGGCAAATACCTTACCTCCATGATATCTCTCTGGCCCCCTGGTCACTGCAATTTCTTTCACTTATACCTATCTTTTCATATTTTATTGTACTTATTGTACAATAATATTAAAAGATCAAAATGTCTATAAATCATTATGAAAGGAAAATAATGTAGGCATTTACTCTCTCATTAATATCTAGTGTGCATTTCAAACAGAGCATCGTAGGGAGAACTCTTGATTCTGACCAGAAGAAAATTCCCTTGGTTCACTTCTTAATTGTACTGTATCAACTAACAAGATATTTAACCAAATGGAGTTTTGTTCTTCTTATAAACAAGTTATCTAAGAACAACTAATTGCTGGTGTTTGTTCACCTGCTCAACTATGTAATCAAGGATCTAGATAATTGTCCTCTCCCCAAGCCCCTCACATATACCTGGGCCCCACTTTCGTATTCTTAAACTATTGGCCTTTGATTGCTATGCCTCTTGTTTTAAAATTGGCTGCCATAACCTCAGGCATTGTCATTGTGTCCAAGAAAACCACATCTAACCCCAGAAGACTTTCACTTAGTACTTCTTAGCTAGAAACAAATCACCTATAGCTATAAAATGGGTTTAGAAGAAAAGAGAATGAATTATTATGACTGAATTATGCCAATCATGATTCATCACTTGGGATTAGATATATTTTCATTCTAAACAAAGCTGGGACTCTGTTAGCAAGGAGGAAGAGAGAAATGGCTACTGGGGAAGGAATTTATGTATTCTACTTTATTTCTTGTTTTCAGTCTACCTGTCTTACCAAGTAATACCCTGTTCTACCCAATGTCCAAGCCAATAATAGAGATCTTTCATTGCCTTTTTTCTGTTAGGTCCCACATATAAACCACAAGAAAGATCTGTTTCCTCTACCTCCCACACCCCCACTTTGCTCTATTCTTCCCATCTTTAATGCTGCTCTCTTACCCCAAGTCATCACTATTCACCTGAATTACTGCAATGACGTCCTAAAGATGTATATATTCCACGTTTACCTTCCTCTCTATCCATTGTCCACACTGACAACTACATCCTTGCTGAAAACCATCTAAAGATGTTCTCTCTCACCTAAATTCAAATATCTTACTGAGATCTTCCATGCCTAAAATGAAGAGGCTCTGTCTTTCCTGTGTGATTTCATATTGTACTTTCCTGTTTACCACTGAGTTCTAACCATATAGATTTTCTCTTCATATTTGTTGTCATTTTGAAATTCTTTGGACCCTTTCTTCCTCTACATCTGGAATGCTATTCATTTAGAACAGCTCCTTCATGTCCTTGAGATCACCATTTAAATGTCATCTCTTCCTAGAGCATTTTCCTCACCACCTAACCCCCCCCAAATAATCACTAGGTCATCTATAACTTTACTTTGTTAAATTTCTCTTTATTACATATTTAATTGGTTAGCATGATCTTGCTTACGTCTTTGTAAATTATACAATAAATTTAACTATTGTTAAATAGTTTAAACTCATTAAATTGTTTAAACTCATTAAAGTTTAAACTCTGGAAGAGCAGAAACCTTGTCTGCTGTGTTCACTACATATTCCTACACCTAGATTAAAATGTATGGTCTGTTGTCTTTCTCATCCAGAATTACTGAGTACATTAATAACCAAGGGAAAATATTTCTAAGAGTAAACTCACACAATAAAAATAATATTTCTAATTTTTCGGTCTTTTTAGTGTTATTTGTTCTAAAGTGAAATCACTTGGTAAAAGAGTATAAATGTGTCTGCTTTAGAGACAACACAATTAATAAGCAGCATTTATTTCTTCCATCCAACCTTTTTCTTCCAAAAAGTAAGCATACAACTCATACTCTGAGTATTGGGCTTCTGTCAAATGCCAGTTCCACCAGTTTCTCTCCTTTTGTCTACTAAGGTGATTACATATTATCTTACCATTCTCAGTAAGTCTATAACAATTCTTTTAAGTGGAGTAAAATTATTTTTCCATTTATTTATTTATTTATTTATTTATTTATTTATTTATTTATTTATTTATTTATTTATTTATTTATTGGTTTTTGGGCCACACCCGGTGACGCTCAGGGGTTACTCCTGGCTATGCGCTCAGAAGTTGCTCCTGGCTTCTTGGGGGACCATATGGAACGCCGGGGGATCGAACCGCGGTCCGTCTCCTAGGCTAGCGCAGGTAAGGCAGGCACCTTACCTCGAGCGCCATCGCCCGGCCCCTATTTATTTTTTTTTTTGAGGAGGAGGGGAACACACCAGGGAGTGCTAGGACTTACTCCTGGCTCTGTGCTCAAGGGTCACTCCTGGTGGTGCTTGGAGAACCAAATGCAGTGCCAGTGTTCAAGCCATGGTTGGCCACTTGCAAGCAAAACTACCTCTTCAGTCCTTTTTTTCATTCTTAGCCAAGAAATAAAAAAGGAGAAGACTCAATGTTCTTGAAAGAATAGAGAAATATTGAGCACCTGAAATTTCCTACCTTTTCTAGAAATTTTCATCTTTCTAAACATGTCCTTTATTTTATTTTATTTTATTTTATTTTAGTTTTTTTGGGTCACACCTGTTGTGCTTAGGGGTCATTCCTGGCTCTATGCTCAGAAATCACTCCTGGCAGGCCTGGAGGGACCATATAGGATGCCACCATCCTTCTGCATGCAAGGTAAATGTCCTACCTCCATGCCATCTCTCTGGCCCTACACATGTCCTTTCTAAATGCTAGATTTCTACTCCCTTTATCAGAGAATTAGATTTTTAAAAATCAGGCCATTTTCCTGGCTAAAAATGTTAACCCAAAGAATGTTAAGATGCAATCTTCTTTCATCTCTCTTTCCATGGTCTTTCTATTTTCTAGCCCACACTTTTATCTCCAGGTGAGTTTTGCTTTGCCCAGACTTCTAGATCAGTGATCTGTTGAGCCCAGGGGCACAGTCTCAGATCCAACTCTCCTGTACAACCGATTGACTATGACACCTGAACTATGCAATGGGCACTTGCCTAGAGCCTGTCCATACCAGGACATAGCATCCTCAGGATGCTAATCCAGTCTACTTCAAAATGTCTCTTTGTGTGGAAACATTCTCAAATATTGCTCATAAATGATACACAGAGAATCTGGGTCTTATATATGAATTTTCTAACAGAAAGCAATCCAAGGATTCCCATATTTTTACATAAATAGATCTAAAACAGGCACCACTTGTTCTGTTCTCAGTACAGTCTCAGTACCTTCTTCTTTCTCACCTGTCACCATTATCTCCAACCCCACACCCCCAAATACCCAGAAATATAGTTTCACACCCACACCTTGGATGCATAACATATTCACAACCTTGGCAACATTTTTTATGATCATGAATTTGTAAAAATTGTAGGGGTTAAAAATGTAGGAGCTATAGAGTCCCCAAATATTTATATTAAAATATAAGTAATAATACATATGTTAATCCTCTAAAATAAAAATATTTATCATTCAAAATTACAAATTTGAAAAATTCATTTTTTAATTTTTTTATTTTAAAGTATTTATTTAAAGAAAATGTATCACATTGTTGATATAACTGATCATAATACATTTGTTTCAGGATGACAGAAAGCAAAGTTATTAAGAAATAGAAAGAGAACAGAGAACTTAAAAAATGGAAGAAGGGGAGAGAGTTCATTAGTAGTTATATTTGTGAAACTTATTGTCTCACCTGTAAAATCATTAATGCAATAGCCGAAGGTTTAGTATGCTCCCATGTTTTTTTCTCCAAAAAATGTGTGTGTGTGTGTGTGTGTGTGTGGCAATTGTCATTTGCATAGGCACAGCAAAATATGAAAGAAATTAGAAATAAACACCTTTGGCCTAAAAAAACAGGGAGATCTTACCCCTGAAGCACTTTGGCATAAGACCAACTCAAGGTTCCAGGCAAACTTGGTTGTCCAATCCCCTAGTCCTTCTCGGTGGTCAGCTCTTCAGTCTCATAGTTGTTGCTGTCAGGTTTCTGTAGTTATAGAGCCTGGTTTCTGTACAGGTCATGTGTCAAAGACTGGTGGTGTGTTGTGTCTCTGGTTCTGTGAAAAATTCATTTTTATTCAGTAATGTTTGGAACTTATTTTCGGGTCTGATATCAAGAAAACTAGCTAATTATATTTTTCCTTATTCTGGATAAAATTCTAAAACTAGATCCCCAACATCTTCTGGTCATTTAAAGAGGGGCCGGAGCAGTGGCACAAGCGGTAGGGCATTTGCTTTGCATGTGTTAATCTAGGACAAACCATGGTTCGATCCCCTGGTCCCATACGGTCCCCCAAGCCAGGAGCAATTTTTGAGTGCATAGCCAGGAGGAACCCCTGAATGTCACCGAGTGTGACCCAAAATTCAAAAAAAAAAAAAAAAGAGAAAAGAAAAGAGGGCCTGGAGAGATAGCACAGCGGCATTTGCCTTGCAAGCAGCCGATCCAGGACCAAAGAATCCCGGTGTCCCACATGGTCCCCCGTGCCTGCCAGGAGCTATTTCTGAGCAGACAGCCAGGAGTAACCCCTGAGCACCGCTGGTTGTGACCCCAAAACAAAAACAAACAAACAAAAAAGAAAAGAAAAAAATTTTCAGGAATCCCAAGGTAGTTTACTTTAAGATATTAAGATTATGGAGCCAGAGGGATAGTTCAGTGGATTGGGCATTTGCATTGCACATGGCCAACCAAGTTCAATTTCTAGCATCCCATATAGTTCTCCAAGCACTGATTAGTGAGTCCTGAGTGCAGAGCCAAGAGTAATTCCTAAGTATCAGAGTGTTGCTCTCAAAACAAAACAAATATAAAAAAAAAATACTTAGGTTATCCAGATGGGCCTGCTCCAATAAAGGTGAGTCCTTTATTTTATTTTATTTTATTTTAAAATATATTTACAATGGACATTTATTTCTCATACACTGAAAGACTAAGGATTTTAATATCGAAGTTGAGGATAGCCTAGGATGTATCCTTTAAAAGAGTGGTTTTCCTCTTTTGGTTGTAGAAATAGAAGTCAAAGATATTCTAACAGTGGGAAAGATTGGACAGATATCAATATCAGACTTAAAATGATGATGTGTGAAGAAATGTTGTGACATCTACAAACAGAAAGCAATAGCCCTTGGCAGATAGCAAGAAGGAAAGAGTGCTCTAGGAGCCATGGATTCTTTTAGCAATGGCAATGAGTTTGAAAGTAGATTCTTTCTCAGAACCTACAGATGAGTCCAGCCTGATGAATAACTGATTTCTGCCTAATGGGGTCCTTTAAAATGAGATCTAGCTAACAACCCTAAACAAGAGTATTCCCCCAACTCCCTCTTTCCCTAAACCTCTTCCTTTGATATGTAAAAGCCCACCAAATAGTACCTCTCCTTTCACTTTCTCCTCTCTATCTCTCTCTTTCCCCTCCCCTCTCTCCCTCACCCCCAGAATTGGAAATTGGTTTGAATAAAGAAAGGAGTTCTGGCTTTTGGCTAGGGCAGAGAGAACACAAGGCAAAGGCCATGGATGCCATGTCCATCCTTTCCTTACTGGCCTGGTATTATATTTCGCCTCTACTCTGCTTCTTCAGACCCATCCACCTAAGTTCTAAGGAGTTGGAAACATGACATGTGGGGTGATCTCACAACTTGTGGGTTTTTATTTTACAGGGCTGTGAGCATACAACCCAACAATCGAACCCACCCAGCAAAAACACCCTCCATGGTGAACTATGAGCTAATCTATGAGATGTTGTTCTAGGCCAGGGTCCTCAAACTATGGCCCATGGACTGCATGCAGCGCACTGAGGACATTAATCTGAGCCACCTGGTGTTTTTGCTGTCACTGCCAGTCCTGTTAGGCAGCCTACTTGACCCAGCCTGAAGTGTGTGGGATGTGTGCCTCACTCTCCCCTCCTCCTCTCTGTCTCTCCACTCTTTTCAGTGTTAGACAAGGGTCCTCAGACTACAGCTAGCCATAAAAGCAGGCACATAACTCTCATTGAAGTACTAATAAGTTTGTTGATTTAATTTTACTTGTTCTTGTTTTTTAATATTGGATTTGTTCCTGTTTTATTATTTTTATTTCAAAATAAGATGTGTGCAGTATACATAAGAATTTGTTCATAGATTTTTTTTAAACTATAGCCTGGCCCTCCAAACGTCTGAGGGACAGTAAGCTGGGCCCCTTTTTAAAAATTTGAGAACCTCTGTTAAATCTAGGCCCTAAGGTGGTGGTAATTTGCCTCTGAGATGTAGAAAACTAATACATCCACCAATTTCCACATCTCTGCAGAAAGGGAAGAATGTCTGGCTCTGTTCAAGAGACACTTAGAAAACAGTTATAAAAAAGACTTAATAAGTATGTCTTAAGTTCAACATAAAATAAAGATATTTTAGTTCCGAAATGTTAAGATTTTTAATTATAATACCCACTAGGGTTCAATCCAGGAAACCTAGAGGCTAATTCTCCGTAGGTTTACTTTTTGTGCTTGCAGCAGTCAAGGATAGTCTCACTGTAGAAACCATGTCATATGGATAAAAGGCATAGAATTGTTGCTTCATGGAGGACATGATTTCACACGTAGGGTTTTCAATTCATAGAACAATGTGTTGCACTCACAATTATTGGACACGGCAACTGTAACTACAGATTAAATACAAAGATTTCAGTCCCCACTTCCGTTCCCCTGTTATAGTTCTCTTAAAAAAAAAACAAAACAGCAAAACGACCTCTACCTGGATAAATATGCTAAAATTCAACCAGCTAGAATCAGAACTAGAGAAAATTATGAGAGTAAGGCAAAAGATGAACAGACCTACTTTAATAAAGTTGATTAGGAGATAAAAAGAAAACCAGAAAGAGGGACAAGAATGTTTTGCTAGCATAATCATTCCCTAAGTCAACAGAGAATGAATGGTGCTAAACCTGCTAACCCTGATTTCTCCTCTTGAGAGAATAACTGGTAACCATGGAGCTCTCTGATGAGCACAACCCAGAGACCAAATCTAGTTTAAATATAGTGGTCTGGGTAAGAGGAAAGAGAAATTAAGTGAGAGGTTGCATGTAGGGTGAGAACATTTCAACCCAAGGAGCAGATTTAAACTATATGGAATTTAGAGATATAAGAAGTATCATCAGATATCATCTACTAAGCACATTATTTAAATTCTCTCAATCTCAGTTTCCTCATGTCTACATCAGCATAGTTTTCCACTGTTCTTAGAATAGGGCCTAAAACTGATCTCAATAAATAAAGGATAACTGCATTAAGGACCATGCAATCTCATCCTTCTACCCTTCTCCAAGAATCCTAGATAATCACCTCAGTCTAATGGATGCTAATAGCCCTGCTGGCTAGTCCTAAGCATCTTGTTCAAAGCAAAAGACTACAGGCCAGAGTCCAGATGCAAACACTCCCTCAGGGCAGAAAGAGACAAAAAGATTGGGTCTGGCTCTGGGAACCTGATCCCTAGCTAGAGCACAAGCACTGAAAGACAGGCCTCTAGGCAAATAGCCACAAATAAAAATCTCTTTCTAAAACAATCCAATTTTCTGGCCCAATCAGTTGACAATGACTTGACCACTGAAGATCATATTTTTTCAACATGGTCCATCTTCCTGTCTTTCCTAAGTTGTTAATTATGTCCATGCTTTCCCAAATGTGGAAATTCCCCTCACACAGATGCCACTGTTGGCCAACCTCCTTTTCCTGAGAAGTCGCTACAGCACAAAAATATTTTTGTTTTCCCCAGTTACCCACAGGGAAATTTTTCTTATTCATTCTCATTTCTCTTCTTTCTCTTCTCTCTCTCTTCTCTTTCTCTTCTCTCTCTTTTTTTTTCTTCCATGTTCTTTCAATTTCCAGGAATCTAAGTAAAGCACTTAAATCACTGGAGAGCCTTTCAGATGTTCTATGTCTAACATGGCAAAATAAATTTAAAATATTTTTATAATTCTGAACTTTAGATTTAACATTATTAAACCAATAATAAGAGTTTCTTTTAATCATCAAAGGTAAGGCATTGAAATCAAAATACCTTCCACTACTGCCTAAGACTATGGCTCTGAGAATTGGGAGTTTAAATTGCAGGGTTGGTTAAGGGATTAACCTCCAGTCTAGCTCCATCCTCATTATGTAAAATATGTTCTACACACCTAAAAGCCCAATGCAGTCATGGGCATTTGGCATCAATGTGGGTATATGGTAGGAAGAGGGAGTGATGATCCAAACAAACCAGTCAAGCTGACTTCCCCCATTTTCCATGTTTGGCTTCAGAATTAGTGATTGGTACAGGAAGACTGACAACAATCCAAGAAATCTAGAGGTACCTGGTACTTTTCTGAATATTTATCAAGAAGCATTTCTGAGCTAGAAACTAAATTTAGATGGTGGGAAAGGGCATATTGCAAATGACCATATTGGGTTTCTAGTGAAGAAGGTAGGATGCACATACTAGGTCATGGTTCTCAACCAGGGGCCCACCCCAGCACATTTGGCAGTGCCTGCAAACTTTTCAGTCATCAGAACTAGATGTGTGTGCCTACCAGCATCTAATGCAAAAGAAACTGTTAAATATCCCACAAAAAACATAGGGATTATCTGTTCCAGAATGTCACTGGAACATTGACATGTTCCACGCTGCTCCAGCTATTTTAGCCAGAAGAAAGCTTTTCTTGGCTGATTGATTGATTGGTATTGGTCCACATGGTAAATGACTTTCACCCTGAGACCCCAGTCATTCTGAATTTGTGTCTGTGCCTAACCCATTAGAACTATTAAATGTCTTTTGAATAAATGAGTAAATTTAGACAGGTACTGAATAAAGCATGAGATTGTGTCACTAGGCAAAATGAATGATAATTTAGAATGAATTGCTAACTCAAGAGAAGAAATCTTTCTCTAGCATGCCAAGCATATAGTAACTGCTCAGTGAATGTGAACAGAACATATTCAGATAACCTAGCAACATTCATTTTAAAGTGCAGCATATTGAGACTCTATCATTAAAGTTGTCCTGGCAGTGCTTTTCTTTTTGGGAAGCACTTTGTAGGATTTGCTTAAATAGCATAGTGTAAAATAAAGGCAGAAAACTGTGCATGTTTTAATACAGGATTTTAAAATTTCATCAATTTAAAATGCCCCACACTTTAGTGAGTTTAAATATTCATGAAATTTGAAATTTCAAACAACAAAAAATTGACACGAACTCTTAATTAGATGGGAATTTCCAATGAAGAAAAGCAAATAGCAGAGGTACTTAGTTTGGGTCTATTGGTTTATATGCTTGAGTATCAAGAGAAAGAGAATTGTTAAATGCCACTTTCCATAAGGATCAGTTCAAATGATATGGCTTTTGGATGAGAATATAGCCAGTAAAATAATAGACATCTTTTTTTTGGGGGGCCACACCTGTTTAATTCTCAGGGGTTACTCCTGACTTCAGGGGACCATATGAGATGCCGGGGGATTGAACCGTGGTCCTTCCTTGGCTAGTGCTTGCAAGGCAGACACCTTACCTCTAGCACCACCTCGCCGGCCCCAGACATCTTTTATTTTTTACATAAAATGATAAGATAGTCTACTTTCTGTATTTATTAGATAAATATAGCTATTATTGTACTGAAAATCTGTACTTTTGATTAAGCAATTAACTTCCATTGTGATAGGCTGTTACTAAGGAAATATTAGCTTTCTTCTTTCACCTATCTGACCTGCATTTTCTTAATGTAAATTGATGAGTAAGTCAGAAAATGACATCTAATTTTGTATTAGCATTAGTCAAATCTAAGTGGGAGGGAAAAGCTACCATAAATGTTAATTGGAAGTACTGGGTGAATCTGCCATTTGTATAATCAGTATTAACATTCCTGAACTTAATAAAGATAATGGATACCATAATGTTCCTGATCTTTGCAACATAAAGTGGAAATTTCTTTGAGTTTGAAAATTTATAATTAAAACTTTTTTCAGTGTGAGTTTAATGAGGTGTATTTTAGAACAGGAGAGTTGACTATTTCCAATTTATAAAAAAAAAACCCACAATATTAGGGGATGGAGTGGTGGTGCAACCGGTAGGGCATTTGCCTTGCACGCCCTAACCTAGGACAGACCGCGGTTCAATCCCCAGGTGTCCCATATGGTCCCCCAAGCCAAGAGCGATTTCTGAGCACATATCCAGGAGTAATCCCTGAGTGTCACTGGGTGTGGCCCAAAAACCCCTCAAAAAAATCCACAATATTAAAAAAAAACAACTTTGCCTCTAAGAATAAACTGTGTTGAATACATTTAATAATACATATATGGGGTTAAAAGTGGCATAAATATAGGTCCTTCACCTCTTTAGTTAGGTTGACTCCAAGGTATTTGAGTTTAAGAAATAAAAGAGAACACAAGGAAATGAATATATATACATACATGTTGTGTGTGTTCATATGTATACATACAAGTATGTACTTATACATGTTCATGGATTGGAAGCTTAACATAATTAAAATAGTAATACTCCCCAAGAATTGTACAGATTTAATGTCATTTCTTTAAGGATACCCATAAAAGAAGTAGATCCTGAAATTCCTTTAGAACAACAAATGCCTGTGAATAACTAAAGCAACCTTTAGGAAAAAGAAGATGGGAGGCATCACTTTCCCCAACTTTAAATTGTACTGCAAAGCAATAGTCATTAAAACAGCATGGTATTGGAATAAAGACAGATCCTTAGATCAATTGAATAGAATTGAGTATTCAGAGAATGACTCCCAGACATACAATCAATTAATCTTTGATAAAGGAGCAAGAAACACAATGAGAATCAAGGAAAGCCTCTTTAACAAGTGGTGTTGGAACAACTTGGTCAGTAACATGCAAGAAAGCAAACTCAGACCTCTTTTTAACACCATGCACAAAGGTCAAATTAAAATGGATTAAAGACGTGTGGTTATCAGTATATGTAAAACTTCTGTGGTTGGGGTCGGAGAGATGGCACAGCAATAGGGCATTTGCCCTGCATTCAGAAGCAGGGTGGTTCAAATCCCAGCATCCCATATGGTCCCCCGTGCCTGCTGGGAGCGATTCCTGAGCATAGAGCTAGAAATAGCCCTTGAGCGTTGCTGGGTGTGACCCAAAAATCAAAACCAAAACCAAAAACTTCTGTGGTTATAATTTCACAAAATATACAAAAAATATACTGATAACCACATGTATTTAGTATTTTAGTGATAAGAGTAAATAGATATTTATTTAAGTATTTAAGTCAAGTTTTGAATCTCTTTAGACTATCAACAATAAAACCATTTTTAATGCAAGTCATTCTTTAAAATACTACAGTATTTCTTATTTCCATATCCCATAATAACCATGCTAATTATTTTAGGTGTGTTACTTCTTGTTTAGATTTGGTATCATTATAACTTTTTGATAGTTTTAAACAATTTATTAAAATGATAATGAAAAAAGGCCAAATCATTCTTTTTATATAATCAAAATGTAGTTCACAGTCCTCTAGTGTCTTTCTTAGCTTCTTACATTTTCTGAATTTGTTTTCCCAAGACTGAACAGCACTTTTATCATTAGAGTTTATTTTTAAAAATCTCCCACTTAGCCAATATGAAAGGCTAGGATATTTCATTGTTTCCAGAAGGAACATTATCTTTGAAATTTTTTCTAATGGTTGTTATTTCTGTTCTTTGTGTTGCTACATCCCATTGTTTCAGAATATTGGGGCTGGTGAAATAATACAGTGACTAAGGCAATTCCCTTGCATGGGGCCAGTTCAGATTCTATCTCCAGCACCCCATACACTCCCTTGAGTCTTATAGAAGTAATTCTTTAGTGCACAGTCAGGAGCAAACTCTGAGTGACCCAAACTATCCCTCTTTCCTCCCCACCAAAAAATCCTAAAAGCAAAAACCGAATATTGTTGAACTCTTCAACTTCCTTTGAAAAATTAGTAGATCTCATGCTAGTATTGGTAATTCTATGTTGGGAAAAAATCCCTTATTAAGATATCTCAGAATTCTTTTTTTTATTGTATAAGTGTCAGAGTGACCAAAAAGTGATCAATGAGGAGGAGATATGAGAAATTCAATGAGGCTCATAAATTCTTTACACAATTTTCCTTTTTCAGGATCTGGTTCTCACAGTTGTTGGGTGGACATCATGAACTAATAAACTTTCCTAAATCTTCAAACAATACAACTAATTCTTTATATGACACAAACTCTTGAGAGTCCATTTGCTGGAGAATGGGGGCTCCTGGATCACTAACAAAAATTCTAAATAGGGGACCGGAGCGGTGGCGCAAGGTGGTAAGGTGTCTGCATTGCTAGCCTAGGACAGACCGTGGTTTGGTCCCCCGGCGTCCCATATAGTCCCCCCAAGCCAGGAGCGATTTCTGAGCGCATAGCCAGGAGTAACCCATAAGCGTCACCGAGTGTGGCTGAAAAACAAAAAAAAATAAAAATTCTGAACAGTTTTTTAGGGGTGTCAGGATCAAGAATTATTTCCCTTTATCACTTCTTTTGCCATTTTGATTGACATGTCATTTATTTTCTTTTTAATTTCCTTATCTATCAGTAGAAATGTGTGTGGGTGGGGAGAGTAGGGTAGTTTTCTTCATTAAAAATTTTGAAGGTCTGGCTGGACAATTCAAATGTATGTTCCAAAAGAGATGATACACTTAGAGAAAACTAAAGTGACTGGTTATGTTACTTTCTTCTTTGACTTCAGAGCTCTAAAGGCCTGAGTCTCTTCAGACACCTTTCCCTCTTAGTCTCCAACCTGCAGCTTTGGTGAGGGCAGCAGCACTCAAGAAGTTAAAAGGAAGAGAAGTTAAAAGGACATGGAGTGGGTGGAAAAATATTCCTCAAACAAAACCAAAGAAAACAACAAACAAACCTCGGAGCTGTCCAGCAGGGAAAGGAATTTGCTTGTATTCTATGGAAAGCCCAAATAAGCTGGTTAGAGCAGGTGATCAGCAAGCTGGGCTGGACCAGGAAAAGGACCTATATGCTTATTCAACATCATCTTCAGGAAATTTCTCTGCATAATTTCACTTTGAGTAGAGTGAATGGTTTTTAAAATTGTGCAGAAAAATAGAGCAATAACATAAGACGAAAAGAATTAGAAAAGCTGGGGGGAGACAGGATAATTACCGTGTCCAAGCAACTAATTTCAACCCCTCCACTCATATGCACATAAATCCTACAAGTAATGAGTTCAGCTCAATAGCAGTTTTATATTTTATATTTGTAATAAGTAATATCATTATTGTAATGTGCTACTTATAAAACGTGTCAAATACTAGCCTACAAAGACTTTCCAGAGTAGATAATAAAAACTATGGAAAAACTAAGGGATATGGCTCCATGGGAGAGCAGGTCTCAAGCATGTGAGGTGTTGGGTTTCCTCTCCAACACCAACAAATGAATAATTTTGGCTTTAAAAATGTTGCTTAGTCTTTTCTGTTCACTCTGAAAATGGCAGATACATTGACTTTCGTAAGTGCCCATTTGATTGAGGTTCTGAAAAATGATCTGAAATCTTTAAGCATGTTTTTAATTGTTAGAAGTAACTGGATACCTAGCTTTCTTTTTCTTTATATTTTCTCCTGAAAGGAGAAATCAATATTTCCACAGACATTCTCTATTTGAGAAGAAAGGACTTTGGGGAAACATCTTAGCTAACTCCCAGTTGCTGGGTAATTAAATAGTAATACAATTTTGTAGGTAAAACAAACTGAAAGTGAGAGACTCCTTCAAAGTAATTTTTAATTAATAGATTAATGAATAAGCCTCATTAAAAAGTTGAAGAAATAACAAAAATACACACAAAATTAAAATGATTCACATGTATAGCTGTGTAAGTACATACATATATATTCAATACATATTTCACTCATGATATTTTGTTTAACTGAGACCCTATCCAGCCCATGCTGTGGGCTTGGGACCACTCCCAGCCAAGCTCTACTTAGCCCAGCAGTGCTGATCTGAAGGGACAGCTTACTGTGTTCAGGACCACCAGGCCCATACATGGAGATGCTTGGGGGGACCATTAGCAGTGTCATAGGTGCTGGGGGGGAGGTGGCATTCAATGCTGGGTATCAAACTCAGGGCCCACGTCTAACATAGAAGTTAGACCTGTGCACCACCCTTTCAGCCATCACCATGATTAATGTGTTTTTGAGAAAAGACAAAAACAAAAGGACCATTGGGTTTGTCCTATCCAAATCAGGAATCACAGTCCACAGACTTGAACTATTAAAAAATAAACACAGTTCCTCTATCCTTGAGCTCAAACTGACAGTGAATTCTAAACTAGGCAACAGATTTTCTCTTAGGAAAATATGACTTGGGTTGTGGTGGTTCTGTACCTTTCTTTTCTTCAAAAAAGACACAAGAAAGTTTAAGGGAAATACAATACTGTAAACATGGCTTTATTTTTGTGAGGTAACATGGGAGGTCCCCTTGTTGACAGCTGCAGGGGCAGTCACATGGCTCGTGGCACAAGCAGTCTTACAAAGAAAGAAGTTAACTTTAGCTTTGAAAATCCTTTTATCCTCCCTGGTTTTGATGGCTTTAAATGTGTCACCTGAACGCAATATTAACATAATCGGCTATGTTTTGGGCTAATGAATGCACCTGCTTCAAAGACTTTATTTTAGCAGCTTTAATGAGCTCTTCAAAAGAGTTTGCCTGAACTCACTGCACTGCTAGAGAAATAGCAGCTGTGAGCAACTAACAACACATTCAGTGTCTGAATCAAGCTTAGTGAGGTTGTTAAACTTGAGGAGTTTCTATCCATGTGTGATAAGAAAAATGAAACTGAGAGGTAGCTGTGACATTTGGAAAAAAGCATTAGTGTCAATAGGACTGGCCCAAAAGGTTATTTTTTTTGGCCATAACTTATGAGTTCCATTTCAGCAGTATGATATTTTTCATCTCTAATAATGGTAACCCCCCTGACAAACTTAGGATTAAATGTCTTTCCTGGTGGACACATTAATATTGTTAGATTTTATGATAAGTATTATGTTTATTATCCAGAAAATGTATTGAGCAAATTGCATTTGTTAGGCTGGAGATTGTAAGATAATTCTTAGGTGAATAATTGGTCATTGAGACATAGAGTTAGAAAAAGACCTAAAACCAAACTAATCTCTTTTGCTTAAGGAACAGGAAGTTTATTGATTTATTCTAATTTGGCATAGGGAATTGAACCCAGGGCTTTTTACCTCTGAGTTACATCAGCTATGAAGCCTATTTCAATATAGACTTTACCTTAATCCTGGAGTACAGATATGCATAAAGAAAGGTATCGATCTCTTTAAGTCCAAATTCCTAGACAATTCTAAAAATGTATTTTAAATTTCCAAATATTACATATGTTAGAATTCTAGAGTTATTTTCAATACTTGTCTAATTCATTTCACTCTTGTTATACTCCAACTCTAGAATACACTTTCTTTCCTTTATTATTTTGTATTTTTATTTTGTTTTGGGGTCATACCCAGTGGTACTCAGGGGTTACTCCTAGCTCTGCACTCAGGAATTACTCTCAGTGGTGCTCAAAAGACCATAGAGAATACTGAATATTGAATGCAGGCCTGATGTGTGAGAGGAAAGAAATGTATTTGCTGTACCATCATTCCAGCCCTCTAAAACACATTTTCATGATAATCTCTCCTTTTTAAAATATACAACCTTAGTTTATTTTAGTTTGGGAAGTAGTAATAACTCCTCTCAAACTCAACTGAATGGAAAAATAGGACCAATATTGCTTTAAAGATACATACAGCGTGAACCAGAGAGATAGTACATTGGGTAAGGCATTTATCTTGCACGCAACTAACCCTTGTTAAATCTCAGACACATGTCATTCCCCTGAGAACCACCAGGAGTCACTCCCGAACAAGAAGCCAGAAAGAACTGTGGCTGAATTCCCCACACAAGACATATTACAGAGTAATTGGAGATGACAGGAAGCGATATAAAGATCTCTCTTCTTTCTTTCTCATATACAGAGAGGTCAGGGACAGCTCAAAAGTTGGAGCTCAGCTTTGCCTGCTGGAGCCCAAGACGTGATTCCTACTATCCATGGTCCTATGTATGCCAAGCCAGAAGCTTGGGACGAAAACAACACAAGAGGGCCAGAGTGATAGTAGATAGGGATTTTGCCTTGCATATGGCTGACCTGGGTTCATTCCCTGGCATTCCATATGGTCCTCTGAGCCTTCCAAGAGGGATTCCTGAGTGCACAGCCAGGAGCAACCCCAGAGCATGGCCAGTATAACCCCTAAACCAAAATACCACTCCCAACAACAACAAAACCCCAACACAACAATGAGATAGCTCTGAAGAAAACAGAAAACCCTGTTTTCTTTCACTTAAAGTAAGACATCCAGTATAGTTGGGATTCCATCCCCTTTCCGCATTCTGACCAACTCGTCCATCCTTAATAGTGGAAATAAGGTCACTGGACTTTACACCGTGATGTTACAATGCTGGAGAATCAATCAGGAGCCCGAGCCAGTTTGGGAATCTTCACAAGCATGTAATAGAGGATTTTCTGGGAAAGCACTGTGTTCTAGAACACGCTAGAACAGGCAATCTTTTAGTTACTGCCTACATAATCACTTTTTTGTTGTTGTTTTGTTTTTTGTTTTTGGGCCACACCTGGCGTTGCTCAGGGGTTACTCCTGGCTGTCTGCTCAGAAATAGCTCCTGGCAGGCACGGGGGACCATATGGGACATCGGAATTCGAACCAACCACCTTTGGTCCTGGATCAGCTGCTTGCCAGGCAAACGCTGCTGTGCTATCTCTCTGGGCCCACATAATCACATTTTAAAAGGATCAGCCATGTATCAGGAAGCTTCTTTCTAGAAGACATACACATATTATTTCAAACTTTATCTTGTAACCTGAGAAGACAACCCAAAGGGACCACTTCTCTAGCCGCCCTTCTGGATTTTAATATTGAAGGCGAGCTGACCTCATACTAATGGAGAGATGCTCAGGGTGAAACCCCACCTTTCTTCTCTGGTTGAGATTTTCAAAGAACAGCACCTGTATCACCTGGGAGCCAGTGAGCAACAGTCTTGGGCTCCACCCCCAGATGGACTGAATCAGAGTCAACAGTTTAACGAGATACTCAGGTGATTTATATGCTTCTGTAGGTTTGAAAGTCCTGCTCTGAGGAGATCTACCTGAGCTTGCTGTTCGTCCCAACACAACTCACAAAGTACCTTCTCCAAAGCTTTCTCCAGTCACTTTCCACTTCCAGTCTCTATTACGATATCTCTGCAGTACTCCAGGGTAAACTATCTTTATTTTGGACGAGTTCCTAGCCAGTGGGTTTGGTAGTTAGTGATCTGCATTTCTATGATTCGAGTGGTCAAAAATGCTTTTCACTCAGCTATCCATTCCCCACATCATCTCCATTCTTCCAGCCAACCTGTACCATTTATGTCCACAGCTGGAGTGTTACCATGTTCATAAATTATTGTTAAAGAAGGAAATTATCAAAAGAAGAAAAAATAGTCTCTATAAACCTGCATAGTTTAGAGCAAAAGAATATGTTAAAATTTTCCATCGTGGAAATTTCCCAGCTACTGGGCTCTTTAGTTTTTTTTTTTTTTTCTCAGAGCTGCGAGCAAAGAATGGAAATTTCCAATTGCAGCATCAAGAGCTGCTGTTCTGCTGACTGTCTTGCTCAGCCAGGGTCATCTGCTTCTCTAAGACATTAAGGAAAGCCAAGGTAGGTTCTGAGAGCACATACACTTCCTGTGCAGGAAGGCAGGAGTGTCTTGTACTGCGTCCCAGCTGTGATGACAAGTGGGGCAAGAGACATGTCCTGCTCCCTGCATGTGTTGTGGGCTGACTGTGACCACCTCTCAGAGCCTTTAACTATAGGCATCTTTCCAATGCAGCTGGAGGACATGTCTTTTGTTGGTAGTGGTTATGAAGAAGTCCCTAAATTAAAGAAGAGATATAGTAAGAACAAAGAAATATTTATGAGATCTGCTTTTTCTAAGAATGTCAACAGGTATTATATATATATATATATGTATATAAAATATTGTTTCATTTAACCTTTATGGGACCTTCCTAAGGCTAACTTCTGATTTTTCTGTACCCCAATTTTGGAAACTTGAGCTATTCTGTCCAAGCTAAGTCCCCAGAAATTGATATTTTCAAGCATCCTTGTTTGGGGGAGATGTGAGTATGGGGGCATCTAAGCTATATTCAGGGGACACTCCTAGCAATATTTGGTGCTTGAGAGACTATGGGGTAGAGATGGAACTCAAGTTCTCCTCCAGGCCAAGCATGAGCTCTAGCCTCTGCATATGTCTCTAGCTCTTCCAATATGTCCCCCAGCTATCCCTGGTTTCTTCTCACTGGATTCACATGGAAAGATATTTTCATTAATGGCTAGTCCCACTCAGTCTATAGGCATCCTAGTTCACTAAACCCTGTCCTGTTCCTCCCGTGGACCATGGGGATCACTCCAGAAAGTTGATGAGGCAGCTTCAGGGAAGGCCACAGTAAAAGCCATCAGGAAAAATGAAGTTTCTTTTTTCTTTTTTTTTTTTGGGGGGGCCACACCCTGTGACGCTCAGGGGTTACTCCTGGCTATGTGCTCAGAAGTTGCTCCTGGCTTCTTGGGGGACCATATGGGACGCCGGGGGATCGAACCGCGGTCCGTCCTAGGCTAGTGCAGGCAAGGCAGGCACCTTACCTCCAGCGCCACCGCCCGGCCCCTGAAGTTTCTTGAGATCTGGGCCAAGTGCCTTCACTTTTAGGTCTGAAGGCTTAACACATAGGTGATACTGCTTTGTCTGTGTGGTTTGAGAGTTTGATTTTTGTTTTTGTTTTGAGAGGATTCTGAAGGATGGTAGGGAGCCAGGGCTATCTGCATTCACACTCTTACTGGCAGCCAGTGTCCCAGGAAAAGTTAAGGAGGGTTGCTTACATCACTGATCTATTTATACTTCACATTATTTATTGAGACGAGCTTGGTAAGAATGAAGGTATCCCAGCCAAAATTTTTACCACCACCACCCTGGAAAAAATCACATGGCTAACAAGTGTTTAAAAAGAGGGTTTTCTAGTCCAGAGAGCCTCAAATTTATTTGGCCTACTGCCCCTTTTCAGAAAAAAAGAATCACTGGACATTCTTGTCCTCTGGAAATCTCCCTCCTTTCTGGGAACCAAATAAAAGTGGCCCCCAATTACACCCAAGGCTATTGGTAACCCCAATTGTTCTAGTGCCCTCTCGGAGGCAGTATTGTCCACTTCTGGAGATGCTGATGCCTTCCTTTCTTTTCAGTCACACTCTTTTCATGAAGGGGAGCCCTGGTGGTAGCATAGTGGTAGGGTGTTTGTCTTACACACAGCTGACCCTGAATAGATGTAGGTTCAATCCCCAGCATCTCATATGGTTCCTTGAGCCAGGAGTGATTTCAGAGCACAGAGCCAAGCGTAACCCCTAAGAACTGCCAGGTGTGGTCCAAAAACAAAACAAAACAAAACAAAACAAAAAACACGCTCCTTTCATGGAGGTCAAAGTCATCCTTGTATATGTTGACCAATCTCTTCCTAGAGCTGGAGGGTTGTGCAGGGCCACTACTAGAAATATGAGGTGTAGTGTTGGGACCAGGAGATGATGGATCCAACAGGGCTCCACACAGTGAGCACTTTGTGGGGCCTCATTTACACAAGCCATGTGGACTCCATCTTCTTGAGAAATTCTCTCCTATAAATTACTTTGAACACCACCTGATAATGGAAAGGCAGAAAGAGACGAATGGTTTGCAAGAACATCTGATGTTTGTTTAAACTTTAGTCTCAAAGGGTAATGGTTGATTATATCTGTCATGCTTTTCCTTATCCTCTTAACCTACTAAATGGAATCGGATTCCCCAGTGAAATTCACCAAAATGGTCACTGACTCTGGGCCTGTGATAAATAACACACTTCTGATAGATTTCTCCTCTCCTCCACTGTGCCTCTACTGTGGCTCAAGATGGTTCCACTTAGTTGGAGACACTGATGATTCAGTTATGTAGGTGGGGCTGAACAGATTGATGGAAGATAGAATGTTCCTTTCCACCTTTGACCACAGAAATGACTTTGCATGTGTGTGGTGCTAGGTGATCAAACTCAGGGTCTTCCTCACACACACGAGGCATTGCATTTGCTGAGCCCCAACCCTCCCAAGGGATTTAGAACTGAAGGATCCTTGATGTTTTAGAATGAATTCTTTTCCCTCAAGGCCCAAATTCTCCCCATCTCCTTTCCTGCTTCTTGCAACATGATTTGGCAGCACCTTCCATCAGAAGTTGGACTATTTACCCACCCTTGACTCTGGTCTGGCAGTTGGGCTTGCTACACAGCTGATGTTGAACTGTCAACCCCAAGCAGAGCTTCTGTTCTTTCCCCCCAGGCACCAACCCTGGTATATAAGTCCAGGCTCATGTGTTAGAGGATGTGAGTATATGAGGAGTCAAATGGAACTATGTCCTTGTGGAGTCCAGAGCCAGCATGCGAGCTGATTAGAAATTTCAGAGCATCATCCTCTACCAGAATGAGCAGAACTGCTCAGCTCCCCCTGACAGCTGTATGAGAAAGAGTCAACGGCATCTATTTTAAACCACTGCATTTAAGATGGTTTGTGATAAAGCAATAGGTAACTCATCCAAGTGATCAAGTTCCATCTTTATTGTTTTCCTGATTGCCGGGAAGCTCCAAGACTCATTGAAGGCCAATCACAGAAACTGTGGCTCATTTATTCCACCCCTGAAGTGGACCCATTTGCAATCCTTTTTTTTCTTCTGTGATAGTGAATTAAACAGTGTTGAATGACCTGTGTTTTGCCAACTCAATCCTTTGCTGGAAATATTTAGGTGGTTTTATTTATTTATTTTTACTTATCAGATTAGAAGCAAAGGCTCCAGAGCAAGTTTGGCAAATGTTTTCTGTAAAAAGGCAATCAGTAAATATTTTAGATTTTGCAGACCACTGTCCCCGTCACATTCATCAGTTTCACGGTGGTGGTGCTAAGGCAGCTCTAGACTACATGTAAACAAAATAGGCATGGCAGCGTTCCCAAAAAACTTAATTATAAAAACCGGCAGGCTTGTTGGCGACAGGATTCAGTCCTCAGGCCACAGTTTGCTTCCCTTGGAGGATTTCCCAAAGTGGGTGATACAGCTCCCAGGGGAGCGCTGGACTCAGGGGAAGGTGTAATTGAGGGGAAGTGGGTGAGAGCAATTTGTGTATTGGCTTAAAGAATGTAGATTTTCAGGGGAACTCTGAGTGATTATTATTCTGAGAAGGGGGTGGTCGACCAAATATTTTTTTTGGAAATTTTGGTTTGAGTAATTTTGATACTCTGTTAAAAAAAATGTCTTTATGGGGCTGGAGTGATTATATAATAGGTAAGGTACTTATCTTGTATGGGTTCAATCCCCAGTACTACACATAGTTCCCGAAATACCACTAGGAGTAATCTCTGAGTTCAGAGCAAGGAGAGGTTAAAAAAAATCAAAACCTCAAGCCAACCAACCATCTTATAGTTGTACTTATAGTTCCATCATCTGATTTGTGATTCATATCAACCACTGGAAAAAAAAAACAGATGAATTGTGTGAATATTCTCTAGCAGAAGGCAAGGGGCAAGCAGAACTGTGCAGGTCTAACCTTTGTACCAGGGTCAGCACTGTCCTGCCCCATGGCAAGTTCCCCAATCACTGAGAATGTGACTGATTCTCAGCTCTCCAGGCCAGTAGGGAGAGACACAGACGATGTCTCATCTGTTTTGTTTCCTTTCAGAGGCTCGAATCTCAAGTACACGTTTTGCAAATGCGCACTGTATGTCACAATGAGGATGGGGCTCTGGTCATACTTGCCTCCTTGGAGCTCCCTGAATGTATTGTGCTATTTCACGCCTCTCTAGTTCTGCACGCAATGTTCCTTCTGCTTGGAACACACTTAGCCCTCTTCTCTTAGTGGCTAACGCCTACTTGCTGATCAAAACTCAGCTCAAGGATACTGCCTCTTGGAAGACTTCCCTGAGTGCACCTCCACCTCCTCACCCTCAACCTTCAGCCAGCATGCTTGGACTCAGCATCTATTCTACTAAATGAATCATGGAAATGCTCGTTGTTTTTTGTTTGTTTGTTTGTGTTCTTGTTTTGTTTTGTTTTTACAGGGGGCCAGGTCTTTCTTGATGCCAGCTTCTGGGAAATAGTCCTTAAACTGAAATTACAGGTTTATTTGCTTGCTTGTCAAGGCAATCATATATTCTAACTCATGGAGTCTCTCCCAATAGTTATGCTAAACAAATATATATATAATATATAAAATAAATCCAACTGTAGAATATTAGGACAAGCCTACTGTGGGCACAGGTTAGGACCTAGCTTCCCTTTGCAATCCCCAGTGTGTTCAGAACATAGACTTTATATGAATATATGAGATGAATGAATGACACTAGGGAACACTAATATTGCATATAACATGTGCTGGACAATTTTCTAATCTCTACACATCTTAGAGTTACATGTCTTTTGACAACTCTCTGGGTTAGCTGGTACAATTTATACCATCGATTCCCAGTTGGGATAAGAAGACACATGGAGGCCGGCAAGGTGGCGCTAGATGTAAGGTGTCTGCCTTGCAAGAACTAGCCAAGGAAGGACAGCGGTTCAATCCCCTGGCATCCCATATGGTCCCCCCAAGCCAGGGGCGATTACTGAGAGCTTAGCCAGGAGTAACCCCTGAGCATCAAACGGGTGTGCCCCCCCCCAAAAAAGAAAGGCACATGGTGATACTTTATGTCATGTACTTCAAGTGACCATAGCTGTGACAGAGCTGGTTCTGAGTGCATGTTCATAACTACTACAAGAGTGAAAAAGCTTGGATGACTCAACATAAATTTACCACATCTCTTGGAAGTAAGGATTAGGGTACCCCTTTGAACACATGTGTGGTCTGATGGCAGCATTTTCCCTCAAATGCTCAGGGTGAGGGTGCCAATGACCCCAGAGGACACCTTCCCTGGACTCAGAAATCAGGCCTGCAGAGCAAGACCATACAGAGGTTATCAGCATCTGGGCAAGTTCTGTACAGAACAATATTAAATGCCTTAGTTCAAGGCCTGGCTGACTTCTTGGCATTGCTCCAAGAGAATCCACCATACACAACTGCTAGCCTAGAGCCACTATCACACCTTTCCTGTGGTCAGTAGAATAGGGGGACTAGCATGATAGCACAGCAGGAGGGCATTGCCTTGCACATTGCCAACTCAGGACAGACCCAGGTTTGATCCCCAGTATTTCCTATGGTCTCACGAGCCTGCCAGGAGCTATTTCTGAGCATTGAGCCAGGAATAATCTCTAAGCACCACCAGGTGTGGCCCCAAAACAAAACAGACAAACAAAAAGAATCATGCAGTAAGTGCAGCCATGCTGGCTTAGTCCAACAGTTATGAAAGCAAATGAACGCTATAAAGAAGATAATACAGAAATGTCTATACTTCTGGTCATTTATGTCCTTTTCTTTATAGATAGGTTGGGGGGACAAAATAGGAACTCTGTGCATTTTAAATTTACTCACATAAATGTATGATTCATTTGTTGTTTTTGTTGATCACCAGAGTTATACCTGGCAAGACTTGGGGCACTGTACAGTGCCAAGGATCAAACTCAGGACTTTTCAGGGGCCTAGCAGGAGCTTTTCCACTTTGGTCTTTTTGTTTTGTTTTGTTTTGTTTTGTTGTCACACCTGGCTGCACTCAGGGTTTACTCCTGGCTCTGAAGTCAGGGGTCAATTCTGACAGGTCTGAGAAACCTTGTAGAGTGCAGAGAATCAAACCAGGGTTAGATATGTATAAAGTGAGCACCCTTCCTGCTGCACTATTGCTTCATATTGAACTATCTCCCAGGCTCAAAAGCCACACAAGATATTATTCTTATATATTGGCTTGTGGAGTTGGAAGGTGTCATACTCCAGGCCATGATGCTCACAGACATCTTTAGTTCCAACTAAAGGTATGATAATGCTCACAGGTGCCTGGCAGCTAGAAATTGCTGCTGGTTCCAGTGATCACTGACAGCAAAGCTACCAGAGGTACATCACCAGTAAGGTTACCATAACCTTGAACCAGTGACCAAATTCATGTCCTGAAGTTTGCAAAGCCTCAGAGCCATCTCCCGCCTGCTCTCCTGGCTGCAGTTCTTCAAAGCCTAGTAGCTAGTCGCTCTCTTAAGGCTTTGGGAGTACCCACAATATGCCACTTGGTAGGAAAGTCAGGGCAGGAGACAGAGGCAGGGAGAAGCAGTAACATGCTTGGTCTGCTGAGAAAGGAGAGGTTTCCAATAAGATTTTGCTTCTGAGATGACTTGGATAGGTTGACAGGTCAGAATATAAGGCATCAGGAAACCAATGTGATGGCAGCATGCCTTCTTAGCACAGGACAAACTTGCCCATACAATTTTTTCTCCCAGATCAGGTTCTTTCCCTTTACTCCATTATAATTAGACAACAAAGAAAAGATAAAGAGGCTGCATGGTTGGTGGTTGCAATTGACTGAACACCAAAACAAATGTCTTGGTGGGCCAGAGTAATAGAACAGTGGGTAGGATGCTTGCCTTGCACACTGCTGATTTGGGTTCAATCCTTACATACCCTATAAAGTTCCCTGATCCTACCAGGAGTGAGCCCTGAGCAAGGGTGAATGGAGCCACAAAACAAAACAAAAGTGCTATTGTCAGAAGGGATTCTTCCCAGCTTCCCATTCTTAGTCTGACATACAGAGGCTTTTTATGGTTTTATGATTCAGACTCAGCTCTAAGAAGCAGCCATGTGTCACATATATGGGGCTGAGAAAGAGGCTGCCTGCATGTCCATCTACAGCAGTGCTTCTCAATTATTTTTTGTCATGCCCCCCTAGGAAGAAAACATTTTTCGTGCCCCACTATTTGAGAAGCACTGATCTACAGTAAAATATAAGAAAAAACTGTCTTCCCATTATTTCCCAACCCTCCTCTGCTGACATTTCCAGAAAAAAAAACACAGTTGCCTGGCTGGAAGGTTACAGAAATGTCCAAGGGAGCAGAATCTAGGGACACTAGCAAATGCATTTTGTTTGGACTTAGTAGAATATAAAGCACTTTATTTTCCATTTAAGCATCACCCTGATGTAATGGTATTTATAGATTATTTCCTGCCATCAAACACTCCGTCATTCCCTGCTGGTTGGTCGTCTCATCACATAAAATCTACATTTTCCCATTTAGATTACAACCTCACTGAAGACAGGCATCAGATCTTTACTTCTGGAGAATTCTGCAGGGAGGATGAGGCCACACCTTGGATGCCTTGATGGGGAATGAGTGCAGGGTGGTGACTGCAGACCTGGCTTGATCCCGTTTCCACTGGTTCTACTGGGAACAGTGTAGCTCTCTAGACTCTTAGAGATGCAATTTCATCATTTTAAGATTAACTTGCTTATCTTCCTAGTTTATTGAGAGGATCAAAAAGATAATATCCATGGAATATTTTGCAAACTAAGATTTGCTTGCAATTACAATGTAAGAAATCTTCAGAAAAGGCCCTATGTACAGATCTGATGGATTTTTAACAGCCAGGCTTGGTTTTCCTCTTTCTTTTGTCCCCTTGGTTCTTTTAGAGGCTTCATTTCTCAGGATTTCATTTAATTTGACAGGCAAAGAAACATCACATCTTTCTGATAAAGTGTGAACTATCCCCCAGTGCATTTCACCCCAGAGTTACATTAAAACCTGATTGAAATCTAAGTAACCAACCACAGAAGTCACACAGCATGCCATAGTTCCATTCATCACACAGGACTCTTGGAGATCAATGCCTGAGTAACTCTCTCGAGTTTCAGTCTTTCTTGTGCTACATCAGCCTGCTCAAATTGTCTGATGGCAAGGAGTGTGCTATGCCCACATTTTGGCCCATACCTGATACGGGAGCCAGACTGACCCCTGCTCCAAGCCCCAAGCAGTTGAGGAAGGAAAGCAAAACAAAATAAAACATGGACCCTTCTGTGGGAAATTTTACAGAGACATGATACTCTGAAGCTGACTTTTAGAATGACTCATTTAATTATAGTCTTTTTTCCTCCTGATTTTTTCTTAGCCAAGAAGAATCTCTGTATTAACAAAATTCTATGTTATACATTTTTAAAAAATCCTCTTTTAAACCTGATTATCCTTCAAAAATTCTTTAGTAAGAGATTAGGCTTAATCTCTGTGTTCTCACTTACCTGTATGAAAAAAAAAATGGAGATGCTAAGACACCAAGAGATTTGTATGTTCTGGGGATTAGTATATAGATTTTTGATTCATCTAAAAGTCAGAGTCCAAATACTATAAAAATAGAAATAACTAACTAGATAACTGTTAACTTGTTTCTGTTAAGAATTGTCTTCTCTTACTGAAAATAATCCCATTTCAGCATATCTGATTAAAATAAAAACACTGTGTAAATTCTTATTTTTTCCATATTTAGTCATAGAGAAATCAATCACATTATTTAAGGAATAAAGTATTTGAATGACAAACTGAATCCAGACCAGCTTTGAGTTCCATTGATAGAATATTTTTATGATGCACTTTTGTAGGATATGAAAAGTATCTTTTTCCAAGTTGACCAATTCAGAAAGGTCTTATGAAATAGCATTTATTTTCTTTGAAACTTTTTGTTATGGAACTTTTCAGACAAACCCACAGATAGAATGGAATAGCAAAATAAACCCGATTTCCATCCTTGTGAACTCCTTATCCAGCTTCAACAATGGGAAAACCAGGTGAAATATATTTGGGGGGTGCCACACCCAGAGATACTCAGAGGCTACTTCTGGCTCTGTACTAAGGAGTCATTCTGTCAAAGTGAGCACCTTCCTCCCCCCCCCCATGGTCTCTCTTTAGCCCCAATAATTTAACTTTATAAAGAGATTTTTTTTTTCTTACTCTGAAGCCTAACTTTTAGAGTCAAAATGAGACCAACACCTTTTCTAACCCCTTTCAGTACTAGAGGAATGTAAAATAAGGAGGAAGTGGTAACTTCAAAGTGTGGTAAGTTGGGGGAATAGAAATGGTAGCTCAATAGTGTGCATGTGCATTACTTGCCTAAAGCTCTAGATTTGATCCTACAACACCATATACAAAAAATCTTAGGGAGCCACACTCAGCAGTGCTCAGAAGTTACTCCTCACTCTGCATTCAGGAATTACTCCTGGTAGTGCTCAGGGGATGCTAGATCGCAAACTGAGTTGGCCACATGCAAGGCTATCACCCTTCCTGCTGTACTATTACTCTGAACCCCAAATTAATTATTCTCTTTATATGACATTATTTCTTTGTCTTAAATGTTATGAGAAAATAGTAGTAATGAGAAGGAAAACACTTCCTGCCATGGAACTTGTTTTTCTCAAAAATATATAGAGAGAGAATACACAGAGGGCACTCTACACTGGGCTTTGTAGGTGGGAAGAAACCCAGGACTAGAGCTAAGATAGTGTAATGGGTAGGGCAAGCTGCCTGTGTATTTGATCCCTCGCATCCAGCAATGACCCCTAAGTGTAGATCTAGGAGTAAACCCTGAGCATCACTGGGTGTGGCCCCTAAATCATAAATATTACACTCAAATGTTTTAAGATAGGAGTTTCTTATATGGCATTTAGTGTCTAATTTATTATATAACTACAAAGTATAAGTAGTTTGTTATATATAATTTTTCTAAAATTAAAAATGTATACCAGCTTTTATCCAAGTCACAAGGAGAGGTGGTCTATAGTGATAATTTTTTGAGGAGGTCTCCCAAGCAGTACCAGGGGTCTCGGGGCTATATAACTTAGACAATATAACTCAGACAATAAGTCAGATGGTTCAATGCTTGAACCCAATGGTACTGGGCATCACCACAATCACATTCAAAAGTGTTTGAGGGCCTCCAGGGCTATTGGAATTGTTTGGGTTGTTAAAAATCCATCAGATCTGTACATAGGGCCCCATTGGAATTGTTGTGCTGGCATCTGGTTCTTGCTTTAATTCAAGGCTTGTACTTCAAGGCATGTGCTTCAATCCTTTGAGTTCTCCCTGACCCTAAATTACTTTTATTTGTTTGGGGGTCAGACACAGCTGTTCTCAGGGCTCTTGCTCTCCTGTTCTCCTGGCTCTGTACTTAATGATCAGTCCTAGTAGGCTCTGGGGACCTTATGGGATGCTAAGGATTGAACCTAAATTGACTACATGCAAGGCAAGTGCCCTATCCACTGTACTTTCTCTCTGACCCTGAAAATAAGTTTTTGTTTGTTTGTTTGTTTTTTGGGTCACACCTGGTGGCACTCAGGGGTTACTCCTGGCAGTCATGGGGGACTATATGGGATACTGGGATTCGAACTGCTGTCCATCCTGAATCAGCTGCGTGCAAGGCAAACGCCCTACTGCTGTGCTATCTCTCTGGCCCTGAAAATAATTTTTTTAAACAAAGTAAATTCAGATAATAAATTGGGTAAGAATTTTATGATTTTAACAAGGCTTTGCTCTTTTTTTTTTTTTTTTTTTTTGTTATATTCCTCTTAGTAAAAAAAAAAGCCCTACCTGAAGGTAATGTCAGTACTGTTGACTTAATTTTAGGATCCTTAATTGTTCTTGAGAACAAGAATACTGCTGTGGCATGAGTGGAGGGTATAATTTGTAGCCAGATGAAAGAAAAAAGGCTCTTTTTAGAAATAATAATATAAAGTATAAAAGTACCCAAAAAATCTTAATAATCTAACCAAGTAATCTAAAGCTAAATTTCCTATGTAAGTTTCTTACAGAAATATAACAAACTCTATAAAACTTGTCTTATATGAAAAATAGACTTTAAAACTTCTTGATTTTTTGTTTGTTTGTTTTTGGGCCACACCAGGTGATGCACAGGGATTACTCCTGACTACGTGCTCAGAAATCACTCCTGGCTTGGGGGACCATATGGGACACCGTGGGATCAAACCACGGTCTGTCCTAGTCTAGTACATTCAAGGCAGATGCCTTACCTCTTGAGCCACTGCTCTGGCCCCGATTTTGATTATTTTGTTTTGTTTTTTGTAAAGCTTCTTATAAAATTTTTATTAATTTTATTATTTCTTTTTGAAGGGATAGTTTTTGAGCTACATCTAATTAATATTGGGATCACTCCTGGTAGTGCTCAGGGGAGTTTATATAGTTCTGGGATTGAACTGGGACTGGTTAAGTACCTTAACCCCTATACTATTTCTCCCCAGTGAATAAAACTTCTTTTTGGAAGCAGAGATTAGGTGGGATGGGCATTTCCAAATGGTACTTAGGAGAGCCTGAGTTTCTTTTATTTTTTTTTAACTCAAATTAATTTTTCCCCAAACATCAACCTAAACACAATAGCAATAATGCAAGTAACCTTGGACTATGCTGAGCCAGATTTTTTATATATTTAAATACCTTGATTACAAATATGATTGTAGTTGGGATTCAGTCATGTAAAGAATACCCCCCTCCACCAGTGCAACATTCCCATCACCAATGTCCCAAATCTCCCTCCTCCCCACCCTACCCACACCTGTACTCGAGACAGGCTTTCTACTTCCCTCATTCATTCACATTGTTATGATAGTTCTCAATGTAGTTATTTCTCTAACTGCACTCATCACTCTTTGTGGTGAGATTCATGTCGTGAGCTGGAACTTCTAGCCCTCTTTTCTTTTGTCTCTGAGAATTATTGCAAAAATGTCTTTTTTTTTAACCCATAGATGAGTGAGATTATTCTGCATCTATCTCTCTCCCTCTGACTTACTTCACTCAGCATAATAGATTCCCTGTACCATATTTTCCGGCATATAAGATGACTTTGAAACAAAAAAGTCAACCGAAAATCGGGGGTCATCTTATATGCCAAGTATATCCCGAAAAATGTTTCAATATGCCACTAAACGAAAATTGTCTGAATATTGCCACTAAACGAATTTTCCAACTCGATCCTGCACCAATCACTGCAAGGCTGCTTGGGCGCCTCTCTAACTCAGCCAATCCAAGCAGGCTTTTTATGCATGCAAATTAGACAATGTTCTGGACCCGAATCTACACTGTAAAAAGCCTGCTCAAACTAGCCAGAGAGAAAGTCTATTACAGTATAACCTTTGAACCTTTGCTTGTTGTGATTGGCTCACTGTGGTACATACAGTTGCAGCACAGGAACATTCTGTCTGATACAGTGAATATAGGCCTAAACCTATGTTTTACCTGCAAAATTAGGGGATTGTCTTATACGCCCAGTCGTCTTATATGCTGGAAAATACGGTAGATCTGTGTATAGGAAGATTTCATGACTTCATTTCTCCTGACAGCTGCATAATATTCCATTGTGTATATGTACCAAAGTTTCATTAGCCATTCACCCATTGAAGGGCACCTTAGTTGTTTCCAGAGTCTGGCTATTGTTAAAAGTGCTGCAATGAATATAGGTGTGAGGAAGGGATTTTTTGTGTTGTATTTTTGTGTTCCTAGGGTACATTCCTAGGAGTGGTATAGCTGGATCGTATGGGAGCTCAATTTCCAGTTTTTGGAGAAATCTCCATATCACTTTCCATAATAGTTGGACCAGAGGGCATTCCCACCAGCAGTGAAGAAGAGTTCCTTTCTCTCCATATCCCCACCAGCACTGCTTGTTCTCATTCTTTGTGATGTGTGTCAATCTCTGTGGCATGAGATGGTACCTCATAGTTGTTTTGATTTGCATCTCCCTGATGATTAGTGATGTGGAACATTTTTTCATATGCCTTTTGGTCATTTGTATTTCTTCTTTGACAAAGTGTTCATTTCTTCTCCCCATTTTTTGATGGGATTAGATTTTTTTTCTTGTAAAGTTCTGTCAGTGCCTTGTATATTTTGGATATTAGCCTTTCCTCTAAATTCTGGTACAAGACAAGGCTGTCCTCTATCACTACTCCTATTCAACATAATACTGGAAGTACTTGCTATAGCAATTAGGCAAGAAAAAGATATCAAGAGTCTGGGTTTCTATGTGAAATTCTCAGCTAGGCTCATTGGCAAAAGGTTCAGAGCACACTCTGCTGCTCAGGCCCTGTAATCTCGGGTTCCTAGGCCACCCCTTCAGTGTTGAGATCTTTTGGGTCACACTTGGTTCTCATGGCAGCACAGGGCTGTACTAGATGCTGTTCAGGAGCTATGTAATGCCCAATGTCAAAGCCAGGTTGAGGGCATGCCAAGCATGCGGTTTAAATACTGTCCCATTAACCAGTCCCTAAAATTTCTTGTAACGCAAATATAGAAATGATAGCTAGTCACAGAATGTGAGGCTATGTCCCTCTTTACTTGTATTTGTTTTATCATCCAGGATAATTTATTTTGCATTAAGTTAAAGGTTTAGAGAACTACAGGGATAAATACTTATCCTTATTCCTCTCCCCAATGGATTTTCAAATTTGCAGGAAGATGGTTTCCCTTTCTCTTTCAGTATCTCAACTCTGAGAGGGCACGGGAAAGTGCTAATCACAGTTCCAACTGTCTATGGACAGTTCCAACAGCGCTCACTTCCGCTCTACTGAGTCTAGTAGGTGAGAGGTTCACTGCTAACTGTGGGGTGGAAGGAAGTGAGAAAATAAACTTCCTCAATTATTACATGGTACCATAGGTCTGACTTCACTGTTATAAAAATGAATTGCATTTCTTCCTCAGCACATTCACAATGAATCCCTGAAATGCAAGCATATGGTTGATTAATCTGAAAACAAAACAAAACAAACATACAAAAAAAAAACCCAAAAAAATCCACATTAATTAAAAGAAGAGCAGTAAGTGCTTTATAGAAAAACTTCCAATTTAAAGAGAAGTTAATTTTTAAGAAATTAACAAGCCAAAAAAACTAAGGTAAGGGAGAAGAAAATGAACAATAATAAAAAGTATAAGCATAAATAAAAATAAAATTAAAATATCAGTGATCATCCTTTGAACCAATTGAATTTCCCTTTCAAATGACAAGTGTCTTGATTGAGATTTTCTTAATTTAAAATTTTTGTTTAAAAAAATAAGCTTGGATTACAAAAACACCAAATAAAGTCACAGTTTTATTTATTTATTCATTTTAAAAAATAAACTGATTTTAAAAACTCACCTTAAATAAAGTTTGGAAATAAATGATTGGGTAGATATATGTCAGACAATATAGAAGCAGCAGTAGCAATATTAAGAACAAATTAGAGATCCAAAGATTTAAATAGAACCAGAAGGACAGAATGAGTAATGGCAATAGAGATGTTTAGGTGCCTGTGTAATGCTCATTTAAATCTCAGTCTAACACAGAAGAACAATGAGTCCAGATTTTTTGAAAAATCAATTTTCTCATGCTGTTCTACAGTTGGGATAGGCAATGAACTGTATGCAAAGATTAACATGTGGGATTTACCAAAACTCTAACTCAACTGCTTCTTTCTGCCTTGTTTTTCTTTTTTCCTAATGGATTATATGATGTGATGGCTATAACAGCAGGAGACATCTTGGTAACCACTACACAGAGAACAAATGACACATAACAAAAGTCGGGAGCATAAAGAAATAAAGCTTACATTCTCAATGACCATGGAGCCACTATACCAGCCCTAAAATTCATCACCAAATTGCTTCTCTGTATATTTAAAATGCTATTATCCTGAGGATCACTTTAGATGCAAACAACTTAATTTCCTGTGGTACAGATATAAACATGAAAAAATAGAGTTTTATGCACCAAAACATATAGCACAAAATTTTTAAAAATTAAAATCACTAGAAAGACAAGCAAAACCTAGGAACTAGATTGATAGTACAGCGGGTAAGACATTTGCCTTGCCTGTGGCCTACCTGGGTTCAATCCCTGGCATCCCAAATAGTCTCCCAAGCACTGCCAGGAGTAATTCATGAGCACAGAGCTAGTAGTAACCCTGAGCTCCACCAGATGTGCCCATCAAAAAAAAAAAAAAAAAAGACAAGCAAAACGATAAAATGACAACATACGTGGTTATAGATCTTTGAAAGGAACTACCAAGTAGGGTTCAGTGGAATTTGGAACCACTTCAAGTGATACCTAATGTGACTGTGGAACCAGAAAATTCATTTTTGGAGTCAAACACAGTGCTGGAAGTTACCAAGGGTCCAAACTGCTAGTGCTCTTGTAACCAAGAAATGCTAGAGATTGAATTTAAGAGTTCATGAATGCTAGGCAAGTACCCCAGTCCTTTTAACTACCTCTCAGGCTCCTGTTGTTTCCTATTATAATATCTTACATAATTTTATAGTCTAGCTAGTCAAAAGCAAGAATATAATTAGCTCTAAAAACAAAGACAAATGGCTGGAGAAATAGTACAGTGGGTAGGGCACTTGTCTTGCATGAAGCCAACCCAGATTTCATTCCCACCATTCTATCTGGTCTCTTAAGCACTACTAGGATTGATTTCTAAGCACAGAGCTAGGAGTAAACCCTAAGCAGCTCTGGGTGTAGCCCCAAAATAAAATAAATAAATAAATAAATGCAATCTATGGACCAGAGATATAGTACAGAGAGATTACAGAAACCCTGATTTGATCTATGGCACTGCATATAGTTCTCTGAGAACTGCCAGGAGTGATCCCTGAACACTACCAGGAATGGCCCCAAATCCAAGTATATATTATATATGTAGTTATATATCCATGCCATCTATGTGAGTTTCATAGTATATAGTATAAAACCCACAGATTTAAAACTTATAAAAAGATGATGTACAAGTTACATATATGTGTATGGAACAGTTACCAAGTCCATCATGACTTTGGTCATAAAAGATGGAACCAGGGGCCGGCAAGATAGCATGGATGTAAGGCATTTGCCTTGCATGCAGAAGGACGGTGGTTTGAATCCCGGCATCCCATATGGTCCCCAGAGTCTGCCAGGATCGATTTCTGAGCGTAGAACCAGGAGTAACCCCTGAGTGCTGCCGGGTGTGACCCAAACAAACAAACAAAAAAGATGGAACCGACTGTGGAGAAGGGTAGAGGATAAAGGGGCTGGTTCCAGCCAGTCTATGCCTCAACGTGAGAGAAGGCCCTTCTGACTTTTCTTGATTGTGAGTCTTTCAGCTATAGAGTTGGTCTCCTAAAATATACATTGATAAAGGTCTCCAGTCTGGTGCCCTTCCACCCACATTGACTCTGTAAACATCACCTGGACCCTCCCCCACTTTTGGGAGCTGGTGCAGGGACCAGGCCGGCTGCTGCCACTGCCACTAGGTGTGGTGGCAGGAGGGAAGTTTATGTTTCTCTTCCTGGCTGCCTCTGCAAGGGAGCACCAAGCTGTTGGGCACAGAATTCAAGAGCACCAGAAGAATGCTAAATGGGTGAATTGTTCCTTGCAGGAAAAGAAACAGGCACGGTATTTCCAATTATTCTTCATTTCAGACAACAGCTAGCTGTCCCTATTGGCTGGCACAGGAGCTAAACGACAGACACTATTGCGAAAACTCTACTGAAGGAGGATGATTGTGGGCCAGTAAATTTTTCTGACACAGTCTCAGCTTTATTTTTGCTTATTGCTAGCAAGCTCATAGATGAACATTAGGAAACAATTAACAACAACTTTGTAATTAAGGCTTTTAGGACAAGGAGTCTCTATACAACTCACCCACACACACACACACACTCACAGACATCATTTAAACTTTTGTACTAATGAAGACTATTTGTAGCACAAGACAGAACCCCTAAGTTTAGCTTTTGGTTAAGGAAAAAAGATATATAACCTCTTTATCCCTCACATGCAAAAATGGACCCACAAAATGAAAATTCTTTTCCATCATCATTGGAACAAAATCCTCAAATCTTTGAAATATAATGTTTGCTAGGAGTAAATCCTGAGCACAACTGGATATAGCCCAATGTCCTCAACCCGTAGAAAAGATAGTATTTTTCATAAGCAAGTACTAAGGTACACTACATGAAAATTTGTGACTATATTAATTATATTTTAATAATTTTATATAAATAAATGATATTACCCATGTTATAAATTATGTTTTTATGAAATTTAATATATTAAAAATGTGTTTTTGTAAGACATTTTAAGTTTAAATTTAAAACAAGTATCATGTTTATTTAAAATCTAACTTAGAGGGGAATCAGGAAAGAGCTGAAAATAGTACATTCTCTGAATTATTTTAGGTCACAAACCATTGATAAACTAGCTGAGGTCACAGGCAATGAATGGGGCATTTGTTCCGTTGCTTTGGGTAATTTGTAATAGCACCAGCAGAAAGATATTTATGCCTTTGCATATTTTTGTATATTCCCTATCGAAGATGCTGATGTACAAATAGATAAACTGAAGATAAGGGTCTACATTTTTTGTTCCAAAATATTTCTTCTCTAGCTATTGCTAATTTCTCTCAGCATTATTTTAGTCTATTGGCTCTTCACTAACCCCTTCTCCTTCCTCCTTTCAAAAAGTTGTATGTGATTGCAAAATCAACTCCCTTTTTTCTGCCTATAAAGAACTTCTGGCCAGCATCATCGGCCATCATAAATAGCCTTTCTCAGGTTTTTGCTTAAGCTGTGTCATTCCCAGGAGCTCCAGTTCTCTTTCCTTGTATAAGAAACAGTGGGGGTTCTGACATTTTAGGAAGTAGTGGGGGCAACTTCGATACAATTTAAACAGTATCTTTCCTACATTGAAGAGACAGAAAAGATGTCCAGTTTTTCCTGCAGGATGGCCTGAGAGGACAGCCAGAAACTGAGGAGAGGGAAGGAACAGACGTCCTGGGTCTGAAGTATCCTAGAAACTGAGTTTCTGTAATCCAGCTGATTAGCACACAGCTCTCAGAAATCCATGATTTTTTTTTAAATGTGACTTATCACTTAATAGTACAGATTTACTGACTTGAGTTGATAAAATGTGGGCTCAGGACTATATTAAAATAATCAGAAGTTTTTTTTTCTTTTCTCCCAGTCTAGAATATTTTTAAAGATAAGTTTTAATTCCAAAACTTGTCTTCCTAAAATTTGTATTAGTTTTCGAATCATTAAAGCCCAGAATAATTTTTGCCTTCTCCCAAACATGGAATCAGATGCCTTCATGCTGGCTGCCCTTCATCCTCATGATGGGAAAGACATGACACAAAATACTTTTAAAGGATAAAGGAGGATTAAGAACAGAGAAGGGGTTCTGAGGGAAAGCCGACATATAAAATCAGGAATCCTTCTTTGCGCATAATTTGTAATGCTTTTCGTCAACTTCACTGGCCTCTAGTCCTTGTTTTCCCATCATCATGCAGGAAACAAGCTCAGTTCCATAGATTCAAAATTCTGTCTGCTTCTCTGGAAAAGGACAGGCTGTATGGAGGGAGGGTGGCGAGGGGAAAGTTGAGGAGTGAAAGTCTTTGAGGAAGAAAAGTGAAAACTGAAAACTGAATCCAATGGGGTCAGCCTGGTCCTTTAGCCTCACGTCTGGCTGTGAGATAATTTGCCACAGATGAAGAGCATGTTTTTAAAAGCCTTACTCACATCATTGTTTTGGAATGGTGCTGTGTCCCTCTGCCACTTGTTGGTGAAAAAAGAAAACTCCTCTTACCCAGAATCCAATCACTTAAAATGAGTCACAATGCATGACTCAAGAGTCATCTAGTGCAGTATTTTTCCTCATATAAGATTTCATGTTTTTTTTTTCAAGACTGGCTCATAAATCAGTTACTTCTGTCCTCCCAGGTATAGATTTTTATTATAACATGTCTCTTGTGGGATTATAGGCATATGAACAAAATATGTACACAAACAGTGTTTAACGAGGGTTGTCATAAATACAAGTTTCAAGAAGATGTTAGTTGTTTTTTTTTTTATTCACCCAAGGAAAGGAAAGACTAAAAACAGTATCAGGGAAGAGTGTTGTCTTCTGTGTGCTAGGCCAGGAGTTGAGTTACCACCACTGCCCCATCACAAAGCCCTATCTTTAGTGTACCACAAGCAACCCAACAAAGTGTGCCAAGGAGGGAAATTAAAACAAACACAATATTACAAATTTTTTCTTTTATAATCAAGTAATTTTTACTCAGATCTCATAAACTTGACTCATTTCTCAGAGCTGAAATAAACTTCCTTTATACATTTGAATTATTCATCAGAGATGTCAAACACCATGCAAAGATTGATGGTGAAACATCATTTTTACTATACAGTGTGTGGATCCAGTATAAGTGGCGACCACCCAGTTGCAGCATTTCTATTTGTCAAGAGGTCCAGAAAAATCTAAAATGCTTCCATCAGACCTACATCTGTTAATGGAGGCATTTCTTCTGTCTTTTGTTCATATGGGATGGGGAAATTTGAAGTCATATAATTTGATTTTGCTGGGTCTATCCTGGATGCTTCTTCGTGCGCAATTAGATTAATTCCCTACAACCAAACTCTGTTGTCTCCGGTCAGTGGTGAAAGGTTCTACTTGAATGTCTTGCATTCAGTCTTGCAGACTTTCTTCCTGCTCCCCACTCCCCACTCCTACTCCCTCCTGTGCTAGCCTCACTCACCTATTCCCCAAATAGGTCCTGTGCCTTTTCACCTGAGACATTGACTCAAGCTGTTTTTCTGTCCTGGATTATTTTTTTCCTTTGTTTCTATGAACCTAATTTCTTTTTCTTTTTGTAAATTTAATATACTTTTAATTGCACATAATAGTGCATGTATACACCCTTCTTGAAAAAAGATTTAAACATCAAGAATATGTATGGTAAAAATGGAAATATTTTTCATGAATTATAGCCTTTCCCACACACACCTATTGACAGCAAGCTTCTTTTCCCAGTATGTTAAAATTAGTCCAATTCTTTCTTTGGCATTTTTATTTATTATTTTTGAAATTCATTTTTATTTAGTTAAACATCATGATTTACAAAGTTGTACATAATACAGTTGTTTCTGGCATTAAATGTTCCAACACCATTCCCTATACTGCTTTTTTACAATTAAATGGATGATAGGATTATCAAGAAATACTTTATTAAAATAAAATTTGCAAAAATTGTTACACAACAGGGTCATTAGTTTATTGAGGAATTATTAAAAGATTTTTTTGCTAGTTGAACATTCTGTATTGTTGTTTTGTTTATTGAGATTAGTTGGTTTCTGTGTTACTTTTCCATCTATTTCGGTGTGTTTCTACTGGGGTGTCAGTATTGAGAAATTTGGAGGTATCATAAGGCCTCATGTTCCAGAAGCCCCAGGATCTGTAGAAATGGGCCTATGAGCTTACATGGCTATGGCTGTGGCTGTGGTTTGTGGGCGTGGCTGCAGGCTTCTGGAAATACAGGGTGTAGGGAGAGGCTGCCCATCCCCACACTGAGAAGATCCCAGAGTTTTCAACCTAAAACCTACAGATTTTGTCAGTTTGGTGTCTCTGCAAAGATTAGTTGTAAAGCAGTGAAGTTGGGCTTCTGACATGGTGGCAGCTGTGGGATATGGATATGAGTACCAGGGTTTTGGGGAGCAGGAATTTGGTCCAGTCCCCTCCTGAGGGCACCCCAGATGTTTGAGCTGGAACGCCAATGTTCTGTGACATTTTGAGGCTTGGCTAGCAGCCCTTACATGACTAGTGAGTCTGTGAAGCTGGGCAGATGAGCTTACATGGTAGTAGTTGTGGGATGTGGGTGTGGCTGCCTACATTTAACTGTAGATTTAATTATATTACTATATAGTTTATATTATAAATGCACACCATCTATTTAATTTGGGGGTAAGTGGGATTAAACTGTAAACATATGTTTATATATGTACTATATCTAGGTTCCTCCTCTTCAAGTCCTTTATTAAATTCGTTCTCATATGAACATGTAACATCCAATATACCTTTTCCATTACCCTATCTTGAATTTCTAGCTCTTGGTATCTATCAAGAATTTTTAATCTATATTTCTAAGATGTCGAATTGTTAAAAAATTTTAGGTGAGTTTCATCTTTGGAATATAAGTATTTAAGGGCCGGAATTTATCTTTTTCTTTTCTGGCATTAAAACTTTTCTACACAAAGTAGGTACTCAAAACTATTTTACTGACTAAGTGAATTTAAGGTTATATCTTTCTTAATCTCAGGCAGGAAAGCTAAACTTTCATGGAAAAAAATGAGAGGCACAGTAATGAAATTCTTTAGAAATCAGGACCACACCTAAGAATTCAGAATTTGTTGTAACTATTGAATGGATGGGGGAGGTAAGTGGATACACTAGCGATGGGTATGGTGTTGGGATTATGTCCATGGAAAAGCATCATTCACCTATTATTGTAAGTTGCAGAACTGTAATCAGGTAAAATGAATAAAATAAAATACAAATATGACAGGATAGGGGCAAGGGGGCAAGTGGTCTCAGGTGCATTGGTGGTGTTAAATAAGAACAGAACTAAATATCCAAGCCAAAGGCAATACAATGGAATCAAGAGACTCAAACTTGAACAATCTAAACTTAAAATGAGCCAGTTATGGTGACAGACTGGGGGACAGGGTTGGTGGTATGAAATGACCTTGGGAGACATTAGTGGAGGCAGGTAAACACTGATGGTGGTGGGATTGGCCCTGAATGATTGTATGTCTGATACCCAACTATGAAGAATTTTTAAAATCACAATGGTTTTAATAAAGTAAAATACAATCAAAATAAATAATTTGAATCCTCAAATTTTGGCAAATCAACTGAGATAACAGGAACCTTGTAAGAAGTCACAGACCCCAGGCACAACATCTGTGACCTCTCAGACCAAGGACAGCTCCGTCCATGACTTACACCAGGGGTCTCAAACTCAATTTACCTGGGGGCCGCAGGAGGCAAAGTCGGGGTGAGGCAGGGCCGCATAAGGGATTTTGCTTACCGAATATTCACAATAAAAAATCACATTAGTAAAAAAAAAAAAAATTGCATTAAACATTTGCATACCCCTAACGGAACTGCTCGGGGTATTCGAATGTTTAATGCGATTTTTTCTTACTAATGCGATTTTTAGTGCGATTATTCGGTAAGCGAATAATCGCGAATACTGCAATATTTGAAGGCCGGCCACGGGCCACAAAATGTTGTACAGAGGGCCACAAATGGTCCACGGGCCGCGAGTTTGGGACACCTGACGTACACCCAAGCTTAGCAGGAGAACTTAGAAGACCTTCCAAGGGAAGCATGGTTCTCTCTGATTTTTAAAGCTAAAATTTCAATTTACATGGAATCATCTCCCCAGTGGAATTTATCACTGGCATTACAGCCACCAAAATTCAGAGTCTTTCACTTTTCCTTTTAATATAAAAGCTATAAAATAGAACTGGCATTCCTTTTTTCAGAATGTTATTCTCTGAGATCTCAGAGAAGGTAAAACAGCCAACATGTATGAGCTTTATGTTTTGGTAGTCTCTTGAGAAAGTAATGCAATACTGTTCTCTGTGTCTGTTTACTTATTTATAAAATGGATCTATTGATAGCAACCTGTTGTGTAAGATTCTGAACATTAAAGCGAGAGACTTAAATGCTGTATGTAGTTACGTCTTACAGTAAGTTCTCAAAGGCAGACAAGAAAGAGTACTGTTGAATGTTATAAAGGCATACATTATCAATAATCTTTCTTGGAAAATTTTATTCAATTCCTTCAATCTCATTACAACAAAAATGCTTAGAATCTTTATTAAACTGACAGTTGTTTGATGTAAATGGGTTATTTAATGAAAAAAATCTCTTTTGGTTAAAATTTTCCTCTAAAATACTATTAGTCATGACAATTTTACATTCTTTTGACATCTTTCATGTCTTCTATTAATAGTTTCATTTCTCAAGTCTAAATAACCAATTAAAAGGCTCTAACTATATAGATATAATATGTAACATATTATTATATAGCATAACATATAATATTGTATAGTATCATTTATCATATATAGTATATATAACAATATATTAATAGCAAGAATCTGTTATATTTTATTAACTGTAGTTTTGGACCATATAGTGCTTAGAGCTCACTTCTTATTCTGTTCTCAGAGATCACTCTCTGGGACTCCATTTGTTGTACCAGAAACTAAGCCAGCCTCAGCCACATGCAATGCAAGAACCTTAAATCTATTCTATTGCTTCAGCTGATTTTATATTTAAAATTTTGCTGTGGATTTGTCTAAATCCACCAACTGGGAGGCTATTTATCAACAGAATGGTCAAAATCTAAATAGTACTTATAATATATAGAATGAAAATGTTAAAATATATTAGATTTCTAGGGTCTCTCACAGATAAGGAGACACTATGGACAGAGAAAATCCAAAGCAATGAGCTGGTAGATTTAGACATAAAGATACTTAGTATCAATTGATTGAGAATCTCAGGTTGAATTATTCAGTTATTCAATTGTTGACTTCACCTGGCAGACATCTATATATTAAATTCACTTAGAAGATCTTAATAATTAATGTATTTTGTCAATATACAAGTCAAGGGCATAGTTCTTGAGGTCTAAAAGATGAGGGTTTCATACCAAATTGGTCACCTCTTAGAAAACAGTTTAAATTCTCTAAGCTTCAGTTTCCTTATCATTAAGATGTGAGTAACACTTATTTTCTTGGATTTGTAAGACTGTGGTGGGTAGATATTGGATACCCATTTTTCCTTTTTAAAGCATTCCCATTTTTAGGTCATCATAAAAAAGTACTACAGAATGAATGGTGTTCACTACTAGGTAGGGAAGCAAAGTGGGAAATGTCAATGTTTACACATGAAGGAAGAGGGAGGCAAAATCATAAAACAGAAAAAAAGAAAGAGGAAACATGCATGGTTCCAGTGGTTCAAGTTCAGTTCCTGCATATAAACACTGTTGAGAAATGTGGGGCAAATAGTTTCCTATGAGTCACCATCATTCACGATTGTGCCCATATTGAGCAGATAGTCTAAAATTATGTGAGAATATGGAAGAGAGAAAGAAGTTAGGAATGAGGAAACAAGAGACCTGAGACATGGTACTTGAATGAGCTATATTAAAAGAGCCCCAAATTAATTTTATTATTTTTTGGTTTGGAGTCATACATGTATAGCTGCACTTAGTACTTACTCATGGCTGTGTGCTCAGGGATAACTCCTGACAATGGTCAGAAGATTGACCATATATGGTGCTGGGGATTAAACCTGGAACAACTACAGGCAAAACTAAAAATCTTCCCTGCTGTACTATCTCTGTGGCCCAAATTCCCAATTTTACAGCAGGTTTCATTGGACTGAAGACTCAACATTTTTCATCCATTCCTCACAGTGTAATCCAGAGCATTTCCGAACCAGGAGCCATATGAATACTTTATGGGGGAGATGGGTAAAAATTGCATGAGTTGTCCACAGGGGCAAGGCCATGAGAGTAGGTCAGCCAGTATGACAGAGGTTAGTGGGGGCCTACATAAAGGAAGCAAGTTTGAAAAGGACCACAATCCCCCCCCAAAAAAAAAGATTCAGAAACACAATTCTAGAGGATCAGTTGAATTTAGCCAACATTTCTTTTGACTATTTAAAAATTTTTTGTTTATAAAAATAAAAATGCCCAGAGACCAGAAAGGATATAACCTCCATGCAGAACATCTGAAAGATTTAGAAAAAAAATAAGTCAGGTATCATCTCATTAGTCAAATGCATTTAATACCAGCATCTGGGATAACTTTATTTATGTCCTTCTTTGCTGGGATTCAAACCTATAAAGCCAGGGAGTAGGGGGTTCCCAGTAATATTCTCTGCCATTGACCCTGTGATGCAGGCCTGATATTTTGGTACTTAGCCAGTTTGGACTTGCAGTGAGGTGTTCAGGGGCCACTGAGAATTTCCTCTTTTGTGCTTGTGAAGAGTAGAAGTGAAGACCATAGAGTGCCAGGAATTAAACTCAGAATCTTGAACATGCCAGGCATGGCTCGTTCACTTGAGCTATTTTCCTAGTCTTCCAAGTATCTTTCCATATATATACTTAACAACTAAAAACACAATTGTGAATCTCATTTTTGATAAATATAACTGTCTTGTAGGCATTTTCCTTGTTGCTAATTAGCTTTTCATAGATGTCATTTTAATAAGTGAATAATATGCTATTATGTAAATGAACATTAATGGACCTATCAGATAAGAGATATGTAATATATCTCTTTATATTGTTTAGATATTTCAAATCTTTCCAACCTCTCAATATTATAAACTTCACATCAATATGTTTTCCTGCCATTTTCCTTTCTATAGTTTAGATTCTCTTCTTAGAATTGATTTTCAGAATTTCTAAAACATAAAATGTTCCAGGACAGCAACATTTTATGACTTCAGATTACTGCCAAATAGCTTTCAAAGGGATTTTATCAATATATAGTCCCAAGACTAATGGTGTGAGCTTAACAAACTTCACTGCACCCTTGAACACACTGGAGGTGTTTTCTTTTTGTTTGGTTGCTTTTTTAATGGTATAAATTTTTATTTATTCTTTCCCTAACTTTATTTAAACACTGTGATTTAAAAGGTGATTTATAAAACAGTTGTTTTGGGTATCTTTTTTTTGTTTTTTGGGGGGCCACACCCAGTGGCACTCAGGGGTTACTCCTGGCTTTGCACTGAGAAATCGCTCCTAGTAGGCTTAGAGGACTATATGGGATGCTGGGGATCGAGCCAGGATGAACCCTGCATGCAAGGCAAATGTCCTACCACTGTGCTATCTCTCTGGCCCCTGTTTTTGGTATTTAATGTTCTAATACCAATCTCACCACCAGTGTGACCTTCCCTCCACCATTGAACCCAGTTGTCCACCCATTCAAGCGTGCCTCCTTAATAGATACAAAATAATTTATTGCTTGTTTTAAAAAAATAAGTGGAATTATCAAAAAATAATTCAGCAAATGAAAATTCATGAAAATTGTTATATCTCACCATGGTGTTATTAAAATAATTGTTTTTTTTTAACAGCTTCACTTTCCAGATCTTGAAAATATATGTCAGATGTGAGAAGCAAGATAGAGAACAGCCTGGATAAGGAGGGGAAGAGGACTGTGTTGAAGAAAGATCTTTCTAAAAAATATATAAAGGGGCCGGGCGGTGGCGCTGGAGGTAAGGTGCCTGCCTTGCCTGCGCTAGCCTAGGACGGACCGCGGTTCGATCCCCCGGTGTCCCATATGGTCCCCCAAGAAGCCAGGAGCAACTTCTGAGCGCATAGCCAGGAGTAACCCCTGAGCGGCACAGGGTGTGGCCCAAAAACCAAAAAAAAAATATATATATATATATATATATATATATATATATAAAGGTGGCATTTGAGTAAAAACTGAAGGGAGGGAGAGAGTGAGGGATTGGAACAGCATGAGGAAAATGTACTTTGAGTAGAGAAATCCCCAAGACAGGTCCTACACTGATTAATTGCAGACATTCTTGGAGGAACAGTGAGATGGCTGGCATGCCTAGTATCCATTGATAAAATGGGGAATGTGGGCAGAGATGGCATCAAAAGGATGGGCCTTTTCAAGTCATTGTCAGATGGAAAGGCAACAAAGGGTTTGAGAAAGATGGGAGGCAGTGATTGACTTACCACAGGATTAGCATTTGAATTCAGAACAGATTATAGACAAACTCCACCTCAGCAGCATCCTTGAACAAAGCTCTTGTCTCAGCATCTCCATTCTTGGAGTTGTCAATGATCAAAACCTCAATAATTTTTTGCATCTCAAACTCAAATGCCTCCTTGTCCAGCCTTCCTCCAAAATGCCTTCTGTCTCAGCCTTTTCTATCCATTTCATTGCTGGATACATTTGCTAACTGATCTTTAGGCTTGTTCGACATAACACTTAATGCTATCAGAATCATTATTCTAGCAAAGCTGTGTGTCATGCATAGATCAGTTCTTTGTCTTTGCTGGTGCAACCTATCTTTCCCCTTCTCTCCCCAACTCCCCGTGAAGTCCAAATTCTTCCAAATGAAATTCAAGCTCTGCTACAATCTGATTATCATCTAGTGGTCAGCCTTATCTCCCATTATTATTTAGAATTAACTGTGCCTTCCTGTCTAACAAGTTTCCTGAACCAGCTTTGTGCTCTCTCTGTACAAGCTGGCATGGGTACCTCCCTCTTTTCTGCACCTTATATTTTAAACACACTTCCCTTCTAGCCCCATCCAGAAATCCTAACTAATCTCCTAGGACCACCTCGGACATTATTTATGCACAAAGTCATCCTCAGTCTCCCTGGCTGTATTTATGATTATGCTCTGAATGATCTTAAATAAAACCCCAAGGCCCACATCTGTACCATATTATATATATATATATTTTTTTGAGAATATATTTTCTTTTCTATAGGTATTAATTTTCTGGAGGATCTATTTCTTGGTCTTTCCTATAACACTTATTACAATATATTGGGCAAAATGGTGTCTGGTAATCTGTGAACCTAAAATTCTCCAAGGTCTTGTTGCTAATTCATATTAAAACAGAACTGCGGGGGAAACAGAACTAGAATTGAGGTCCCCACTCTTCCAGCTTTCTAGACCGTTCCCAATATTATTCTCTTTCTGATTTCTTCCTATGGGTCATTGTTATCTCATCTGCTTTACATTTGAAACCACTAATGAATTTTAAGAGAGAATGACTAAACAAATAACAAACACTGGAATTTCTTTCTATGTTATTTTAGCTAAAGTGAACCTAATTTCAGAGCACTAAAATTTTGATGGCAAATTAAAATATTTTTAAAACCGCAGTATATACACATGAAGAAACATTTTAGCCTCATGGGATTTAATTTGTAAGCTTCTTTTTTCAATTGTCTTATTTCTTGCTATGCGCTTAATTTGTAGTCTGGGGGAAGAGAAAAAAGGTGCGTGATTTTGCTTCACAGCTGTTAGCATTTCTAGCCACTAAGAATATAAGAGGTTTTGGGATGAGATCCAGAGGTCTGTCTGTGTGTTTCCTAATGATCCAACCTTCCCATCTTAGAAAAATAGCCTAAGGAAGTAGTATTTTAAACTGAGCTTTCTCTTTGGCTTTCAAAATTAAATGGGCAAATTATACTCATGATAGATATTACATACAAGTATATGTAAAATGAGATTAAAATTAAAATATTTAAAATATAGTTAATAGCTAATGAGTAACATGCGCAAATGAGAATTCTTTGTGAGTCATGAGGCCTTAGAAAAGGGAGAACAGTAGGTAGGATAGTCAGGTGGAAGAAGGTAAGCAAGCTGACTTTCTAGCTCCTAACCAGTTTGGTCTGCTCTTCTTGCAATGTTGAAGAGGGCAGCATTGCTTTGAAGAGTGTCCCATTGAGGTTTTCACAAATTCAAATGAAATGGGATCAAATTAAAGCCTTAGACTTCACAGGAGGACAGGCCCAAACTGAAGCACTAATTCATCTCACTCTACGTACTCTGCCTCACTCTGAGTGCTGAGCAGTGTCTGACCCTGGTGATTCTGACATGAATACAGGATCGTAGAAATGAAAGAAACCTGTGAAGTAGTTTCATCTACCTTCAGTATTGGTGAGGAAATCTCAACCCCTTACAAAGAGTCAGTATTTAAGGAATTGTCCCATAGGCAAGTTTTCAACTGCAACCTAAATTCTACCTTCCAGAATGGCATGGACAATTTTTCCTGCACTCTACAATAAAAACTGGAAAGAACTTTTCTGTCCAAGATAATGATCATGGCCAGCCCTAAGGTCTGGTTATACCTCTGGGCTACAGGCAAATGGTATAGAAATGGTAAGAATTCAGGCTTGGAGATGGATTTGCACTTAAGCCACAGCTGTATGATCACAGGCAAATTACTAAAGCTCTCTAAGCCTCAATTTCTTCACCCATAATGTGGGAATGATAATACCATCTAGCTGATCAAATTACCCTTAAGAATAGTCTAGAACAAGAGCAGTCCAATGGAGTATAATGCAAACCACAAACAAGACTCATAAATAATTATTATTTTCTAGTAGAAACATGGAAAAAGAAGAAATGGTGAAACTCATTTTAGTAATGCAACATCATCAAAATATCTTATTCTAATGGGGAAAACACACCTAGCAGTACTCAGGGCTTACTCCTGGCTCTGAGCTCCTACTGGTTCCCGACTACCACTCAAGGGATCATATGAGGGTGCTGGGAATTGAGTTCAGGTTGGCTACATTCAAGACAAGTGCCCTACTTGCTGTATTATTACTCCACCCCCTGATATCATTTCAGGATGTAAATATTAGTGAGAAATTTACATTTTGATTTTATACTTTCTTCAAATTTTCATTTGTATATATCTTTTATAAGTTAAGCACCGTGGATACAAAATTATCATGATTGAATATTAGTCATAGAATGTCAGTCAGTACACCGTCCTTCATTGGTGCACATTTCCTGCCACCAATGTCCCCAGTTTCCTTCCCATTCATCTTCTGCCTGCTTCTGGGGCAGGCATTTTACTTCTCTCTTTCTCCTTCTCTCTCCTTCTCTCTTTTTTTCTCTCTCTCTCCCTTGCCCCTTTTCTTTTTTGCACTTTTCTTTTTTTTCTTTTTTTGGGTTTTTTTTTGTGGGGGCCACACCCGTTTGACGGTCAGGGGTTACTCCTGGCTATGCGCTCAGAAATCACTCTTGGCTTGGGGGGACCATATGTGACGGCGGGGGATTGAACCGCAGTTCGTCCTAGGCTAGCGCTTGCAAGGCAGATGCCTTACTTCTAGCGCCACCATGCATGTCACTTTATCCCCTTTCAGCACCCAATTCTTGTCCAGAGTGATCAGTTCCAACTATTATTGTCATAGTGGACCCTTCTTTACCCTAATTTTATTCTCCATTTGTATCTTATACATAAAATTTGTCTTAACTCAAATTAACCACTTTCTAAGGACTTACAGGCCACCTAGAGAAACTCGAGAGATAATACAGGATTCAAGGGATTTGCCTTGAATGTGATTAACTCTGGTTTGGTCCCTGGCACAACATACAATCAGTCCTTCTAGCGCTGCTGAATGTGGTCCCCAAACCTCCTGATCACAAAGCCAGAAATAGTCCCTAAGCATTGCCATACATGGCCTAAAACCAAAAAAGAAAAAAAAATCTGCACTTAGTAGTGACCATTTTGAAGAATATAGGTCTAGAAAAAAATCTGTGTTACCATTATGCCAGGGCTGGTAGTGAATGATAAAATGTTGTGAAGTCTATGTTATAGTTCATATTATTCTTAGAAATTTGTTTAATCCTCTTAGAGTTTTCAGTTCTTCAGACCAGCTCTGTATAGTGTGCTTCAAGAATAACTGGAGAGAAGCTGGTTGCTCAAGGATGCTTTAAGGAACTTTCTATTTTCCCCTATCTAGCATATGAAGGGAGCATAAAATGTAGCATGGAAGATATATCAACTGAATTGCCAATTATCCTCAAACATCAACACACTAAACTCAACACACTAAACACACTAAACTCTAACAAGTAGGGATGCACCTGCATGCTGCCAGTCCATGAATATGGTGCCTGCATCTCCCTCTAGAGATGTCTATTTTCACACTTTAATGCTGCGATATGTACTGAGGCTCTCTCACTCTGTCTTTGGAGAAATCTACATTCTCTCTTGAACATGTCACTCTCTCTTCCTCCTCTAACTCAGAATCAATAAGTAAGATCCATTTTTACTTAAAGTGACAACAACTACAACAACAACTAATAAGTAAGTGCCTACTAATTCTGACCTCAGGTAAACCAAGCATTTTGCTAATGCAACTGTATGCTCCTATAGCTTACCCTTACAAGGAGTGGAAGCACAATACATTTAGTAATCAAAGTACTTTTAAGTCAACATAGAGTTATCACATATGATGCAACAATTCTATGAGGCATTATCAAGAGATCTGAAAAACATGTTCACCAAAAATCTCTTCATAAATGTACACAGCATCATTATTCATTATAGCCAAGAGTTGGAAACAAATAAAATGACCTCAATTGATACCAAGTGGATAAACAAGATATGATCTATTCATACAAGGAAATATGAGTCAGAATAAAAATGGAAAGAGCTGATGAGCTGGAGAGATAGTACAATGATTAGTGCTTGCTTTGCAAATGGTCGATCCTCATTTGATTCCTAGCACCACATACATTGCCCAAAACATTGTCATGAGTGAGATCCCTGAGCAGAGAAGTAGGAGTAAGCTCTAATTCCTGCCAGATATAGCCTTCCCCCAAAAGAGTCCTAAAAGGAATAGACTGATATTATAGCTATGAATAAAAATTTAAAAACACAAATCAGAGCAAAAATACTAATCACAAAAGGTTATATATTGTATTAATTCCATTTATATAAAATAACCCCCATTAGCAAATCCATGGACAAAAAAAAAGATATGTGACTATCTAGGTGCTAACGCAGACAATAAAAAGAATTAGGGGTGATTACAAACAGGTTTGAAGTTTTTGTTTCTGTTTTTTCTAGGATAAAAGGAAGTTCTAGAATTATATTATAGTAAAGGTTATAGAACATTGTGACTATAATAGGAACTACTGATTAAAAACTAAAGTTGATTTGTTGCTCTAGGAAAATATAGCCAGGTATATAAATACTGCCAGAATCCCAGAATAAACAAGTATTTTCAAGACTTTAAAAATAGAAGAGAGAGAAAAAAAAATAGAAGAGAGAGTACAGAGGGTAAGGCATTTGCCTTGCATGTGGCTGACCCCAGTTTGATCCCTGGCACTATATATGATCCCCTGAGTACTGCTGTAGTAATCCCTGAGCATAGAACCAGGAATGAGTTCTGAGCATTGCCATTGTGCCCCCCAATACCACAAATAAATAAATTAAAAGGAAAAAGATCAGTGATATAAAATACTATTTGATAGAATATTATCTTTAACTATCATCTTGTGTATATGTGGTTGTGGGGGACCACACGAAAAAGAGTAAGGACCCCAGAATCATGCCTGGCAATGTTGGAGGAACCACATGCAGTACCAGGGAATGAACCCAGTGCCCTAACATGCAATGCAAGGCTTGTGTTCTACCACATGAAACCCCCAGCTTTAACTATTATCTCAAACATGCTATCATCTTTCTCTCCTCCCCATAAATTAAAATTAATTCGCATTTTAGCATTAAGCATATTAACTACCAATAGGACCCAAACTCAAGGGACAGCGGTACATATACACATATAGGTAAACAATCACCTCCACTTGCAGCTCCCACTTCCCAATTCAATCCCAATTCACAGCAGGGCTCTGGGCCTGCCTCCTGTGTGCAAAGTCATTGTCTCACCATTCACTCATTCTGTAACTTGGGCAACATTTCTAGATGCTTTTATGCCTTGGTTTCCCTTTGCAGCAAGGATGCTAAGAGTGCCTAAATTCATTGTGAGGATGAAGAGAGTGGACAAAACTAGAGTTCTTAGGAGAATGTGGCAAATGCTCTATAATGGTTTGGTAAATAATACTAAAAATCCTGTGCCAAGGGCATGCTCATCTTGCTTGGCCATGCTTTTCTGCAAAACTTTCTCCCTAAAATAATTCCCCTGTCCTCTCTTCTTTCACTATTTGGTTCAAATATCACTACAGACCACTTTCCTCTTTCTTGGTACTCAGAGCCTTGATCATTTTCTAATTTACTGGAAGATTATTTGCCAATAGATAATGGTATTGGCCCATCCTTCCTACTAGAAGGTGAGGATGCCTGTCAGTCTGCCACTCAACCCAGACAGAGGTTGGTTCTTTCTGGGCAGTCACTCAGGTGATAGACTGCCTAGAAGTTTCACTGGGGATTAGGCAGTGAATGGGGTCTAACTTTCACTGAATAATCCTTTGAATAATTTTCTTCTTTGCCCTTGTTGCTGTTTTTATGTTTGTTTTTGTTTTTTTCACAACAACAACAAAAGACACTGAAACTCAAATAATCAAATACGTGAACTCGTAGGTAGAAGGAAAACTAGAAACCCTGAGGTCTGGTCTGATGATCAGTTGTTAGAGGGATATTGGGAGGCTGCCCCCAACAGGCCATCTAGAAAGAACTTTCCCCTGAGTCAGACCAGACCCACCCTCAGAAATGGCACACTGCAGAATCTTGAAAGCACGCTGTGTACCATGAAATCTCAGTAAGATCCTTCATATTGTGAAATACATGACCTGTATCTCAGGGTACACTGAGAAATTTTTACATGGCAAAAGGCCAGTTGTCAGGCACAGTAAACAGATATGTTTACTGTGCAACCTCTTCCACTAGCTTGCACGAACAGGCATGGGGCCACGGCACAAGATACTTGGAACCTTGCATTCTCTGGGCAGGAACAGACCCTCTCATCGCCTGTTAAAGGGTCCTTCTTTGTTTACTAATAGTTCCTAAAGCATGAGAAAGATGACTGCATCTCTGAGAAGAGCACTAGACTTTAGACAAACTGTTCAATAGACTTATCCCAACTAGTTTGCAGGAAAATAGTTTTAAGTTCTTTTTAGGGTACCCCCACCTCTCTTTTCCATTATCTTCTTATTCCTTGGCTGTGCTTTATTTTCTCTCTGCTCTCTTAGTAGGAGAAATCAACTGGTGAGTCACTAGCCCTTGAGTGATATTAGACCCCATCCTGTAAGATTTTATACTAAAAAAGAAATCAATAGAAAAGAAAAAGGTTCCTATACATGGATGTACACAGAATCTATTATGCTGAGTGAAATAAGTCAGAGAGAGAGAGAAAAACGCAGAATGGTCTCACTCATCTATGGGTTTTAAGAAAAATGAAAGACATTCTTGCAATAATAAATTTCAGACACGCTGGAAGTTCCAGCTCACCTCAGGAAGCTCACCACAAAGAGTGATGAGTTTAGTTAGAGAAATAACTACATTTTGAACTGTCCTAATATTGAGAATGTATGAGGGAAATGCAGAGCCTGTTTAGAGTACAGGCAGGGGTCGGGTGGGGAGGAGGGAGATTTGGGACATGGGTGATGGGAATGTTGCACTGGTGATGGGTGGTGTTCCTTTTATGACTGAAACCCAAACACAATCATGTATGTAATCAAGGTGTTTAAATAAAAAAAAAGGATGATGTAATTAACTTTTCATAATATTGATGAAGACAATGACAGTTGATAATAGCAGATATAATTTATGAACAGGTGCTGGGTACTCTACTAAAACTAGATTTAGATGACCTTATTAAATCCTACGCCCATCTAATGAGGTAGATGTTATGTTCATTATACTTGTGGGAAATAAACATTTACATCTGTAGAAGCTGAGGGATTCCAATATACTGAAATAAATAGATTTATAAAGTATAATATTTGGCTCTGTAGGAATAGATCCGGGAGAAATAAACAGTTTCAGGAATTCTGAGTAGCAATGACATTGGCCAAACGTCAAACAATTTACTGTGCCTGTGAATACTGGGTCCAATCTTGCCCTGACATTATGACACTACCTAGAACATGCCACATAAACTCACTGTGCTTGAAATTATTGTTGGAGTTCAGTGTGATATGGACAATGAATCATGTGTGACCAACATATGTTATTCAGATGCTGTCTATTTTGACGTCGACGAATGCCTTCTATAAATGCCTATAATTAGGATATTCATTTGTAACTTCCAGATAACAATATTTATCAATTCTTCCACATATTTTCCTAGTTTTATAATATAGTTTTTGGATAAATTTTCCATATGATTTTTTTTATCCAAAAGGTAGCATAATACAGAATTTCAAAGGAAGACCCTCTCAATCCCATTTCTACTTGTGCTGTAAAATGCCTTCAAGCTTAGACAATTGAGAGAAACTCTGTCGAGTGGACATTAAATTGAATCACATTTGGGTTTTATCTCACTTTGTCTCAATTTCACCGCCTGACCTTTGGTAAATTATGTAAGTATATTTCCTTCATTTCCTCAATGATAAAATGAAGAAGTTAGGCCAGGCGATCTTTATTATCCCTCTAGTTCTAACAGTCTATTATTTTAATTTGTAATCCGCTCTTCTTTTGCTTTTATGATATTTATTTAAAATTGAATATATAAAGACCATATAAGTAATGTTTTCAGAGTTAACTTTCTAAACCATGATTGAGAAATATAATTTCACAAATAATGAGTTCTACAAAAGTTAAAGTGAAATGTATTAGCAATTTTCAAAGTAGCTATCAAATTACCAAAAAGTTATTAAAATGAGTATCTTTATAGTTTCATGATATGTTTACAACTAAAGACTGGCAATTCCACACATTCATTATAAGTGATATATTAAGTTTGGTACAGCCATTGTAATATTTGTTTATATGCAATTATTAGTCATACCAGTTGAGGATTAAAACTGGCTCTCCTGCCATGCAAAGCATTTGCTCTGTCCATTGAACCAACTTACCTGGTAAGAACTACAAAATATTATTAATCTTGGTTCAGTAAGTTATATACAAACTTTGCATGTAGTAGGTCTGGGTTCTATCTCCAGTATCCTATAGTCATTCAAGAACCAAATACTGTCAGGCTGGACCGCTGAGCAATGAGTGAGAAGTAGTTCCTTAGCATTGCAGGTGCCCCTCTCTGCCATAAATATTTTAACATTCTTTTTTGCCTTACAGTATATCCCATTACAAGCATATAAACAAAGTTATTTGAAAAAGTTCCACCTGGTTGCACAATTTTTAAAAATTGACTTCCAAGAAAATAAAATTTTTATAATTAGGTAAAATATTGGGCCCGGAGAGATAGCACAGCGGTGTTTGCCTTGCAAGCAGCCGATCCAGGACCAAAGGTGGTTGGTTCGAATCCCGGTGTCCCATATGGTCCCCCGTGCCTGCCAGGAGCTATTTCTGAGCAGACAGCCAGGAGTAACTCCTGAGCACCGCCGGGTGGCCCAAAAACCAAAAAAAGAAAAAATATTTACATGGTTCCAAAATCAAATCCAAAATTGAGATAGATTCAAGTCAGTCTAGTTTCTATCAACATCCCTTCCCTTTCATTCCTTTCCCCCTCTAATAGGTACCTATATTACTTTTGGTAGTGGGGGGTTGGTCACACCCAGTGGTGCTCAGGGGTTACTCCTGGCTCTGCACTAGTAAATCACTCCTGGCAGGCACGGGGGACCATGTGGAATGTCGGGATTCCGAACCACTGTCAGTCCTGTGGCTGCTTGCAAGGCAAACGGCCTACCGCTGTGCTATCTCTCTGGCCCCACTATTATTACTTTTATGTACTTATTTTTTGGGAATATTTATCCTGCGGTGACCTTTAATATAAACACATTATATAAATAAATATTTATGTATAAGTACACAGAAATGTATAAATTTATATTTTCACACTTATACATAAATTACAGCATCCTGATTCACCTTCCCCCTTTTGCTATTTTTCTTATAATATATCCTAGAAATCAACTCATGGTAAGTATATATGAAGATGAAGCATTCCATTTTATGATTGCATAGAACTCCGTTGTGTTACTGTACCAAACTTTGTTCAACTTGACCTCTATTAATGGGCATTTGGGTTGTTTCCAGTGCTTTGCTATTAAAAATAGTTGCTGTTCTATGGTTTTGTATTATATTTAAATATGCCATCTCAAATATAAATAGATTTTTACTGTGTGGAATTATACAAGTTGAGCTTAGACCATATTATAACAAAAAAGCAGGGATCTTATAAAAGATTATAATCATTAATCCAAAGAGGTCCAGAAGTGATTTGCAAATATTATCATAGGCCAAATAGAGATAATTTGATTACATTAATAGAAATAACAAGTAAGATTATTGAAATTTATGATACTTCCATGAATGAGTTTAATTGATAGTTTTAAAATGAAAACAAGGGATGGCGAGATAGTACAATGGGTAAGGCACTTGCCTTACTAGTTGAATTGAATGCAATTCCCAGTACCCCATATGGTCCCTGAGCATCACCTGGAATGATTCCTCAATACAGAGCCTTGAAAAACCTCTGAATGTGACTCCAAATCCCAAATATAAAATAAAACAAAAAAATCAACTAACAGAATAACTTATTTGACTACCAATAATACTATGTCAGAATATCAACTCAAGAAATAATAGGATTAAAATAACATCAGTTTGCAATCCTTAATAAAGAGATTATTGCATATTATGTATGTCCTAATACTTAAATACACTTCCTATAAAGCAGCTTATTTTCCCCCACCTCTAGTTGTTCTTCTTAATAAAAGTTGTAGATGTCAGAAGGTAGAGGACAGAGGAACATGCTAAGTACTACCAAGAGGATGCAATCAGAATAATCCAGATTTTGTGAAAGTTCACAGAGCAAATCACTTGGTTTCTTTTTTTTTTTTTTTTTTTTTTTTTTTTTGGTTTTTGGGTCACACCCAGCAGTGCTCAGGGGTTTTTCCTGGATCCTTGCTCAGAAATTGCTCCTGGCAGGCTCGGGGGATCATATGGGGCGCCGGGATTCGAACCGATGACCTTCTGCATGAAAGGTAAGCACCTTACCTCCATGCTATCTCTCCGGCCCCCTCACTTGGTTTCTTTAACAAAATAATTGCAAAGGAGAAATACTGCAATAGAGCCTGTGCATAAAAAAATCTAACAGACAAAAATCATCCTCAGCATATGAATCTTATTCAGAACCTGCTTCAAGCCTTATTTGAAATAGGCTTCAAAAATATAAGGACACATATTACTTTTCTGAGACAGTAGGAAACTTGAACACTGACACAGTATTTCATAGTTTTAAAACTACTTGTAATTTAAATGTGGTAGTTTAGGAAAAAAAATTTTTGAGAGAGGTCACACTCATTAATGCTTAGGACTGACTCTTGGCTCTGCATTCAGGAAGCACTCTGGCAGGCTCTGGCAACCATATGTGGTGATGAGAACTGAAACCAGTTCAGCTAGAGATCTAACTGATTGGTGCCAGGGACTGAAGCGGGTAGGCCTTAAGCAAGGAAGCATTCTACCTGCTATACTTTGACTTGGATCCAGAAAAGTCCTTTTTTTTTTTTTTTTTTTTTTGGTTTTTGGGCCACACCCGGCGGTGCTCAGGGGTTACTCCTGGCTGTCTGCTCAGAAATAGCTCCTGGCAGGCACGGGGAACCATATGAGACACCGGGATCGAACCAACCACCTTTGGTCTTGGATCAGCTGCTTGCAAGGCAAACGCTACTGTGCTGCTATCTCTCCGGGCCCAAGTCCTTATTTCTTAAGATTTATATGAAACTATTATAAAATCAAATTACAAAATTAATCTAATTTATTTAATTAGTACTTTTGACATTTAAATTAGGTAATACAGTTTCTGGAATTTTCTTTAAGATAAAATTAGTGGAAGGATGAATTGATGGATACTTAGATTTATTATGGTCTTTGTCTACTTTTATTTATGTTTTAAATTTTCTATAAAATCCACACCGGACTGTATGTATCCTGTGACCAATAAAAAAGCCCTAGTCTAGGGTTTGAGCTACGACCTGCACAACAACCATGATCTCCAGTTCCAAAGGTCCGGCAGAGACAATCGCAGCGGATTGGGTCTTCTGGAAACATAATGAAAGACTCTACCCTAGGCTCCATCCTAGGATCAGCACAAAGACCAAGACCACCAACCACAGAAGACAGATTAAAATGACACTGAGGGAACAGATCTTCTAAACCACAAAGAAAAGCTTCATCGTAAGTTCCACCCCTTGACCTGTGCAGATACCGAGTTATCTAGATACAGAGATCTGATTTTATCACCCAGGACGTAGCAGAAGTCTTCCCAAACACCACGAAAGCATCGAGGGGAGAGTAAATGAACCTAAATGGAGTCTATAGTAAATCCCATGACAATATACTCCAAGAGTGGAGAAATCCTGTATCTCTTAGGCCAAGGGAATTCCTTTCCGAATGACCCCAATATTTACTGTGCCTGTTCAGGAGGCGGGGGGAAGCACAAAACAATTTTTTTTTATCTATCTAGGTTTTGTCGATTTTTTCATTTTGGTATGGTTATTGAAGTTGTTGTTTCCATTTATATTTATTTTATTTTATTTCTTCTGTTCTTTTCTTTCTTTAGGTGCTCTGCCATGCTTTTTATCTCAAGACCATGGCTTTTATGCGGTGCTTATCTTTATTTTGGAGTGCTTATGGGATACTTTATTTGACACTTCTTTGTGTACTGTTGGGGTGTTTCACCTTCTTTCTCCCCTTCATCTCTCAAACCGATGATGAGAGCCTCTAAGGACTCCGCCCATTTTCGGCGTATTTGATTTTTACCCCAGTTTATCATTTTTCTCTTCTTTAAACAAAACCACATAACTGGAACTATCTAGTCCCGCCTCCCAATTAGAGGAGGAAACAAGGGAGGTACCAAGACCAAAACAGGTGTAGGACCACTAAGTAGTAAGCTAGGCTCAGAGGGGACCACGTATTCTAGCAGCCCCGGGGATGAGGGAGGAGGATATGGGAGGTAGGATGGGAATGGAGATGTAGGGAAATTAATTCGGTGATGGGAATCCCCCTGATATTATGTTAATATGTACCTAAAATATTATTGTCAACAATATGTAAGCCACTATGATCAAAATAAAAATTATATAAAAAAAAAGAACCAGTAAAAAAAATAATCCAGGAAAATACAATGAATATTTGGGTATCAATTTTATATATTGTGTATATAATATATAATAATATATTGTGTATATAAAATATGCATATAAATATGTAATATACATATAAACATTTATATGTATATAAATATATATAAAATTAAATATGTATATATAGGAAACAAAAAAAATTTTCATGCTAATTATCTCTGGATGATAGAATCATTAGTGATTTGCTGAATTTCATCATCTTAATTTCACATTTTGAATTTTTATACTGATACTGTATATATAATTAGGAAATAGGTATATTAAAATAAATATGTTAAGTGTTTAACAATATAATTTTCACATTTCAGTAGACTTCACTTATGACAATGAATAAATTAATTTTGTACTGTACAAATATAATTGACAAAATTATTTTATATTACTATAGATTTATAAATTATTATTATAAATTATGTTATATCTAATAGTACTTCATCTTGAGTGAATACAGAATAGTTTGTAAAAACATAACTAAAGTGAAGTTGGAGTTTTAAAATTCTTTCATTTGATGTAAGGGGAGAATATTAAATTTATAGCTTAGAGTAAACAGTTAATTTTTCCCCTTTCCTTCTTACATAACAGAAAAACAACAGATCCAGTTTGGCACAAACTTTCTCCTTCAAAGTCACCTTTGTGCTGAAATTCTGCACCTCAGCTTTTGGTCAAATAACTTGCAGAGGAAAAAAGATTCTGTACCAAAATTTTCTTGTAAGTTTACTATAGTGCTAGTTCTTGGCTACTTGGGAGAGTTGTTCTCTTTTCTTGGTTAAGTGGGTCAGGGGAACCCTGCTGTGTTTTCCTAAATTCTAAAATTAGAGAAGTGCAGGCACCTTAAATCACTCCTTCTGTATGGCTAAAATTAATGTAGACCACAACAGGAGATGCAATTAATGAATAAAATGGTTGATGTGTATTTTAGCATATGAATACTTATTTAGCATAATAATACTTAATACAAGGAAGGCTTTCTTCCATTAAATTATGAAAAATTAATCCTGTGCAATCTGAAAAAATTAAAACTCAACAAGTATGTCTTATTATATGTGAACCTATAATAATGATGTCCTCATCTGAAAGTTCTATAATCAGATAACTGTCCCTTTATTTATTTGGAAATAGATTTTATTTATCTAATTTTTCTTATTTTCTTCTCCTTTAACTTTCTGCCCAGAAAATCAGTTGGCTTCTGTTACATATTAACAGATTATCACTAAACTAGTAATGTGTTCCCAGTTAGACACCAAAGCAAGTTCATTGTTAGACAGTCTTTCAATTGGAAATGAAAGTTACCATTTAGCAAATGTCTAGAGGGAGCTGGAGGAATAGCATAGTGGTAAGGCACTTGCCCTGCATGCAACTGACTAGGATACAATTCCCAGCATCTCATACAGTTCCCCAGAGCATACCAGGAGTGATTTCTGAGAGTTAAGCCAAAAGTGAGTGTAGAGCCAAGTATAAGCCCTTTGTACCACACTGAGTGTGACCCAAAACCTATCACAAAACAAAACCCCACAGATTTCTAAAGCCAAAGTATCAATTTTCAATTTGGATCTATATTATCACCTAACCTCAACCAGTACCTGCAATCATGTACCCAGCACTGTGCTAAGTAACTTCATATGGGACTGTTAGCCATTGTCGGCAACAGGAACCCTGTGAAAGAACAATCTGAAGTTTTAAATTTGTTTGCTCAAGACTACAAGGACAGAAGCAATTGGCATATCTTGTTTCCATCTTTGAGTTATGGACAGTGGTGACTGAGGATTGTATGCTGTATTTGGAGCAGGCTTGTACTAGAAAAGTAGGCCCCATCCAAAGGTTGCTTGGATAACAAGGTCCTCTGCCTCCCTCACATGGAATGGTGCACAAGAGGCTCAAGTATCTCTTATCTCCTGAGGAGCAGCCTGTGGACAAGGAGTCTCACTCATGATGAAACCAAAGTAGGAGCATGAGGGTAAAGGATCATTTGCAGAGGGTTCTTCACAGCAGTAAAGTGCTGCTATCCTTTGCTATGGTCTTTGAACAAAGGAAGTTCTACTGTCTCTAAGCCTGGGAATAATAAACTTTTTATTTGGTGAACAACAGACTAAAGGTCAATCTAAGAAAGTTGATTCTTGACATACTTCCAACCAGAGTCACTTGTTTCATCCCAATGAACTCAAGCTAAAAATGAAAAACTTCAACTTCAGGAAATGACACGTTTGAAATTCTGAAAGTTCTAATTAGAGGCAGCATTCAAAACACTCTTCCAGTCCACTCCACCCATTCACACCGATGACTTCATGAAACTGTTTGTTTGGGATATGGGTTAAAAAATTCACCTTCAGTGTCAAAGCATGGAATATGTGAGGAAGGAGTTTCCAGCTGGTATGGATTCATTGATGAGAGGAAAAATTATATTCGTAAGATATTGGTTACCTGGTAACCTAGGAATAATTGATCTAAGAATCTTGAAATTTCTCATGTGAAAGGCTTTTTGTAATTAAAAATTTGAAACAGAATTTTCCAAAGCTGGCTGCCTTGTTTCAGCTATGAATACAAGAGAATTGTTCTGATGGGCATTCATCTACTGGAAGTCAAATAATGAATTATTCCTATAAGTGTGTTCTAAAGTTCCCACTAGGAATATTTTATGTGTGGAGACATAAATACAGGTTACACAGTACTATGTAAGTGGACTTGAACTAAAGGATCTTAAAAATAAATAGGAACATCAAAAATAAAGCATGACTAACTCTCCTGCACCATCAAAACAAGTGTTTCCAAGGACTGAAAGCCAAGAAAGTAAGAATCTATAAACACAAAGGCTGAGATAATCAGTCAAATCTACTAAGTTTCCATTAATAACTGAACAAAACACTAAATACCAAACAATTCCCTCCCCAAATGCCACCTGTTTTTAAGGAAGAATGTCAAATTATGTTGACCTTTCTGCCTCTCCACCAATCAGAAATCCTAGCCTACAGCTTATTTTTAAAGGTATTTCTGGATGCCTTTAAATCTGAATCTCTGGAAATTATGGGAGTGGAATATTTCACAAAAGCAGTAGATTTGATCACTTGGGCCAGTCCCACTTTAGCTGAAGTAGTAATTACTGAAGGAAGAATAATCCACTTTATTCGTTTTAATGATTAATTCATTCTCAGATTTGTCACAGGCCCAATCCCACTTAATTGTTAATGATATAGATATATTTTAGTCTAAGAAATTTTTATTTTGGACAGAAAGCATCAACAATTTAATCAGTTGTGTATATCAGTTCTCTGTCTCTCCAGTCTCACTTTTATTTAAAGTATTGAGTGTAACGTCTTTCATACGTACTGTTTTACATTTTGTTGTCTTTAGAAAAAACTGGACTAGATCTTAAAAGGCTGCCAGGTGAATATTTAAAGCTAGTTCCGGTGACATAAGTAATAATCACTACTGTTCAGATTTCTGGCCTGGAGAAGAGCAGATCAGATTCTCAATGCTCTGAAAATCTTTTGCACCCAGTACAAAGAATTGTTACAAGAACAGCTTGTAATAAGATGATTGTCACTGACTGTGTTAATAGTCTAAATTTTACTATATTTCTCCCCCAAACACTTTCATGAATGCTTGATGCACACAATGGTTCTTGCCTCTATGTAACATATAATTTTTTACACTTGGAAGCAACATAACTAAAGAGCAAGGTCAGGGAAAGAAAGCTAAACTTGGAGTTACAATCCAGGTGTGAATTCCAGCTCTCCAGGGGACCAGTCAAAGGCAATTTAGCACAGTGGGTAAAGGGTATGCCTGCAAAAGCCAGAATGCATAGGTGTAAATCTGGGTGTTGCCACTTTCTAGCAATGTGTCCCAATGCATTATTTAGGTCTTGCGCCTCAGTTTTCTTCTTTGCAAAAAAAAAAAAAAAACAAAACAAGGGATGTCAGGAATGATCTCGTGGTCTTTAAAGGGCTTAGAACACATCCTTAAATACAGAGTATTTAAATACTCAATAAATATGATCATGGGAAATATACCCAACTTTTGCAAGTTTATGTTCTCTCCAAAGAGGATCAGAACCTCCACTTGGTCTTTCAGAAGACCAAATAAATTTTCTTAACATTTACAATCACATAAAAATATACTCAAGTGTCAGACAACACCTTAAATCTTCTCTATGCATCTTAAGACACACACACATTGAGCTTATCACATTATATCATAGAAATTTGCTTACCTGTCCATCTCTCCCACTAACAGTGCATCGTCTGATTCACCTCTGCTCCCTCTGCATATTGGACATACCTGGTACAAGACAGGTACTCAATAAATATTTGCTTAAATGAATATTGTTCAAACAACATAGCAGGGATTCTCACGGTCTTTGATGGGAGTGATAGGTTAAGACATTTTTTTTTTGCCAAATACCCCTAGTAGGACCACCCAGAAATATGCTCGTTTTGCCTCTGGCACAGTTTTTGAGATATCATTTCCTGTGTAGTCAACCCTCTGTGATTGCAGTCACTCACTCTTTTAAACTAATACATACTTGTTGAATACCAATATATACCTTGTTCTATATTGGGCACCATATGATATATCTTAAGTGGCAAGTGCTCAGGCTAATTTATACTCTCAGTACTATTTTAAAGAACCTAATTACTGGGCCCAGAGAGATAGCACAGCGGCATTTGCCTTGCAAGCAGCCGATCCAGGACCAAAGGTGGTTGGCTCGAATCCCGGTGTCCTATATGGTCCCCCGTGCCTGCCAGGAGCTATTTCTGAGCAGACAGCCAGGAGTAACCCCTGAGCACTGCTGGGTATGACCCAAAAACCAAAAACCAAAAAAAAAAAAAAAAAAAAAGAACCTAATTACTATGGAATGAGTTACCACCAAAGACAACAAATTCATTGGTTTGATGACTTCATCAGAGAGGTGGGTCTCAGAATGTAAAAAGCTGGATTTCTTTTACTTGGGAGGCCTTAGAGAATAATAAACACCAGCATTTGACTGGTTGAATCCAAATTCTTGCTCTATTTTGTACAAGGGATAAGCTAATAAGCCAATTAGGGAAACCCTGTAAGACTCATTTTTCTCATTTGTAAGATAGTGTTAGAGATTGATGTGAATATTTAAAAAAAATGACCCCCTGGACCAGGGCAATAGGACAAAGGGTAAAATAAAGTAACAATTCCCATTAAAAGCCATCTGTTATGGTAACATATAATATGCACTCAATATATGTTTGCTATTGTGATTAATTAAATTCCACACCATACAGTTCAAACTTCCATCACAAAATGTATTCAATATATATATATAAACATAGTATGGTAAGAATATTCAGAAACAGGGCCCGGAGAGATAGCACAGCGGCGTTTGCCTTGCAAGCAGCCGATCCAGGACCAAAGGTGGTTGGTTTGAATCCCGGTGTCCCATATGGTCCCCCGTGCCTGCCAGGAGCTATTTCTGAGCAGACAGCCAGGAGTAACCCCTGAGCACTGCCGGGTGTGGCCCAAAAACCAAAAAAAAAAAAAAAAGAATATCCAGAAACAATAGAGACAAGGGCAAGGAAGACCAGTTCATGCTAGGAAGGATAGAAGGATTACCAAATAGCTGATGAGAGCAGATGGGACAGAGAAGGAACCACTATAGCAATGATAGTTGGAAATAATCACTCTAGGTAAGAATTGTGTACTGAAATGAGATAAAGTGTTAGGCATGATACCCATCAGTAACAATATTGCAAATCAGTGTCTAAAATAAAGGGGGGGGGGCAAAAGAAAGAGAGAGAAATATTAGATGAAGGGTAGGAGGGAAACTGATGACACTGGTAGTTGGTGCACTGGTGAAGGATGCTGTACATTGTATGACTGAAATTCAATCATGAACAACTTTGTTTCTGTGGAAAAAAGCTGTATTATGAACAACCTTGTAACCACAGTGTTTAAATAAAGTAATAAATAAAAATGTATCCAACATATAGTACTTGGATACCAGGCTTGAATATCACCACCTAAGTTGTTCACATAAGTTGCTGGACAAATCTAATTATTGAAAAATTCCAGTGGGTGGGAAATACAAGGCTACATTTTCCACTCTTACACTCTTAATCTGTCATTTGAAGAAATTACAGAAGAAATTAGGCAGAAGAAATCAAACTTCTTTCTAGGTGATCCATGCAAACTCTGAAGGCACCTGTATCCCCTTAAGACACCAACACATTGTCTTAAATCCTTTCATCATTGCTTATATAACATATTTAACCAGATAGTCTATGATTCTCTTCACCTTTATCAAATGAATTTTTTCTTTTTCCAACTGTGAGGACAACTCCTGCAGGTACTGAAAAGGGGGGGGGGGCGTAGGCAGTGCCAAATGGAACCCAGTTATGCCAGAACTGCATACATACATGTAAGTCATGTGCTCTACCACTTGAATCACATCCCTGAACCTTGAATAATCTTTTTGTCATTGTCAAGCATCAAGGCTAAAACAAAATTCGTGGAATAGAGCAAATGGATCCTGAGGACCTGTGCATTCTAGCAAATGAATCTTTACGCAGGCACTCTATGTCTGTTAGTACAACAATAATGGATGGATGGGGGGCAAGTTGCCTCACACTGAGTTGACTCATCATCTACTCATAGTCAATTTAAACTCTCTCACCCCCAACCTGTCTCTTTACAATTGAATTGGGGGACCTTTGAGTGCATGATATTGGCTTCCATTAGACTTTATTTTGTTAGATATGATTCACTGTTAGGTTTTGCTGGAATTTGGGGTGGAGGGAGAAGTCCTGATTGAATTACCCATTTTACTTTTTGTCCTTCCTAGTCCTGTGTCATCTGTAGATTTACTCAGTATGTCATCAATGGTACCATTTGCTCAGCATGTGTCAATGATATTGTGTCGTCAATGGTATCATCAGTGAAAGTGGCAAAAAGGATAGGCGGTAAACCCCACTGGCTTTAGTTCCCTAGAAACCTGGCACCCACTGCATAAATAAACATTTTTTGGCTTTGTTTGTTTGTTTTTGTTTTAGGGCCACACCCAGTGATGCTCAGGGGTTACTCATGGCTATGTGCTCAGAAATGGCTCCTGACTTGGGGGACCATATGGAACACCAGGGGATCAAACCAAGGTCCGTCCTAGGTTAGTGCATGCAAGGCAAATGCTCTACTGCTTACACCACTGCTCTGGCCCCTGCATAAACTTTTTTAAAATAATAAAATCCAATGAGCAAATATTTATTGAGGTATCTCAGTGTATCAGGGACTATCCCATGTGCTGACTATACAAAGGCAAACAAAACAAAAGTTCTGCCCTCATGAAATTGGTTTCCTAGCAGAGAAGTTAAAGTTCATACAAGAAGACAATACTATGATAAATAAATATTTATTTATTTTTGTTTGGAGGTCATACTTGGCATGCTCAGGAGTCACTCTAGTATTAGTGAAAATTGAACCTAGGTGGCCACTTATAAGGTAAGTATCTTAACACCTATGTTACCTCTCTGGATCCAATTTCATGTCTTTAAAATACAAATATTACATCAAGGATGGGGCTAGAAGAGGATGACAGTTGCAATTAATAAGGGCAAGAAGGCAAGTTTATTTTATACTTTTTAAATGTGGGTTGTTCTGTTCTGATTTTTTGACTGAAGTACCAATTATCAAATCCAGGGTGTTACAAACAAGGCACGTGCTTTAGTGCTGAATTGTAACCCTAGCCCCTGAATTGTTTTTGAAGTAACAGTGACCCTGCAACAATCTATGTTCTCTGGGTACATAATGGTTCCAAGTAATTTTTCTATTTTCTCAAAGCTCACTTTTCTGGATGCAATGTCATATTAGGAAAAAGCGAATAGAACACTGATCAAGAATTTAAATAGTAATGAAACAAAAAGAGAACATTTGAAAGGACATAATTCCCCTCCCCCCCCCAAAGACTTTCTAGCATCTTCTATGCCTGGTTTATTCCACTGTGGGGAAGTGGGAATAGATAAGCATGAAGCCACATACTTGATGAACTTTCCACAGCAAAAAAAATATTATAATAATTGCCCCCCCAATCAATCTGTGCTAGAAAATGAAATAATAGAGGAAGAAAACAAACATGCAAAAGACTTATACTACCATATTTCAATCTCCATGTATCAACTACGGAGTGGGTTATGAATCCAAAAATTTATGGAAAATCATAAAGATGAAATGCATGACTCCCAAGAACATAGCTCAGAGAGTCTGGATACTGAACTCAGCAAAGGAAACCCCCCAAAAAAGCTTGAAATCTACTTGTTAACTCTTATCTGTTATACATTCTAATGTAGAATCTTTTAAATAGCTTTAGATAAGCTTTAAATCCCTTTGCTATTAGAGGAATTTGATAAATATTAATAAAACCCTAACTTTGTCCTCTGTTTAGATCAAATACATTTATTTATTTTGGGGTGCTGGGAATCAAACCCAGAGCTTCAGGCCAAATTTGACCAAACAGTTGTTGCATATTTTATGCCATTTGTTAGCCAAAAATGGGGTAAAATCATTAGGTGAAGCCTTTAAAAAGCTAATAAAATAGGGCCAGAAAGATAGCATGGAGGAGAGTCATCATCTATAAATTACTAAAAATACCATTAATAGCGGCTGGAGAAATAGCATGGAGGTAGGGTGTTTGCCTTACATGCAGAAGGACGGTGGTTCGAATCCCAGCATCCAAATGATTCCCAGAGCCTGCCAGGAGCAATTCTTGAGCATAGAGCCAAGAGTGACCCCTGAGCACTGCCAGGTGTGACCCAAAAACACCCCACCCCAAAAAAGATAATAAATTAATTTTTGGATTGCAAAAATAAGTATAATAGTGCTGTGATCAACACTATCAGTGAAATGATGACACTTTCAATATGTCTATTGCTTTCTTTTAGAGAACCGAGGAACACCAGAACTTGAAGGGTGGGCAAAGAAAAATGCCAGAAAAGTTAAAGAAAGTTGACAGGGCCATCAGAGGTTAGGAAGAAGGGGGAAGTGTCACAGAGGTCAAGGGCAAAACACATTTCTATGGTAGGTTATGGCCAACAAAAGAAAATGTTAGTAAGAAATCAAGTTGGAATATATTTATGTTGCAACCTGCTGAATAAACATGTAGAAGATGGTTGACCAGGTGGGCAAGAGTAGGCTCAGCAGAAGCAAAAGGTCAAGTCACATGAGCAGGGGGAATAAATGGACCCCAATAAATATAGGCATGTGTTGTTTTCAGGGTTGGTGATATAACTTCTAGAGTTTCTTCACAAAAATAAGGAGAGTAGGGTCATCACAGTGAATCCTATAATCTCTTACTTCCTCATTTTTACTGTGACTCAGTTGGTCACATGGTAAATCACTATGTAGTCACATGGTCCATTCATCAAGGCTGGACATTACTGGTCATGTAAAGCAAGTTTACCTTTGTACTCTACCTAATTCTTGTACTTACCCCTCTACTAGATCTAGAAGGCCCACACAGGCTCCTCCAGATCCAAGGGCTATGGTGTTGCAAGAGGTACTCCTGACCTCTCTCAGCAACCACCAATGAAATGAGCTCTCAGTAGACAATAGTATGGCTGAATCAGTTACCATGCCTCCCTGATCACTTGCTTATTGCCATAGCTCATGTGTTGGGGACAGTTCAATCAGGGGAGAAGTGTTGTCATCTTAGAGCAAGCAACTGGCCCTCAGCTGGCCAGGAAGCTCACCAAGCAGAGGCCTTTCTGATAGCAGAATCTAGAGTCAAAACAAAAGGGTCAGGTGAAAAGCAGATGACCACAAATCTAAGGCACGCTGAAAGTAGGTATCAGTGAGAAAAGATAAGTCAAGATATAAGAGTCTGGATGTAAGAGAAGGAACGAAAGTTTGTCTCAGAGCAGGGACCATGAACTAGCAGAGGGCTGAAGCTATTACTAAAACAAAGATGTCAAATGTTTATAACAATGATTCTAGACCAGTATTTGGGGATGTCATTACCAGCTCAGTTATCCTGAGCTCTCCCTACATACTGTTCCAGGTCTCATGCCTTCATGAAACAAAGTTTCTGACATCAAAACAATGACCAAAGTCTTATTTCCCAATCCCTCTTTTGTTATTGTTATGATGTATCCCAAGAAGAAGCCAAGAAAACTGTCCTGGTAGTGTACATGGAGAATGAAGAGGCACCAGCAGGAAGTAACTTAACTAGGCTAAAGTCATAGCTATACTCTGAATCTAAAAACCAGGAGTGGAAGCAAAGGCCTGTTTTCATCTGTGCCCCAAATCAATGACAGTCAGCTGCATGGCTTGATTCATTCAAATGTTATTTCTAAATTGTAATCATTACCGGATATCTATGTTCTTGAAAATGTTCACTAAGACTTGGACTGAAAGGCTTAACTGTCTTCAGTTTGTGATTACAGCAGAGAGGAGATAAAGGACAGTGGTAAACATCACATTAAATACAATATTTTGCCTTGTGCTCAGGCTAGCTGAACTGCACAAACAGCTGAGTTTTCAGCTGAAGATATTTTCTTTTCATTTCATTCAAGTCAATAATCATTTGCTCACTGCACTGGGTATTGCTTAAAGTAGAATTTTCATTTAATTCTCATTAAACAAGATCAAAAAGGGAAAAGCTAAATAATAATACCTCATTTGTGTATAGTGGTTATCTTTCAAAGAAGATATCACAAGCCCATATTATTTTATCTAATTTACAGCTACAACACTTTGGTGATGTAAATACTAGTAGGGGCTATTAACATTTTACCAATTATGCTTGAAATAAACTTGGGCAATCAAGTGTCCATTTCAGATGTGTAATAATTGTTTTATTCACTTTTTTAAATAAGAAAACGAGGCTTTAGTTACACTTGTTAATGAAGCTACTGCACTGGACACTTGCCCTTAAATTTTAAACTGAAAAATACATTGTCTGAAAGAAATAAGTGCAAAAAGTTTATGTGTTTTGCATATCAAACATCTCCTTCCAAATCTAGATTGAAACTAAGAATTCCCACTACCCACTGCTGTGTTAACCAGTCTGATCCTCACCATCTTGTGCCACATATATTGGAAGTTAATTATGTGTCTCATTCTCTTCTTCATATGCAGAATGCTACAATGAACTAATTATTTATATTAGATTTGCATATGACATAGCATATAACAATTTGTGCATACATAAAATTATGGATAATTTTATGCTTTAATTTGTTTTCATGGGGAATACGAGTCACATTTTTCTGTTATTGTTTTTCCAGGTATTTATTCACTCACTAATTAATATTCTTGAGCCTTTTTATATAGACTCCATAGTGTGAATATCCAAGCTCTATTCTAGATGCAAAAAGTAAAAGTAGAAGTCAAAATAACTGCTTTCAGGAAACTCACAGCCTGTGGTGAGAGCCCAGTGCTCAAGCAGTTATACTGTAAGTCAGTTTGGTAGAAAGGGAGTAATAGATGAAGTGGCTAGTGATGGGAGAGAAAGTTGATTGATCTCTGAAGGTGAGGATGGTTTCAATACACTCCAGATCTGTACTTGCCAAGAAGGAGCGTTGGGTATTCCAAGAAGGCACACTTCTAGGACCATCACAGATGAACCAAGGAGATGGCTTAAGGCACTTGGGCTAATATGGGAATTGGGATCCTACTGGAGGTTGTGTAAACATTCTGTCTGTCTTAATTTCACAACCCAGGCCTTGTTCATCAGGAAAATAATGCTCTGGGAAATGTATTCCAGGGCATGCATGGATATACAGACAGATAAGTAGAAATTTACTCTATATGGTCTCTAATGTCATAGTATCTTTTGAAATTCTACCTACTTGAGAAATGTCATGCCAGAAACAACACAATCAAAACGTGGATTCAGTCTACTACAGGTTTATATCAGTTTTGAGGGAAGGGGAGCCACTCTTGGCTCTGTGATCAAGGGTCACTCTTGTGGTGCTCAGGGGGGTGCTTTAGGTAGTGCTGGGGATTGACTCATGCCAACCACATGCAAGGCAAACACTTAACTCTTCACTCTCTTCAGTTCTCAAGGTCTGTATTTCATTATGGTTCTGCTCCTGCTTCTGACAGGAGTGGGATTATGGGATTTGTCTGTTTCTACATCAATCAACATCCACATTGTTTCTCACTGGATTCTTTGAATGTAGCCCCCTCTGATTGGTAGTGAAACCAGATGGTTCCACCTTTCAGGTGTGACATTTTTCCTCATATAAAAAACGTGGGTGGAAAGGAAAAAGCCTTTGGTTTCCAGATCTCCATGGAGCTGGCCGCTTGGAGTGGCGGTCTGCAGATTGGAGTGAGGGTAACATGGGGAATTTTCAAGTCTTTTCTCTTTGTTTAAGTGTGTGTGTGTTTGATTATTTTGCAGACCGCCTTCTGACTTCAGACCCGTCTTGTCAATGTTTGGGATCAGAACCTGAGGGTTTAGATTCAATAACAGGTCAGATAAACAGTCTTTTTTCTTTTTTTATCTCAAAGGGCAATCTCATAGCCCATCTTCATTATTGTTTAAGGTTATTATTTTTCTATGGAAATACTTCCAAGCACACTTTCAGACAGACTATGTTGGATGAGTTAGATTTTTTTCTTTTTGCTTCTTCTCAACCATTCAGATTTGATATGGCTCAGCCTACAAACGATTTGAGCACCAGTTTTATTGATTTCTTAACAGCAACTTCACTGGTCAGTGGTATTTGGAAATAGTCTCTGAAAAATCCCAGTGTGGAGAATTATTCCCTGAAACCTCAGAGGAATCCCCAGAGGAATCCATCAAGGTCTTTAGGACCTGGATCAGCAAGAGATAAAATGCAAACACTTCAACGCTTATATTGAATCTTCCCTAGATTAACCTTCCATCCTTGATAATCCTGCTCAGAATTCCCCTGATACTTCATAAGAGCTTTGCACCACAAAATTGCATTCTTGTTTTCTATTTGGAAATTCTCAGAAATTTTAAGCATCTAAAATAACTCATCTCTTCTTCCTGATCATTTACAGAATCTCCAGATACTATGTATTCATGCACCCAGACTTCACTCAGTCAACAAACTTTAACTTCCTTATTTCTATCTCATGAAGTCAATTCAGTCAACCTTTTGTCCTCATGACATCACTGAAAATCCACCTATGAAGGTCACAGTGACCTCTAGGTTGTTGTTGCTCAGTTGTCCTAGTCTTACTACCTACCCTTCAGTAACTCTTGGTACTAATAATCATGCCCTTACTGATATACTGTTTTGAGTTGGCTTCCGTCTCACTTTCCTGTCCTTCCTCCCACCTTCTTGCTTGCTCTGTCTCAATATTTCTAAGATGTGTCCTTTCTGTTCTCTGAATGCTAAGAATCATCTAGGCTTAGTTCTTTACTACTGCTCATCTAGCGCACTGCTTTTCCTTTTTCTTCACATCTAACTTTGAAGCTAAAGATGGTTTCTTTACAGGTGCTAAAATCTGAGTTGGATTCTCAAGGAAGAGTTGATTTGACTAAGGAAGAAGAGTGACATATCCCTTTGGAGCCCAAGAGGAAAAAGATGTCAAGGTGTGAAAGAGCAGTGTGAGGGGGGCTACAAATGACCAGTAAGATAGGTTGTAGCTAGATAAAAAAGAAGCCAGATTTATAGGTCAGGAATTTGGAATTTATACTGGAGGCAATTAAGAAGTTATCAGGTAACATACATAAATTATCAGGTAACTTATAAGTTGATTGCAGTATAATATGCCATATTGATAAAAGAAAAAATAAAAATCATCCGATCATATCAATAGATGCAGAGAAAGCACTTGACAAGGTACAACACCCAATCATAATAAATACACTCAATAAGATGGGAATATAAGAAACTTTTCTCAATATAGTCAAGGTTGGTTACCACAAGCCCATGGCAAATATTATACTCAATGGAGAAAAACTAAAAACCTTTCCACTAAGATCTGGCACAAGACAAGTTTGCCTTCTCTCACCATTTCTAATCAACATAGTACTGGAAGAACTTGCCATAGCAATCAGGCAAGAAAAAGATAACAAGGGCATCCATATAGGAAATGAAGTCAAGCTTTCACTGTTTGCAGATGACACATTTATTTAATCCTAAAGACTATATAAAAGCTTGTAGATACAATAGTTTTGAATAGTAAAGTGGCAGGCTACAAAATGAACACTCAAAATTCCAGGGCATTTTTATATACAAATAATGAAAGAAAAGAAAGAGACACTATAAAAACAATCTCATTATCAATTGTACCTCAGAAAAATCTAATACCTTGGAGTTAACTAAAGAGGTGAAAGGCCAATACAAAGAAAACTACAAAACACTGCTTCAAGAAATAAAAGAGGACATAAGTAAATGGAAACATATACCCTGCTCATGAATTGGGAAGGTTATTTCATTAAAATGGCACTACTTCCCAAAGCATTGTACAGATTTAATGCAATCCCTTTAATGATATCCATAACATTTTTCAAAGAAGCGGATCAAATGCTCCTGAAATTCATTGGAACATTAATGCCCACAAATGACTAAAGCAATCATTGGAAAAAAATAAGATGGGAGGCATCACTTTCTCCAACTTTAAATTGTATTATAAAGCAATAGTCATTAAAACAATTTGATATTGGAATAAAGATTGACCCTCAGATCAATGGAATAGAATTGAGTATTCTGAGAGTGAACCCAGGTCACTAATTAGCCAATTAATCTTGCATAAAGGGGCAACAAATACAAAGTGGAACAAGGAAAGCCTCTGCAACCAGTAGTGTCAGTAAACTGGTCAAAGAAGCGAACTCAGATCTCTCTTTAATACCATGCACATAGGTGAAATAAAAATGGATTTAAAGGGGCCGGAGAGACAGTATGGAGGTAGGGCATTCACCTTGCATGCAGAGATTCAAATCCTGGCGTCCCATATGGTCCTCCGAGCCTGCCAGGAGCGATTTCTAAGCATACAGCCAGGCGTAGCCCCTGAGCGCTGCCAGGTGTGACCCAAAAACCAAAAACCAAAAAAAAAAAAATGGATTAAAGATCTTGATATCAGACCTGAAACCATAAGGTACATAGAGGAAAACATAGGCATAACATTCCATAACATTGAGACTAAAAGCATCTTCAATGAGGAAATATCACTCTCCAAGCAAGTGGAAGCAAAGATAAATAAATGGCACTATATCAAACTAAGAAGCTTCTGCACATCAAAGGAAAGAGTGAATAGGATGCTAAGGCTATGCACAGAATGGGAGAAACTATTCACCCAATACCCATCTAATAAAGGGATAATATCTAAGTTATATAAGGTACTGGCAGAACTTAAGAAAAAAAAATCTTGGGGCCGGAGAGATAGCAGAACCGTAGGGCATTTGCCTTGCAAGCACCTGACCCAGGACCAATGGTAGTTCGAAACCTGGCACCCCATATTTCTGAGCACAGAGCCAGGAGTAACTGTGAGCACTGCCGGGTGTGGCCCAAAAACAAAAACAAAAACAAAAATATCTGTGCTCGCTTTGGCAGCACATATACTAAAATTAGAACGATGCAGAGAAGATTAGCATGGCCCCTGAGCAAGGATGACATGCAAATTCATGAAGTGTTCCATATTTAAATAAAAAAAGAAAAAATCTAACCCCATCAAAAAATGAGAATAAATGAACAAACATTTCCTCAAAGAAGAAATACAGATGGCTAACAGCACATGAAAGAGTATTCCACATCCCTAATCAACAGATGATTCAAATACAACCAACAATGAGGTATCATCTCACACCAGAAAACGACACATATCACAAAGAACAAAAAGAACCAGTGATGGTGTGGATATAGGGATAAAGGGACTCTCATTGACTGCTAGTGGGAATGCCATCTAGTCCAGCCTTTCTGGGAAAACAATATGAATATTCCTCAAATAAAACTGGAAATGTGCTTCCTTATGATCCAGCAATACCACTCCCTAGGAAAACAAAAACACAATACAAAAATGTCCCCTCACTCCCATGTTCATTGCAGCACTATTTACATTTGCCATAATCTGGAAGCAACCCAGGTCCCTCTCAACAAATGAGTGGCTAAAGAAATCATGGTACATCCACACAATGGAATACTATGCAGCCATTAGGAAAAATTAAGTCATGAAATTTTCTTATACATGCATAGACATGGAGTCTATTATACTGAGTAAAATGAGGGAGAGGGACAAATATAGAATAATCTCATTCATATGTTGGATAAAAGGAAAATAAAAGACAGTGTGAGGATGATATCCAGAGACAAAAGAGATGAGGATTAGGAGGACCAGTTCATGATAGGAAATATGCCACAAAGAGCGGAGAGTGCATTTAGAATAAAGAAGGGTCTAATATGAAAGGGACATTCATGGTACCCTTTTGCAAGTCAGCCCCTTTAAGAGGTTGACTGATGGAGGGATGGAGGATGAGGCCTTTCTCCTCCAGCTCGGACCACATATCTGTTACCCTGTTCAGTCGGCGGTTCTGAGGTGAATGAATGTGGCGGGAAGAAAGCCAACAGGCAGTCAGGCTTCCGAAGAAAACAGCTCTTTTTTCCGTGAAGAGGCAGAAGTCAAAAGGCCTAAGAATAGGTCCAGGACAAAAACCACCCCCCCCCCCCCCCGCCTTCCACAGACCCTTGTTTTTATGCTCCAAAATCAGGTACCACCCTAGGGTGGAAGCAGAATGCCAGGTCACACCCTAGAGTAGGGCACAATCACGGATCAGGGTAGGGTCAGTAACATAATAATCCCATTAAAATGTTTACATACACAACAGTACCCCTTCATTAGCAGTAGTGCAAACCATAATGTCAAAAAAGAAGAGAGATTAAAAGAGAGAGAAGTAGGTGGAAGGGAAGAGGGTATCAGGGAGGGTGAGAGGGAAACTGTTAACTTTGGTGGTGGGAAATTCCTACTGGTGAATGTTGTAATACATTATATGATCGTAACTCAATCATGAACTTTATCTGTGGAAAAAAAATCTAGTTTGAACAACCTTGTAACCATGGAGTTTAATGAAAAAAATAGAACTGAAAAAAAAAAAGGAAATTATGAGAGGTCCTTAGATAGGGTAGGATGTCATTCATATTTTTATTCATTCTTCTTTTGATTATTTTAAAAGAAAGGGCCAACGATGTTGTTCAACTGGGAGAGCCAACCAAGGCTTTTGTATATGCAGAGCTCTGGAGTGATCTGAGCCTTTCTGGTCCTGCCCCCATACAATGGAAACATTTTTTAAAAATAAATAAAATTTTATTGTCAGACTGAATGCTAAGTAAACTAAGGGAAGACAGAAGCACAGAAAATCAGTTGGTGGTCAAAGTAATAGTTTAAGGATGGAATTAATGTCTGAATCACCATAACATTAGTGGGTTGAAATCTACTGACAAATCCCAGGGAGATTTAAAAGTTACATGGATTTTGACACAGACTTCAAAAAGGCTTGAAGGTAAAGAGAGAGGCAGTGATAAAGTGTAAACATAGCTAAGAGGTAAAGGAAAGTCATAAAGACTGAGACAGAACAATGAGTGTTCAGAAAATAATCAGTAGCATGGTAAGTTTTTTTTTCAGTGATTGTAGCATATACATGACAAATGAAGAGCATGTCTGCAGATCCTGGAGAGATTTAAAGGAAGTAAACTAGTTCAGAGGTAGTAGGTCCAGGTGTAGCAAACTCTTTTGAATGGATGAGATAGCCTGAACTGGATGATGAGAAGAAAGCCAGTAACAGATCTCTTTGGGGGCCAGGGACCAGGGAGCCTGCAGGCAACAACTGGTAACAGTGGGAGAAGGAGAATGGAAAGGGCAAGATAGTAGGAGAATGAGACTAGGTAAAATCTGCAAGGAAAAGGACTCCAGACATTCAAGGAAGAAATGATCAACATTTCTCTGAAGAACACAGTTTTAGAGAGTTAGAATTCCTACTGAAAGGGGTTCTTCTTGGAAGACTGGCTTCTAAGGGAAGCAGATGGAACTGAAAAAGTTATTAGAGTTTTTTTAAAATTATAACCGGAGAACTTAGCATTGGTGTTTTGAGTTCTGTTAAATTATCTCTGAGGCACTTGCAACCCCACAAGACACTCTTCTTGCATTATTGAATAACAACTAAATACGTAATTCAGTTGAACATTTATTTGTTAAGTGTCTCCAATATGTAACACATTGAGCTTAGCATTTCGGTGGCTAAAGATATGAAGACATAGTTATGTTTTGGGTTTCCATTTATTGGCTAAAATCTATCTCTTTCCACTTACAGCTCTCTGTCCTCTGGGACCACATACAGTAAAAGAATTTCTACGTTATGGGGCTGGAATGGTTGCACAGTGGCTTACTCATGACTGATCCAGGACAGACAAGGGTTCAATCCCCAGCAACCCATGTGGTCTCTCAAACCAGGAGCAATTTCTGACCGCAGAGACAAGAATAACTCCTGAGTGCCTCTGGGTGTGGCCCAAAACAAAAAAAACAAACAAAAACAAACAAAAAAAGAATTTCTAGGTTAGAGATATAGCTCAAAGGATTGTGTGTGCATATTTTACAGGTAGGAGGCCTTGATTTGATCCCAAATACCACATGGTTCTTCAAGCAGTGCCAGAAACAATTCTCCTAAGCACAGAGCCAGTAATAGACCCCACCCAGCGCTTCCAGGTGTGGCCCCAATAGCCTCTTCCTCCCCTTAAGAAAAATTTCTTCAAAATAGCTACCATTCAACTGACAATGTCTTTCAGCTACTTACAGGGTTTTCTCACTTATTTAATTTCCACGGATAATGTGTATGCATTTGTGGTTATAATATGCACACATATCAAGTATGTATGTACATATATATATGTACATACATACTTGATATATATATAAAATTATATATATATGATATATATATGATATATATGTACATACATACTTGATATATATATATATATATATATATATATAAAAGTTACTAGCTGGAAACTCTCTTCTGGAATGCATCGCCATGTCTTAAAATATGAATACTTCAAATTAATCCTCATTCTTTTCATCATGTATAAGCAGTTTCCACACCCATAGGCAATTTATTTTTTGCATTCAGAACATTAATATCAATAGTTATTGACTGAAGTTTCTGATGTCACATTGTGCTCATGGTACTTAACAATCAACCCAAATTCTGACAACTTTTGCACCTAAAATGTTGATTAACTACTAGACCTTCTAGATCCTGTATTTGGACACTTTTCCTTCACAGCATATATATTAACATCTGGCCTTGATTGGCCTGTAGTAAAAGGATTAAGGAACAGATGTAAATTTGAATTCTGGTGCTTCGTGGCTCAGTGACCCTGCAGTGTTGTAAAAAGCTCTTAGTTTAAACTTGCTTATCAGAATAGGAATAATCCCATTTACTTTGTAAAGTAGTCTTGAAAATTAGTGAGGTCAATAAATGTTGGGTATTTTGCCTTCCCTTTTCCCCATTCTCTTAACTTTGTATTCTTAACTGAAACAGATCTTTTATTTTATTAATTGAGATTTATACATCTTCCATTTAATTTAAAAAGTTTTGAGCAAAACAGGTGTCAAGAGCCAAAAGAGCTCACTTTAATATAGTGATACCACTTTTGAGACATTTATTTCCCCAAACACAAAAGAAAAATTAATTCAAAAAGAATATGTGCAATTCTATATTCATTGCCACACTTAGTGCAATATCCAAGATATGGAAACAACCCAAATCCCATTTAAAGATGAATGGAAAAGAAAGTTGTTCTGCATACACTCAATGGAATACTATGCATCTCAAATAAAGAACAAAATTATGCAATTTGCAGCAATATGGATGGAACTAAAGGATATAATATTATAATAATATAATCAGAAGGAAAGGAATAGACATAAAATGATCTCTCTCTTATATGGGACTTAAACAGCAAATGGCCCAAGGAAATATAATGGGAGAGTTGATCAGAGTATGTATGATGGGCTTGACAGGGAAGGTTTGGGGGTCCTTGGGAGAGAGATGTGTACACTGGTGATTAATGTGGTATTATATGCACATGTAATTGGAATTATAGGCACAAGAAACCATCATTAATAGCATGCTGCCAATTAGAAAGTGCCAGGTAACAATAGTTTCAATCCTTTTGGGATAAAATTTTTAATCTATTGTCCATGCTGATAATATTTTGTTCTATGTTCCATCATTCCATGGAACATGGCATGAAAATTTTGTCTAGTGTCAAAAAGAATAGCTATCACTCTCTATTATCCTTTTTTCAAACTTTATTTATTTATTGATTGATTGATTTCTGGGCCACACCCAGTGGTGCTCAGGGCTTACTCCTGGCTCTGCACTCAGAAATCACCCCTGCAGGCTATGGAGGCCATATGAAATGTTGGGAACCGAGTCCCTCTGAGGTCAGGCACATGCAAGGCAAACGCCCTACTACTGTGCTGTCTCTACTCTATTATCCTAACTAAAAAAGCATATGATTATTATGGTGAATATAGAAGGAAGATAGATAGATTACAAAAAAAATCAGTTTTTTATTCCATTACCAAGACATCACAACTATAAATACCTCTCTGTGTAGCTATATAGTCTTTTCTTTCTGATCAAATAAAATTTAAAATAAATAAACATTTTATGCTGCCATGGGCATCTTCCATCATCTACTTTTGTCTAGATGCGAAGATTTCATCCTGGAAATATATTGCACTTTGGGTAACTTTTCTCTCGGGACACATAGGCTATCTTAAAGTTATCCATAGATTAATCCTAGTAAGAATGATAAATTATATATTCCTCTACATGTGAGCTTTTTCTTAAGACAAATTCTTAAATGCAAAGTTTGCGTTGTTAGTCTCTTTACCCACCACATACCATTTTAAACTTCTCAACAATCTATATAAAATATCTGGTTTAAATTTACTTTGCATTTCTTTAATAACTAATAAGACTGGGTCTTCATCCTAACCAACCAGTTGAATTCTATTTGTCTCTTCAAATTATCTATTTTCTTTTGAAGTGTTGTCTTTTTTTTTTTTTTTTTTTGGGCCACACCCGGCGGTGCTCAGGGGTTACTCCTGGCTATCCGCTCAGAAATAGCTCCTGGCAGGCACGGGGGACCATATGGGACACCGGGATTCGAACCAACAACCTTTGGTCCTGGATCGGCTGCTTGCATGGCAAACACCGCTGTGCTATCTCTCCGGGCCCGAAGTGTTGTCTTTTAAGTTTATCTTTTTAAGTCTTTTATATATTAACTCTATATATTTACATATATTACATATATACACTACCTTTAATCTCATTCAGATGTATACATAAGTATGATATATGACATATGCAAGATACACAAGACCAAGTGTAGTACACTATTGTATACATGTATGCAAATGTATGTCTATGCATAAATTTATGTGCACATATATGTATACAAACAATATGTGTATTTATGCATTATACATATGTAAGAGTATACACATACTATAAATACATATATACTATGTATAGGTATCATGTCCTATATACATGAAAAGTTCTATAATGCATTCTTTTTATAATTTAGTAGTAGTTTTGTTATTATTTAGGAGGTACTTAGTGGCATCTAAGTTTTTACTCCTGGAACTGCACTCTGGAATTACTCTTGGTAGGGCTCCATCATAGGTAGAGCTGAGAGGATCAAACTCAGGTATATTGTAGGCAAAGCAAGTGCCTACCTACTGTTTATTTATCTGGTCTTCAGGTATAATTTTAAATGTACAGATATCAAAACAAAGTATATTGGCCCATAAGTTAAAAAGCATTGAAACATGTTGGGTTAGGTTTAGACAACCTCATTTGTTTCCTCTTTTATTGGTGAGGCTCCATTAGTTTTAAGAAGCATATGAGGTAACAGCCTCGTCTGCAAAAGAGCCTCTCTCATTGGTCTGCCAATGAGACTGCCAGTGACTGCCAATGACTCCCATGGCTCATGCTTCTACATTCATTTCCAGGAGGAACACACCTCTGTCCTAAAATTTCCAGAAAATGTTCTGATCTCACTTTTTGGTTGAACAGACTTAGGTCATATCACTGGACTCAAGAGGATAAAATTCACTGTTGGACTTAAAAGGAACCACAGGTTGTACTTCCTAAAAATGAAGGAGTATCTGCTTTCCCATGACTAACTTAAAGGAAGCAGCAGTTGGGATATGGACACAGTTGTGAAAAAATAACTAAGGCATAGATGGTATCTTTGAAGGATCAAGATGATTTTTTTGTCCAGATTTATCACTCGATAAAGCTTTATTGGTAAAGCTTTATCGAGTGATAAAGCTCTCCAAAACTTAATGGAGTTCTACAGCACTGAGCTTGATTGCTTGAATAAAAAGTAACATATTTTCTGCCATTTGAAGATTCATTTGTTTCACTAAAGTATTAAACAGCACAAAAATGGTTAAAATTGTGGTTATTCATTAAGTACTACACTCTCTACATTCAGAGCACGGAGTCACCACCTTGGCATATTACAGTTCCTAAGTATCTGATCACTGGTGGCTGGAACAGTTTCTTCTGTAGTCCACTAATCTTCAGGTACTCAGGATTTCCTTCTTTAATACCGTACAGTCAGTATAAAGAAATGGATCAACCCTCCCAGGAATTCATTCTCATAAAATATTGGTTACCTCTACTTTGTTCCTGGCTGCCTATTTGAATTATCTCTTTCTTCTTTCTTTTTATTGTTTTTATGTGTGTTTTCAAACACACATATACAAGGCAACTATTACATCCAGCTCTTTTTTTTTTACAGTGTCTTCTTGTTTATGACCTTAGACCTGTATGCTCTGGACTCTATGTTTGTGCCTCTTGTCTACAGTTTCCCATTGTAAAGCTCTCATCCCCAAGATGATGATATTTGGTGATGGGGGTCTTTGGGTGATGATTAATACTAGTTCCTGCATTAGTCCTAAGTGAATGAGACTACTTCCCTTATAAAAAGAGATATGCACCCAGGGGTTCGGGGGGAACTGGTGAACTTCCAGCTTCCAGCATAATTCAGGATCCAAATTCCTCTCTGGGAGCTGAGCTTTAGCAGGCAACACGGGGAAGAGCATGACTCCATGCTGTAGGCTTTTTGGCCAAGTTTGGGGGAAGAAGCAGCCTCTGGCTGCCCCCCACAGCCTTCTCTCTCCTGCCTCCTGGACCCCAGGGTTACCCCCTGGCTGCCTGCCCAGGATGCCAGCAAGGTGGGTTCTGGTGAGCAGTTTAAAGGAGACCCCAGGCCTCTCCCATCTGCACGGGGTAGATTTATAGGATATCATATAGTTTAATCCACTTTGCATTATACAGTATAGATAGTTAAATAGGAATTCATAGGTCTTCATCTATGTTTACAATATATAGAATGTCTATGTTGTATTATTCCCTTCCCCCATTGGCTCACCACCTTACAGGCTATTTCTTGTCCTTTACTCTCACCCCCACTGTCTATTAACCCACATGTAACCATTTTTACCCACAGCTCTTCTTATGAAGCAGATTATTCTCTCTCAAGCTAACTGCCAGCCAGTTCCCAAAATGAAAAAATAAACCATCAGCCTGAGAAGAAACCAAAACTCTGTTCCTATCAATCTATTATCAATGGACTCCTATCCTCCAACTCCCTTCACTGGTTCCTGTGCTTGCTACCATAATCAGTTTCCGAGAGGCCCCCAAAGACATTTCCTGATACGGGAGTGCTGGGAGTTGTTTACAGACTTCAGATGGCCAAATCACAGACCAAAGTGGTGTCTCGGAAACAACAACCGCCCCCAAACCCCCCTGACTATTTCTAAAACATAAAAGGTACATATGTATCTTCTTGGTATATCTCAGATGTATTCCCTGAACATCTATAACTCTTTTTTGAATATCCTCTTACATAGTTACAATTTTGCCCACTGTTTTTTTTTGTTTGTTTGCTTGCTTTTTCCTATTTGAGATCTGTTCAATAAGCAATGCTGGTAGAAGAATATCTCTGTATAGAGTTCATGTTAGAACCAAGTTACGTGGAATGTTGGACTTGATCCCTTGGCCCCCAGATGCACCAACAATACCTTGTGGTATTGTTTATCTTTTGCATAGGCACATTAAAATGGGAAAATAATACATATGCAAACAAGTTCTTATCTAATAAAGATGGGAAGACAAATTTTGTAATGTAGTTAGGCCTTATACCCTGAACACTGGCATAATGATTTGGCTTAGGACTCAGAAGAATGGGCACTGCCCATACATCCCTGAACAATGGATAAGATTTATGGAAACAACTACAACTGTCTATAACAGTACCAGGATGCAAACCTCTACCAGGGAAGACCCTACTCTGGCATTGACTTACTCCAAAGAGTGCTCTCAACACCCAGATGACCTAGCAACAAGCTGCTTTCAGGGCAGAACTCTCTGCATCTAATGGTGAGGTGAAACTAGCGGATGCTCCACATCAGCCTGACTTCGATGAAGGAAATGCACAGAATCCAGAATCTTTAAATATAGGAACCTGACACCAACAAGAGCTAAAGTGCAAAAAAGTTTCACCGGGACCATGGAAAATGACTCAGGTTGGACAGATTGGTATGCCTGGAGCCCAGATTTGGTCTTATGCCAATAAACTTCTGGGGTGAGGCCTTCTTGTAATCAGGCCAAGGATTTTTTTCCCTTTTCCCCATATTTTGCTGGACCCATGCAAACAATGGTGATTACCACTTTCACACCTTTACTACTGTATTTTTTTTTAACACTTAGCCTTTAAGAAAGAAAGAAAAAAACCAGCTTACTGAACTGAAAAAAAAATAACTGTAGTAGAATGCCTATTTCCAATACAGGCAGGGGATGGGAAGGTGGGTGGGGGGTTATAGGGGGTGGGAATGTTGCACTGATGAAGGGGGGTGTTCTGTTTGTGACTGAAACCCAATTACAATCATGCTTGTAATCATGGTGCTTAAATAAAAAATAATTAAAAAAAGAAATATGTAGAAATGCTCTCTCTTTCTCCAAGAGTAGCTCCAGCAAGACAGTGGTAACTCTTTTGTTTGTATTCATCCATATGCGTCTGTTCTCTTTGGGGGTGGGGGAGTGCATTGCTGAGTTTTGCACCCAAACTGTTTCCAGGATCGTTCTTACTCTCCATGGCCATTGATAGCATGATTGTCTTCCAAACACAACATGAATCCGCTCTCTATTGTGAGAAATGGATACTACATAGTTAAAGTGAATAAAACTTCTATACTATTTCTTCTAAACTAAGGTCAATTGATTGAATGATAAACAGTCACGTAGCTGGTATTTTTAGAGTATTTTCCCCCAAATATTACTAGCTTCGATGTACAGGAACACATTGATTTTAGAAATAATTAAAATATGAGGGAAGGAAAATACCCTCTTGCCTAAGATCTAGTTGTGTGACTGTTTTCAGAGAAGCATCAGTATAATACAGCCTGCCTCATTCAATAGCCTCCTTCCCTCCCTCCCTCCCTCCCTCCCTCCCTCCCTCCCTCCCTCCCTCCCTCCCTCCCTCCCTTCCTTTCTTCCTTAGCACAGGAAAAACTTAGAAAAAACCTTTCCTTGTCTTCAGTATTTTCCTCAGTACTTAGTTGTCTCTGGACACTAGTTCCAGAATTATTTATTTTCACAGGCCTGGGTCTTTTGGGATGAGGTCTCATTCTATGCCTTTACTCCTATCATATTTATTTGTCCACTGAAAATACAAGCCTCTCAGAATCCTTTTGGAACAGACACATTGGTACTTTTTGAATGATCCCTTTTCTTCTTTAAAATCATTGGTTTTATAAGAATTTCAAGGCATTTTACTTCTGTGGGGCTTTCTTTCCTATTTTCTGGCCTGAGTCTCATGTTTACATTTTGAACTTGTCCAAGTCCTTTGGATGTCAGATTAGCAAACACAGAATTGCCTTTTCTGGCTATTACAAATGCAAGGATGCTGTGGTCACTTATTTTAAGTTGTCTGTCACTTCCACTTCACTAACACATTCTTCCTGGCTGGTTACCATTAAGCATAGAATAGTACCTCTTCAAAAAGCAATTAGTTTAAATATAAGTCATGCCTACTTTATTCTATGCTCACTTTTCAGTAGAATGAGCTTGTCAGTAGATGTTGACACTTTCCACTAACCTGCCATTGTGTTCCTATGCCAATAATTTTGTCATTTGTATTGGAAAAGCATTGTTGATGTTGCCATAACAGGCTCACAAGACCTGTTAGAATTAGATGACAACACATGGCCAGTAAGAAGAGAGATAAAGTGCCCAAGACAAGAACGAGGTGGACTGGACATGGGGCTGGTAGGGCAGAAACCAACTAGAATTAGGGGAGCTTACTATGCATGGGATCGTTTCTCAGATCAAGTTGAAGTTGGGATATTGCTCAGACTTAACAGTTAGCTTTAAGGGTATGACCTACAGATGCTTTTTTTTTTTAAAGGAGATCGAAGTAGAGGAAGAAGAATTCAGATCTCCAGTGAAGAGGACTTTAAAGTTAAACAGGATACCAAAGTCCTGGTACAGAAGGCCAATAGAAGATCTCCATCTACAGGGAAACTGAGACACCAGACGGAATAAGCAGAGACCGAAAAAGGTGTAAATATCAAGATGAAAGGCCAGAACAGGAAAAGGGGATATCCAGGGGGTCTTACAAGTATCTCAGGCTCATAGCTAAACCTGACTGGAAAGGAGGAAGATACTGGGATTGATAAGAAATTCCTCCCTACCCATGCTTCTAGTCTTGAGGAGGTTGGAGAACTAATCCCACAGGTAGAGTTCCCGAGACAGTCCGGCAGCTGGTTACAAGAGAAGAGGCAGGACAGCTGGACAGCTGCCTTGAAGTCTGTTCCTATGGTAATAGCACTTCTGCTTTTATTTTCACCCAAATGTTCTCTGCCTTGCATCAAACCTCAGGTTTCTGGTTTCCATTTGTGTATGTTAAGTTGCAGATTTAGGAGATATTTAGGAGGCTACTCTCCTTTGCCCTGTATCCTTTGCCCTGTATTGCTTCTTTTGTACAAAGCGTATACACTCATTTGGCATAAAACAGCAACAGCTACCACTTACTGATTACTTATACCACCAGTAAACCACATTATCTGATTTACATGCACTCCTTTATTTCATTCCTACAATCTCCTTGAGAGGTCATCATTATTATCCCATGTTAAAAATAGAAAATGGAAGCTTATATTATTAAGCTTATATTATGGTAATCAACTCAAGGTCTTATAGCTGGGACACAAAAGAGCTCAACTCAAACTTATTTTTTTTCTTTTCTGACCTACCTATCTTTTGCATTGAGTACAATTATACTATGATACAATTGTCACTGATACCCATCTATTGAAGTAGTTATAATACTCTATTATCAGACATTTATCCTTTTCTCTCTTCTTTTACCTTTAATACCATAATACTCCATAACTGCAGAGCATGAAGTCACCTATTGAGTGAATTAATGCAGTTAAAAATGTAATGAAAATTACTATGTCTTTTTGGTGGAGGCATTTATAAAAGTTGTGTAATAAATCTCCTCCACCTCTCTCCCTTTTGGGGGCAGGGACACACACAGATATGCTCAGGGCTTACTTCTGGCTCTGAGTTCAGGATCACACCTGGAAGTGCTCAGGGGGGACCTTAGAGGATTGCCCGGGATCAAACTGTAGTTGGCTGTGTGCAAGGCACGTGCCCTATCCACTGAACTATCATTCCGGTGCCTCCATTTGTCTTTCAGGACTGCTACATACACATTCCTTCATGACCAGGAAAGGGGCAACGTGTAAAATGAATTGAGGATCTATTCTTTATTCTCAAAGACAGTCAAATGTATTTATATGTTCAAATCAGCTCGAGAACCGAACATTATAGATGAAACCATTCATTTCTTCAGAAGTCCAAATCCGAAACTCTTTCTCATGATATGATCTTGTTTATCTACATCAGAGGTTGCCAAATTAGTGTCCCAGGGCCAAATTCGGCCTACACCCTGTTTTTGAAAGGTCTTATGAGCTGAGAATGGTTTTCATTTTTTGAGATAGCTGGAAAACATCCACTGAAGAATCAGTTGTAACAGAAAGAAGATATTTGAATGTCACTCCGTACAGCTGTATTGAACGTGAACACTCATCTGTGCACATATTGTCTATGACTGCTTACATATGTGTGTGTTAGGAGAGTTGAGAAGGGTATGGGGTTTGTGCCCCAAAATCCCTAACATATCCTATCTGACCCTTTACAGATAAACTTTGCTTCCCCTGGGGGATAAATTAGCTACAACAGAAAAGTAAAACCAGGAGACCCGGGAACTTATTAGATACAATATTTTTTTAAGCATTGCTTAAATCACTTATTTTGATTTGGTTATTAATTCAAGGACATTGGATCAAAAAGCCGTGACCTTGCCTCTGCTTTGTGGGATGTTGTATTGTTCTCTCGACAAAGTCAAATGGTTTCTCTTCAAAGTTCTCTAGCTTTTTCTCCTAAGGGCACCACCTTTTTTTTTTTTTTTTTTTTTTTTTTTTTTTTTGCAGAGGCAGTATGAGATGGAGGAGTTGATTGTTTTTCTGGGCGGTGACAGTCTCTTCCTGCCAAAGTTGTCCTTCCCTTTGATGGGAGATTCTTGTAACAGGTGATCGGGTATCACAGAATTAGACTGGCACCAGAATGAATCCTCCTGTCTCCATCAACTGTTTCAAGGGGATGAGGCAGAGCAAATTGCTCTTTATTATTTGGCCATCATCCAGGACCTAAATAAAAACAGTGATGCTGAATGATCAGACACAGGTGAATATTATTTATCAAGAAGCACTCCAGGGCTACAGATAAAGAAGGTAATACAGAGGTTAAGGCATGGCCTTGCATGTGGTGGATACTAGTTCATATTCCTGGTACCACATATGGTCTGAGAACTGCTGGCACTGAATACAGAGCCAAGATAAACCCCTGAGCACCACAGGGTATGGCATTGCCCCACACCCAAAGCACTGAAAAGTTCAATAACATGGCTCAGGACAAAAACTCCATCAATATAGCTCAAGAGTAAGACAAGTGGGCCAGAGAAGTAATACAGGGCACTTGCCTTGCACATTGCCAACCCTGGTTTGAGCCCAAATACTATCTATGGTTCTCTTAGCACTTTCAAGAGTGATCCCTTAGCACAGAGCCAAGAATAGGTTCTGAATATTGCTAGGTCAAGTTTGGTTGCCAGTCAGCTTAAAAGGAATCTGTATTACTGATTTATTTCTTGAGACCAAAGAATACCTTTTTTTTTCTATTTCTATACATCTGTAGTACCACTTTGTATATGTGTCCTTTTTTAATTTTTTCCAAATTAAGAAGAATTTTTTTTTCCAATTTACTGGTATGGAGCAAGCTTTGTGGATACACAAGTAATTAAAAGCACAGTTTTCAAATTGCTAAAGGTTTATGAAAGAAACAAGTCTTTCCAGGATTTCCAGGACCTATTGGCAACATTTAATATAAATCAATCCTCAGCATACACTTTTCTTGCCTTTTTTGACCTCCTGGTCTCCTGGTTTTACTTTTCTGATTTCTGATTCAATTTCCATTGCCAGCTCTTTCTTTTCTACCTTATCTCTAAGTGGTAGTATTCAGTTCTAAGTATGTTTTTCTTCTGATTCTATCCAATTTCTTCCAAATAGATTTGTTATAACAACTCTTCTGAACTTGAAACCTATATCACAAGTTTGGAGTATGTATCTTGACTTAGAACTTTTTTTTTTCTGGATGCCTATGGAGAATTTTCTATCTTTGCAGTTATTAAAAGTTGCCTAAATGAACAAATGAAGGTCTTTGTTACTCCAGCTGTTGTTTCAAATCTTCTTCATGCCTTCTACCTTGTGAATAAGTTTATTTTTAATAACAATATCTTTTTAAGATACTTATTTTTAATAATAATTTATTTATTTAAGATATTATTTACTTAAATAAGGACTTAGAACTTTGGATCTTCCCCTGTAATTCTGGGACTGACCCAGGATTCTCTACCTTGTTAGTTGCACTGACATGTCTGCTCATGCATTGCATTGTGGAAGAACTTGTAAGTCAATTACTTCACTCCATTTTCCATTCAATTTTCAGAGAACTCAGATATTATTCCCCATCCTGTGCATGCCATTAACCTAGTGAGGAAACAACCACCATCTCCTTGTGAATCACTTAAGCACCTTCCCAGCTCTCATCTTGTTACACCTGCTCTTGCTCTGCTCTACTTTGACTTCTCCAAGATAGTATCTTTCATGTGAAAAATGTAAACAGCTTTTTAAAATAAATACAATGCTAGAAAATCCATGTGCCTCTCATCTTCATTCCCTCTAATAAAGTATCATGAAGATTTTTCTCATCAGTATACCTAGCACTGCCTCACAAATTTTAACAGCTGTCTACCAACCATAACTTATTTTAACTATGTCACTATTGATAGACATATAGGCTATTTTCAGTTTTTAATGACATAAATAATTCTTCGGTAAAAGCCTATCAGTGTAATTCTTTAATATATGTGTGTGGGTCTATCTATTGGATAAGTACATAAAAGTAGAATCACTACTTATAGGCTTTTCACATAAAAAAACATTGACAAATACTGCCAGTTTTACTCTGAGGAGATTGTATTAACTTTCACTCCTATAGATAATGCAATAAAGTGCTCTTTTCTGGGTCGGTGAACTGAGAGGGTTATTAACTTTTTTTCCTTTTGCAGAACCAGGAATCAAACCCAGTACCTACCTTTGAGCTACATTTCCATTCCAGATATTAACATTCTTGGTTTGTGTCAACCTCTTGTGCAAAAAGGAATCTCATTACTTGTAAGTTGAGTACCACATTTTATTTTTTTTTTTAAAAAGCATACAATTTTTTGCCTATTTCAAAAGACACTTTGTATTTTTTTTTACTGTAACATTTGCCATGCCCTTTCCCCAATTTTCCAGGGCTTTTGAGGGCTTCCTTAGTGATTTGTTGGAGACTGGACAAAGGAGACTGGAGTGCTTTGGTTCTTCTTAAGTAAATGAATACAGGGTTTATGTTTTAAAGATGTCCTACTATTTTTTTAAAGTGACAATAGGGGCAGGAGAGCGAGTACAGTGGGTAGTGTGTTTGCCTTGCACATGGTAAACCTGGGTTTGATCCTTGGTATCACATATGGTTCCCTGAACACCACTAGAAGTAATTCCTAAGTGCAGAGCCAGGAGTAACCCCTGAACACTGCCGGGAGTGGCCCAAAACCAAAAAAAAAAGTGACAACCTAACTCTTTTTCTTAACAATAAGTCATTAGCAAATATACTAATTCTATGAGTTCTTCCCAAAAGAACTCATATGATAAGGTTAAAATTTGACTTGTAGGGGCTAGAAAAATAGCTGAAATGGCTGAAGCTCAGGTAAGAAATCCCAAGTTGGACCCTGGCACTTTGTAACTCCATTGACCCCACTAGGTGTGGCCCTTGGAGGCCCTGAGTACCACATGTATGATGCTGTTTCCTCGGCACCCCTGGGTCCAAGCATTACACCTAGAAGCCCATTTCAAGACATGGCCTTCAGGTCCCCTGAACATTGCTTGGGAGACACTCCCATACTTGATTTGCAGAAGTATTGATTTCCCTCATAGTTTGACAAGATTCATACCTTTACACCTTTAGGAATTCATTTAATGTTCCTAACAAGTGTGTGAGACATGTATTATTATTGACCACAAGGTAAAACTCAGGCAAATACTTAGTAATTCTACTTTTAGACTCTTCAAAGCCTAGTAATCCATTATCACTAGCCTTTCACCAACCATATCAGGTTCTGACTCTTTATGTCTTTCATTTCTACTGATCTATTACTTTTCTTTTTTTCATTTTTAACAGATGTCAATTGATCATTTTATTTGCCTACTGTGTGCAAACACTTCTTATGGAATTTATGTTATTAAAGGGATTCTTAGTCATAAGCAAGAAACAAATAGCAATCAAGCTTATAAATAAAACATTCTTCAGAAAAGGAAAAGGAAAGATAGAGGGAGCCAGAGAGATAGTATACTGGGTGAAGAGCTTGCTTTGCATTGCTTAAACCAATCAGGGTTTAATCCCTGGTTCTCCATATGGTCACTACCAGGAGTGATCCTGCCAGTCCTGCCAAGAGTGATCCTGAAAGCGGAGCCAGGAGCAAGCTCTGAGCACTGTTTGGTGTGTCCCTACCCCAAAGAAATAAAACACATAGGATTGTTGGGAAGGTAATTAGGGGAAGATCATTTTTAATCTAAATATTAGGAATGACTCTCTGAGGAGGTGACATTTAAACAAAGATCAGAATGACCAAGAGAATATTTTTAGAAGGGTCAGGGATATAGTACAAAGGTTTAGCATCAGGGAGATAGTAAAAAGGCTGCTTGCCTTGCATGCAGCCAACCCCAGTTCAATCTAGTATTGCACATAACCCTCTAGCACTGCTACTGATGACTGTTAACTTCTGTTACTCTTGCTTAGTAGCCCCTGAGCACTGTCAGAGGTGTACCCTCAAAAATATTCCAGGAATTGGAAATAACTAGGGTTAGTCCTTCAAAATCAGTGAGTCCAGTGGGCCAGGAGACCAGAAGATAATGTAAGAAATAGAAGTAGCTGTGGAGCAGGAAAGAGATAGCCAGAGGAAGACCAGAGCCAAAGTACAGGAACTAAAATGCTTGCCTTGCATGAAGATGACCCGTTTGATTCCTAGCACTGCATGTGGCTCTCCTAATATGGACTCCTGAACATAGAGCCAGAAATAGTTCCTGAAATTGAGTGTAGTCCAAACTGCTCCCATACCTTTTCCCTCAGGAAATTAAATTATAACAGAGTTGTGGCAGTGGAGACTGAAAGATACAGATTTTGGAAATAATTTGGAGGTAAAGTTGGCCTGATTGTGGGTAGATGCAAGAACAGAGAAAGACTCATGAGTGCCTACATGCCTTCAGCCTGAGCAATGGTTAGACAGTGCTGACATTTCATTGGAAGAAGTGGGTTGAAAGAACCAAGAATTTTGGTTCTCTTATTATTTTCCTTGCTTACAATTTTGTCCCTTCCTATACCTTTATTTTCCTTCCTAGTTGTTTTCTAGTTCTTATGATCCCCTAAATTTCTCTTAGTACCCTGACTTGAATCCACTGTTATCTGGTTACCATCCCTAAATCTAAATACCTCCACTTTGCCAACCACAATGACCTCCTTGTTGTTGAGCCAAGGACTTTCTAGACCTTGTTTTTTCTTGACCTTTCTTTAGCATTTAATACTATTGACATTTCCTCCCTTGGCTACTCTAACACCACTTGTTCCTGGTTCTCCTACTTCTTTGGATGTTCCTCCTCTGTGTCTTTGTTTCTTCACCTTTTCTGACTTGGCATCCTTAGAACGTTCCAGAGCAGGTCCTCTTTTTTCTTCTTCCACTAAACCTTTTATCTAGCAGATCTGGTCGACTTCCATTAACTATCACTCAGTTGGACAACTTCTGGCATCCTTTCTCTCTTAAGTTCTAGCTTTGATAGTCTCTTTGATATGCCCTGGACACTTTAAACTCAACATGTTTAAAATAAACTTCTTATCATCCCCCTTCAAACTAGACTTCTTCATGTAGTCCCTACCTTGGAGAACTAGTGCCACATTCCTCCATTTACATGAAACCATCTCCTCTTAGTTCTTTGTCCTGCAGATACAAGGAAGTATAAAATTCAGTTGGCTCTATCTCTTTAATTTCTTTTTAAAGCCATCTCTCTCCTCTTTCTGTTCTTGCTGCCTTAGTTTAGATGTTTACTGTTTCTTTTTGTCACATGAAAGTAAACTATTTTATTTACTTGCAGTTTTAGTCACAGTAAATACATTCTCCAAACTAAAGTCATCTTTCTAAAAGGGACATCTGATCGCTTCATTATGTTCCTTAAAATTTACCAGTGGCTATTCATTGGCCTAAGGAAAATGAAAACTTCTTAAGAAGACATACAAACCCACTGAAATTAAGACCTTGCTGATCTTTCTGGATATATTTCTCAATACTGAGAAGCAATCACAATATATTTACGAAGAATTTACTCTTTTCTGGGTAGTGTCTGTTCTTCATCCTCACCTCTCTAGACATACCTATTTATCTCCAGGATTTTACACAAACCTCTTGCTTGGAATATATTTTGCTTTTTCTTTTCCACTTGTTTGACTTACTAATATTTAAATTTTAGAATTTATTCCCAAATTCATCATCTCTGGGGCAGGGAAAGTGGCTCAGTGGTAGAGTCCATGCCTTATATATGAATGGATTCAATCCCTAGTACCACATGCATAAAAATCATCTTGTCTATTTAAGGACTCTAATAACCCAATGTTATTAGATCTGAGTCCTTTGTTGGTGTCATTTCAGTATTGTATGATTAACTATTAACCCACTGCCTCCTCAGTCTATGATAAGTTCACTCTATTTTTTAAATTTTTAAATTTTTTTTATTTTTTAATTTTGGGGGAGGGGGCATCCCAGCAGTGCTCAGAGGTTGCTCCTGGCAGGCTCAGGGGACTATATGGGATGCTGGGAATTGAACTCAGGTCAAACCTTGGTTGGGTGACTGCAAGGCAAACACCCTACTGCTTGCTGTGCTATCTCTCTGGCCCCTTGATTAAGTCATTTTAAAAAGGCTGTTTTATTCACCTCTATAGTCCCTGTGCCTACCACAGTACCTGAAGTACAACATTTGTTATTCTTATGCAATTTATATGTAATATAACATATAATACTGATTAAATTAAGCAGCAGAGTTGGGTTTCTAAATCAAGTTTTTTTTTGTTTGTTTCTGGCAGAAATCTTACATTTCTCTGTGCTACTTTTTTCCCCCCAAACATCTTGAATCTAAAAAATGTGAAAATATTTGCCAGATCTATTTCTGTCTATCACTAACTAAAGTACAGGCAAATAAACAACTATCTCCATGAGGACTTGGTTATTTTGTGTATGGAGTTTCCTTATCATTCTGCCACTTTGCTCATCAGAAAATTTGTGGCTCACTAAATTTATACTCAGTTTATACACATTTTTATATCCTTTCTATCTGTGACTTCCACAATGTAGCCGAAGAATCAGAAAGAAGTACATAGAAATAAGGTAGATTTTATTTGTCTGGCAGTTGACACTAAAAAAATGATGACATGATGGCAATTCATTTCATAGTATCATTCTGTAGTATCATTACCTCTGACATATTTATGGATAGGTATGGACCTTTCAGTAATCTTGTGAAATTTAATCTTGTGGAATCCAGCTAAAATTGGAGGTTTTTTTTTTAAACATAGCAAGTTCAATATAATTACAGAATTTTGTAAATGGAAGGATCTGAGAGATTATTTTACCCAGTACTTTGCTGAAGTTTCCATGAAGACAAGGAGAAGGCCAGGCAAGGTTCTCCCCAGACCATCTGGACTGGAAAAGTAGAAGCAAATTTCTTTTTTTCTTTTTGGGCCACACCTGGTGGCACTCAGGGGTTACTCCTGGCTCTGAGCTCAGAAATCACTCCTGACAGGCTTGGGAGACTATATGGGATGCTAGGCTCAAACCTGGAACTGTCCAGGGTCAGACGCATGCAAGGCAAATGCCCTACCACTGTGCTATCATTCTGGCCCCAGAAGCAAATTACTTGGTATTCCACCCTCTGATCTTTCCTCAGTACATTTGCTTTATTTCCCATTTAAACAAATCAGCTACATCATAGCTACTTACGTAGTGCTGGTAGTGCTTATCTTTATATTGCTTTAGTGATAAGCTTGTTCAAAGAAGGAAGGAAAAGGATGAGAAAAAAGAAAAAAAGAAACCAGCCTGTCTTGTTCAGGGCCATAAGGGGACTTGGTAAAAGGAACAATTAGGAGACAAGGTGATGGACTTGTGTTTGCAATGTAGTCTTGTAATCACACTCTGTTCTCGGAGAGCCTAAATGCTAACCAGGCTTATTTGTCCTCCTGGGGCCTGGATCCCATTCAACTCTGTTCCTAATTTAGTCTTAATGATTTCCCCAGCTTTGGTGTGTATTTTTCTGTGCTTCATTTTCGAAATATCATATGTAAATCTACTCCCTGCTTGAGTTTGCTTTAGTTTTGAAGCAGAGGGACAAGGAGTCTGGGTAAAAGAAGAAGAGGATTTTCTAGGCTTTCCATTTCAAGATTTTTATTTGAAATGGCAACCTGCAGTCTGTACTCCTCAAATGATGAGGTTTTTTTTGCATAGGAATTAGGATTCATCTGGGATGATTTGTTTTCACGGACAGCAAAGAGTTCTTTCCAGGAGGATCAGTTTGATAATATTTTAGCAGCTAGTGTTCTGAGACCAAATATAAACCAGTTATGAGAAACAGGAAGTGAACCTGACTGGTCTGGTTTATGCGTCCCTGGCAGTGACGCACATACAGAAATCAAAGTAGGAAAACAAGGTATGTGGGTACGTGGCCATGGATAACAATCCAGGATGCTACAGCACAAGTAGGAACACTTCTAACCGATTGCCATTCATTTGAATAACATGCCGAGAAGTTGGATTTCCACAGAACATGCTAGAGATTAGAGAGCAGGATGAGCTGGAGTTCCCTAGCAACAACAGCCTGTGCTTTTGAGACAGTCATTAGCCTTTTGGTTAATCCCACCAACCCCTTACTGTTAAATGGATGATTGACGGTTTAAAAAAAAAAAAAGAAAGAAAAGATGCTTTAGAAAGTGCTTTAAAATGTTCAGGAGCAAAATGCAAAGGAATAAAATAATAATAGTTAATAATAATAATAATGATGATGATGATGATGATGATAAAGTTGCCCTGAGCTCAGTCAAAAGCCTGGGTGGTCCTCAGCGCCCATCCTGTCCTGTTAGGAGGCCAATTCCTTGGGTAGCACCCAAGGGAGATGGAATTGCTCAGCTGAAGCCCTTCGTCCAGCCAGAGGCACTCAGGCCTCGTCCAGGCCCGGGTGTGACGTCTCATCTGTCAAAATCACAGTGTGCAAAGGGGGGTGAGATGGGTGGCGAATACGGGCAGTTTGTGGGGGAGCCGCACAACTGGAGTTGGAGGGGGGAGGTAGGTGGGAGAGAACATAATAGTTTCCTTTCTCCTTTCCACTGGATTAATCACGCTGCACCCCGGAGCTGGGGAAAGAAAGAAAGGGCAGCGAGGAGGGTAATTCTGGAGCTTTTTTTTTTTTTTTCCTTCTTCCCCTATTGATTCTTTAATTGCACCAGAGGCTGTTTGGTCCGAGGCCACAGGCCAACAGCCTTATTTTGGAGGCGTAAGAGAGAGCGGGCAGGCTTCCCATTCCCATGCCCTGTCCCTAGTGTTAAGCAAGACCATCCAGAGAGCGCAGCCTAGACGACAGGAATAAGGTCTAGGTTGACTTCTGCTACTCGGCCGAACCCCTCCAAGCGCCGGGAGTGTCGGGGGGTGGGGGGGCGCGGCTCCAACCCCCGAATCAGTGCCTCTAGCTCGGTCCGGGGTTCCAGGACTCGCCACGCCCGTGGGGGAGTCTGGTGCGAGCTGCGGGGAGATTCGAATGGAAATGACTAGGGCTCCTCATCTAGGGCTCGGGTCCCTTTCCAGCTCTCTAAGGGGGCTCCTGAATTTTTTTTTTGGGGGGGAGAGGGATGCGGGCGGTCTCCTGATTAGGAGACCGCTTGTCCCTCCTCCCCACCTAAGCCCCCCGGCGCGCTGCTCCCCCTTTCCCCTTGGCGACCACCTGCGCCGCCCCACTTACCATCGGCCCCGCGGGGAGGGCCCCGAGGTAGCGGAGCCCTCCCTGCTCCCCGGGCGGCTCTGGGGGAGCTCGGTGTTTGCCTCCAGCCCTTCGCTACCGGGGAGATCAGGTTCCTCCCCTCCTCCCCCTCCAGCTCCGGCCGCCGCCGCCGCCTCCTTCTTCTTGCATGACACAGCAGAACCGCAGCTGCTGCGGCAAGTCCCAACCATCCGCCCAGGAAGCGCCGCAACCCGGAGCCGGGAGGGGCCTGGGCTCGGGAAGGGTGGTGGTAGTGGGTGGGGGGGGGAGGTAGGGGTGGAGAGGGCGAGGCAGGGGCCACAGGCCAGGCCCTTCTGGTCCCCGACTTTGCGCTCAGCCAGGAGCTCGGAAAGAGAAGCAGGCTAAATGTCGAGCCTTAGAGTTCCCAACTGCTGGTGCTTTTGGCAGCAGACGGGATGGGATCAAGGAAAAGGAGGGGTGAGGTGGGGTGGGTGGGTGAGGGAGATCTTTGATGGGGACAGGGATGGGCAGGAGCTCGCAGGCAAAAGAAGGGGAAGAAGAGGCCGACAAGTCCAGGGCCAGTTCTGTGAAGGAGAATTAAGGAGGTCAAAGAGGTAAGAGGATAAAGTTGCCTTAGGAGGGAGGAAATGGGCGCTGGGGAAAGTGGGGTGATGCTGCTGCTGGTGGGTGTTTAAAGGGAGGGAAAAGACAGCAAGGGAAGCAGAGCTGGGAAATGTGTGTGGTGGTGGTGGTGGTGGTGGTGGTGGGAAGGAGTATTTGGGAAGGTCTGAGTTAAGTATTGAGCCAGAAACTGGGTTGAATTGGGAGGCCGGGCCTGAGAAGGGGAAAGGGTGGAAGAATTAGGTTTTAGGCTGGCAGGTATAAATGGGAGAGGGGGAGGTAGTGGGGGAGAAGATATGGATAAAGAAGAGGGGAGCAGAGATCTTTTATCATGGCTGATGAAGCTAGAGAGACAAGTCAAGGGAAAAACCTCCTGAGAGGTTGAACTACTGGCCCCCTCTTCAGTTGCCTGCGAAGTTTTCAGAATTCGACAACCCAAGCAGGACAGGGAGTTCAACTTTGAAATGGCAAAGCAGGAACTAAACCATTAAGAAATTAAAAAAAAAAAAAGATCTTAGATAATAGACTTATAGGACTAAATCTTGCAGGGCCACAAAAACTTGAAGGCAGAGCTTTGGGATTTAAACCATACGCCAAGGAAGGGGAGGGGGTTGTGATCTCAATAATTCAGGGTTAATAACACTTGAAAGCTGATGCTGCTGAAGTCGCATATCACTTGGCCCGAGGTCTTTCAAAGTTGTGTGTTAAATGCTTTAGTCAAAGGCTGGAAAGGATGGCAACGTGATTGGTTCAAGACAGAAGAATGCACATCCTTTCTATGTGCAACACATAGCATGGCTGGCTATGGTATGACTGGGGGGAGAGTATTTTTCCAGTTATTTTATTTCTCACCAATCATACTACGTACTTTACAGCTGATCGACCAGCTGTTTCTTACCATTTGAAAGAATGTGGTCAGAAAGTAATGCAAAAATTGCCACTTTGGTTTGTCTGTACCTTCCAGGTCATATCTTCGTACCTCACTTCCTGACACAAACAAGTTTTTACTGTTGTCAGCAACAAACCCTTAATATAGCTGCGGGAGAGAGAGAGAGAGAGAGAGAAAAAAAACTGCATTGCATTTTGTCTCCTGCAAGCAACATCCACAGTTACCGGAGGAATGTAATTCCAGAGAGCTTGAAAGCTGGTGGCGAGGGTAATTATGTCTCCAATGCCTGATTCTGTTTCTGTTATTCTTTTTTGCCATTCCCACCCCAGTGGTCGCTGAACTGATCAATTTTCCTTTTTTTGACTCTTAAAAAAAAAACCTTATTAGGGGGGGGGGGAAACCTCATTACTCTTGGGGGAAAATAAAGTAGGAGCCACGAAATGTCATTTGAACAGAGCGTGGGTTTGGTGACTGTAGGGAAGGATTTAAGGACGCTCCTTCTGTTCGCTTTTCCTATGTCATGAGCAAAAAAAAAAAAAAAAAAAAGGCAAAAAACCCCACGCATGCACCGACGACGCCACAGTTCCCGGATGCTGTCGCTTCCCCAGAGCTGGGGCTTTTTGCAGCGCCAGGAGCCCCTTCGGGATGCTGCTGCTGCGAGGGGCGCTCGGTGGGTGGTGGGACCGAAGATGCTGCTGCTGCAGCCGCCGCCAGTCCTCCTGCTCCTGCTGCTGCTGTTGCTGCTGCTGCAGTCACGTGGGAGTCCCTTTAAGTTTCCATAGAGAGGCCTCTCCAGTGTCACATGATGGACATGATATAATGAAACAACATTGTGGCGAGGAAAGCATTCGGGGAGCCCTCGGCTACGAAAACAAGTGAGTGCGACGAGGTGGCAGGAAAAGCAACTGCGCCACCTCCCCTGCAGCCCAGCGAGCCAGCGAGCAGAGCGGCGCGCACCAGCGCGCAGAGAAGTGGGCGACTCCGGAGTGGGCTGGGGGCGCGCAGACACTGGGGTTGGGGGTCCTCGGCTCCAGGCTGGGGTCCCCCCACTCACCCAGCCGCTGCCTGAGCCCCGGCTCTACCCTCCGAGCTCGAAAACAACTTTAGCCGGCACCTCTGGATCAGCGAGCTCCGCACCCATCTTCTCGCTCCTGGGGACCTTCTAGAAGAATTCGCTCCATAAATCTACGTGCGCATCTTTTTTTCCCCCTGGCATCTGGCTCCCCTGGATGGGCAGAAAAAGGGATCTGCCATGCCATCTGCCCTCCCCAGGTAAGTTCTAGAGGTGTGGGAGAGAGCCCAGGAGAAGAAGGGGTGGGTGGGCACGGATGTGGGTGTTGTAGGGCTGCCCGTGGAGGTGGGTGCCACGGCCCATCCTAGACAGGGTGGCACGGTGGTGGCCTCGCTGGTTTCCTCTTGCGCTTGCTTGCTTGCTTGGCACAAGCTGGGGGAGCCCGTGGCTACCCTCCCAGGGAAGGGGAAGGGTCCTAGCCCTTGAGGGGGGGGTGCTGAAGGGGTGCGGGAAGGTTAGAGAGCACCAGGCGATTGCGCACTGTTTCGGTTGCTAAGAGCACTTTTTTTGCCCCTGCTTGGAGGTGGCTGGATGCCCAAGTCGCTTTCTCCGGAGCTGCTGCCGGCTTGAGAGCGTGTGGTTTTTTTTTTTTTTTTTTCAATGTCCGCATTCCAGCTAATGTTGCGCAGATAAAATTCAAACTTGAGGTAAACAGAAGAGGAGGAGGAGGAGGAGGAGGTGGTGGTGGAGGAGGAGGAGGAGGAGGAGGGGAGGGAGGGGAGCCTGTTTCCATTCCGAGATCCCACCTCTCCACTCCGCCGCGGACACCAGCCTGGGTCCCGCACCTCGACAGTCCTCGCTTCATTCTCCCACGTACCCCACCTTGCAAGGCAGCCGACGAGAAATCAGGCGAGGTGCGCGCAGGGGGGGAGGCGTGGAGGGGGATAAAAAAAAGGGGGGGGGGGTTGCTGCTTAGAAGAAGACGCGTCATCAGAGGAAAGAAAAAACACCCTTGGCCTCTGGCTTGTCTCCCTGATTATTTTAAATTTTCTTCCCCTGGGAGAAGGGATGAAGGATAACCTGGGATGGACTCCCTCTGCCCATAGGACAGCGCTGCCAAGCCCGGACGGGCCCCAAGGCGGGGGGGGGGTGCCTGTCCCCTTTGCGCTCCTTTCCATACTTTCGGGGAGCGGAGCGTGTCGCTCCCAGCCCCACCTTCACCCCACGGTGCGCAGCTTCCCGAAGGCGGACGGGGACTGGGTGAAGGTGGGAGTGGGTGGATGGGTGGGTGGGCTGGGGGGTCTCCCGACTGCGTAGCAGGTGTTCTGGGGTGTGTGCGCAACTGCTGTCTTATTTCGGAAGTGTGACATTTGGTGGCACCACTAAGTTGGGGGCGGCTAGGCAGGCAGGAGGGTGGTCTTGCAAGCCAGCGAGGGAGAGCCCGCGTCTCCTTCGCCCTCACCCTCCTCCTTCGCTCCCCTGCTGCTGCTCACATGGGGGGGGAGAAGACTCCAGACACCCCCTCCTCAATCTCGCACCCACCCCAAGTCTGGTACGGTGCCCCCCCCAGTCGGTGCTAGCAAGGTCGGAGGCATCTCGCCGGAGAAGAAAAAGGAGTGAGTGGAGCAAAAAACGGGGCTTCTGACAGCTTGTAAATAAAAAAGCGCTCGCCTCCCTTCTTATCTCCCCGGCGGAAAATGGGGTCCGGGCAGTGGTCCCCGAGTGCGTGCGTGCCTGCGCGCGCGCTTGCGGGTCCGATCCTGGTTCGCCCGCTTGCTCTGCCGGGGAAGAGTTCGGTGCCCGGAGGAGGCGTTGGATGGATGGGTGGGTGGCTGGGTGGAGCCTGCGGAGGCGGCGGAGCCCCCCAAGATTTCGGGGGATGCAGTGCGTAATAACGGAGTCGTGACGGGGGGCTGACACGCAGCCCGAGCCTCCTCCCCACTGCCTCCGCCCTCCAGCCGTGGCGACGCTTTTATTGCAGCCAGCAGCCCGAGCGAGCGAGCCGTTGCCAGCGCTCCGGGGCCGGCCGGGCGCCTCCCACGCGGGGCGGGCAGGCGCGGGTGGGGGCCCGCTCCCCGGAGACCGTTTCCGGGCGGGCGGGCGGCTCCCCGGCTCGGAGCGCGGGCGGTAAACAGGGTGGCGCTCTCTGCCCTCCTCCCGCCCCCGGGCTGCCGGAGCGCGCGGCCCGGGAGCCCGGAGCGGCCCAGGCGCGGCGCACGCGCTGGCGGAGGCGGAGGCGCGCTCGCTCGCTGCCCGGGCAGCCTGCCCCCGCGCGCCCCCGACGCCTCCCCCCTGCGCGCGCCCGGCCGGCCCGGCGCGTCGCGTCTGTTTTTGTTTTGCTGGAGCCGCGTGCAGCTTGCGGGCGCGTGTCGCGTCACGTGCCGCGCAGGGAGGGGGCCGGGGCGCCGTGACGCGGCCGTCCGACCACCCTGGGCAGCCGGTGAGGCAGGGCCGGCCCAGGCGGGTTTGGGCTGCGACGCCCCGGACAGGGGGCCAGCCTCGCCCCAGGACTTTTTTTGGGGAGGCATTAGCTCCCCCACCCCACCTCACCCCACCACAGGGTGCCCGGTGTCGCCTCCACCGTGCGGGCCGAGGGGCGCAGCGCAGGGAAACCTGTACCCCGTGGTGGTTCCCAGTGGCCGTTAGCAGCCGCTGAACCTAAACCAACGCCCTGTCCGGACCAGGCCCAAGCCCATTAGGGGACTCGAACCCAGATCCAAGTTGTGTCTGTCTGCATACTGGTTTTTAAACTTAATAATTTTTTTTTTATTTTCGGTAGGATTTTTTTTGGGGGGTGGCTCAAGGGCCTTAAGCTAGAGGCAAACACTGTCCCTCTGAGCCACATTGCTGGTAGGCCCTGTAGGTATTTTCTGATGCCAGCCTGGGTTGTGACCTTTCTCCCTCCCACCCCTCCCAGGTAATTATTTATGGGCCCTATGAATGTCAGCTCCTCAGGCTTTGGGATTTGATGGAGTGAAAATTGTCCAAAGAGTGTGGCTTAGTGGGACTCTGGATGGAGGTTGCCCGTTGGCCAGACTCCTGAAACTGATTTTTATTTTTTGTTTTGCCCCCTCCTTTTAACAATTGGAGAAACTCGAGCGTGGGAGGTTATGGCAGAAAGGGTCAGTAGGGATTTCAGATCCTGAGCAGAGCCTGTAGGTGGAAGGTCCCATATGCCCGTGAGCTATTTGCAAATAGCCCTTTGCCAGAACCTCCTGCGAAAATATGACGAGGGCCTTTTGGTTGTACGCAAGCCAAACAGCTTCTATATATTGACGGTTGGTTTGTATTTCCTTCCACGAGGTTTTGCTTAGGTGAACGGGAGAAGAAATCCCTTGTCGAATTGCCCTGAAGATCTCTGGGCTATGAATGTGGTGGCGAAGGTCCTTGTACAGGTAGATAAGGAAGGGAACTTAAAGGTAGCAGTCTCTGTGGCAGTGTTTCTGGAGACTTCCCAAGATTTTACCAGAGGGGCTCTGGAGATCCTGCAGGTTGTGGAAAGAAGTGTGTGGGTGGAAGATGGATGAAGACACAGGTAGTGTGAGATAGGATGAAGCCAGAGTAATATTCAGGCAATATTCAGAAGTTCTGCCTTGGTATTTGGGGAGGAGGAAAGTTATGTGTTAGCCCAATGTAGTTTTGCTTCTGCCTGTAAAGGGATTTCATTTGGCCTCCTGCTCACGTAAACTTAGTGGCACTTGGTAGATGATGTGTGGGACAATCCCTTTGTTTTAAAACAATGTGTTTATTGGCATATTAGATATTTCTAACGAAGCTCAGGAAGCAGAAGTTGTCCTTCCCACCCCCTCCCCGAAACGAAAGGATTCCCGTCACAAAGTTTCTGTGAGTAATATGTATTATTATTAGATGGTACTGTGTCACAGGTTTTTTTTTTAATTTTTACCAGTGCTGTCAAATGATATTCGTCGTACAGCAGGCATGGGATTATTAATGCGTGTTCAGTTTTAGGCTGTGGCTTTTACATAATTTGCCCTTTGGTTTTAGAAGTTTCTGAAGACTAAAGGAAACTCTGTCATGAGCCAGCTGGCATAGGAGTGGCTCTCCTGTTGTCCTCTCTCTTTCCAGTGACCCCCAAACCGTTTTCCAATGTTGCCAAACATCTCTGCTGAAATTGCTGTATTGGTAACTTCTTCAGGAAATTTCTGACTTTCGAGAGTACTCAAAAATACTGTGTTACCTCCTCACAGCTTAGTCTCATGGCATTTATCACCACATAAAAAAAAATGTTTGCACACGTCGGACATCTCTGCTAAATCCTGAAGGTGCTATTGGTTATTGTTTAGCTGCATGAAACTGAGATATGCCTTGGTTCCTGCTTGTCTTTGCCTCTTTCACTTCAAGGCTCCAGGTCAGGCCCAGTTTGGTAAAGGAACAGTAAGGAAGCAGTCGAATGCAGCCACTTTTTCCTTTTATTCCAATTTTTTTCTCAATTGGTCAGTTGGATCATAGGAATTTCCTTAAGAAGATAGGTTCTGGGAAGTAGGCCTGGATTTACTTTTCCCCTTACGTTGGAAGGAAGAAATGTAGTTCCAGATACGTGAGGGATTTCAGTTAAATTTCACTAGAATCTTCTAATTTAGTATTTAAAGCCCTATTTGTGGAGTAGTACTGTCCTGTAGAGCTTTCGGAGATGATAGAAACTATTTCTAATATATCTGTGATATTTAAGTGGTAACTACTAGTTACTTGAGGCTGATGTGAACACTAAATGGTAGGGGGTGGCTAGTATAACACAAGGACTGATTTAAATAAATGTCAGTAGCAAAATGACTACCATATTGGACATACTGGACGGAGTATTTGCTTATATTTGTTTGTGTTTGGGGACTACAACCGGCCATGCTCAGGGCTTACAAATGACTCTGCACTTAGCAATTGATCCTGATGAGGTTTGGGAGATGTTGCGGAGTATCAGGAAATCAACCTAGGTCAGCCGTGTACAAAAACAAGTATGCTTGCTGTTAGTTGTATTCTCTCTTAAGTCCCTATATTTAATCTCCATGTTTAGCAGATAAACATTTAGGCCAAGTATTCTGCCTTTAGAGGAAAATCCTCCTCACTTTCTTGGAGGGGACCAGGCCTGTTAGTACTTGGGAGACAACCATATAGTGCCAAATGATAAACATTGGGTCTTCCTCAATGAACATATGTGCTCCAGCCCCTTTCAATGATCTCCTTAATCTCTAAAATAAAACTAAAAAAATTTTTTATTTTTTAATTTGGAAGCTTGGTCTTCCAAATAGGAGGCCTAAGGGTCCTTCAGTGCTTAAACTCTGCAATTTTAAGGGATTATACAGGCATCCAATGGTGCTTGGGGCATTCTAGGGCAGTACTCAGTGATGCTTGGCTGATGGGGGAATCACATGGTACTAGGATTGGTTCAAGAGAGGCCACATGCAAGGTCTGGGCCTTAACCCCTGTACTGTTTATTTGAAAAACCTTCATTTATTTTTGCCTTAAGTGCTATCAGAGTATAAACACTATAGGGTGGTTATTTTTCTGATGTGAAGCCTTCATCTTAGAGTATGTGTATCTCCTGTGAGTTTCTTGTAATTTTCTTTTCCCCTTTCAGGAGCAAAGGATAGTAATACAGGTTATTTACAAGTATTAATAATTACATTTACAGCAAATGATTTTGAGCTCTTGTGTATGAATTAAGTAGAATTTCTTTAATTTTAATACATCTTTCAAATGGATTATAAGGATCAAGGGCTATATTTATGTGCTGCTGCCCAGTTTATCTTTGGCATCTGATAGAAAGCCTAGTAGGAATGATAGCTCCAAACTATTCATTCATTTGAATGAATGTCAAGTTTCAAGTATATTTTAATGAATATATAGTTAATTTGAATGAATATAAAAGGAATTAACTCCTCTAATCTAGTCGCAGAAGGTTAGAGCCGTAAGTCAGGTCTAGAACTCTGCTGAATTGACAGCTCTTCCAAGGACAGACTGTCCAGAGAGACATTGCTGTTAACACAGTGATTTTGATTTCTGTGACAAGACCAAAGCAGAAGCTGATACCTTTACTTGGTGACAGATAATAAAAATAGAGTATTAAGTATATTTGGTGCTTAGGTCATAACAGAGCAAGTTGAAAGTTTTAAATTAAATCGAAGCAGTGGTTTCTATTGCTTTGTGATTCTTCTTTGGAAGAAATGAAATCATGCGCCAGTTTGTAAAGTAGAGGGTGAAATATTGGCTCAGTAGGGCACATGACTAATATGTATGAGGCCCCTAACTTGATTCCTGGCAATGCACACATATGCACAGAGTAATTACATATGTTAGTGGAGTCAGAAAAGGACTGAAACTCTCAAGTGTGCCTTGACATTAAGAAAAAAGCTTCCATGCGAATAACAGGAATAGAAGCATTATAATTGTAGCCTCTAAGCCTTAGTCAATGGTGATTCTAACACCCAAGTCATAAACTTCTCAAAAAGGCTATTAGAGATATAAATAGAAACAGATTTTTTGTGTGCAGTTTGCCACTACTAGACTTTGAAATTTTTAGGTAAAAAGGTAAGAGATCCACCAAACATCTGTTTAAAGGAGGGCCCAAGGCTAAGTTGCATATTTATGTCACTGGCTGTATATGCTCTCAGGGTGGCTGCTTGGTGTGACCTGGTGCTTGGCCTGAGCTCTGGGGAAGATGCTGCAGGCCTTCTACCCTTAGTCCTGCACCTCCTTGTGGCACCTGCGGATGGAGTTAGGCCTCTTCCTGGCTCCTAGGACACAGGACTCACTTCTATCCTGATACCACTGTGTGTCTACACATTAAAATTAATATCAGAGTGGCACCTGCAGCAACTGAAAATATAAGTGTGGCCTGAGAAGAAAAACCCATAGGATAATACCTTGAGATTATTTGTGTGACAGTTTTGTCTTTTATTTATTTATTTATTTATTTTTTTTTTGGTTTTTGGGTCTCACCGGGCAGTGCTCAGGGGTTACTCCTGGCTCCAGGCTCAGAAGTCGCTCCTGGCAAGCATGGGGGACCATATGGGATGCCGGGATTCGAACCGATGACCTTCTGCATGAGAGGCAAACGCCTTACCTCCATGCTATCTCTCCGGCCCCTGTCTTTTATTTTTTTTAATAGCAGTTTGTGGCCTTAGTTCTTTTATTACTTTTTTTGAGGGCTTAGAGTGTGACCCTCTTTGGTGGCATGCACACACACACACATACACACACATTTCATAATAATGTTTATTGCATGTTCATTCAGTCCTGCTGTAATTCTCAAAACCAAACCCAAACCCAAGCATAACTAGTCAAAACTTTCCCTAAATTGGGTATTCTTAATGAGGTAGCACCCATACTTATATATTCAAGAGACTTCACAGCTTGCTGCTCTTTAATCCTGTTGTTTTCTTAATCCAATGCTTTATACATATACAGCTACAGAATACAGTTGCTGGTTCCTTAATGACATGATTCATGAGTTGAGTTGAGTTAGTTGTTTTCCCTCTGGTTGCTGTGTCTCAAACCTAGGGTCTTCATACCCGAAGTTGTGCATTTTACTCCTGAGCTGCTTTCTGATGCCTCCTTACCCCATGGTGAAATGGCTTTACAGAAACAGTTTTTCCTCTAGTCTAAACTTTCTGGCTTTGTGCTCACAGTTGGCTTGGCTATTCACCACCTGAAGTCCTCTGAGCTGGGTAGAAAGCTGTTGAAGTACCAGGAGTCTTCTGAAAGGGATCCTGGCCCAGTGAGTTACTCTATCTAGTGTGTGTTTGGTGGGGACAGGAGCTGATAGGGATGCCAAGGTATGCTAACAGGTGGTGCTCAGGCCACCTGCCAGATGAAACTAGACTCCCGGGGGCAGGAGTCAGGTGGCCTCAAAGTTTGAAGTGAGTTAAAGTGAGATGTGGGAGTGTGCTAGTGTGCATGAATTTATGGGAGAAGGAAAATGATTGTAAGGTGGTGGGAGACTTCACCTTGTCGAAGATTAAGGGAATAAAATAGGAGAAAAGGGTTTAGGAGTAGGTAAAGGGGACAACGATGCCAGTTTTTCCATTCTAAATGTAAAATGCGTGCACGGGCATGCGAGTGTGGGTAATTACATAACAGTACAGGCCTCTTTGTTAGGAAATAAACGAGTTTTCATTTTCATTTCTGGCGTACACTGCAAAATATCACCAGATGTTGTTATTGACTTCTCTCAAATGCCTTTCCAGAGTTATACCCAGGACTCATGGAGTGCTTACTTTTTAAGATTGTTTTGAGGTTATTAGTTTAAATCACTTTGGAGGGACACATGACGTTTTTCTGGCAGTATTTTCATAGGCTAGGAAATACATCTTCGATGCAGGTTGTACAGGCTGGCTAAAGTGTGAATCTTCAGAGTTGATGTAGCATCTGTTTGAATGACTGTTGATGCATCATTGATACATCATCCTATTTGGTTGACTTTGACCTAGATTTTAATCTACTCTTTGCTTCTTTGCAAAGAATGTGATTTGCACTTTAGATCTCAGTCATTTCTAGACTCGAACATAACCTTCTAACTTGATCTAGGCAGCTCTGCTTGAATTCTCTAGAAGGTGACAGCTGGAGATGGGGATTGGTGACCTCAGATTGGAGCCTGGGGTTGAGTATGGGTCACTTTTGTTTTGTTTTTAAACCTCCTGTGTAATCCCCATCCTACCTTCTTTCTTAAAGAGAGAAAGCTTCTTGAGCTTTAGAGAGTCAAGATCCTGAGTTTGTATTCCATAACACGCCAGCTGGTGAGATGTAATTTCTGCCCACACCAACTCTCCCCATGATTTCTGACTTCTTATACTGATTTTAGTTGGCCAATCCTTTCTTCCACTGTATGTATTTACTTTATGATTCTGTGGCCTCGTTTTCCTCAACTTAAAAATTTCTTCTTCTATGCCATGTTTGACCTGTAGTTTGGTAGACCATTTTTGATCTCTCTCTCTCTTTTATTTTCTCTCTCTCTTTTTTTCTCTCTCTCTCCCCGCTCTCCTCTCTCCTCTCTCCTCTCTTCTCTCTTCTCTCTTCTCTCTCGTGTGTTCCCCATGTAGGAGTGATATTTCTTATTCCCGAGTCTCCTTGGAGAGTCTGTTGGCCCTTCTTACTAATCATCATCACACAACTGAACCTGAACATATAACTTTAGAAATACGGTTGACTTGGCTATGACAGGTGATGCTGTTGCTTATATGTGTGATGTAGGTTGTAGGTGTCCTCGATGATGCTGAGATTCACAATGGGGCTTTTTGAGAGCCTTTTTCTTACTCATTATTTCTTTTTTTTTTTTAATTTTTTTTGTTTTTGTTTTTCTTGGGCCACACCCATTTGATGCTCAGGGGTTACTCCTGGCTAAGCACTCAGAAATTGCCCCTGGCTTTGGGGGACCATATGGGATGCCGGGGAATCGAACGGCGGTTGCGATCTTTCCTTGATTAGCGTTTGCAAGGCATACACCTTACCTCTAGCGCCACCTCACCGGCCCCTACTCATTATTTCTTGCTCAATACACAAAATTCTATTCTTGTGAAGCTGCATGTAGCCCTTGTCCCTGAGAGTATTTTTTTCCCCTAGTTCCAGGGGGATTTTTGTGAGTACTGCATCTTCCTGTGATGTTCACAGCTCTACTAAAGTTGCTTAGTTGTTCATTGCCAAGGCCATCACCTTTGATTTGCTTTCAGTGTTTAATGTATCATGTGTTCATTGCACATTTTGTTCATTTTCTAAAAGCTTAGCTAAGGCTCTCTGCTTGTGTTGTTTCCAGAAAGTCATTCCTTGACATGATAGGAATAGTTCTTAGTGGCACACATTTATTTTTAGTTGCTTATACTTTTTAGCTCTTCAGAATTGAATAGCACCTACTTTTTTTTTTTTTTTTAAAAATAGATTGCCCTTCCCATATCTTCTATTTTTAGTAATTATCTCCTAAAAATGCAGACATTCAGTAACAAATGAAAAGTATTTTTATGGAAAAATGTCATTCAGTTTTTCTTTGGATTTTTGACTTTGAAATTTGTGGTCTGTTTTATACCTTTTGTTCATACGTGAAAAATTACTGTGCAGGTTTCTCCTGTTTTCAGGAAAAAGATAACTAAATTCTCATCTCTCCCACTTACTTGAAAGCAGCTAAAAATTAAGATTGCTTCTGCTATTTAATTCTGAATAAGTACAGTCTGCTCTTTGCAATCTATCTTTGTTACTGTCTAACTAGCAGTTTAAATAAAAATCTTTATATACTTAATAAATTGGCAATTATTTAGCCATTTCATATATTCTGCACCATCTTTTCAAGATACATGTTTTCAGTACTAAAAGATAGTATGAGATTCTAAACATCAGAAATCATCCAACAGATTTTGCTTTAATAAGAATTTTAAAGTGGTTTTTCCCTGTATAAGAATTCATGTACTTTCATATGATTCATGTATTCTTATGCCTGAGAAGCATTTTATTTATGTTGGGGTGGAGGAAGTAATGGTGGCATGATGCCCCTAGACACTGAATATGATGGATGGTTCCAGTCCTATTAATAACCCAGGGATGCGGGGCACCTCATATTTGAGGGGTGGTTGTAGTGGTGTCCTAACTGGAAATGCCCTTCTTTCAAACTTGCATTATTTTTGGAGAGTACCAGTGATTTAAAAACACTGAATTACAAATATATTACTCATTGAAATGTCATTTTGGGTCTCTACTGTTAGAGTGAAGAGATCCAAACTGGGAAGATTATTCACCAGGAACATGTCAGGTCAGGCTGTTCCAGGTAAACAGTCTAGTGTGTTTGGGATTGGAGCGATTTGGGGACTGTTTTCATGCTTTGGCTTCCTCCTAATGCTTGCAGGGAGTTCTTGGAGCAGGGACAAGTAAACATACCCTCTCTGGGCAAACTTTCTGTCCAAAATGAAAGAAAAGAAAATAAGTGAATAAAAGCATTGGAAGGTTGGGGGGGGGGTCTCTGCAAGTTTTATAGTATCTGGCATACCACAGCCCTGGAACATTGATTAGCCATTTTAGACCATCCTTGTTTTTTCTCTCTCTTCCATTCTTTTCTCTTCATCATCCACCCCTTTAAAAATAAACATGACAACTCTTCTGTTTGTCCTTTTCCCTTTTCTTGCCTCTTCCTGAATCCCCTCACTCCTGTGTGACTCTGCTGTTGAAGTTTTCTATGGTCCATAAAATATCGTGCTGGTGCAGATTATCTCAGAAGACTTTAATATTTGTATGTTGCATATTAGTGGAAAATAGATCAGATGTGAACATCCAAAGTTTGCATATTTAAATGGGCATGTAAGTAAGTTTGAGATTGAAGTTTGAATTGTGCTAAAGACGGTTTTAATCCCCCCCTCCCCAAATCTAGGTAATAGTAATGTGATAACATTTTGGGATACTTTTCTGTTTAAAAATTTTTTGGTAAGGTTTAGATTAAAGCAATCTTTTCTAATTGTTTAAATTTTTATCAGAGTGTTTAATTAAAAAATGCAAGTCAGATTTATGTAAATTCTACAACTACTTGTTCCTTCCATATTAAGAATCAGTATATTCTTTCTAGTTATAAGGGTCTTCAAAGCTAATTTATTTCAGACTTGGAGTCATTTTATGAACTTTTAAATACCTTGTTAGCGACATCACTCACAGCAGTACTCTCACTTATTATGACCACTGCTTTTTTAGATAGACAGAAATATAAATCTATGAAGTTTAGAGGTAAAGAGAATAGGTAGAGAAGACTGAATAAAGAGTTTGAGTTTTAAACCTAGCTACAATTACTAGCTATTAGAAGCTGGACTAATTGTTTAACCAATTGGATCTTTTCTGGAGAAGGCAAGGAAAAATGAAGTATGTATCCTGTTGTCCGAATTTGTACTTTCAGTTTCTTATTTCAAGTAGACACGAAGACTTCGTTTCCTTGTTTTAGGAGATGCCATTTTTCTGTTAAGTGACTCAGCTTTTCCAGAGTGGAGACCTGCGTGATTGGCTTTCGGGATGGTGGTGTTTCTGTATTGAGGTGCTTCTAGCCTCCCTTTGATCAACTGAAGTGAACCCACATTTAGAGGCAGGTTCCTGTTTCATGCTGATGGAAGATGGTGGAAGAGCCCGTGCCAGACCTGCTTATTCCCTTGGACATGTAGTTGCGAAGATATATTTTAAGTTGTTCACAGACAGTGACAGCTTGAGAGGAATGTCAGATATAGAAAATTTACCCACCTACCCTCACTTGCAGAGTTGCTTTACTTGGGTTTGGGATTGAGAGGACTCTTCCTTTTCCAGTAGGATAATCTGGGATTGTGTCTTAGAAAAGTCACATTCTTGTGATGTTCTGGAAGGATGAGTGAAAGGGCCAGAGATGGCTGGCCCTGCTCTTCTGAGAGGCCTGGAACAGTGACCTTGAGACCTTTCTTCATTGTCTAACAGTCGAACCCTGCCCTGGCCACTTTGAGTTGTTGGAAGAAACCCATTTTTTAACAGCAGTACCCTTCACTATGTCTTGCTATGTGCATGATATTGAGCAGTTGCTATGACAGAAAAATGACTGGCTGGTGAGAAGCTTTAATCTCTAGGTAGGTTTCTAATGTTTCAGCCATGTAATGATGAGGTAAATTTCTGACTTCCCCCCAACAATGCCTTAGAGTCAGCTGCTACAATTTTTGCCTCTTGTAACCCATTTTTGCCCTAGAAATTTTTGGGTGACTTTAGTCTGGTTTATAGGTATAAAAGTGATAAACAAATAAACCTTTTTGGTGACATATACAGTAAAAAATTCCAGTTTAAGAACTAGGATGTAGGAGCCGAAGTGATAGCACAGTGGTAGGGTGTTTGCCTTGCACATGCTGACTTGGGATGGACTCGGGTTTAATCCCTGGCATCTCATAAGGTCCCCATCCCCGAGCCTGCCAGGAGCGATTTCTGAGCATAGAGCCAGGAGTTACCCCTGGGTTACTGGGTTGCAGCCGCTGGGTATCCAAAAACAACAACAAAAAAACAATAAAAAAAGAAACTGAGGTGTAGAAAAGAAGGGACTGAACAGACTGGGGACATCTTTATTTATTGGAGAATTGAGTGGTTTGAAGAAGCCTCAAATTAGGACACCTTAATTACTGGCCTTTCATTTAGGGGTCAAGTAAGGGGCACTGTAGTGATGCTATGATCATAGGTTTGGCTTTTGGCAAACAACCAGGGCATGTTTTTACAAGGGTCAACTGTATATGAAGACCTTTTGGAAGTACTTGAGTCTTTTTACCTGAGTTTTAATAAAACTTTTTGTTTTAGAAAATGGGCCAAGAATTCCTGTCCAGCTTAGCTCAACCTGCCACAGTGCTGGTAATGCTTGGCAAGGTGGGGTGGGGGGAGGCTTTGCTCTTGGGTCAACAGGGTGGTGGTACTTCAGATCAGCTCTACCTACTATGTAAGCTATCCCTGAATCCACATTTTTTGAGGGGGGGAACATTTAAAATCTTCAGAAAAGTTATGCTAGGGGCACAAAAATACCCTTCATCTTGATCAGTGTTTTCCCAGTGGATGAGTTTTGTACCTCTCCTGGGATAATGGAACAACTGGGAGAGGGCAGTAGTCACGTCAGGTACAATTGGGGACGATATATATATATTTTTTTTTGGTTTTTGGGTCACACCCGGCAGCGCTCAAGAGTTACTCCTGGCTCTGTGTTCAGAAGTCACTCCTGGCAGGCTTGGGGGACTGACCATATGGGATGCCAGGATTTGAACCGGGGTTCTTCCTGTATTGGCTGCATGCAAGGCAAACACCTTACCACTGTGCTATTGCTACAACCCCTGGGGATGATTTCTATTTGTTAAAGTGAGCTGACTTCTGTGGATGGATTCTGAATAACATTTTAAATTTCTGAAACAGGGGCATTAGGCCAAGTAAACTTGGAATCTCTGTCCAAAGGGAAAAGGAGATTACTTACCAGTAAAGAAGTCATACACTCACAACTAGTATGTTGGGCAACCCCAGAATTGGTCTATTCATTTTTAATGTTGTTTTGTCACATGCTCTCACCTTTGTGTGTGCATATTTTGAACAAGATGGGATGAGTTTAGATATTTCAATATTTGCTTAACTGCTTGGATAAATTAGCAAATATCATGACACTTTAACTTGAACTATCAGAGGAGGACTTCCTTCTTTAAAACCACAAAACGGGGACCAGAGCGATAACACTGCATGTAGGGCATTTGTCTTGTGTACAGCCAACCTGGTTCAGTCCTCACCATGCCATATTGTCCCTGAGTCCTCAGGAGTAACGTCTGAGCTAAGAGCCAGGCATAACCCATGGGTGTGGCCCTTCAGCCCCCTAACCCCCCCACTTCAAAAAAACAAAACAAAACAAAACATAGAAGAGCAGTCTAGCTATGACATAACAAAAACATACTTAAAATTGGGAGTCAAATGTATTTCTGGCTTTATGAAAATCAGGGAGATTTGTCTGACTTAGGCATAATGGATAAGTTGGTGAGACAAGAGTCTAGAGACAGAGAAACATAGATACATAAGAACCCATGGGGCCAGAGTGATAGTACAGCGGTAGGGCATTTGCCTTGCATGTGGCCGGCCCTGGGATGGACCCATGTTTGATCCATGGCATCCCATATGGTCCACCGAGCCTGCCAGGAGCTATTTCTGAATGCTGCCTATGGGGCCCCAAAACAAAGCAAAACAAAACACACAAACTCATTAAAAGGAGGAAGCCAATTTTATTATGACATGCTATATTCTTAGAGATGCATCCTTAAGAATAAAATATGTAAATATGTAAAGTATGTAAAAGAATTTGTTAGAAACATCTGTCCATGTAGGTATATCTCTGTCTCTGAAGGTTGGGAATTAATGTTAACATTCTATAAGGTGTTATTTTCTTCAAGAGAAGGATTTAGGTAGCTGGAGAACCTGAAATACCCTTAGTACTTTGGAATTTTTAACTATTTGAATATATTACTTATTTATAAATAAAGATTAAATAGGTCAACACAGACTTAGGACATCCTAATATGCAAGAGGACATTTATGTATGTCCTAGGAATTCAAAGAATGAAACCTAAAGCAAAGACTGAGAAACACTTTTACTTTCTCTTTTGAATGGATATGTACTCCTTGTGTCCTTTAATAGAAAGAAATGTTCATAATATGAAAGTGATTTTCCCCTCAGGAACTGCGAATATGAAGTGAGGTTTTTGTTTTGAGTATCAAATTTTCTAAAAATCTGAGAATTTCCTACATAACAGAGGAAGATGTAGGCATCTATGCCTTTTGGAAATTAAAGTATTGTTACTTCCTCCAACAATGAGAAATAGAGAACTTTGTAGGTTATCTTGGTAGAAAATTACAGAAGATGACATGGGAATCAGTTGGTGGTAAATTTTTTTTCTAAATGATGGTACCAAAAAAGTGGCGAAGAAGAAATGAACATTAAGGAATAAAATCTGACTGTTAAAAAGTATTTTTAAAGACAGGTTTCTGGATTCATTGAAGATTATAGGAAATTATAGATTATTTGAGAGAAAATCTTGCTGAGATTTTATTAAATCTTATTAGAATTTTATTAATTAATTTAAATTTTATTAGAATATTTAATTTTATTAAATTAGTAATTTTTAGGCAAGCTTGCCTGACATAATCTTAAAAAAATTACTGTTATCAGTGTTTTTGATATATGTTGCATGAAAGGTTAAAATTAATTTCAGAGTTAACTCAGCCACAGTTTAATTCTAGCTTTGTATGCTTAACACAAAGTTATTGATTGTTACTTAGTGCCTTTTCTCTTGAAGGCCAATGTTTATTAATCAGCGAGTGCTGAGTTGCTCCCAGTGTCCATTAGACATCCCTTGGCTAATGGAGACAAATGGTCTGCCTTTGATAGATACCTCTGAAAGTTAACATTTCAACAGGAGGAGTGAAATTGCTGTCTGGGAGGGAGGCCACCTATTGCTCAGGCAGGCTTCAAGAGAAGAGGAGCTTTGGCTTTCTTTGGATCAAGTGTTCAGACTGTAACCCTGCAGGTGAAGACATGTTATTTTTATTAACTCTTTCAGAATGGATGGGGATCGAGACTGAACCAAGCTGACTCAGCCGAATGGGCAACTGTTATTTGCCTTGAGACATAGACCTTGTTGAATGGATAGGTTTAAGTCATAACTTGGTGACAAGGGAAATAAGATGGAGAAGAATAGCTTGCTTCCATGCATGGGAATTTTGATAGGGGACTTTTTATTCCAGGAACTATTCTATTCTGTCTCACAGAATTAGAATATAAAATTAGAACATCTTGGGGCTAGAGAAAGATAGTACAGCCAGCAGGGTGGTTTGCCTTGTAGGTGACATACCAGGTTCTACCATTGGCATTGCATATGGTCTCCTGAGCCCTGCCAGGAGTGATCTCTGAATACAGAACCAGGAGTAATCTCTGAACACTACTAGGTGTGGCCCCCAAACTAAAAATAAATGATTGATGAGAACTACAAGAATATTGCAAAGCATTTATTGTCTATAAATTTTTTCTATAATGACATTCTCTCCCTTTATCACCTGCATTTTCTTGTCCTCTTTATTATATGTATGCATATCATTTTTCTTTTCTGAATCATTTTAAGGTTTTCCATACATGATGCCCATCACCCCTAAATCTTTACCTCTAATTCCATAAGAATTCCTTAAAAAATCTAGATCACATAGTTCTGTAGTCAAGCATTGCCTAATAAAACTGGGCTTCTAAAAAAGAAATAGGATAACAAATAGGATAAAAAAGGAAGAAAAAGCTTATATAACTTAATACTTTATAAATTTATATTGTTCATAAATTTTAATCTAATATCTTGGTTCACCAGTTTCCCTACTACAATTCTTTATAATATTTCTGTGGTATGAAGTTTATTTTAGGATCATATATTTACTTGTCTGCTCAATATGCTTTCATTTTATCACTTCAGTTTTTTTCTTTTATTAAATTGACTTTGGGGGGGGGATTTAGGGCAGAGTATTTGGGGCAGGGCACACTTGTCGGTGCTCAGGGCTTACTTTTGGCTCTTCACTCAAGGATCACTTCTTGGTGGTGCTCAGGGGACCATTTTAGATGCCATGGATTGGACCTGGGTTGGACACTTTCAAGGTAAATGCCCTAACTGCTGTACTATTTCTCTGGCCCTAGAATCCATCCTTTTCTATTACCAAGAAGTTACTTAATTTATGTTTGTTTCCATCATTAGGTTCAGGTTATATATTCTCTGCCAGAGCTTTCTCCACCCCCCCATTTATTAAGTTAATTCTTTTTAAAAAATCAGGAAATAACTCAGATACAATGATAGTTATCTAAGTACAGACCTTAGTCAGTTTCCGTCAATTATCCCCCAAATGTCTTTATTGTAAGAAAACCCTGAATCATACCTAACATCTGTCTCCTTTGATCTAGAATGGTTTCTTCGTTTCTGGTTGTGTATCGTGGCGCTGACATTTTTAAAGCATCCTGGCCAATTATTACATAGAATGTCCTTCATTTTGCAAAGGTTTGTTTGAAGTTTTCTCAAGATTAGATTCAGGTTTTGCGTTTCTGGCAGGAATGCTACACGAGGGACATTGTGTTCTTCTCACTGCATCAGAGTCAGAGCCACCTGAGGTCTGTTTGACCCTCTGCTATTGAGATTAACTTTGATTGGTTGCTTAGAGCCTGGTCATCCAGGCTAGTCCAGACTAAAGTTATTATTTCTCCCCTTCAAACATTATCTATCTTGTTGATACACCTCAAGCTTTCATCCTAGCTCTAAGAACTCATGGCTGATTCTTGCTCAAGTCAGGGAGAGAGGCACTGGTATGGCATTACTCAGGGTTTTCTCCTGGCTCTTTACTAGCCCCCTGGAATAAGTGACATCTTCCTATTAGCAATGGTGGTGTTATTTGATATAGTCATTCTCCTTTCACAAGTTGACTTCCTTCTCCAAGTAAAAATATTTTTTTGTCCTTAATCTCTATGTATTAATGTAGACTCCGTCTTATCACTATTTTGTTGCTCAAGTTGTCATTGATTTCCTTTGGTCATCATTATTTTGATCCATCAAGTTGTCAAGAGCTTATTCAGAGTGACTTTTGTGTCCTTTTGGCACACTCTTTCCATCCTCCCCACATCTGTACTGTCTGGGACAGAATGAGCTGTTTGTATACTTTTTCTGCCTCTGTCCTGGAGGTAGCCAGTTCTGCAGTGACCTCTGTATGAAAGAGAGTGCCTCTGTCTTCAGAGCTGGGCTAAGAGTGAGCTAAGACTTTTCTCTTATTTACTTCCTGCCAACTTGATAGTTGTGAAATAGATCTTAGTGCAGTTTTAAATTACTACTTATTTAGAAACAAAATATGCATTTTTCTTATGTTTAGCAGATATATGTATATTTGTATTATTTGCATCTTTGTCCTTATTATGTCCATATTCCTCAGTTTTAGGAATTCATGAAACTGTCTGATCTCATTTCATATGTTGTGTTTTGCTATTTCTCATTATGCCATGCAAACAAAAAAAATTAGAGCTGGAGAAACTGGTACAGGGTTCAAGGCACTTGCCTTGCATGCATGAAACTTACCCAAGTTCAATACCTGTATCACAAATAGTCTCTTGAGTATTTTTGGGAATGGGCCTCGGGCATAAAGCCAGAAATACTGCTGCTAACATCTGGGTGTGACCCTCTTCAACATTTAGTTGAATTGATCAGTCTTAGCCTGTTGTATTCATCCTGATTTTGAGCCAGTGTCACACTGCCAGTGTGAATTTCCTTGTATCAAGATTAGAGAACGTACCATCCTCAGTACCCTAGTATTTATGTGACTGTTCTGTTTTATGCTTAAGCCTTTGATTATTTTGGAATCTGTTCTTGTGTATGATCTAAAACATAGATCTATTTTTATCTTTATAAATGACTGACCAGTTTTAATCATTTATTAATTCTCCGTTTTTTTTTTTGCCTCAGTGGTTTCAGATGTGCCATATAACATATATATAACACTTAAAGTTCCATTTGTATTTAGATCTGACTTTGAATTTTATTACTCTAGTTGTTTGTATGTCTACTCATAGGCGACAAACCTGCTGTTCATCAAAGCAACTTTCTAATACAAGTAATTTCTGGAAGTAGTAGGTCTTCCCTCTACATTGTAGACTTTTTCTTACATTCTTGCACATTCATTTTCAGTATGAGGTTCAGAATCTATTGTCTAACTTTGTCAAAATGTTTAATTATTTTATGTATAAGAATCACATTACATTTAGAAATTAACTTATGGTGAACTGTCATTTTTAATCATTTAATTACCAGGGTTACAAGGTTGTTTGTCATAAAGTTGGTGTTTTTTTTTCCTCACAATTGCAAACTTGTTCATGACTCAGTTCCAGTCATTGAACAGACATTTTTATTATGTTGGCTTGTTTCTTCAAATAAGCAGTATCTGTTAGAGTCATCAGTATTTCTCAGATAGCATTTCACATTTGTTGTTAAATTTATTTTTAAATGCATTTTTTAAGATTTTTATTGAAACCATGGTGATTTACAAAGTTCTTCATAGTTGTATTTCAAATGTACAATGTTTCAGGACCAATTTCACCACCAGTGTTGACTTCTTTCCACCAGTGTTTCTAGAGTGCATCCCATGCTACCACCCCCTTGCTCCCAGCCTGCCAGCTATAAATATGGGTTATTTTTTTTTTAGTGAAGTTTGCTTTTATTCATTTTTATTTCATGGAGATCTGAGTAGGACTGTACATGAGACCTTTTTTTTATTTGAAATATCAACCCACGTTAGTTTGATGAACTCCCCCTTAATTTTATTCAATATTATTGCTGATTTCCCTTTTACAAATAATGTAATGGAGAATAGCCTTATACCATTTTTTTTTGCTTACTTGTATTAATACGTCTGGTAAAACTGATCCTTGGGCATGGCATTGATTATTTAAAGTATATTTTTAAAAATATAGCCTACCAAATTGCTGTCGTAGACACATTTTTGAAGTCATGCAAGCTTTATGCATACCATTGTTAAGACATTCAGAACTTCAATTTTTAGTTTATGGGCTGCTCTGGCAGTGCTTAGGGTTTCCACCTGACTCTGTGTTCAAAGATCACTCTGAATGGGTCTTGAGGGATCATACATCCAAACCTGGGTTGGGGTAACTTGCAAGCCAAACTCTATACCTGCTGTAATATCTCTCCAGCTCCCTTCATGGAAAACTTTTTAAAGAGCTATCATGAAAGTTATAAAATGTCATATCTATGTAGCCACTTATATGGAGAATATAAATTAAATTTGGAAATTTGGAAAATCTGATAGATGTGTACTTATAGTTACAAAACTAAGTCATTTCTTTGGCAGCTATATTTTTGAATTGGGTATAAAATGTTGAGTCTAGTTGAGTACAAAGCAATGGAATATAAAAATAGTGAGAGTAAAGTAAAGGCAGAAGTTGAACATATGATGTGAGGTCAAATAGTGCATTGTGTGTGTATTCAGAGATCAAATAAGGGCAGATAGTGCCCTTGAGTGTCCCCCAAATTGGATCTAATCCATTTGATAGTAGAGAACTCTTTGAATTAGTTGTCTGTTGCCATTAGGCAAATTACTATCTAAATCTAGCAACTTAGAGTACAATAAAATTTAATTTCTTCATTTTTCTAAGTCGGAAAGGATTTTGGAGCAGGGTGTGCTTTTGCCACATCAAATTCCTCAGAAGCAAACATGCTAGAGATGGAGCATTAGGTCAGACCTTTTAAGGAGAGTGGTGTCAAAAATTCTGGGAACATATTTGAAAGTTCCTATACTCTCTGTATTTGGAAATAGGGGTTGATGGTATTATTCTAAAGAGAAGAAATCATCCTAGTGTCTAGGCAGTCAGTGGTCCTCAAACTATGGCCCGCAGGCCACATATTGTATTTGTATCTGCTTTGTTTCTTCATTGTAAAATAAGATATATGCAGTGTGCATAAGAATTCGTTCATAAGTTTTGTTTTTACTATAGTCAGACCCTCCAATGGTCTGAGGGACAGTGAACTGGCCCCCTGTTTAAAAAGTTTGAGGACACCTGGGCTAGAGGAAGAAATTATGGGGTATCAAAGATGAGTGGGGGGGAGGGAAAAACAAGAGGTACGTCCCAGTGAAGTAATTTATCTACAGTAATGGATGGAGTTAACTGAAAAAGATGAGACGATGTAGACAAAAATGAAGGAATCAGCAGAATGATGAGAGAAAGCAAGCATGAGAAAATAGTCTCCATGCATGCATATTTGTAAAATAATCAGTTGTTTAATAACTCGAGAGAGAAACCAGTGTGGAGGAGATGTGAAACTTCTTTTTATTCTTGTAGCTCATTTGCATTTAGATATTTAAAGGGGTAATTCTTTCGTAGTTAAAACTATAGAACCAAGGTTCTAGTTGAAATGGCTGGTCAAAAAAGGAATATTTCTCATTTTTCATACCAAAAGTGATGGATCAGTTCTTAAGGAAACACAGAAGATGAAACACCAACAACCAGTCTTCGTGAAAGCCAGGGTTTGAGTGCCATTGGGAAGAGGAGTTAAATCTGCAGTGTTAATGAGAGGAGCAGCAGCTGTCAGGAATGTCAAAAAACAAAAAAAGTAGAATGATCAAGAGCTTCAGATTTGCAGAATCTGAAGACAATGATGTTTGAAAAAAATGCATTTGCCTGTGAGATGATTAGAAGTGACAGCAGTTTTAAGTAGAGTAGAACAATTTTGGGAATTGGATTATAACACTTAATTTGATGATTAACTTTTTTAAAAAAGTGCTTGAGGTGGGAGGATGAGTGGCTGGCATGCCTTCATCTCTTGGATTTTGAGATCTTACCTTTTTCTTGCCTCCTTTTAGCTCCTTCAAGTTTCCTTGGAATGGAACCAAACTGAGTTCTTGGATTGAGGAATGAAGTGTAATTTTACCACCTGTATTTCAGACATCCTTTAAACTGTAAGTAAAGTCAACTAACTTTAGTATTCTTACTTTTTTAAACTATCTGCTTTTAACTCTTCTTACTTATTCTCCCCATTCCCACCTGCCTTTAGTTCACTTTTATTTCCACTTCCCCAACATAGTGTGACTTTAATTTAGGATAATGGTTCCAGATAGGTTATCATCTCTTTCTACATCCTCTTTACCCAAATTCATGCATGAGCCTATCATTCACGTGCTTGATTAATCAAAATTTCAGGGACACAATGAATGCATGATAAATATTAAAAGAGTAACAAATGAGTTAAGAGGTAATATAATTATATAATTTATAATTATGTTATGCAGTTGTATAATCGGCTTTCTAAGTAATGGGATAATTGTTAAGACAACAACAAATGTGGAAATGCTTATTAGTCACTGATAATGATATATGATAAAGTACATCACAAGGTTTATATAAGAAATTCTTTGACACTTCATACAGTGTGATAAAACACTGACAAAACTAGAAATTTAATCTTGAGTTTTTTCATCTCTGTAGTATGATTATTTTTTCTCTTGTGTTCTTTTTCTAAGGAACAACTTTGGATACAGTAAAGGTGTCCTTGTTAAGTTATGTTTAGCAACCCCCCCAAAAAAAAAACATAGTGATTGTTCTTGGTAACATCATCTTTGAATAAATAGAGCAGCATGAAATGATGTAGCTGAGTTCTGCACTCTGCATGGAAGATGAGCTGGAAAAGAGAAGGGGTCAGGAGATGGTGAGAAGGAAGGGCAGGGGTGAGAGAAACCTGAGAGACTATTGTGGAGGACAGATAATCAGGCACTAGGAGGAGATACCAGAAAGAAACCGGTCCCCAAACTCCCCCAAACTGTGGGTCAGTGGGAGTGAGAGAGGAGCAGAAAAAAAAAATTGAAGGGAAATGTGTCTCAGAATGGGGGTTATATTGTTACATTCCCAGGAAAAATCTGGGAATATTTGCATAAATTGGGTCCTAATTTTTTTTTGGCTTGGACTTTGGAAAATGACAATGTTAACCAGTTAATTCATAGATCTCATCTTCCTGCCTTTCACTTTCCCCTTCTCTTCCTTCTTTCATCTTTTGTGCTCTTTCAGCCTCAGTTTGGAATGAGACTGTCCTAGAGGCTTCTCCAGTGGCCTCTTCCATTCTCAGTGTTCCACACTTGTCAGGTTAATCACTTTGTTCCTTGACTCTCATGTTCCAGAATGACCTGCAAGCTTTAGATCTCTGGACTCCTCGATTATATTGTGTGAGGTATCTGTATTTTTCCCCCATTTGATTTTGAGCTCATTCATGAGAGGAAATATACTCATCCTGTCCATATATGATGGTTAGTAGAATGCATATGTGAATTCTTACATGTTTAGTTGTAGTAGACTCACCAGGATTCACCAGCATGGCAGTGAAATCATTGAGCTTTGAGGTCTGTAATGATACATATATCTATAATGATATAGATAGATAGATAGATAGGGAGAACACATAAGTTTTTTGAGTGTATACCAAAAACATTTTTATCAATATTTTTTATTTTTTAATAATTTTATTGAGACCAATGTGAATTACAAGTCTTCCACAGTTATAGTAAAAGGTACATAGTGACAGTGAATTAGGGCAATTCCTACCACCAGTGTTGACCTCTGTACCCAGCATGCTTTTCCTGTCTCCACCCTTAGTTCCTGGTCTGCTAGAGATCCCATAAGTTTTTTTAAGACTCTAATGGTAGAATGAAAATGAGCATGGCTGAATTCCTGATTTTGAGATGATCCAGAGTAGATTTTACTGAGAAGTGAAGGGCAAGAAGCAAAGATTGTAAGAGGCTCGTGTTCAAATTGCTCTTGAAGTGTGTCATTAACCCAGCCCGAGAGTTTTTTGAAGACTTGCATTTGAATTGGGTATTGGAGAAAATGTAATTTTTCAAAACACACATACACATCAAAACAAAAGGGTCCAAAGATTGTCTTTGGAGAAGTTGAGGTAAAGAACTCTATGGTTCATGGGATTTGGGAATAGTGATGGAAACAGAGAAGATAAAGAGTGGGAGTGTTGTTTTGATGGGGGAGGGTTTATGATCTTACTGACACAGTAGCCTGGAGTAGCAGAGAGAGAATGAGAAGATAGAAGATGGTTATAGATGTTTCAAACCTTTGATCATTGGATGGGAGAATAGGATGGGAAGGTTAGACATTAGAGAATGGGATATTAAAATGGAGACAGAGCTATCAGATAATTGGAAGTATGACTTCAAAGTATAGCATAAGATAAGGTCACATCATATGTACCTGGGGGGAAATAGGAAAAATCAGAAATGGTTCTTTTGGTGCAAATTGAGGCTAAGGACTCTGGAACACTCCTAACATTTATATAGATTAGTCATGAAAGGGGAACTGCCTCAGAACAGATCTCAAAAGGGAAGTAGGTAATATCAGATGCCACCAAGAGGTCAAGTTGGGGCAAGAAGTAGATGGAGGCCACTGAAGTGGACCAAGTTGGAGAGTCTTGCTGAGAAAAGCTTAATAATGGTATAAGAAATTTCATTCCAGTGGTTAAATGATAGGGATATTATTATATGAATGGAGATGGTGAGGAGAAACTATCACTAAAAAAAGACAATCCAATATAGGGATAGGATCTAGGTAGGGCAGCATGGGGAAATCTTTATTTAGTATTAGGTAATGTAAACTTTTGCTGTGGTCTGAAAGCTTTTCAAATCAGAACCTGAAGAAACTTGACCTCTGGTTCATTCAGAGCTGATGCTTCTGCTTATCAAATTTTCCCTCCTCTCTTTATTCTTATGCTGAAGAGATCTTTTCTTTTGTCATGTGAGTGTATAGTATAAAGACAGCCATCTATAAATCAGAATATTTGATATCAGATGTCTAGCTTCTGGAACTGTGAGGGGAAATGGTGTTTATTTCAGTTTAATACACTTAGAAGTTGAGAGAAAAGATGAAAGAAAAAGCAAGTTCTCGAAGAAAAATGGGTTCAGTAATAATAGGGGGAGAGGCTTAGAGACTTAGAGGCTGAGAAATGGGGTTGTAGATGCCTGTTGAAGAGAGACAGACTCAAAGTGGAGCAGAAGAAAGGTCAGTAGATTCATTTACTTTGGAGAATCTATCAGGCACTTCATCTATGGATGGCGACAGGAATGGGTTAGTTAGAGGGCTGAGGGGAAATAATGACTGCTTGAGATCCAGGCATCGTGGGATTTGAGAAGAGCTCAAGAGGGTCAAGTAGTGGCATATCACTCAATAACAAGAATCTGGAAAGTTATTTTACCTAATGGGAAGAGTTTCCTGATTCTTCTCTCATAGAGCTCTTTGGACTGGGAGTTAGAATAAGTAAATGCAGCATAATTCTTAAATAACTCTTCATATTTTTTTCAAAATACTTCATTCTTTCACATAGCAAGCTCTATTTAGCTAAAATAAAAATGCGGGCAGAAGGCTTTGGGTCACGCCCAGCAGCACTGGGGGTTATTCTTTACTGCTCAGAAATTACTCCTGGCAGGGTTGGGAAACTATATGGGATTCCAAAAATTGAATCCAGATGTGCTGCATGCAAGGCTAACACCTTAGCCACTGTGCTACTGCTCTGGCCCTTTAGTTAATATTTCTTTGTTTTTTGGGCTACACTCAGCAGTGCTCAGGAGTTTGCTCCTGGCAGGTTTGGCAGACCATATGGGATGTGAGGATCGAACCCAGGTCTGTTCTGTGTCAACTGCATGCAAGGCAAACACCCTACTGCTATATCACTCCAGCCCAAGTTAAAATTCTTTATGATAGGGGATGAAGAGATAGCAGAGAGGTAAGGCATTTGCCTTGCATGCAGAAGGACGGTGGTTCGAATCCTAGCGTCCCCATATGTTCCTTCGAGCCTGCCGGGGCAATTTTCGAGCATAGAGCCAGGAGTAGCCTCTGAGCACTGCTGGGTGTGACTCAAAAACAAAAACAAAACAAATTTTTTATGATAAAATAAACATAAGAAAGTTTTCCATTTCATCTATTTCATTTTCTCCATTTTAACCAATTTTTAAAAAGTATATTGGTGAGTTAGCTTATAGATAATTCACTTTGTTGTACAGCTTTGACCTTCCATTCATCTCTATAATCTTTATAGCTTTCCCACTTGGAATTGTGAACCTACCTACTAAATGCTAGCTCACTATCTCCCTTCCTCTGTCACTGTTATTCCTTTCCCAGTCCTGCTGTTTCTAGACAGTCTTAGGACTTTCACTTTGGGAGCTTCATATGAATGGAGCTGTACACTTATCCTCCTGAGTGTGACTTCTTTCACTTAGCATAAAGTTTGCAAGATTCGTCCATGTCAGAATAAGATTTAAACAGTTTTCCCAAGAAGGTAACTACTCCATGAGGAGTATAAGAACTACCATTTTAGTTTACATCAGGAAGTATAGAGTTCAGGGGAGTGGGTAGGAGCAAAGAGTTTACTTTCACCTTGTGCTAGGTGCTGCATGGTTGGCTAGTGTCTCAGTTCAACCTTCACAACTCTGAAGTAGAAGCATTAGTCTTCACATGCTACTTATTCTGAAGTAATGGCCTTTCAGAGCTTGAGTAGCTTGTGTGTGGTCGAACAACGGGTAAGTAACTGAGCCAGGATTCAAATCCGGGTCACCGTTAGGGGGCTCAGTCTTCTTTTTAATGCCCTGAAGGTCAAGGATATCCTTTTGTCTTTATAGTTCAAAAGGGACCAGGCTCTGTATTTTATGCTGTGAAGAGATTGTTTAAAAGGTTTTCCTAGAATAACAGAGGTAGTAGATATCACATGCAGTTAATCTGTTGTTCATTTTTGTTTTGGAGCTTTTTAAGAACAAATTAAAAAGTTGCTGAAGTGTAGAGAGTTATATTTTATTCAGTTATATATGATTATTTAAATACTTAGTGTTATCTGGTATATTTGTCTAACTTATTATTATTTTTCTGAGATAGATTATAGAAGAACTATACCAATAGCATTTCAGCAGAGATCTCTGAAGGAAAATACTTCATTTTGACTGATTTTTTTCAGTCCCTATTGCAGATAAGAAGGTAGAAGAATACAATGGACAAATATGTAACTTATTATTTTTTGGGGGGGTCACACCCGGCAGCACTCAGGGGCTACTCCTGGCTCTACACTCAGAAATCACTCCCGGCAGGCTTGGGGGACAATATGGGATGCCAGGATTCGAACCACTAACCTTCTGCATGCAAGGCAAATGCCTTACTGCTGTGCTCTCTCTCCGGCCTCAATATATAACTTATTTTAAGAATATCACAAAATATATTATTCAAGTAATCTGACAATAGCCCAAAGCCATAATTTGATATTTGCTATGCTAAAGATTTTTCTCCCACCTTTATAAATGTTACTCCTATTTATGAATTCCTCTGGCCTGTCAGTGAAAGACATTTTATTGAAAAGATCTAAGTAGTGATGATGATTTAACAAGATAGTTTGAGTTGCAGATCCTGATAAAGCTTTTAAGCAAGAAACTTCTCACTGATTACTTTTAGAACTCAGGACCTACTGGGAAGTAAGTCAGTGACTTTGATGCAATTTTAAGGCTGTGTTTATCTTGCATCTCTTCAGTGTTTTTGCTTTGAAAACGTTGAGATCACTACTGAGGATTTTTTGTTGTTGTTATTGTTTGTTTGTTTCGGGGCCACATGTGGTGATGCTCGGGTTATTCCTGGCTATGCACTCAGAAATCACTCCTGGCTCCAGAGACCATATGGCTGGGGATCAAACCCAGGTCTACCCTGGGTCAGCCACATGCAAGGCAAATGCCCTAGCACTGTAGCACTGTGCTGAGGTTTTTGTTTTGTTTTGTTTTGTTTTGTTTTAGTTTCATTTGTCTTCTGTGACCAGTTGCTAGAGATACCCAAAGACTAAAAGTTAGTGTTGACTTTTCTGAAGCCAGTTTTTTGGATAGTTTGAAAGAAGGAAAACTATGGAAAGCCAGGCTTAGTTTTACAGTGGATACTGGTTTTCCATTCTATTGAAGTGGTTTCTTGTTACCTAACATGATCCAAAATAATAGTGAAAGCAGAGAAAGTGTAAGAGAAACTGCAAATACCCTAAAAATCTTCCATCAGGAGGCAAGTAATACCAAGTCATGAAAGAGATAGTAGTTTTCCTGTTTCGATACTATTTTTCTCCCAGAAGGTGGACAGAATTAGAAATTTTATTTGTTTTTATATTCCAGTTGATCAGTAAATGTGCAATCTCATCTGCTTTATTTCAGGGCTCTTCTTTCATTTTGATAACATAAATGTAACAGCAGCTGGTTAATGTCTGCAGTGAAAATTTTCTCATTGTAAAAGTCATGCATAGAGCAGGCATTTGCCTACCTAAATCAGGAGCTTAAACTAATCAGTGATTTGTGTCTTGTTTATTCAAATATAAAGGAAAGAACAAAGCTTGAGATAGAGCAAAGATATTTTTAAAGTACGCAATTTTTGTAACTCTGAGTCAGGTGAGTGGGTGATACTTGGCAGAGTTGTAGAAAAAAAACTGATTTCCAGCAAGGAATATGAGAGCTTATGCTAAATCAGGAGTAGGCTGAAAAGATGCTCCAGGAGAAGGAAATCTCTGGAAGGGAACACCAAAAGGATTAGGTAATGGGTCCATTAGGCTAAGGAGGAAGAGTTTGACCCCCAAAGGACTATATTTTGCCTTATCTAAGAAAATGAGCTTACTGTCTTATCGTGAAGTGGGGAAGGAGTAGAGCTTGATATGGACCTGGGAATGTCAATTGAATGACCTTAGCTGAGAGAGCTGGACCAGAGAAATTGCGAGAGAGAAAATAGTCATGAGTAGCTTAAGAGATTCTTTTCAGTGTTCTCTATCTACATGAAACTGAATATTGTGAAATTATGGTGCTTATAGCTTAGTCAATATGGATAGCAATTGTATTCCTACATGTATTGTCATAGGCATTTTGGTGTGTTTGATCTATCTCCTATTCACTACAGAGTATCATAGGGGATTTTTGCTAGACACGGGAGCAGACCACATACACCTTGTTTTAATAGAGTGAAATTCCCCTGCACTTGATTCAGCTAGAGTAACATAACTGTGAAATCTGTGTGAGGCTCTCAGAAAAGTACCCTGTTTTATGCAGAATTTGATAGTCGGTTGTTTTTTTCCCCTAATTATTATCACTTAAGAACATGACTGGTTTTGGCCCACTTAACTGCAGTTGGTCCTAGAGGGGCAGAGACATGGAATTGATTCATTTGGGAAGAAAGCCCAGTAGAGTCCCTAGAATGTAGTATTAAAAGGTAGGATAACATTAAACTGTTCCTTTGTGTCGATGGAATTTTAGAGACTAAGGTAGGAGGTCTACTATATAGCAATTATAAATGACTAGTTTGATTTTATTTTTGTCTTGTCTGCTCTGTGATTGTTTTTTGAAACTTTGTATTTTCAGTCAAGTGTCCTCTAGTTTAAATCAGAGGAGGGACAATTCTTTGATATAAAGTAACACCTCAGTTTAACTTTCTCACTTGGAGTATATTTAGTCGACAGATAACTTTTGACACATACTAAATATAAGTGAATTACTTGAGTTAGGCAGATACTAAGGCAAGTCAGATGCAGGCATTATTCTCAAGATGTCTGATCTGCTGGAAACCTGGATTCTGCAGTTAGAGCAGTGCTTCTCAAATAGTGGGGCACGCCTCCCAGAGGGCTCGAGGCTCTGTAAAGGGGGGTGCATTTGACCTTGGCAAACACTGTCATAACAAGCTAAGCCCCGTGTTTATGTGTCTGTATGTCTCTGGAGCTGAGAGTTGCTGTGTCCTGCTTCAAACCCCGCTTCGAAAAGCTGTGCATTGCAAAACGTGCTCATTGTAGCCATTAATCCAGACATTAAAAAAATCAGCTCAAATTATTTTATATATTTTTGTTTAGCAGGTTAAATTTTTTTTAAATAAAGAGACTATTTACAGTTGTGTAGAGGACATGAAAAATGTTTTCTTCTTCCTAGGGGGCATGACAGAAAATAATTGAGAAGCACTGTGTTAGAGTCAACCCAGGTTCAGTTCCCATTTTTGCTAGGTTGGCATATAATCTTGGAAAAATATTTAGTGTCTCTAAACCATCATGGGATATATAGTGCAAGTTAACATCATAAAAAAAGGTGTAGGCTATAAAGAATCTAAAAAAGTAACTAAATTTATTTGATCTTTTACATCATTTTCAGAAAAAAATCTCTCATCAATCCCTCCACCGGGAAATCCACCTCCTTTAAGTGAATAAACAGAAAGAACTCTAGGCACAGCTAGAGTTAATACTGCGCACCCCCCCCCCCCGCACCCCCTGCCACTGCAGTCCAGGGGGAAACACAGATATAGAATTTAGAGCAGCCTATATAGGCACTGACAACACATGGAGATAAATACCCATAGGTCTGAGGCAGGGGTCTCAAACTCTCGGCCCACGGGCCACAGACGGCCCTCCATACAACATTTTGTGGCCCTGCCCTAGAGGAATTTTGTTTTGTTTTGTTTCAGTTGTTTGGGTCACACCTCCCAATGTTCAAGGCTTACTACTGACTTGCACTCAAGGATCACCCCAACTTTGCCTCCTGCGGCCCACAGGTAAATTGAGTTTGAGACCCCTGCCATACTCTAGAATAATTTAACTTTGCGCTTGATATTAGAGGTAGGTCATGGGGTGAATGTAGGGACCTAGCCACTTAGATGACCATTGAAATGGCATTGCCATTCAGGAAAGCCAAAAAAATATGGGAACAAAAACAGAATGTTAAGTTTTTTGGGTAGCCACACCTAGCAACCTGGCTCTGTACTCATAAGTTACTACGGGCAGGTTCAGCGTACTATACGATGCTGTGCATTGAAGCTGTGTCAGTCACATGCAAGGCAAATGCCTTACCCACTGTGCTATCTCTCTGGCCCCAAAATCTTAATATTTTTAACTATAAAAATGGGCTAGCAATTCTATTTATTTACTTTGGGATTCTTTGTTTGTGATAGCACTCAGATGCTAAGGGAGTAAATTAGGCTGATACTGAAATGAAGCTATCTTAACATCATCGCTTCTAATAGGCAATTATTGAGTCTGTTGTATTCTGTTGTGAATTTTAGCACTACCTCTAGCTACCAGTACTGAAGACTAAAGAATTATTTCAGTGGCTGCCATTAAAGATAACATGGTTTATGTTTTACAGCTTTAGAGCTGAATGAACAAAACTACTTAATAAAAATTTTGTAAATTAAATTTAATAATAAGGAAGTCGGATATTTTAACGTGCTGTGGCTCAACTTCTTTGAGCATTTCTAAACATCACTGGTTGCTTAGAAAAGTGTAATATTTAAAATGTATTTTTAAAATGTGATGTTTGATACATATGCAAAAAGGTACATAATTCTGGAAGCTGATGAAGCTTTATCAATATGTGCAGCTACTTTGTGAGAAGGGCTTTATTTTACTGCATTATTATAGCTACACATGAAATGCAGGCCAGTCATTAAATATTGAATACCAGTGCTCTGTCTCTGTATCCTGCCTGCATTTTTCCATTAGGCTAGGACCCTTGATGGTCTGTAGTTTCCTTCTTAGGAAGAAAGAGCTGGATTTGGACCAGAAAAATTGAAAGAGGAACTGGAAACCACTGGCATTCATGTCTGTCACTTACCCAAGACAATCTTCACCTCGAGATGGATGCCTTTCTTCTTCTGCAGTTCTTCCTGTCAATCCCCAGTAATGAAATTATGTTCTGGAAAGTATAGTCCTACTTTAATTAAGATGCTGTTACGCTCCAATGCAAAATTCTATATATTCCTGTATTTCTTTGTAAATAGGCAGAATCATTTCTGCATATATGATATCAGAATTGTTAAGATAACATAGTGGTTTTAAAATAAAACTTGTTTATTGTTTGCTTCTCCATTAAGCCATGTTTTTTTGGTTTAAAGCCATAATTGACATAATTTAAAGTAAAAATAATACTCTCTTACTCTCTGTTAAAAGAATTCTTTTGATTTTAGAAGTCAGTTTATTCTAGTGCTAATTTAAAATACCTATTACAATATCATCGGTGATAAATAATTTGCTTTCTGGTTATTGAAAATAATTAACCAATCACATTTTACTTCTTGGTAAGTCCAGAATGTCACTTAGTCATTAGGGCATATTTTTTCTAAGTAAATAAAATGTAAATTTTAAAAGAAGGAAAAGGGTTAAAAGATTTTTCTAATCTTCAGATTTTATTCTGAATCTATCATGCATTTGTAATGAATGAGTCATGATTATCCATCTCGTCAATTCTACTTGGATCCAAGTGTGAAATTTATTTTTGTTCATGTAAAAATATCTTAGAAACATGTAGTCTATAAACATGGCCTAGTACAGAGTAGTATAGACTTTTAAGATTAGCTAGGGAGTGTTCTGAACTTCACATATATCAAGCCATAAACAATGATAAACACTAGCGGAGACATTTGTAAATCTCAAAGAACTGCCAAGTGTTCAGGTGAAACTTGTCTCATTGGTTTTGGGTTATTTGTGTATTTCCCTTTGACACAGAACGACCCTCTGCAAGTTCTTATTCGAATGTGTCTTCCTAACATTTAGCTGTGCAGTTTTATAGTGCCTTTTGATATTATTTGTTTCATGGCCCGTACCCTGCTGTGCCTTAGGGCTTACTCCTGGTGGGCTCGGGGATTCTCTGGGGTGCTGGTGATTGAAAATGAGTCAGCTGTATGCACTTCAAGCTGTTCTGTTTCTCCCTCCTAGATAGAGTTTTTTTGTAATTTGCCTCCATAAAATAAGAGCAGGTAGCAAGCACATTTGCCTTGCATGTGCCCAGCCCAGGTTCAATCTTCGTCATCCCATGTGGTATCCGAGCACTTCAGTAGTGATTCCTAAGCACACAGCTGGGATTAACCCCTGAGCGCTGGGGGATATGGTTCAAAACAAAAACAAAACCTACCAAGCTACCCCCCTCCCAGTATCAGTATTTTCTTATAGTGAAACATAATCAGAAACCCCAGGTTCTGATTTTTGCTTGGCCATTTTCTAATTTAATTCAAGCCTGAATGATATGTGGACAAAATTAAAAGACCCTGAATTGTACACATTTATAAAAAACCTAGCAATCTCCTAACTCTTCTCTTTGCCCCTGTTCCTGCTCCTTGGAATTCAGCTCTGAGACCCCGACAGTTGGATTATTTGCTTCCAGACCTCTAGCATGTTGCTGTTCCTACCCATTTTAAAATTTTTGTTCTTAGCCATCATAGCTGATTTCACAAGAGTTTGCTTTCTTAGTCATCTCCACCCTCTATACAGCGTCTGCCTCACTCTTTTCATTACAGTTATAATTAAATGTTAAATAACCTTCACTATTTACTTTCCTGTGACCTTGGAGACATTCTTCACATTATAATCAGCCGGAAACCCAATCATGAATAACTTTGTGATTTCACCATGACTATAATTTTTTTTTAATTTACAAAATAAGAAAAAGAAAGAAATGCCCTCAGATTCTCAAAAGATTGGAGGCAGTCAGGGAGATTTTTTCAGAGACTTTTGGATAGGGAGCTGTAACTGCTATATCTTTCAGGTGAATAAACAGGGAGAGAAAAAGGTAACCAAATAAAGTTGTCAGAAGTGATAAAAGATAAATGTCTAGGCAGATAATATTTAAACTATTGCTTGAAACAGTGTTTAGTTTCAAACAATAAAATATAAAATTTATAACATCTATAAAATATCATAAATCATATTATAATTCATGTTACCATACTAATATAAATTATTAAAATTTATATCACATTATAAATAATATTAAAATTCATATTACATGATAAATACTATAAATTATTATAATTTATATTACAAAATATTGTAAATTATATTATAATCTGTAATACTCTATAAAATATAAATTACAGTATAATAATTTATACTATGAATTATACTATAATTATGAAAATATATTATAAAACATGAATTTATAAAACATTATAAATGTATAAAATAAAATAAAGTAAAATATTGTTTGAAACGGGCCGAGAGATAGCACAGTGAAAGGGCATTTGCCTTGCAAGCAGCCGATCCAGGATGCATATTGGTTTGAATCCTGGTATCCCATATGGTCCCCTGTGCCTGCCAGGAGCGATTTCTGAGCACAGAGCCAGGAGTAACCCCTGAGCGCAGCCAGGTGTGACCCAAAAAGCCAAAACAAATTTTTGTTTGAAACAAAGCTTGTCACAGATTGCTGTAGGGAATAATCATGGTGAGGACACAGGAAGGACTAATTCTACACACCTTCAGCTATTTTGTTGACCTCGCTCTTAGGTTTGCTATGGTTATGAATAGAGCTTGAGATGTTACCTAATGGATAACATTATTACCACATAGGAGAAATAACTTGAGGACTGTGAATCTAAGCCATTTGTCGAATTTGCTTAGAAGCTGTCATTCTAGAGAATTGGCACTAGGAGGCCACAGAGACCAGGCTACATATGTACTCCAGGTTGGTCATGCGTCATTTGGGTTAGTGGAAAAAGAAACCTAACGGCCAGAAGTCCAGTTGATATGCTATAAAAATTTAAAATTCATGATTCAGTTAAAACTAGATTGAAAATTATTTCCTTCTCATAACCCAGCGATAAATGAAGCTAAAAAACGCAGCACCATTTCTTTTCATGCTTGTGACGTCGTAAATAAAACAAGCAAAGCATGTAAACTTTCCTGTAACCTCCATTTTGTTCTTTAAACCCCTGGATGAGAGCCTGGAATATTCTCCGCTTTTGAAGGTTTCAGTAGATTTCTAATGCATCATGCTTTTTGTTTCATTTCCCTTCAGCTCATTCTATTTCTTGGAAACAAGAATTATCGGACACTAGCTATTTATCACTAACCTTTGTTAGTTTCTGATCAAATTCTTTCAAGTCCAAACTTGTTTGTGCATTGATTCACTTAATATCTCTGTGTGAGTTCTTTATAAACAGGGCAGAAAAGGTTCTGACCCATGGGCTTCGCATCTGCATGTATTTCCTTTGTATTGCCAGTAATTTTTTTTTACTGCTGTATCTTTAAACACAAATAAACTTCACTGTCATTCATAGTTCTCTTTTGTTTTTTAATCAAAACTACCTCTGGTTGTTTAAAACCTGATTTTTTTCCCATTATTCTTGTATACTAATTTCATGCTGCATTTTATTTTCCATTCTTCTCTGTTATGGCTCATGAACACGATGACCTTCTATGTCAACTTCCTGTTTTGTGCCAAATACAACATTCTGTTTAAAGGGAAATAGTACTTTAATAACTGTAGCTCATCCTTCTGGCTCTTTTTCTACAACTCTCCACTTATTTTTTTCTCTTAACGTTCCCTCAGCTATGTTCAATAATGTTCTCCAGGCCGATATGTTTTGGGCAAGGTGGGGTTTTACCTCAGGCTCCAGCCAGTCTATCATGGAACTGCCTTTGCTGACCTAATTCTGGCCTGTGGGAGAATATGTGCTGGGTGTGGGAAGGCAGTGGAGCTGGTGTCCTTGCTGACATGATTGGGCCAATCCTCCCTTAGGACTGGAGGATCATGAAGTGGCATTTAGCTAGTTCCTCTTTCTTTCAGCCTTAGTTTAGATTTCTCCCATTACTGACCTGTATCAGTCGTCTATCATGAATTTGCTGTGCTGTGTTATAATATATTCCTTGTCGTTACTATAAATTGAATTAAGAGCAGCAATATTTTTTCATTTATTGCCATATCCTCAGGAGCTAGCACAGTGTCTGGTAAGTTTTAAATAATCTATTTATATTATCCTCAAAAGGAGGCACAGGTTTCTCAAGCACAGGGGCCAAATATTAGAAGATTATCTAAAACAAAGGACTGCAGTGTATAATCTTGGGGTTAGCTCCATGGTCGTGGTTTCACTGTGCTTTGAGAAGGAAACTTATTTTGCAGGAGGAGAAATCTATTACTTTCTATCCTTTCATCTTCTAAGTTTTAAGTCTTGTCCTTTAACCTTGGTCCTATCAAAAGACCCTCAGAAAGCTCTTTCTAACTGTGTTGAGGTATTAAAAATAGTTACATCCTAACAGTGACTTGGTAGGTGCTTAGTAAACTGTTAGAAATGAGCAAATTAAGAGTAACTGTAAGAGTAATTTCAACTGGGGGAAAAGATGGGGGCTTTGGTGGAAGGAGCAGTGAAATGTCTTGGAATCACCTGTGGGAAATTGCTTTTTGTTAATACAATACTCAGATGCTTCCCTGCTGTCATATTCTCTAGGGATTAGTTTTTTGTCACCCCCAAAGAAGGCAAAAAACTTTTCATAACCCCCTGTGTCCCCTCTGATGTTTTCCTGTGAAAGTTAGTCATGGAACTCTTTGTCTTGCTACCTTGGCCAACCAGCATGTCAGTGTTGACATCTGTTCCTGCTGATTGTTCCGGCTTGCTTTGCAGCTTGCTCTTTATCAGTTGCATGGGATTTGTTCCAGGGTACTTCTTTGCTTTAATCTCATTGTTTAGCCTTTATATCAGGATTTAATGCTTATTCACAACACAAATGTGTAAATCAAAAAAAAAAAAGAAAAAAGTTACATACAATTATGCCAAATACTTTTTCTTCTTTTTTGAGGGGGAGGGGAGCACACATGGTAGCACACAGGAGTTACTCCTGCCTGGTTCTGTGACTCCTGGCAGTACTCAAGGGACTAGATGGTGTGCTGGGGATCAAACCCAAGTCTGTTGCATGCAAGGCAACTGCCTTAACTTCTGTTCTATCTCTCCAGCTCTAGAGAATTTTAAAATAGAATTGCTTTATTTTTTGCTATTGGTTTGTAGAAGTTCTTTATATCTTTTTATATTATTCCTTATCAGTTTACATAATTGCAAATGCCTTTCTTCCTGTGGGTTTTTACATTCTTGGTTATTTCTTTTATTGTGCAGAAATTACTCTTTTACAGAACATTTACTGTCTTATTTGTTTTACCGTCTTTCTTATTTGTTGCTGTCCTTGATCTTTTAAGCATATATGTGTGTGTATGTGTATGTATACATATATATAGTGATATCTCAGAAACTGTTTTATATATTGGTGTGGACTCATTTGAGTTATTGCAGCTATATGTTATTACAAGCAATGCTAAAAGCCTTGTTCTACACACTTTTTTGGGGTACACCTGCCAGTTGTCCTGGTGGAGTCCAGGAATGGAACTATTTTATTGAGGATATTTGCTTCCTTTCAATGATCAGACATTGTCAGACTGTCTTGTAAATGTAGTTTCTTTCATTACTGTATGGTATTTTGTCAGTTTGGCATGAAATTGTATCTCAGCCGAGCATTACATTCCAATATACTGACTTCAAGCCTTGTAGGGTTGTTTTTCCACTCAGATTGCATTTTCTATTAATTAGCTAGTCACAGTTTTAAAATTTTCCAATTCAGTTGTTTGTGTTTACATATTTATTTTTAGTTCTCCACACAATCTGTAAGTAGATACTTCGTTGTTATTAATATCTTCTCTCAGTTCATGACTTCATTTTCATTTTGTTAAAAAACAAACAAAAACCTCATTGGGGCCAGAGCTGATAGTGCAACAAGTAGATAGGTATCTGCCTTGAGGGCAGCTGACCTGGGTTCTAGTTTCAGCATCCCAGGAGAGATTCTCTGGTGTAGAGCCAGGAATAATTCTTGATCATTGCTGAGAGTAGCCCCATAACTAAAATAAAAAAAAATATTACCATTTTGAATGTAAGAAACTTTAATATGTTGTCAGGAATCCAACCCTGGCCTCACACAGGTCAAGATACATGCTCAATCATTTGAGCTACATTATGGTCTCTGAACTTCTTTTTAATCTATATTTAATATTTTACCTCTATAGTTCTCTGCATAATCACTTAGATACAAGAATAGTATCATTATCTCATTGTAAAAGTTGTGTCTCAGGACTATTTTATTGCGATTAATTGATTAAGACTTTATGTTACTGAGTAGAAACGATGGTGATAGTCATGCTAATCTCATTTTTATGGCTCTTCAGAGGAGATAACATACTTTTGTTGTTTAACGACTAAGGTTTCCCGCCTTATTTTTTTCCATGCTTAAGGAAGAAATTAAGAGGTATTTTTTTCTGCTCTTGGAAGTACGAGAATTATTTTTTTAAATCATAAAGCTGGGTAAAGAATTAACAAAATGATTTCTCATTCTCTAAGGACAAATATGACCTTGGATGAACTTTCCACTTGGTTCCTCTGAATCCTGATAATAGTGGAAAGTGAACCTCGTTACTAAGCAACACTTGCTTACGGTAAAAGTGACCTTTATTTGGTATTGTGTTTGGACTGAGAGCAACTACATACGAATTCTAACTTTTTGGTTAGAGCTAAGCTAGAGTGTGGCATGTCCTAGGACCTCTTTTCAGAAATGGGCATGAAGTTGCCTGGTCCTCTATGGGGACCACTATAAGAAGAGACAGGTTTCCTTGGTATCACAGGGTTTAGGGTCCTCATGCCTCTGCACTTGTCCTATGGTGTTCATTTCCTGTGTCTAAGCTGTCGCCCAAATGCTGGAGAGCACAGGTTCCTGTGCAGTGGGCCCTGCATGCTCCCAAGAGGACTCTGCTCATGAAGAGAACACCTGTATGGGCCCCTCTGGCGTACTGTTTTCCTTCACTGCTTTCTGAGCAGCTGTTGCCATGTGGGTAGCCTGGGCTAATTGGGTAGCTCAAAATGTGTAATTGGAAGTCCCACATGGGCTTTGCTCCCGAAGCGCATCTCCAAGAAGCAGGAATACAGTCTCTTAAGTTTGTAATTATCAGCCTTCCATTTTCTAATTTCTAACTATTGGAAAACTCACATTCTCACTGACTCTAATTGAACATTATACATTTGAGTTAAGTGTATATATAATTCTTCACTTTTATTTGTGTGCAGTGCCTGGCAGTACTCTTGGGCTAGTACGCTTGGCTCTGTGCTAGTGGACCATGCAGTGCTGGGGATCAAAAGCATGTATGTAACATGATGAGATACCTCTGTGGATCCCCATTTAAATTTTGTAATTTGTTGGATTGCACATTTGTTTTTGAAACCTGAATTGGTTCTGTTCCTAGAAAAATGTTTGATCATGTTTAGAACTCAGTTACTGGATACTGGTTATTCTAATATTGGCCTGCTAAATTTAAATTGGGTATAATTAGAAACTTAGATACTTGGATGAACTAGCCTCTTTTTAAAGTGATCAATTGTAACTTGTGGCCAGTGGCTACTATGCTCAATATTTATCAGTGCAGAATATTGTAATCATTACAGAAATAGATTTTACATTTCATTAATCCAGAGTGTTAGACAGCTTTGTATTCTTGCTCTAAATTTTTATTTTTGCTCTAAATTAGTAGTAATAAAACTACTAGAAAAGAATGAAGCAGTATCATTAAGAGGAAAAAAATAAAATATCTAGTATACTTATATCAAAATCCACATCAAATTTTTTCAGATTTGCATATCAATCAAGGAAAAATTATATTTGTCCTGAGATTTAATTTCCTAGTGTGGCTAGTGTGAATTATATAGTAAATGGTTTTTCTCTTTTGTTTTATTATATGCTTAATTTAAGTAACTTTCTGACCGTAGCAGTAAAAATGTATTTTTTCTTCTTGTTTGCATTTTCATAATTACAAAATAGAATTTATTGTATTTATTTTTTAAAATAAATTATCTCAAAAGCTTTGTAAGAGAGGTAGAGTAGTAATCTGAAATAAATGTCAAGGCTTGGATTGATAGTTATTGCTCTAGTCACTTTGGCACACCTTAGGAGAAGCCACTTTCTATTGCCTATTGCTAGGAGCAAACAGGCTAAAATCAGGTCCTGGCCACAGCCCTCGGGGCTGCTGGTCCCCCTGTGGGAAGCTGAAGTGCAGACCTGTCACCAACCAAGCCAATTTCTCTTCAGTAACATGGTTTTTAGTTTTCCAAACCCTTAATGAAAGTCATTGGTAGTATCTAAAGGCCTTTTAAAAAATTCAACCAAGGACATAATTTGATAATCAAACTGGGGGGATCAGCATAAACAAAGAATGATGTTTGTTAATAAACCAAATCCCATTTGTTGGTGGGATCATGTCTTTTGGAGCATTGAATTTAATTCTGGGAACTTACCTCTCTTCTTAGTGTCAAATCACCACCGGGCTTCTCTTTTCTCCTCCTTATTTTTCTCTGGCATATACAAGCCAGCCAACATTGTCTATGCATTTTATGTTTTATAGCTTTGCTTGCTTCTGATAACTGTTAAAGCAGTGGAGACTTTTTAGGCCAAAGGTAAAAAGCAGGTTTTTTGTTTTTTGTTTTTTTTTTGTTTTTTTGTTTTTTTATAAAAAAAAAAAACCAACCTCAAGTTAAAAGAAGATGAACCATTAAGTAGTTCCATACATATGTATCAGTATTGATCAGATTTGGACAATAAAGTTGATTTTATATTATTTAGTTGCTAAAGAAAGGGGGAAAAACAGAATTAATATAGTTCTGACAACCGGAAGCATAGAAACATCTGCAGAAACCAAACATTTCCTGGAACCAGAGTAAAGCAGAAATATATCACGTGAATCTTTGTTTAAAGAACCTTGTGAAAAATATTTTCCAGCACAGTTATGTAAAAGCCAGGATGCAATTCATTGGCTCTCCAGAATGACCATGCACAGTAAAGGCCCAATGTTAGGGCTGGTGAAGAAGTTGGGAGAGGGAGATAGGGTCCAACATTTGTGCTGATTTGAAACCAACACTGGAAAAGGAGTTTAGACAACATGGTCTGTGGAACCACTTGATGCTGACTTTGAATATTAGATGGTCTGTAATTTTTGTATAGGGGTTGATTATTCCTCTTAAAATACTAACATGTGCTGCAGCAAACCTAGAGTATTTTATAAATTAATGTGAATTTTTAAAGTTCTGGAGGTAAGCAAAGCATATTAAGAACTGGGCTTACAATTTTATCTGTTAAGGGACATTCCCTTCTGAATAAAGACAGCAACGAATCGTTTTTTTTTCAAGGAGTTTTTATTCATTAATGTCATCATGTGAGAAGGTAATTTATTACTTCATACCTTAGGTGATACAGAAGAGGCTATATTAGGCAGGTAGATAAAACCAACTTTTGATTTTTTTTCCCATGAAAATCCTAAATTGAGAAACCTGAGAAAGCTCTCTCAGCATAGCTCTTTGGAGAAGGCATACTTTAGACCTGCTAGACTAAGTGAAATGTTTTAAAACCAACTTTATCTGTTTAGGATTGATATTCACATGCTTATCAGATATCATTCTGGCATAGATAGTAAATGTTAGTAAAAAGTGATCAATGATTTTAGCTTCTTACAATTTAGTCATACCAAGCCTACTGCAAGTAGGAACTGGGCTTTAGGAAACTTCTTGGGGGTTTGGAAGACCATTGATTCATGCCTACCATATAAAGCCACTATATATTCTGTAGATGAAATCCCATTTTATTTACCTATTATAGTGTATATAAAATGTGGAGCATTGGGGCCAGAGAAATAATACAGTGAACAAGGCACTTGCCTTGCATGCAGTTGATGTAGGGTTTGGCCCTGGCATCTCATGTGATTGCCTGAAAACCTCCAGGAGTGATTCCTAAGAACAGAGCCAAAAGTAATCCCTGAGCATCACCTGAGGTGATCCCTTCCCCCACCACAAAAAGTGGAGCATATAGCTTGTCCTTAGTAAATATTCTTCATCTTCTCATTTACTGAAATGTTTATATGATTTTCATACACAGTTCTAGGCTTCTACACTAGGTCATTGAGATACATATTCTTAAGCAAATTGGGGTCTATATTTTAAACAGTGCTAACACTTGAGAAATATACCAGAGTGTTGGAATCATATTGTTTCTGTTCATAATAGTATTTGGATGATGATACATTTGAAAATACTGCACATGGTTTTGAATTTCTTGGTAAAATGAGATATGGTTTAAAGAGTATGCAGGAGCAGACTTAATGCTTGAAAATATGCTCCAGCTTTAGCTGTGAAATTCCATTGGTAAAATAACTTTTGTAGCAAGTCCACTCAGTCCACCACTGACTGGTGGTGACTTGGAGTCCAAGAAATTAGAAATGGAAGAGTGTGCAGGCTGGTTACAGTCTGTGAGAGCCATGAACTCTTGGAATATAGACTTAACTCATGGAAAAGATATGGGAAAAATTTGGTTGTAGGGTTAGGGAAGCATTTGGGTGAGGTAAGGTAAGATTTATAGATAAATCGAAGAAGTTTAAAGAACTAGTAAAAAGCAAGTAACCACAACTCAACTTAGTCACTATTCTTTCTACCCGACAGTATAAGCATCTTCATAGCTACAAGACATCATTACAGATATTGCCGCTGTTAATAACATTAGTGAGTTCCAAAAACTCTGAGTCAAAACAACATTCATAGGCAAAGCATTAATAAATGAATATATAACTCACAAAGAAGGAAGTGGGTGGGCAGTTCTGATATAAATTGAGGATGTCTGATCTTGCTAATCGAAACTAAAATGTCATTTAAAATTTAAGACTTAAATAAAACACTTATCATAAATTACATTCAAATAATAGAGGAAAATGAAATTTTATTGGGAAATAATGATCCATAATGATGTCTTTGTCTTAAGTCCCTATGGTCAAGCTACTGTACGAAAGTTGGTTATTATAGCATATTTTATGTTCTCCAAGAATGTGCTGTGAAGAGTTAAGGCCTGTCCACGAGGTTACTTTCAACCACCACCACCACCATCATCATCATCATTATTATTTTGGTTTTTGGGCCGTTCCCAGTGGCACTTGGGTTATTTCTAGCTCTGAGCTCAGACATAGCTTCCGGCAGGCTTGGGGGACCATATGGGATGCCAGAGCTCAAACCCAGCCTGCATGTAAGGCAAATGCCCTTCCACTGTGCTATCAGGCCCCTCAACCAACATTATTTACTTAATAAATGTAGACCAAGATTGTAGTAAGAGCCAATCAGTTTCTTGTGATAGGAGAGCATTAAACAAAATGTTTCTCTTCTCTAAGAAACTTAAAAATCTATAAAATGAAGAGAAAAAAGAAGGAAGAGGGTATCTAAGGAGAATAATAAGAATGAATATGAACAAGTACAAAAAAAGTCAGAGTTAGGGAAGATAGAATGTATAATGATGATGATGATGGAGGGTGGGTACTTGAAATAGTGGGATCCACAAAGCCTTCCCAGTTGTATTCATACCTGAGCATAGAGGTGTCCTCTGCAGTGGGAGAGGAGATGGAGAAGGGATGCAAAGGATCATGGAGAAGAAATAGCAAGTGTAGGTGCTTTTGAACTAATATATTCACATCCTGCAGTAGCATCCAAAGCAAGAGAAAAGTGAAACAAATGTGGACGAGTAAGGGAAAGAGAAGTAGCAGTTCCATTGAGAATTTCCTTGGTGCCAATTATGGCCCATGTAAACCACTAATAACAACATGAAATAAGAAGGAAACTTATGGGTGGGTTGTGAACAGGTGCAGGGCATTGATTGGGTTTTTCAAAATTAATATTACCCTCTTTTGAAAATAGTGTGAAGTGAAGCAAAGGAAAAAACAGCTTGGAGAGTATGGCAATAATCCAGAGGGAGATGATGGTAGCGCATATATTAGTAATGGTTGTAGGAGAGAGAACAACTCAAATTTGAACACTTTTAAAAGATAGAATATTTGATAGAATAAGCTGATGGATTGAATGTGGAGTCTGAGGGAAAAAGAAAAGTCTGGGATGACTTGTAGGATTTAAGTAGGAAATTCAGATTGGACCATTACTTATTGGGGCAGAGGAACATCAGAAGTTTGTAGTAAGGGGTAGTGTTCAGTGTGACTTACATATTAGATATTGAGAGATGTCATATAAGGAGCTGAAAATATGAGTCTTGAGTTTTGGAAAGAGGTTTTGACTTTTGTTGATGTGAGATATTTAATGGTATTTAAAGTGCTGTTGATGTACATGGATGATGAGATGATCAAGGAGAGGAAGTGCAGAGAGAAAGTTTATAAACAAAAGGCCTTAGGCCATGCTGATATTAAGAGTTTTTGACAAAGACTAGCTGTGAAGGAGTAAATTAGAAGATCCAGACATGTGGGGTTCTGGAAAACAATGCAAGAAAACAGTTCAAGAAAAGAAGAGTGACCAACTTAGATACTCCTTGACAGGTCCAGTAAGATGAAAACTCTTCAGAGCCAATGATGATTATCGCTGCCACCCAAGTGGCAAGTGGCTTGGAGGGTATTCAGTTATTTGCTTTCTGGGATAGCTAGTCATAGTGCCTGCCTTGTAGGTGGTGGCAGTAGCGAACAGTTTCTGTGACACTTTTCCTAACATAGTACCTGGCTATTGTATAGCTTGAGGTGGATGATTGATTTAATTATAAAATATAAAGTCTAAGGGTCCATGTGTTGGGTAGGCCTCCCTCACCATGGCACCTCTAGCCCCAGCGGATCTGAAGGTTGCAGGGCAACAGTGAGAAAGTAATTCACAAGCAGTCAGTTAAAGTTTCTTTGAAGTCAGCTTGCTTTATTCTTGGGCGGTAGCCACCATGTGCATTTCCTCACACGTCTTTCTCTGCTAAACTTTCTATACTGAGCAGCTAATCTTGCTCCTTCTCCTCTGGCTCTTTGCCTTCTTTTTTCTTTCTCCCTTCCCCCCAGGTAGATTCTATTATTCTATATTCAAAAATTCCCTCTTCCCCCCATCCTGATGTGGGTGAGTCTGACCATCCAGGAGGGATGGAGGGATTAACACATCAGCAGAAAATTTAGGGCCTTGGGGGAAGAGATACCTTAAAGATGTAAATGGCACCATTAACAAGAGCAATATTGGGAGCAGTGGGTTCAAAACTGGATTGGTACATGTTCACATGAGAGTGCTGATTGGTTGGAGGGAACAGATATAATTAAGCTCTTTATAGTGTTGTGTAAAATTGGATTAGAGAAACAGGGTGGTTACTTACGGGGATGTGGGGGTGAAGAGACTCTTCCTTGGGGAAAAAGTACAAACTTTTTTATTCTGAAGAGAACCATCCTACACAGAGAGGGAACATGGTTGATGTAGTTGGATTTAGGATTGTGGGGTGTTCTCATCATAGATGACCAATAACAGAATAATTGAAATATCCTTTGTCCTCTGACCCTCTCTTTCTCAGCCTCTTGTTAGTCAAATATTTATTGAAGGGTTTTTAAGGGGTGCTAGAGAGTAGGGAAGATGCTGGGTAAAGAATAGTGATCAAGGAAGATGATTCAAGTAGAAATGACTCTTACACGCAGAGTTTTATTGTTTGGTAGAGACAGGCTTTTTACAGAGAAAGTTTTGAGTGGGAAGTGATACTTGGAGAGGTGTGCCCTGATGGGGAAAAACTGCTGTTGTGGTATTGCTGTGGGTCATGGGAAGTGGATTGGAACGTAATAGTTGAGAAAGGACCACTAGTTTAGACAAAAAATGTTCATTATCTGTGAAAATACTTAAGAGTGATGGCTAAAAGATACTTATGGTTACTAATGATGTAGTAATACATCATAGAGTTATAGAAGTGAAGGTAACACTTGCTTTCCTTGCAAAATGGCTGAACCTGGTTTAGTTCCATCACTACATTTGGTACCCACACTTGGAGCACCAATGGATGTGGCCTTGTAGGGTCACATGACCCTTCTACTATCCCTCCCTAAACAAAACTAAAATGTGTTTAGTTTGGGTAGAAAAAGTAGAAATTGAGACTGTTACTATGAGATTTGCTTTGAATTTACCAAGTTCCTGAGAATATGTGAAGAGAGTGCATTTTTTGTTAAAAGTAATGACAAATACAGAAAAGGTTGATGAAGATAATGAAGACTTCATATTGCTTCACCTAAGTGAAACTTTGAACATGATTGTGTGAACTTCATGAAAAATTAGAAGTAATGCCACATCAACATTTTTCTTTGCAGAAAAAAAGTGCCACAGTATTCAAGAAAATAGATTAAAGTTACATGATTGTTACATGAAAGTTAGTCTACTCATTTCAATGTTTTAAGTTTTTGTTTTAATGTGGTAAATATAGATTATTTTTATTTTTAGAATAAAAGTAATATACGAAAATAAACTCAATGATTAATAGATGTTTCAAAAGTTCCCTTAATTTTACAATGTGTCATAGTTTGTATGATACATAGATGGTTAGTGCTACCATTCAAGAGTCATATTGGTTTAAAAAATAAGTTATAGTGAAGTGAATATTTTTGTTGCCCATCTATTAAGGCTATTTTATTAGGCTTCTGCCCAGCAAGATTTCCTAAAATAGAAGGGAAGATATAAAACAGCTATTGATATGTCAGGTCACCCATAACTTTGGAGGGGGGGGTAAGACGAAAGGGATTGAATGGGGAGAAGAGGAGATGGGGAAGAGGGAGAGGAAGTGGGGGGAAAATACTAGAAGTCAGTCCCTATCTAGTTTAATGTGGGAGTTTAATGTTGATTTTCCTCACCCACACACAAACTGGAATTTTATTCTTGTTTTTCACAGTAAGAGAAGTTACTTGGAGTTCGCTTGCCTAATCTGAGCTCAAGCCTGCTTGTAAAGAAAAAGGAAAGGAAAAGGAATAACGCTTAGTACATATCTGAGTAAGTAGCTGCTCTTGTGGGTTTGGTTTTTATTTTTATCTTTTACTTTTTTATTGCTTTAAAACAAGAAAATTTTGTAATTTTAAAGCTTTAAAATCTTACAGACTTTAGTTGGGTGCTTTACATATTGATTTTAAATAACTGGTTATGATTTAAATGAGTGAATATTTATAAATAATATTTTGAAAGACATTAATTGGTTGATGATATTTTGATAGTTTATGGCAACATTTTTGGTGCATAATAATTGGTCTTTAAGAGACACAACAAAGACTTAAATGCATATATTAAAATTGGTTGGAGCTGGTCAGGCTTTGTTTGAGCCTTTATGAGGATGACTCAGGATTGATCCCTGGCACCCCATATATGGTCCCTCAAACAATTCCAGGAAAATTCTTGAGTTCAGAACCAGGAGTAACCCCTGAGTGTGGCCCCCAAACCCTAAAAATAAAAGAGCCAAACAATACAATGTAAAGTATTCTTACTGTTTTGTTTCTGTTACAGAATGCAAGAATATTAGTAAGGCAATGATTAAGAATTATTTAAATGAGGGGCCGGGCGGTGGCGCTGGAGGTAAGGTGCCTGCCTTACCTGCGCTAGCCTTGACGGACCGCAGTTCGATCCCCCGGCATCCCATATGGTCCCCCAAGCCAGGAGCGACTTCTGAGCGCATAGCCAGGAGTAACCCCTGAGCGTCACCGGGTGTGGCCCAAAAACCAAAAAAAAAAAAAAAAAAAGAATTATTTAAATGCATTTAGACATCTATATATATATATATAATATCTTTTAGCACAATATTTTTTTTGGGGGGGTCACACCCAGAGCGCTCAGGGGTTACTCCTAGCTCTACGCTCAGAAATCTATCCTAGCAGGGGGACCACATGGGATGCTGGGATTCAAATCACAGTCCTTCGGCATGCAAGGCAAATGCCCTACCTCCATGCTATCTCTCCAGCCCCAGCACAATATGTTTTGATTAACCTGAAATAAGTACTGTTTGTTTAGAGGAAATAGGATTTTAACAGTCTGCTATTTGAAAATAGCAATCCCCTCGAAACCTCCCCTAAAATAGTGCAGATACAAATTACAGAATCTGTCAGGATTTTACTTTGTTTCTTACTTAAGGAAACCAAGGAAGAAGGGTATTCATTATTTTTAATTCAAACATCTGAATATAATTCCAAGACTTGTGCTAGTTATCTTGATTGAAATTGTTTTTGAGAATGAAGACTATTATTCCTTTTGTAATATCCATCGAAACTGTCTTGACAAAACAAAACATTGGAAATCATGGAATTGTACCAGGGTTTTGTTTTAGAATGCTAGGTTAAAAACAATAAATATACACGATGTTCCCTGTTTTAATATGGTTCTTAAATTTTGGTTTATATTTGTTCTGTCCAATATGAGCACAAAGAGCTACTGACATTGGAAATGTACTTTGGTGCAATTGTGATCACTTATGCATATTTCAAAGATCTATAATGAAAAAGTCAATAATTTTACCTGAATAATTGATAAAATAATACTTAGGATATACTGGGTTAGAAAAAAATTAAATGTTACTTGTTTTCTTTTGCTTTTCAATGTGATTTAACTGTTTTAGTTACTGATGGTTTACATGGTAAATTCTACTGGAAAGAACAAATCTATATTATCATGCACGTTAACAGTTCTAGTCGTCTTATTTTGTTTGTTTTTGGGTCACACTCAGTGGTACTCGGGTCACTCCTGTCTCTGCACTCAGAAATCGCTTCTGGCAGGCATGGGGGACCAAATGGGATGCTGAGATTCAAACCACCATCCATCCTGGATAGGCTGTGTGCAAGGCAAATGCCCTACCGCTGTTCTATCTCTCTGGCCCCAGCAATCCTAGTCTTCTATAAGCATTCTGTGGACCTTCAGACTTTTGATCTTTTTTATGGATCAATTAATAAGAACTTTTATTGTTTTAAGAAAGTTTTTTGTTTGTTTGTTTTTTGGGCCACTTCTGGCAGTGCTCAGGGATTGCTCCTGGCTATTTTCAGGAATCACTTCTCGTGGGCTCTGGGGACCATATGGAATGCCAGGAATTGAACCAGGGTTGATTGTGTGCAAGACAAATGTCTTACCCTCTGGACCAGCTCCTGCCCTTAAGAGATTTTTGTTTGTTTTATCAAATATTTATTGAGTCCGCACCATGTGCCAGATAGTATACTAGATCCTGATCTGATGAGAGAGGAATGACAAAATAAAATATTATATGAAGGTAATGTTCTGTTAGAGAAATACAGACTAAAAACAAAAAAAGTAACATATAATATCTTCTAAGGGACTCAGGGGTCAAGGAAGTTTTGATATTTGAGAAGTTGTTTAAATGAGAAAAATGGACATGCTTCTCCTAGTGGATCTATTTGAAATATTTCAATATATTCTTTGAGATACCCTCCTAGATATTTTAATTTTAGCCATTTTGAGGATATATATGTATGAGAGTTAGTATTTAACTCCCAGGAGGATTTTATGGACTATTTTTTTTTTGAAGGGAGGCCCACACTTAACAATACTGGTTCTGTGCTTAGGAATCACTCCTGGCACTGATCAGGGAACCATACATGGTGGTCGAACCCAAGTCACCATGTGCAAGGCAAGTGTCTTATTTACTGAACTATTGCTCAGTCTCTCATATACTAGTATTTGTAGAGTGTATCTGTGTTTATGTGTGATGTGGAAGTTGATATTACAGATAGCTTTTACGATTGCAGTTGTTTGGAAATATAACTTCTTTCCTTCCTTTTTTTCATTTTACTTGGTAATACTCAGCAGTCCTTGAAACTAATTCCTGATACTGTGGTCAGAGTTTATTTCTGGCAGGGCTTAAAGGCTTAAGGGAAGATACCCACTCATCTCTCTGAGCCTTCATATCTTGCTGGTAACTTAGGAATTAAATATATATATATATATATTCACATCCCATGTCCTGATAATTAATATTTTCCTGAAAACAAATGTTAAACGTTCCATCCTCTCACGTGGTGCTCGGAGGCCTGGGGACCCTATTGACAATTCTCAGCCAATACCATGAAGTTTAGTGCAAGGGCTCAAGGATGTGATGCTCTTTGGACCCTGTGATACGGGGGTTACCTAGGTCATCTCTGCTGTGCAAGGGCCTTCAGGAGTGTACTTGGCAGTGCTTGAGGAACCCTTGTAGTACTAGGAATCAAACCGGGGCCTAGCCTGCATCCTAACCACTTTACTATGTTTTGGCCCACTTTTCATGACTTTTAAGGAAGTTATCAATGCATTGGAAGATATTTCCCGAAGAAACAAGACAAAGCACTGTCAGAGTTCACAAGATCTTTGGTCTGACTTAAAACTAGCCATGTGAAATAATCTCTCTGTGTTTAAGTTCCAACAGGGATAATATGAGGATAATACTTAGCACAACTACTACATGAGGTTTTGATGAGAATCCAAGTAGAATAGTAAGTTAAAAAAACTCAACTATAAAGCATTCTATAAATATGAAATAATGCTATACAAAGCAGCTTTGGCTTGTAAGTTTTGCAACAGTATTTGGCATAACTGGAAGGAAAAAAAGAATGTAAAAAATCTTGGTTGAGAACAATAGTGATACATAATTTTAGTAATATATTCTATAAGACTTTGCTTTTTGTTTCTGCAGAACTTTGTAAGTACTACAGAATTTATCATATTTGGGCCATCAGAGCTTTGTGGTTACCAACCATGACTGAGATCAAGCAATGGGTTTATTTCGAGGAAGCTCAGTGTTGTTAAACACTATTTTTGGTTCATGGGCCAGATGGCAGTACTCAGAGCTTGCTCATGGCACTTTTTGTAATGCTATGGATTGAATCAAGGCCACAGTATTCAAGGTAAACAAAGATCTTTATGGAAAATATTAAAGACATGATGTATTTTATATAAGACAAGAATACTGGGTGGGTACTTGAGGTGAGATGGCATGCATACTTAACTTTTTGTAATAGATTATGTTCAAGAAATAAAAATGGATGGGGCCAGAGCAGTGGCATGGAATGGTAAGGCATCTGCCTTGCTGGCACTAGTCTAGGACGAACTACTGTTTGATCCTGTTTGATCCCTCGGCCTCCTGGATGGTCCTCCAATCCAGGAGCAATTTCTGGGCACATAGTCAGAAGTAACCCCTGAGCATCACTGGGTGTGGCCCAAGAAACCAAAAAAATAAAAATGGGTAACCAAAGTCATTTCCATTAGTGCCAATGTGAAGAGGATAGATTTCCTTTTTTAATAAACAAATATAAAACTGGATGAGAATGATGAAAACCATAATTTCTGGACATTAGGAACCAAACCAAAAGACTGTTTAGACTTTGGGTAAAAAATGTCAGATTTTTTGTGGCCTTCTCTTCCTAGAATCTCTTCTGTTTTCCCACCCCCATCTCAGTTGATTAGAAGAGCAATTGGAATTGTGTTGGGTTTGTCTGGTCTTGTTTTGATAGATTCATTTTTAAGTGAAGGTGACTTGGGAATAAAAATCCAGAGTTTTACTGGCTAAAGCTCAGTTCTAATGGTCAGGGAAAACGACAGCTGTACTGTCTTGAGTTTGCTGCCACCAGCTAGAAATTTAATAAAGAAATCCTAGATATAAGAGAGTTTTGGAAAGACAGATGTGAGATCCCCATCTGACTGTAGCTGACTATCAAACTCTATGGCCAGAGGATAGATGTTTGTGAACCCAGAAATTGTGAAGGTTAAGGGAGGTGCCTAGAGAGCTGGGTACAACTCATATATTTCTTCACCCCACACACAATTTCAGTACCTCTACATACATAAAACACCACCCTACATAAAATTCTGTATCTCACATATAGGTCTATCATCCTAAATAAAACTGCATCATTGCAGTAATAGATTCACCACACCCCTAAAGCTATTACCTCATGTACTTGCTCCATCTCTTCTCTTACAGCTTCATCACCTCATGTATAGCTTTGGTACCCCACATAACTTCCTTTACCTCATTTTAAGCTCTGTAAACAGCTCTGTATTCAGACCCCCTTCATCACCCAAGATTACTCTCCAAGGGTGGGACCCTTTCAGGTATCAGGTGTCTGTCTAACCTCAGCCTCTGCTCAGGTCACTGGTTAGCTGCTCAGTATGTGCAGATGTGACCTTGGAGAACCAGGTTAACAAATAGAAATAGGAAATTTGAAAACTAAGGAAAGACTTCATGGACACAGAGTCTAGAATTTAATAAGAGAACCATAAATCACCAGAACACTGAGCTCTGTTACTGATGGGGTTGATTATGATGTGGTATATCCATCCCCTGAGATACATTTTAGAATGAACCTAGAAAACATAATAAGTGAAAAAAAAAGATATTTACAAGAGGCTGCCTAATGTGTTATTACATATATATGTATACACAGTGTTAATTGGTAAGTCAAAATTGTACTCCAAAATACAAAATAGTAATAAATTTAACAAGATCCATCTATTAAAAATCACAAAATTTTGCTATGGTACAGGAAAAAATTTTATTTCTTGGGTACAGAAATTTATTCTTAATTATAGAAATATATTCCACATATAAAAGATTGCAACACTCCCCAAATCTATATATAGATTTAATAGCCAGTCTTAAAATATTAGGCATAGTTATATAGAAAAGCTTTTATGTAAATGGTAAACAGGTTCTAAAACTTAAATGGAATCTAGAATAGTCAAAATTACTTTTTTCAGGCCTTACCCATCTATGCTCAGGGCTTCCTCTTGACTCTGTTCTCAGTGATCATTCCTGGAAGAGCTAGGGGACCATATGGGTTACTGGGATTGTGAACCCCAGTCAGTTGCATGCAAGGCAAAAAAAAAAAAACTTTACCCATTGTACTCTCTCTCTCTCTCTTCAGCCCTTAATCAAAATAACTTTTAAAAGAATAAAATCAAGAGATACATGCTCCTTGAGCTCAAAAACTTCCATAAAACTAATTTAATAAATAGAACCAGATATTTGTATATAGATAGTTGAGTAGAACTATCCAGTAATAGATATGTAACTGGTCAGTTGCATTTAAACCAAATTACTGAGGTAATTCAACAGGGACCATGTAATCTCAGAAGATAGTGCTCTCTCTGATAATGCTTACATCCATGTGAAATAAAGTACCTCCAAACAGGAACATAAAAATTAATCCTAAGCCTAAATGGAAAGAAAACTTAGCAGGAAACATATGTCTTGAATTAGACAACAGCTTAGTAAATCGGCAGTGAAAGGCTATGAAAAAAAAAGGTGATAAACAGTTTTGCTTTTCAAATGACACTGCTATTTAAAATCAAACGCTGTACTTGGAGAAAATACTTAAGCAAAATGGCTTCTACAGGATTTGCATCTGGAAAACAAAGAAAATTTATCTTACCCACAAGTTAAACCTGTTCCAAGATTTTCTGATCAGTGCATCTATGATTCCATTATTAGTTTAGACTGATTGGTCTGATGTTTAATAACTCTGTGATATCTCCCCCTGAAAGACAAATTAGGTAAAAAAAAGTGCAAAGTAGGTAAACGTGGGGTCTCAGATACTAAAATCAACCTTTTTTTCCCCTGTAAAATCAACAGCTTTGAACAACATTTTGCTTGTATCTTTTGAGAAAATCCAGTTTTCTGATACTTAAACATTCTCCCAAATAAAGAACTTTAATTTTTTGATATTCACCAAACTATTTTCCTAAATTAAGTACTCTAATGTATCAAAATTAGTCCTTTTGACTTTTTCCCTCACTCAGAAGCAATTTCTTAAATCAGCTAAGATGTGTGGGATTCTCCAATTATTTGCCAAGCACTCTGTTAAGACATACTTGGAGGGATAGTAAAAACATGGAAGTGGGGTGTCTGGGGTTAGTCTCAATTATGCTTCACTAGGGAGGACATTGCAAGTGAGAAGGCTGGGAGATCCGTGGGAGGAGTGTGGGGAAGAGAGCTGAACCTAGAAGGACAATCGGACTAGTTTGTTATCCATGTTGGAGAAAAGTTTGTGAGGACATGAAAGTTATCTGTCATTGGGTTAAAAAAAAGATCTTGGAATCAGTGGCAGTGATGTGGCTTTGTGTGACCAGTGGGGTATGGAAAAGGTGGGAGAAACAGGAGTCAGGAAGCAGTTCAACTTCTGCCTCGTGTATCATTTACTGTGATGGAAATACAGGACACTTCAGCCTTTTATTTGTTTTGGTTGTTGATTGGGAAACCAGGAATCCACGTTGAAAGTTTCATCAGAGGAGTGAAACTTTTAAGTTGATCCCCTCCTGAAAGCATTGTGCTGTGGGATCCCCTCCTGAAAGCATTGTGCTGTGGGAGCGCAAGTGGGAGGTTGAGGGAGGAGAGTGAGCACTGGCCCTACAAATCAGTCTGTGCAACATCAGGAACCAGTCTCTCATATTTACAGGTATTTAAATATTTACATTTTTTTGTATTTTATATTTTTACATACTTACATATTTACTTTTTCTCATATTTACAACATTGAAATCTTTGGGTGGTTACAGAAAGGAAAAATTCTTGCTCTTGCAAACTAATTCCATCAGAATGTATAGATCCTTTGCAAAACTTGTATCCAAGTAGGTATCTTTTGACTTATAAAGTACCTGTTTTTCCTTTGACGGATAGAAGTAATGTAATGATCCTCAACTTGTCTGATCATCTTTTGACTTTTGAGATAATGTTTGCCCTGTAACATATGTATTTAAATTTGTTTGATGTGTCATTAACCAAAACTCAAGGCTTTTGTTGTTGTCGTTTTGGTACTAGAGATGCTCTATCATACCAATTTACTTTAGCTTTATTTGATATTTTCAGTTTGATGTGGTCATTTCTACATACTACTTTTAAACACATACTTTAGAACAACATGGTCAGATCCTGCCTACTTTTAGAGTATAATCAATCAAGATATATCAAACTTACTTGAGATCGTAAGTTGCTTGACCTTGAGATATACTAAGTTATTTTCCTTATTTGTATAATGCGACTTGCTCAGAAATAACTTCTTGTGTACCTCTGTGCCAGTGTAAATAAACATAGCAAATTTCCTTTTATTCCAGGAGAGGGCGTGCCAGTGTTGTTGCTAACCTGAGCTCTGGGGTCTGAATTTCTTAGTATGTGGCCCAACAGTTAAGAAAAAAATACCCTGCTGTAAAAATTTTTCACAGGGGATCTTGAAATAGTTAATGATGAAAAGGAAGCGATTGTGTATAAAATTTCTCTAAGATATTAAATTTACATTTTGTAGACAAGATAGAAAATCTCTAAAATAAGACATTTTTTTTCTTAATGAGAATTAGGATTTATTTCCATGTTTTGCAACTGTGTTTTAAATCTTTTGTACCAAATATACAGAACACCCTGTTTAGTTTGTCAGTAGTGACTCTGAGTAATTAACATTGGTTAAGAATAAATTTGATTACTTGGGTTGTACAGAATCTGTTAGCCTCAAATTAGTAATTTAGGAAATTTTGCACTTATTCATCTTGTTACCTCCCTCTAAAAAATTTGGTTGGAGTTTTGTTTAGAAGGTTGGACAAGGAAAACGGTCATTTCTGGGCCAACCTAGGGATGAATCCAGTTTTAATTATAATAAAATTTAAAATGTTTACTTGAAGATCCAGAGCTAAATAAATATTATAAAGATGTCAGTTGTGGGATTATTTAGTAACCTTAGGGAAGTCAGTTTTATCAGCTATGAATATTATTTGAATTAACCAGACTATCCCTTAATTTTTTCATAATTAATAATTACATGGTAACATGATATATATTGGAAAATATTCTGCATTTAGGATATCAGCCCTAGGCATCTCTTATAATAAAATCTACTTAAAAGAGTTTTACCTGGGGCTTGTTCACAGAAACAGGCTCTTGATATAGATATAGATATAGATATAGATATAGATATAGATATAGATAGATATAGATATATAGTATATAACTTCAAAGTCAGACAACAGACAACCATGGTTCACATTGTTTGAAAATGTAACAAAAGTGATTATTCCTATAACTTTACTCTCCATGCATAGAAGCTTGAATTTCTTAAGCAGAAAAAAGGGAAAGAGGCCAGAGTGATAGCACAGCAGTAGGGTGTTGCCTTGCACATGGCCGACTTGGGATGGACCTGGGTTCAATTCCCTTCATCCCATATGGTCCCTAAAGCCTGCCAGGAACAATTTCTGAGCGCAGAGTCAGAGGTAACCCCTGAGTGCCACAGGGTGTGGCCCAAAAACCAAAAGCAAAATAAACCATAAAAAGGAAAGAATTTCTATAGAAAATCAAACATGGTTTTGTCTATGTAGTAGCCAACCTTAAGTGTTAAGTAGTAAAACAGTACAAGTTGCAAACTTGTACATTCTTTGGAGATTAAAAATGTTTAGAAATACTAAAAATATTCCAAAGAAAAGAGAGTTCTATATTTCCATTTTCCTATTTCTATCATGCTGTTTACCTTGTTTCAAAATGTGGGAGCAAGTATGATAATTTGTTGACCACATGGATGTCACCATCTTGTTTGTTGTAGTAGAAAAAGAGGTCATACAAGGGGTCAGCTGTTCTCCCTTTCTTTCAAATAAATTTTTTAAGCAAGGCATATTTCAAGCAAAAATCATAAAGAATAGAATATAATTAAAATATTAGTAGTTATTAAAACTGTATTTTCATAAACTTATCCCTATTGATACTTATCATTTGATTCATGTTTTATTCTTCAACTAAATAAGGCATATTTCCAAAAGATAAGTAAAATTTTTTAAAACAACAAATAATTGAGGTATAGAGAGATTATTTACTGTAAATTCATTGCTAATACTGTAGACCTCTTTTTGTGTGTAAATATATGATTATATGTGATATATAATATAATCACATAATAAAATTATTAGACTATATATTAAAGGAAACTTCATTAATTCCCCTCAGTTTACAAGGTGTTCAATTTCTGCAGATGTTTCCAGTTCTTGTTTTTACTGTTTTTGAAATAATGGCTGTCCCAACAGTTGAAGTTAATAAATAGATAGTTTATTCTGGTTTTTAGTTACATTTTCCTAATGATTAGTTATGTTGAAAAGTTTGCAGTCTGTTGGCCATGTTAATATCTTCTCTGAATACATTTTGTTCACATTTTTTGCCTATTTAAATTTTTTTGTATATTTTCTTGTTGAGTTGTAGGTAACTTTTTATCTACATGTAATTTCAGATATTTGTGGCAGTTTACCACTCCCTTAGCCATCAGCTGGGTGGGTGGCAAGTATTTGCTCCCATTCCATGGTTTTCTTTTTGCTGTTTCTGTTATTGTACAGAAATATAGTAGTCTAAGTCCTTAGTCCATTTTGTATATGGCATAAAACAAGGATTTCGTTTCCTTCTTATGCATTTGCATCTTCAGTTTTTTCAAATTCATTTATGAAAAGAATTTTCTTTCTATTTTGTGTACTCTTTTTTAAATTGCAATGCTGAGTGAAACCTCGGGGTTCACAATATGTGAGTTTTGTGCTCTTCTGAGCCACAACTCTGGCCCCTTCCTTTGTATCTTTGTGATGATCTTACTGAAGTTCACCCATATAAGCATGGATTTATTCCTGGGCTTTCATTTCTTTTCCATTGGTTCACATGTTCTATCTGTGTGATTTTATTACCTCCTTAAATTTATGACAGATTTTACTAGTGGAGCCATTAGACTGTTGACTTTCTTTAGGAAAACTTAAATTTTTCTTTTGGTTTTTAGGCCAGATCCAACCATGCTCTTAGGGGTTTTCCCTGATGCACTTCTGGAGTTGCTGGAGATCAAGCCTGGGGTTTCTGCATATGACCTAACTCTTTGAGGTTTCTCCCCTGCCACGGGGAACCTTTTTAAGTACTGATTCAAACTCATTAGTGACAGACCTATTTCCTTTTGATTCAGTCTTGGTAGATTTTTGTATTTGAAGTAATTTATTCATCTCTTTTAGGGTATCCGACTTGTTGAAAAATAATGGTTTATAAGTTTCGAGTTCTTTTTATTTCTGCAAGCATAAGCTTTTGTGCTTTTAATTTCTGTTTTTGAGTTATTTTTCTTTATTATTTTAGCTAGAGATTTATTAGCTATTTTTATCTCTTTTCAAAAACCAACTTTTAGTTCATGAATTTTTCATTGCTTTTGCACATTTTTTGCTCTATTGTTGATTGTGTTCTACTAACATTAGGTTTTAGTAGTTCTTCTTTTTCAATTTTCTGTGGGATAAGTTAGATGGTTTATCTGGAATAAAAGAAAAAAGTGACCCAGAGAGCTGATACATTGGACAGGGTGCTTCTATACATGCTGCTGATCCCTGGGATCCTAGATATTGTGAGGTGTAGATGCTTGCCTTATAGTTGGCACATAGCCTGTTCTCCCAGCAACCTTAATTTGTCATGTCCATGTTGTGCAGTGCAGGGAAAGGCTGTTAGGGGGGTGGTTTTAGATGCTCTTAACTGGGCTGTTGCATCTTGGACACTCCTAGGAGGAGAGTCAGATCTGACCTAGCCATATTAAGATTGAGGTGACTGAAAATAGTAATTTTTAGCCTGAATTGCGGACACACAGCCACAATATATGGATTTTTACCTTATTAAGAGCCATTTTTTTATAGGAAGAGCTGAAGTAGCTTAATTAGTGTGACTCTATATTTCCATAAGGCAATCAGAAATTTCATATTAAGGTTTTCTCGAAAGTAGAAAGTCAGGGCCTTCCTTTTCAGCTTTAATCAATTACAGGAAAATTCAGGACAAATTTGCTATGGTAACTGTGTGATCCTGGCCTCTTGGCCTCCCCACCACTGCATTTTCTTTACATCTTGGGCCATACCTTGAAACTGAAAAATAAAAGAACATATGTGATGCTTTCAAAACTAAATTTCTCCACCATTGACTTAATTATTACATAACATAACCCATTACTTGACTAGACAGCAAATTATTTGACCACAACACTTATTGACATTCGTCTGATATATTTCACAGTGACTGTCCTTCAACTTTTCTGCCACCAATTACTTGTGAACAGTTACATATGTTTTACTCTGGTCAAGCTAGGATTTAAAAATACCATTAAGTAGATGTATCTGGTATGTAAATAGGTATAAGATGAGAGAAAAACTCCAAGCTTTGTTTTGCTCATTTCCTTAGCAGGTTTTGCATGATTGTCTGTTTGGTTTAACTAAATGATCTCTTTTATATCTGTAGTTTAACCATCAACAACCACCACCTTAGCTACCCATATAAGCAGGCTCTCAATAAATCATTTTAATAGTTGTTTACTTCTAGCTGTGTTACTCTTATTCTGTTTGCTATTTTCTATGTCAATTTTATTTTCAGATACAGTCCATTATATATAATATAATAATATTATATAGTATATATAATACAGTCCATTATATATACCATGCTGTTTGTTTTCTTTAACTGTACTGGTGGAGCAAGTCTTAACTATTAAAAAAATTCTGGATTATTTCTACTTCATTTCTCTGTAGGTTGAACTTTAAGTAGTGGTAACTCCATCCCCCCCATCTAGTGCTAAATCTAGTAGAATATGTTTGTTTTCTGAGAGAGGGTGAAGGCATTTGATTATACTTTTCTGGCAGAATTAATACTGCCTTGTCATGTCGTTTATAAATTCTGGAACTTTTTAGTTAGAGACGATAAATCCCCAGCCTCCTCTTTTGATTAAAATTCAAGGCAACACGAAAGAACTCTGTTGCAGCCACAAGACTCATGCCACATGTTTATTCCCTATAAGCAAAATGTTTTTCCATATCGAACAGTACACCAAAGCCTTTGCCTCCTCCTAGCAAAACCTGGCTCGTCTAGCACTGTGTGCATTTCCTGACTGGGCAGATTCTTGAAAAGTGATAACATATCTGTGCTCTTCAGTTAAACACGTCTTTTTCATGTGACCAGCACTCTCCTGTACAGGTGCTCAGAGGGATCATTTGCACCTTAGTCCTTGACTAGCAAGAGACAGCACTGATGGGGTGTGAGGGGCATCTGCCCAAGCCTTCTCCCACCTGCTTGCTTCCTGACTGTGGCAGTTTTTTTTTTTTCTGAGTGAGGGATGATGATGGCTGTTTGTCAAGCTTTTTCACAGAGTAGTGATGGCACCAGGCCAACCCATTTAGCCTTTTGTCTTTTTGTCTTGCATAAAATTGCCTATTTTTCACTTCACTTGGGAGGGGGGAATAGGGGATGTCAGGCACTTCAGAGATGTTAGTTCTTACCACACTGGTGTACCATCTGTGGTTTCCTGGCATGGCAGGCAGCACTCCCCCAATTGTCCAGAGTGTCTGCTGGTCAGCACACAGATGGTCAGGATGCCAGCAACATCCCACTATGGTTCCCACGGGCAGTGCCTCTCACTCAGGGCCACGGGCTCCATAACGGAAAGTTGAGGAGACTCTTTAAGGGTGATTTTAGAGTTTAAAGAAAGCTGCAGAGTTGGCATAGAATTTCTTGTGTCCCACACCCAGGCACTGATTGCCCACTCCTCCATTCTCAGGCCAGTTATAGTTAAGGACAAACTTAAGTACTTGACAATTGATTGAAATCTGCTTTGTCCAGACTCACCAGGAGCTACTAAGGAGCAGCCATTGCATTTGATGTATGGTTACTCTGTCATTCACTTTGCAACAGGAGCATTCTCAGATTGATGGCAGTCTTCGTTTTGCAGAAATACAGTTAGGGATTTTGTAAAACATCCCTTAGTTGTTTTTTTTTCTTCTCATGGTCTCCTGATTCTTGCTCTGGATTTCTAAGTTTCTGAAAGGAAGACCACAAAATCGATATGCCCTTTGTAGGAAAAGTAAATGCCATCCACATGGCTGAGGCATGATGGCCTTTCCCTGGGTTGGTAAGGCTGATCAGCTCGAGCTCCCTGAATTGGACACACACCATTAAGCTAGCACAGTGGGAATTTGGGTGGATAGTTTTGTTGATAGTTATATTTAAATCATGCTATTTTTTTAAATTTGTGTTATGTTTCTATTTTTTTTTTTTTTTGTGCCCTAAAGTATAGAGAATCTGTTCCAAAGTCTTCAGAATAAAGAAAAGTTGCCCTGGGCTAAGGAGGATTGGAAGCAGTCACTTAAGAGTACTATCTTGCTTCATGTTTCCGGTTCTAGTTTCTGTTTTGTTTGTTTGTTTTTTGTTTTTTTCTTCCTCAGAGGATCCAAATTCCTTGCACGCCATCCTCACACCCCAGGCATCACTCCATTCTGCTCATATGGCAGCACAGCATGTCCTGTTTCTTCTCACATAAGTAGCCTCATTTCTTACTGCTGAGGGAGCAAGTTTAGCATTAGAACATTTCATCCCTCCCAAGGCTTTTAACAAGGAAGTCAACACTGAAATATTCTAATTAATTGGCTGGAATTTTCTCTTCGTGTCTAAGATGGTCTTACAGGTTAATGTGTTTTCAAGCTCTCCGCATCTAACTCTGACATCATGATGGGTAGTTCGCCTGCCCACCTCTCCACCTGGAAGACCACTAAGCAACCAGAGTCCAGGTCACTGGCTGCTTTTTGTGTTTGTGTTTATATAGAGTGAAACTCAAAATGAACTAGATTTGTTTTTGTTTTCAATTGGCCGTAACATTTTCACTTCAAGTTCCCTTTTAATTCTAAACAATGTGTTCTGGGCCAGAGCAATAGCACAGCAGTAGGGCATTTGTCTTACACGAAGCCAACCCAGACAGACTCGGGTTTGATCCCTGGCGTCCCATATGGTCCCCTGAGCCTGCCAGGAGCGATTTCTGAGCACAGAGCCAGGAGCAATCCCTGAGCGCCGCCAGGTGTGGCCCATAAAAATGTTCTCTGCTATTTTATTATAGTAAGAATATTATTGAAATAAGCCATATATCTATATGCATGTCCATATACAAATACATATATGGTGTTTATACAAATCATTGAAGTATTTTGTGCTCCTATGGAATGTAGCTGTCCAAAAAAACCTTGTGAAAAACTTTGGAATACCAACAGTTATCAATTTGTTAAGTTCCCATTTGCTGGCATTTAATTTTCCTCTTTTTAAAATTTTTTTTGCAAACCTTCACTAAGGTCTATAGGTTAAAATGTATTCTCAGAACATCAACATTTCATGTTCTTTGAATTGTGATTTTATTTAAGAAAAGAGTGTTAGGGTATTTTGTCTTTGTCAATATCAGACTCTGGAGGTAAGGGCAGGGGAAAGTTCAAAAAAATACATTTAAAGAGAACTTTTGCTAATTTCATGGTCAGTTGTTGGAAAACTCAAAAGAAGAATCATGTTATTAATCACCCGTAGGGGAACTCCTCCTGGCCCCACAAATGAGCTTTCAACCTGTGAGGAGACTCTTAAGTTCATAGGGGAGATTCCAACATGTTCTAAAAAAGCCTCTTCGAAAGTTTTCATATAAGTGTACATTTGAGGGAAGCCCATACATCTTATCTCATTTCTTCGCAGCCAGAGGGGTATGCAGTGCACCACTACTTTGTTTTACTATTACTCATTCTTTTTTTTTTTTTTCTGTGCATGGGTGTGCAAGAATGAGAAAAGCTGAGTATTGTAAAAAGAAATTTAGAGTTAATTTGTTTCTGAATAGATGAAAGGCCTTTATACATGGAATATCTTTGTGTGTTTCCTGGTTGGTGAGTAAAGAAAACCATGGAGCTGTGAATACTAGTAATGCACATCTCTCCTAGAATGCCTGCCTTTTTTCCACACCTTCATGTGACTCAGAGGGGCAGATTTTGTTGCTCCGCTTAAGTCGCCATTACCTGTTCTGAGATTTTTAAAACAAAATGGAGCTTAAAAATTAAAAATCCAGTTTTAAAAAAAGAAAACATAAAAAACCAAAATGGAACCAAGTTTTGTGCCCTTTGTGGGGACATATGCAGGGATGAAGAGCCCTGGTAGCTTCTGAGAAACTCAGGAACCCTCAACACATAAGGCTCCCTCTCTACTGTGGTTGTTCTCTACTACTTTCACATGTGTGTGCATGGGATGGAGTTTCTGCCTATATTCTTTTCTCCCAAACTCAATTATGGAACATCTTCCAGGTGACTGGAGCCTGTCTTGAGCTCTACCTCTCTACCTCTCTCTGTGTAGGCCCGTGAGCCTAAGGAGAGTTTTCCAAAATGAATTCAGAACTTCCCCTAGAGAACAGTCCTCCCCCAAGTCAGTTTTCTTATCCATGGGGTCCATTCTTGGGGGTATGCCCCAGTGAGAGTAAGAGCTAGAAGGCAGGGATGGGCGCATACACATTTTGTCTCCAGACCTTTGGAAATCTCCTCTCCCAAATCCCAGCTTCCAACAAAGAATGGAAGTAGTTTTTCTGAATTTACCTTAGTTACTTCAAGCCCACTTTTACAACATGCAAAGTTAACTGGACATATTTTCAGCAGAAAGCTAATTTCTGCTTGTGCCAAGGAGTTAGAGGCTTGTGAGGACTTTTTTGTGACTGGTGATGGAGCTTCTGTCTCACACACACACACACACACACACACACACACACACACACACACACACATGTTCTTCTCCTCCAGGGTCCCTTGTACTTGGGTCTGGTGATAATATGTTGGGTAAAGTGACATTGAAGCATAACTTTCCTTCCCCCAGTATGCCATCACCTTTGCAGGTCTCTGTACTGTGGATGGGCTGGAAATTTCTCTCTCCCCAAACCCAGTCTGTGTGAAACTGTCTCTGGGTTCTGGTGTTCCCTGCTGTAGGGGAAGCTTCTTCCCCAGAACCAGGCTGGCTTTTAGGGACTGATTCTGTCTAAAAGGGGCCAGTCAGTGTCTAGTGATTGGTGTGTTTAGCTTCCTGTCTCTTCTTCAATCTGGATACAAAAAATAACATCTCAGGCTATCTCATCTGATTCTTGATCATAAGCATATAAACTAGGCTGCACAGGAGTCTCTAAAGCCTAGTTCCTGGAGTGACCCTCTGGCCCGAGGCTGTTGGCATGCTTTACTCTTTAAACTTATAGCCCACACTCATTTGCATGGAGGTGGGGTACACTGTGATGAGACTGGGGATTGGAAATCCCAGGGCTGCTGGTACAAAAGGCTGCCACTCTTGGGGGTGGGAGGGTGCAGCCTTGATAGAGCAGCTGCGCAGACACCCCACTCTAGTTGATGCCTCCCTCAGGTGTAGAAGGACAGGTCAAGGGACACCAGAAGAGAGGAGAAGGTGGCGGAGGTGGCAGGGATGGCACTATAGGAGCAATGGTAATTTCTCAGGTGCTCTCTGGGAGTTGATATGGCTGCAAAGACCTTTTGAGGCAAAGGAGCAGGTAAAGGCACCAGAGCGTTTGCATTGGTTTGCTATTCAGGTTTGTGAAAGAAAACTTCAACAGTCCAGTTATGATCATGGGCCAATAAATTCCAGTGTTGGGTGAAAGAGAAGAAGTCGTAATAGAGATATTCAAGAACTTGTTCTTCGTAGATGTATGGTATAGAAAGAAGAAATAGTTAATTCATCTTTGAAACAGATGTTCTGTTAAAACTATTAATAATAGATGTGGGGACCAGAGCCATAATATAATGAGTTACCTTACATACAGCTATCCCAGGTTCAATTCCTGTGATCCTCCTCCCCTTAGCCTGCCAGGAGTGATTCTTAAGTGCAGAGCCAGGAATAAGCCCTGAACACTGTCAGGTTTGGCCTTAAAACAAATCAAATTTGTTGATTTGTTGAATGATAGTAAAACAAATCAAATTTGTTGGATGATAGTACAGCAATGGGCTCTTGCCTGGCATGCAGCCAACCCAGGTTTGATTCCTGGAACCCCATGTGGTCCTTTGTGTACTGTCAGGAGTAACCCCTGTGTGCAGAGTCGGGAGTAATACTGGGTGTGACCTCAAACCTTTCTGTCCCAAATATAAAAATATACAAATATATAAAAAATAAATATATTCATTCTTGTGGCAGGAGAGAACGCCAGGCTCCAGCCCCAGCAATGCTCCCAAGCATTTGCTGTTCCAAAGCACTGAGTAGGGAGTAGTCCTTGAGCATTGCTGGGTGTGGCCCCAAAACAAATAAAAAAAACTAGATTGTTAGCTGGAAGTTGAAGGTCAGCTGGGTCGATAAAATGTATTTTCCAGAACATGTCTTTAACCATCTTCAGGTTCAGTCAGGAATTGCCTTGGAGAAAGCATTTACCTAGAGTGCTGTATGATATCCCTCCCCCCCCCCCAAGGATGTTAGGAGTTTTGTGATACATAGCTTGGTTCAGTCTCAGAATAGATTTGGAGGCAGCTTTTCTTTTTAAGGTTCCAGGTCACAATAGGGAACAATTGATTTTTCAGGGATCTGTTTGTGAGAATTGTTGCAAAATAAACAAGGTGGGTAGGTAGGGTTTTATTGTGAGAGTGATTGGAGCCATTGAGGGAATTTTAAAGGTGGATACAGAGATGGAAGTTTTGGAAATCTTTCAGTTATTCAAGGGAAATGGCTTAAGGTTCTGAGTGCACTTCTTTCTGTCTCTTCCCTTTTCATCCCTATATTTCTGTGGAACATCTTAGAGAAAAACCTCTCTCTTTCTCTCCCTCCCTCCCTCCCTCTGTGTGTGTGTGTGTGTGTGTAAATGAAAGATAGCACTCTTAGCTCATTGAAAATGAATGGTGGAACTGGGTTTGCAACTTAGTGGTAGAGAGCATATGCCTTTCATCTATGAGGTATTTTGGGTTCCGTCTGCCACTGCCATCACCACACACACAAAAAGATGAAAGTTATTCTTACCATGGTTAATTTTTTGAAAGGTAAATTATCAGTACTATGATGATGAAAAAATGTTAGGAAGGATTCCAGACACTGCTGGTGGGTATGCTTAGAAGGGCCCTCTCTTGCCCTTCTTTCTGGCCTCTTATCATCTCTGCTCATTGTCATGTCCCAGAGCTTTGGCATTGCCTTTTTTGGCCTGTGATCTTGTGATGCTGAAGGGAGACTATGATGTTGTTCTAATCAGAGATATAGCCAGGTTGCAAGAAAACTCAGGGTGTCTGGGGTGACTTCTATGGTTTTGGGGAAAGTGGTCGTTCACCTGACTGCATTCCCTGTTCCCATCTCTCCGAAGGTGAGGTTTAATCAATCAATTAATTAATTCAGCATGTCATGTGAAAATAAAGGCTCTCTGTTAATGTTAATTGGAGGCATATACTGGAGGAAAGGCATTTCTCTTCTTGTATTTGCTGTAGAGATGGACTTGGCCTTTTTAACATTTATTCTTACTAAGAAGCTTGTATTTAGAATAAGTAATTATTCTCTTTTTCTCCTCCTTTCCCTCCTCCCTGCACCCTTGCCCAGGGAAATATCATCCAGGTTGCAAAAATATCTGCCTGTCAGAATTCAGGAGGGATGTGGGAGCAAGGCGATGAGTCAGACCCACAGGCTGAGGCGAGGGTTCTTGTGAGCCTCTTCAGTCCAGAGGTTTCCTGGGCAACCGTTTATGCAGCAGTTAACCGCGGAGAAGCATGAGGTATGTGCACGGACTTTGTGAACCCCATTTTAAACCTCAAAGACAGCCCCATCTGATGGAGACCTCTGCTTTTGTTTGTTTTTTAAATCCCATTTAAAGAAATAAAAATCTTAACACTTGATTATGGAAAACTCACTTCCGTGGAACCCACTCTGTCCTTCCTTAGCCCTCCCCTTTCCTGGGATCCCTGAGTTTAGATATGTTGATGCTCGCTCCTTCAGAATAGCAGAGCAGCTAGTATGGTTGTGAAATGATGTGGAAAAGCACCCCTTTGCCCCATGATCCCATAACAGGACTCATTACCATCAGAAGAGTCTAAGGCAGGTGGAGAAGTTGACTAATTCCATGGCTTGTTTCTGTGTTCGTTCTGGACTTGCCTTCCTGCAGTTGGCTTAGGTTGCCCAGACACCACTCAGTGGCTTGAGCAGAAGTGGGAAGGTGATTAAAGGTGCAGGGACTCTTCAGCAGGAAGACATGCCTGAATGTGCTGTAGATTTTCCCATAATCTTTCATTCTCTTCCCTTCTTATACAGCTTTCCACTTGAATGGCCAGGAGGATAGCATAAAAAGGAAACAAAGCTGTGTTTCTCCCTCTGTGGAATACCCCTTTATAGAGTTGGTGATTGAATGTGGACTTGCCCTGAATTCCATTTCAGTGAGCCAGAGGCTCTCCTGTTCAGGGACCAGCAGAAGAAGGAAATCCTGCTAGGTAGGTGAGTAGATGGCGACTAGGCTGGTTGTCTGTGGTGTTTTTTAAAAGCACTAGAACTAGACCACACTCAGAGCTTGCACAATGGGTAGGTCCTTCAGGGTCTGACAGCACATGCTCTATGGGAAAGTTAAATGCTCTGGCTAGTGGGACCCACTGTTAAATCTGCCTGCTGTACACTGAGCATCAATAGGTTTCAACTATTATTCACAAGAATGGGGATTTTGTTTGAGACATTCTAGTTAAGTCTCCTTTATAGCCAACAACTTTGGAGATTCTTTTTCCGAAGGAAAGTAGGTGGAGTCTGTTGTGCCCTCTTCTTTGCACACTGGAATATGTAGAAGGAATCATTGCTAAGGCTCTGGTTCATTTTCTCCACTTTAGAAAAAGTAAATGTTTTTGATTCCTAAAGTCAAACCATGTAAGTGTACTTGAATTTTTAAGAAGTTTATTTTTTTTTTCCTGCGAGAGATGGTATACTGTGTAAGTTGCTTGCCTTGCACATATCCAGCCTGGGTTCAATTCCCTCACACTGCATACGGTTGCCCAAACCCTGCCAGGAGTGATTTCTGAGCACGGAGACAAGAGTAAGTAAGGCCTGAGCCTTGCTGCTCATTTTGGCCCAAACCCTTCCCTCTTTGATAGTCATTGTAGTAAACAACAAAGAGATGAAGATTAAGACTTAGTCTTCTCACAAAAGAGAAAAGAGCTGGAAGTTCCAGCTCACCTCAGGAAGCTCACCACAAATAGTGATGAGTTTAGTTAGGGAAATAACTACATTTTGAACTGTCCTAATAACGAGAATGTATGAGGAAAATGGAGAGCCTGTCTAGAGTACAGGCGGGGGTCGGGTGGGGAGGAGGGAGACTTGGGACATTGGTGATGGGAATGTTGCACTGGTGTTCTTTACATGACTGAAACCCAAACACAATCATGTATGTAATTAAGGTGTTTAAATAAATTTAAAAAAAAGACTTAGTCTTCTTTTTTTATTTTGAATTTTTTTTTTAATGGGGGCCCCATTGGAACTTGGGAGACCCAGAGCCCCTGCCAGCAGTGTGGGGTATTTTGGTGTGCAGGGAGGGACCACCAGGTGCTCAGAGGGGTGGCCCTGCAGTGTCCACAGTGGAACTCAGTGCCTCACATATGCCAGGCATGTGTTCTGCCTCTTGTGTTATCATCCCAATGCTGCTAATGAACCAGAGGAGAAACACACACATAAATACAGTAGGAATAGCAAATACTTACTGTGTGTATCTTCTACACACCTTCATTCTAATTTATGTGTGAATGTTCTACAAAGTTCTTACTGTCACGTTCTTTGTTTTCTATGAATATATTAAAGACCAACCAATTAAGTACTTGCTCAGGGTCATAAAGCTAGCTTTAGTTGGCAATCAACAAAACTGTCATATGCAACTACATTGCATTAAATGTGCTTGCCATTGTAGGGTACCCTATACAGACAACAGAGTATCCAGTTGGAAAACAGACAAGTAGAGGTGTATCTGTCAAAACTATTTTTTTCAAAGGAGGCTCTTTAGAGGAGGAAAAGAGTCAAGTTTCTGCAGGAAATTCTATAGTAACATAAAATTTTGTGTCATGATTGAATTTATGGGTGGAATTGGTGACCAAATGCTAGAAAAGGAGAGCATGAAATAGTCTAAATTCCTGCATTTTCAACATAAGAAGAAAGAAAGTGGTTTCTAAATTGTGTTTTAAATGAGTATAATAGATGGCAAAAACTTGGTATTTAAAGAATCCTATAGAGGGGCAGGAGAGGTGGCTTAGTGGTAGCATACATACCTTGTGTGTGAGGCTTTGGATTTGAACTCTTTTTTTTCTAATTTCAAAATATTCTTAATTTATATTCACAATTTATTTTTATATAAGTTTATTTCTTTTTTATTAATATATTTATTTAAACATCTTGATTACAAATATGATTGTGATTAGATTTCAGTCATATAAAGAACACCCACCTTCACCAGTGCAACATTTCCGCCACCATTGGCCCAAATCTCCCTCCATCCCACCCCACTCCCACCTGTACTCTAGACAGGCTTTTCAGTTCCCTCATTAATTCACATGGTTATGGTAGTTCTCAGTGTAGTTCTTTTTTTTTTTTTGGTTTTTGAGCCACACCCGGCGGTGCTCACGGGTTACTCCTGGCTGTCTGCTCAGAAATAGCTCCTGGCAGGCATGGGGGAACATATGGGACACTGGGATTTGAACCAACCACCTTTGGTCCTTGATTGGCTGCTTGCAAGGCAAACACCGCTGTGCTATCTCTCCGGGCACTCAGTGTAGTTATTTCTATAACTGCACTCACCACGCTTTGACTTACCATGTGGATTTGAACTCTTAACATCACAAGATAAACACAAAAGCTTGACCATAGAAATAATACAAAATCTGAAAAAATATGATAGAAATGTGTGAGCTCTTTTGAATGTTTGAAATAATTTTTCCAATCTTTCAAGATTTTATCTAGAGAAACCTATTGCCACCTGGGGTAGTACCTACAAGTAATATTTATTCTGTAGACATTCAAGTCAAAGGCTAATTTCTGGCTTTCAGATTAGAGCTTGAATGAACTATGGCTTGTGTAGTACAGAACTCATCAGATCTTCAGGCCATTACTGCTCTCATGCCAAGGCCTTGAGCCTCTAGACCATTTTGTCTTCTCATGTACGTAGGAAGATGGGTGCTGGCCCTATAAATTTAAGAGATTGCCTTCCTGATTGCATGGTGGCTCCAGGCTGTCCTGATTATTTTTAAAGGCTGCCTCATAGCTAGTGAACTTCTCATCCTCACCCACACTTCTTCTCTTTCCAGAGGTGATGCTTCTGCCTTAGGAATGTCTGCCCACCTGCCTATATAAGCAGCTTGCTCATGCCTTGGTTATTTATGACCTGCCACTGGTTTCCAGTGATGTTGTCCCTGTGACTGAGCCATCTTTATTGATTGCAGTCCCATCCAGTCAGCTTTGTCCCACAGGCAAGTTTGATGCCATATGCACTTCAATTCTTGGCTTCCTACTGGTAGATAGTGTGGACCCCTGTATTGCCCTTTGTGATCTCAAGTGCCACATGAGATCTCTAGGCCCCCACTAGCAGCTAAATGTCCATGTTACCCATCACTTCCACCTTTGCCAAAAGGGAGAGCATGAGTACTTTTGCCCTGGGAGAGGTGAGTTGTATGTATGTATGTATGTATATATGTATGTATGTATTGATTTATTTTACCTTTCAGACTGCATCCTCTCCCTCTCCAAAGGAAGGGAAGAATGATCACCAATGGCCAAAGGCAGTCACAGAAGCAACACCTACAACCAACCAACTTGATGCTCAGAAGAGGACAGTCTGGCTCCTCCTCGTGGTTTCGGGTGCTCTACATGATCAGAGAAACTTCTCTAGTCACATACTATAGAAGTGATCCCTGAAAGTATAGTCTTGAGAGGTGAGTTTTATTATTAGAATGTTCTAAAATGCGGTCTGTTATGGCCCAGAGAAAAGGTGAGTAAGGGGTACTATAATACCTGTTGCCTCTTTGCCCACACTCTGTGTTCAGTATCCCCAGATCTTTGTTTCCCGCTTCTGTTCTGTTGGTCCCCAGAACACCCCTATCCTGAGCTCCTTGGTGTTATGGCCCCTGCCTGCCAACACTACTTATTCCCATTGCTCTTCTCATTGGTTAGCTAGTTCTCCTTTCTATGTCTCATCTCCCCCTATAAGCTCTCATGCAAAAGAAGACTTCCCAGTAGACATTGTTTGGAAGACATGGGCTTGCAAATGATTGAGTTTTAGAGCTGGATAGCCAAAGACCTACCAGCAAGAGGACCCAGTGCTGTGCTTGGCATGCTACAGCCAGGACTGTCAGGTCTGTGCTGACATAGTATAACACCATTTCCAGGATCTGAGATAACCCTGTAAGGCAGCTACTGTCATGAGTTCACAGATAGAAACACAGGCCCCAGGCCCTGAAATTCAGGGATGGCTGCTGAATTCCAGTCAACTATTCCACCAGCAAGTTCATCACAGGACTCATATCCTCAGCCCACCAACATTTGCTATTGGTCTACACAACCTTTTTTTGTGGGGGTTCTCAAATCCTAGTGGATTTTGAGGGAAAAATAATATGGTCACACATTGAACATAAACTTCATGACTCCTAGTGAGGTGGAGAGTGCCCTATGCCGTGAGAGGAGGGAGTCATTGTCTTCTCTGCTGCACACTCACCTGCTCTTAGACAATAGAGAATGTCTCTTACTGCTGCCATATTTTTTAGGGGGCACCTATAGCTGGCACTCAAGGGTCTCTCTCATGAATTTTCAGTTACCCATGTCATCAGTTCAATGGGATAGCTTAAGATCAGGTACTGTTTAAGCCCTGCAGAGTTGGGACCACCAGGGCTACACTCCATAATTCTGGGATACTGTGTGATGCCAAGGTTGGGTACATATAGATCATATGTCCTAACTTAAGATTCCCCAGGACAAAAATGACACATGAAATAACCCAGAGCAATGGGTCTACTCCAGAATGATACTACTCTGACCCATGATACCAGGATAAAGTTGAAAAGATTGATGGAGGTCTGGCTCTTCATTTGCTGAGGTCATCTAGAAGTTATATATCTAGAGGAACTCATGGACTCCTTAATATGTTCCTTCAAAGAACAGTGCTACATGTGGCACCCAAGCACCACTGGGTGGATGTTGCCCTGGTTCCCCAGAAACTACCCAGGTGGGTAGCACTGCAGGGTCTGAGCAAGCACAGTATCCTTGGGTCTTTACTTTGAGCCAAGTATGAATAGGAGTGATCCCACTGTCTTCTAAGCACCATTTGGGAGCACCCCTCCAAAAAATCAGTAAAAGATGATGAGAAAGATTAAATACATCTTTGAAACATTCTTATTACCGAGTAGGTTTTAGGAGGCAGATCTACATGGAGCCAGTCAACCAAGAGTGAGCAGAGGGCTGGCCAGGACTGTTGGCAACATTTTCCTATGCTCTCCTAGTATACAGGCCTGGGTTTGGTTTGGCAGGCAATTACTCACAAGCTGGTTATTTTGCAGCAGTTAAGACTTTAAAAACTATTTATTGCATATAATTTAATTCATTATACAAGAAAAAATATTCCTTGTACTTACCCTGCCCCACACCCCCGCAAGGCAATCTTTCTTGATACTTGTGGAACACAGCTTAGGAAATGCTGATTAAAGGCTCTTGGAAAATAATTAGTGCAGAATGGTGAAGTTGAAGGGAAACTATTCTGGGTCGGGGCACCCTGCTTCAGTGCTAGTCTCAAAGAAGATGAACACTGGTGTTAATTGAGTCTTATCTGGACAGTGGGGCACTGCGTGATGTGTTGCGTGCACCCGCCCACAAGAGTCCACATTACCATCCTCCTCTCTCCTCTCCACTGCCAGCTACTCCCTGTGACATACTAAGAGGGTGGGGACTGATTGATTTTTTTTCCATCTTCAAAAATAGACTGCAGTTTGGGAGAATGATCTGCAAATATTTTGGAAAGAGGGCAAAGGAGACATTATTGGGGAAAAATGTATATTCTAACCTAAAAAATCTTGAATGTCAGATAGTTATAAAGCATAAAGTCTCAAGGATGGATAGGAGTGGCCCCACTGTCTCCTAATCAAAATGTTGAACATAGTTCAGCAAAAGGAATATGGACACTAATAATGGATACCAGCCCTACATACCTATTGTGGGGCCAGGAAAGAGATCAGTGGTAAAGCACTTGGCTTGTATGTGTGAGACCCTGACTTTGATACCTAGCAATACGAAAGGAGAAGGAGAAGGTGGAAAAGAAGGAGAGAAGTAAAGAAACAGAAGGAAAGAAAAAATAACTGGTGTGGACATACCCTAGTGTGTACAAATTGAGGTTTAACTCATGCAGAAAGGTAAAAGCATTTAAGAGGAAGAGTGAGTCATTATAGGTTTTATGACAGAGCCTGCTGCTATCTCCTATAACCCCCTTTTATAGACACCTCAGAGATTTTCTCCAGATCCAGGAAGTTTGGTGATTTCATGGCCTGGCAGTGAACTTCTGGCTAATTCTTGGTTCTTTCCAGAATCTTTCCTGAGCGAGTGTGTGTGTCTCCCTTGCTCTTTATGTGTATCTTTTCTACTGTACTGTCAGTAATGTGGTTGTCACCATCTTGAATTATGGAGTCAGATATGGAGGCTGTACCATGTAAGCCCTCTGGGACTTTGGCCTGAGTGAGAAGAAACCTCTTGTTCAAGCTTCACTCTTTTTACTACTTTGGACTTCCTGCTTCTCTTGGCCAAGCCTAATGTGGACCTGACAAAGACAGTTGGTAAAACTTTTATTCCTGCACTTGAATGTGGTCTTGTTCTCACTCAATAGATTTGAAGATGGGGGTTAGTAAGAAGGAAGCAGCATGCCCCTATGTACAATAGCAGAGCACCACGTAAACTCATGTGCCAACTTTGTGATGTGTAGGTCTCCCAGAGCATCATCCTTGCTTGGTGAGTGAGCATACAGCCTCAAGAAGGCCATGTGGCACTTGTTTTTGTAACATTCATGCTTTGGCAGAGCTCCAGTTTTGTGGATTTAAAAAAAAAAAAGACGTTGGGTTTTTCAGAGAAATTCACTTGTAGCTTTTTGGGTTTTTTTTCTTTCTTTTTTTTTTTTTTTTTTTTCACTTGTAGCTTTTTGAAAGTGACAAACATGTTAACTGTTTTTCAGCCAATAGGCCAATAGTATTTATCAGAAACCTTTTTTCTATATTTCAAAGAAAATTTATACTGTTCCTCTATTTGCTTCCTTGTCTCTTGCCAATTGGAACTTCTTTGTGAAAGAAGAATGGTTTAAAGAGGGACTTTTGTAGCTCATTTTTCTTAGTAGTATTTATATTAAAGAGAAAAAAAAATTTTTTTTTCAAAAAAAGGTTTTCTTAGTAAGCAGCAATTCCAAAACTTTCCCCAAAGGGAATGACATAGAGTTGAGGATGAGGGTGAAATGAATGTTCCTGAATGCGACCTCTGTGGTCAGCATTTGCCACTTGGAGATGCAGGAGAACAGGACGTGAGGTGCTGGACACTGGCTGCTGGCCTGGCCTGGACTGGAGTGGGCAGCCTGGCAATCCATGCCTGCAGGCAGGTGGGGCCCAGTGGGTCTGTGGAGCTGGTGAACTGGGCCCAGTGCTAACAACCTCTTGGCAAAAGAACCTGCAATAGGAACAGGCATTTTGACACCTTGCCAGAAGGCCTTCAAGTCCATTCCCTCTTGTCATCTCAGAGTGAACACTTAATTAGCTCAGCAACCTCTGAGTGGGAACCCTGGATCTGCAAGACTTTTGCATTTTAGCTGCTGTGGCAGATAAAATTAGAAAGATGTGTGGCTTTATCCCTCTCCTGGAAACTCACAGAGCATTCCTAGCAATATGCTTTAGCAATGCACTTAAGCAAATGAAAGAGTTGAAGTTAAGGGAACTGTTAAACTCTGTTTAACCCAGTTTCTGAAACAACTTATTCATAAGAGTTGTGTCTTTTTAAACTTGGAACTTGTTTCTGATTCTTTTAATAAGCAGTTAGCAATAGTCTTGGAAATTGCTTCAGACTGGGTTGAATGAGAAAACACTATTTGATTCTAACAAAGACTTTTCTAAATGCCCCATTTGCTTTTACTTGCCCATTTTCAACTATTCACCTAAAATAAGTTTGAGATGAGTTAGTGCAGAAGGTGAGTTGCCTCCAGGTAAGAACATCTGCTAGGGCCTGTCTGGTGTTCATTAGCTGCCTGTGGCTATGGTTCATGGGGTTAAAGGTTAGTGAAATGATTTCTGTAATTAAAAAAAAACCAGTCCCAGGCAGTTGACATCAGATGATGTTGACATCAGATGACAACCAGAGATTGACATTAGTAGATGATTTTTGCTTTCATGAATTTTTTACTTTTCTTTTACCCTTGATATCAGTAGCCTAGAGGGTTTTTTCACTTTTATTAATTTATTAAAATATTTTAACTGTCATAAAGGTTTGTGGAATTAATACTGAATCCTTTTTTTTCCCCACAAACTCCTGGCAGTGGCCTTAGTTGAGAACAAACTTGCTCATCATGTGGAGCAAGGGTTCCTAGAGTAGTGCTCAATAAGTGAACCTCCAGTCCTTGGCCCCTACTAGAACTTTTGGCTCCTAAATGCCTCTTCTGCCTTGCCCTGATAGTTATAAATTTCCTTGGGCAGATCTGGAATCTGTTTTATGGGGTCTGAGTTACTCCTTGTGCCCTCTCTGGCTTTCTCCAGGAATATGATTCCAAACTACTTGCTGTATTGTACTTTCACTCATTCCTGAAGAGCAAAACTCTTAAATGGGAAATAAGGGGTAATGTAAAAAACCAACAGGAGTTGGATTAAAGTGTAGAGACCAGTGCAAGATCAGACAAGTGATAGAAACTGTGGTGGGATATTAAAGGAACGTGTGCTCAAAGAGACAAATGCCTGAAGGTGCTGCCATGTCATTAATACGGAAACATGAAAAATCGTACCAATGCCAAAGCACTCATGAAATTGATGGACATTAAATTCTGGATAGTGGTTTGAGTTGAGCCCAGTTTTCCTTGTTAATGCATGACTCAATAGCCCTAAGTCATCTTTAGAGAGTGACACTGTCTAGAATTCTATTCTCATAGAAAAGTGTGTTGTGTGTTTTACTGCCTAATGTCTGACAGAAACTAGTACTGGAAGGCAACTCAGAACAACAGGCTCTTTTGTATCTAATGAAGCTGAGTGTTAGATAACTATAGTTTTAAGAGAGTCAGGAAGATAGTACAACAGGTAGGATGCTTTCCTTGCACATGGATGACCCAAGATTGATTCCCTGATGTCTTGTATGGTTCCCCAAGCCCACCTGCAGTGACTTGTGAGTATAGAGCCAAGCATTTGTCTCTTTGAGCACACGTTCCATGTTTCTGTGGGTCCACGTGCCAGGAAGCAGAAAGTTTAAATGTAGGGTTTTTGCACAGATGAACCTTTAGTATCCCACCACAGTCTCTATCACTTGTCTGAGCATCTCTAAGTGTGACTCAAAAACAAACAAAAATTTTAGGAGATATAACTTGTAAAAAAAGATTCAGGGACTGCTTATCCAGTACTTTATATCACTGTGTGGAAACTCTTGAAGAGGACCATCCTATAAACTTGACTCACACTTATAGAAAGTGAAGTGGTACTGTGTAGCTTTAACTTTTTTGGTATTTTTCATGAGATCACTATAGAGGACTGGAGTGTTCTAAAACAATTTTTTAAGGTAAGGGAATTTCAAAGATCACAAAACTTTTGAGTTCATGTTTCTTCTGTGAAAATATGTCAGGGGATACTAACGTTTATTTTTTTTTCTTTAACCCCGGCAAGATATTTTGTGAGTGGGCCCAATTTTGAGAGGGACATATCTTTTTATTTTTTAAAAAAAGCTGTCAACAATAAAATAATTTTAATGGAAAAAATTTGTAGTCCTTAGTTCTCAAGAGAATATCCACATATCTGAGCACAACAACAAATTCAGTTAGAAATGGATTCAGTTGCTTCAGTCCTCGCCTCATCAATGTGATTTGGCCTAATAAAGCTTTCAATTTTCTAGAGCACTGTTTGAGGAGTATGCAGACTGTTCAGTAGTGTCCTGTTCCTACTTACAGGACATAAAAGATGAAACTAACCAGACTAAATTTTTGTGTAAGATAAGACATAGGAACAACATCTGATTTTAAAGAGTTTAATCCTAGCCCTGATTTGCTAAAAGTTTGTATCTGTTTCCATTATCAGAAGCAGTTGCTCCTTAGCTGACTTCAAGGATTATCTGAAATCTTTAAGTGGAATAATCTCCACAATTTTTTTTAAATTTTATTGTTCTAGTCAGATCATTATGATTTAAATTATTTATCCATTTAAATTAAATTATCGATGCAAAAAGTTATTCACCCCACCACCCAGTGCAGTGATACAAATCAGCAGTTCTATTTCTTGGCATCTACCCCCTCAAAACTAAAGCATTAATTCAAAAAGGCACATCCTAATATAATAGTGGGTATGGTTCTGTCTACAATTGAGGAATGGTGGTCTTCAAATTTTGAGTTAGTGTTCAGGACTTGACAGACATAAGCAAAACAACATCCCATATGCTTTCCTTATTGATTTTTTATTTTACAAAGTTTAGCCAAAAGTTGATGTGTTGATTTTTCTCAAACACAACAGTGTAAGGCAGTGTGCTCAGAACTTTTTTTTTTTCTTATGTCAGCAGATGGCGTTGTACTGTTTCCAATCTCTTGTGCCTTTGCCTTTTCATTCCTTCCTCTCCCAGTCTCACACACACACCCTTGGCAAACATTCATCTCATGAGAATAGATGCTTTTATAAAGGAAGTCTCACACTGTGAAATGCTTTCTTTGCAGAAGAGCAAGAAGGAAAGGAGGACATAGGTTTTCATTGCTTACACTGGCTCTGTTTCTCTGCTCACATGTTTCCAAAAGAACACTAGCCTTCCTTCAGAGGGGAGTTTGGTATTCTTCTTTATCATCTAAGTGTGCTTATCTTTAATTTAAGCTGCTCTGTTTTGCATATGATTGTCCTCCTTTGGCTTCCTCCCTTGCCACACCTAGACTTAGTAGATGGATCTGGTATAAGCAGAAGTCAGGTTGATATGCCAGGAACATTGGAGTGAACTCCCATGGATAAATGGCCAGTTAGAGAGCAGTGAGCTGGTGGTCCTTGAATGCCATCCTTGGGTAAGGTGTGTTGGCCTATTGCTTTTCAACACTTGTCATGGGCAAACTGATCTCTTAGGCTCCATTACAGTGACTCAGTACTCTGGGGTGATGATGTCTAACTGCCCATTTCAGAGGGGCTGTCAGGTGAGAAAAATGACGTAGACCTTCAATGTTCTCGGCTGGAGTCTCCCTCCAGCCTCACCTCATCCTCCTGCATCAGTACTTGTACAATCACATGTCTATAATTCTGTCCTTGCCCTCCCACCAGATATGTAGAATTCCTTCTCTGTTTATTATTTTAAGACACATGCTCATATATTTCAACTAGCAAGACATATTTGCATATAACAAGTTCCTTTGACATAGGGCTTTATACCAGTTGTACATATCATGCCTTTGTCTATGATTTAGAAAACAAAAATGTTCTCTGATTAAAATTGAATTGATAGCCCTTTGGATATTTCTCAGAACCCTCCCATGTGGCCATCAACTGCACCACTGTTTCTGCCAGCTACTCATTCCAAACCAGGTTCTAGAGGGGGGCCAGGCCATCCCTTCAGCCAAGTGCTCCCTGATGGAAACTGACCAGTATGTCCACACCCTAACATCTTGTGCTTCTAGGATTTAATCTGAGCTGGGACTTGTCCTCTGCTCAAGAGAATTGTCTCTCCCACACTCTCCTTCCGGGCTTAAACCTGCCTTGGGAGTTGCTTCACTTTCTTCCAGAGATGCAACCCAGGGCCTCACATAGGCAAGGCCGCATGCAGTACATCCTCCTTGACCTTCAGATTTGCATTTGGTGGCGGGGATGAGAGGGTGAGAGGTGTCCAAGAAGTGCGCTTGGGACCATGCCTGGGAGTATTCTGTGTCCATTCAGGCCTGACAGCTCAGCATTTGGTTCCCAAGGGATATGCTACTGTCTGGTCCAATAGTGTGGGGAGCCACCTGAGGGAGAGCCACCAGTGGGAGAAGCACCTGAGAAGCTGTGCTGTGCCAGGAATCAAACTCACAGTCAAACTCAGTCCTTTGAACTGCTTCCCTGACCCCCAGTCTACACTCCCAATGCAGAATTTTTTTTTGTTGGTTTTTGGGTCACACCCAGTGGTGCTCAGGGGTTACTCCTGGCTATCTGCTCAGAAATAGCTCCTGGCAGGCACGGGGGACCATATGGGACACCGGGATTTGAACCAACCACCTTTGGTCCTGGATCGGCTGCTTGCAAGGCAAACGCCGCTGTGCTATCTCTCCGGGCCCATGCAGAATTTTTACAGTATATTCTCCCTTTCTATAGAGAGGATATAATAAATGTAGCCTCAGAGTTGTAGCCAAATCGAATAGTCTTGCCAACGTTTGTTTTGCTTTTTCAGTTAGAAAATATTTTAATTGGAAAATTATGGGCTAATCATTTCCTCAGAGGACACTGCCAATGGAACTCATGCATTGAACCAAGGCTATGTGTGTTATGGGAGGGAGAACCTTGGACTGAGACAGATGGGCTGAATTCTAGATCAGTTATTATCTATGTAACCTTGGGCTGAACCTCGTCCAATTAATTTTTCCCCAAAGTCTTAAGTGCTAAAGATACCTGCAATCAGGAAGGAAATCTGCTCTTAGCTGTTGATAGGGCTTTTCACCTTTGGAGAAAGAGGGACTTCTGGTCCCTCTCATATGTGTGCATGCCACTGCTCATGTCTCTGGTTATCCAGATTCTGTCACCTGTTTCTCAGGGGGCCTGTCTTCATGCCTCTACCCTGTCCTGCCAACTGACCACAGGAGTGTGCAGATTGTCCCAAGCCCCAAATGAAAAACTAAACTAAATTAAAAATAATTGAGCATTGAAGATTTTTAGAATAGTAAGACAAGTATTTCATGTTTTTCACAAGTTCTCACTGAGATTTTTCTCCTATTTATAAAATATAAAGTGTTGGTTAAAAGTTCATAAAGCTGGATTGCTGAGTAAAATGCAGTGTATCCATTTCATGCAATAATATAGCTCATTCATAATGGCCAATATGTATTAATGTAGAATGTTTTCCAAGATGTATTCTGTAAAACAGAATAGGATTTGATCTAAAGAACTTGTATGTGTTCTACTTACGTGAAGGAAAGGGGAATATACAGATGTATGTGAGTGGATTTCTGGAAAGAAACAAAGGTCATACTTGAAGGTGGGCTGGGAAGAAGTTATGAGGGTGGGAACTAGTGACTTTTCACTGTCTTTTTGTGATTTTTTTAAAATTGACCATCACCAATATGTTTAGAAACAACCCCCCACCCCCCCAAAAAAAAAAAAACCCATGTATTTTGGCACATCTAACAGATGGCTACTTTAGCTTACTTTCAGTTTTAAGCAGGAAAATGGATTTGAAGGTGTAAGGAGTTCAAAAGTGGAAGGAAGGGCCTTTCTATGCTTATGTGAGATTATTGTGTGGGATAGAATTATGGGATCACAGGCATGAATGAAGGCTTTGCTGTGGGACTCTCAAGAGCCCAATGTAGCTGTTCTGGAACAACTGGCAAGGGCTCCATGGGGGTAAGTCCAGGAAGACAGTAGCCTTTGATGAAGCTTTAAACCAAGCAAGCGTTCTGAAAGTTAAATTGATGTACTGGTCATGGACCAGTCACCAGTCAACCCTTGAAGTGTGGTTACATGATGATCTGTGAGCTTTTGAAAAGAATGTTAATTGGTGGGTCCATCATGAATTCACAGAAGGATAAGAAATGTAAAGTGAACTTTGTTTCCTTTTGTGAAAGAGTTTCCATGTAAAGGGGATGTTGTTGAGATATTTTATCTTGATGTTATCAAAAACAGTTGGCCAAGAATTCTATGAAATGCTTTATTGACTAGATCTAAACACACACACACACCCCTCCCATTCTCCTCTTTACTCCTCACCTACTTGGATGTAGTTTTTTGAGAGAAGGATTTGGGAATCCAGCCATGAAATAAAGCTCATTTGGGACATCCATAGCCATTTTAGGCATACAAGAAATACTAAGGGAGTTTCAGACTTTGGAGGCCACGGACTTTCATTGACTGCTCTCCTCTGTAGAATTCTGTCCACATAAAGCAAGTAAAATACATTTTACTGATGGAAGTTTGTTCAAGTTAACATTTATAATGATTAATGGAACCTGTAGAATAATGATATTAGGAAAATTTTATTTAATGAGACATAGAGAGATGTATTTGCATTGTCAGCTCCTGTGTTTAAAATCATATACTTCTTTTAAATTAATAATCATGTAAAAATCTATTATGGATAATAACTTGAACATTATAACAAATTTTTTTCTTGTATCTAGGCAATTTTTCTCAGGGTTTTGGAATACTTTCCAAGCCACCCAAATCTTAAATGTAGGGAACATCTGTTTCAGAACTGTCACTCTAAAACCAAACTATGGAAACAGTTGCTCCTGTTCCTTATCACAGATCTGTAGTCATACAGGAAACATCTAATTCTTAGAATAAATATTTGCCCTCTCCAAGTAGGATATTACCACAAAGGGCTCTCACTGTGATGAAAGCAAGGCCATCCTGATGCCGAGCAGAGCCTGGTATGGGAAAAGGGGGGCTGGGTGAGGTTGAGGGGGTGAGCACTGGGTGTGGTGTGTGTCCAACTGATTCCTGGGATAGTCTTGTGAGAGGCTGTGCTGTTCCCCTCTCAGCCTCCAGGTATACACTCCCTGAGAGTCTGTGTGTACAGAGCAGGGAGAGCAGACTCTGAGGTAAGTCTGACCATACTCCTTACCAGGCAGTCTGCTTCAGCTGATCATCTTCTGGGAAGAGCTGCCACAGAGATAGTCCCCCTTCATTTAGAACATTGTACTCTTGTTCATGTCTGGCGTGTGTTTCAACTAGAAACTACTCTGAGTGGTAACCCTGGAGCACTGGTTTAGGAGTCTTTTTTAAAAAATTCTATTAGACTATTGGCCAGATACCTGGCTTAAGGCTAGGATAAGTGTATGATTTCCAATGGAAGACAAAGGTTAGAATTAGTGACAGTCAGTGCCTCTGAGAAGTGTGTTTTGGCATAAAAACAGGAAGAATTGTGTTGCTTGGAGTATACAAGTTGAGGGACCTCATCTGGCCAGAAAAATCCAGCAAGACTCCCTGAAGGCACAGACATTCGAGGAGGATTTTAAGGGCGTCCAGAACTTGGCTCTGTGAAGAATAGAGAGAAGAAAGGTTGTGGTCTTTGGTGAGAGTCTAATTTTAGAGGAAAATAATGTTACTGCTACCCTCTTAACTATAATATATTTAAAAGTATAATCTCTTGATGAACAAATGTTCCACTCACAAAAGGGCCAGCCTGCTCTTGTACTGGAGTTGATCTGTGTTGGCCACCAACCACACTATCTGAGTAGGCCATGTGCTGGGAAGTAGACCCAAGACTTTTCCCAGGAGATGTGGCCAGACCTGGCTGCCCCTTTGATGCCTCCTTAACTCCCTATTTTTTGAAGGCCTCAGGCAAAACTAAAGGGGAGCCATCTATACCCATCCATCCCTGGGTTCACCCAGACTGGCATTGTTGGGCCACTGGTGTTATGTGCCAGATCCCAAGAAAGTTTTCACACCCTGCAAGGAACAAGTCCGAACTGGACAGGTGAAATGGATGCCTGGAAACCACCTGAAGTGCTTATCGTTAAGCTGTATTTGAAAAGATAACAAAGCAACTTTCCCTGGGACTGATAACAGCTAGGGGTGTGAACCTCCGGAACCCTTTCCTTCTAGCAGGGATCAAAGCAGGCCTCCAACCGCTTGTAATCGGGCCCTGTGTGGGGGTGATTGTGGTTTGAGCTTTGGGATGCTTCCAGCTTAAATGGCTTTTTTTTAAAGCAGCAGGGCCGGACTGTCCTATCTGTACTTAAAAGGTAGGGACTGGCTCTGATAATAGCTCTCCCAGAAAAGTAGCTTAAAGGAAATAAAGTGTGTGTGTGTGTGTGTGTGTGTGTGTGTGTGTGTGTGTGTGTGATCAGTTAGATATTCCTTAACAGAAGAGAACTTTCGTGTGTGTGTGTGTGTGTGTGTGTGTGTGTGTGATCAGTTAGATATTCCTTAACAGAAGAGAACTTTCGTGTGTGTGTGTGTGTGTGTGTGTGTGTGTGTGTGTGTGTGTGTGTGATCAGTTAGATATTCCTTAATAGAAGAGAACTTTTGTTTGCTTTTGTAAAGACCAATGAGAATGAGGGGGGCAGTGGTGGTACAGCCTCTGAGAAATGTCACAGATGCCCCCTAACTCTGACTTACACAGATGTACAGAATAGTCGCTCAGCCTCAGCCTCCTCTGAAAATAGTGATTCTCCTCTCCACCTGACTCTCAATGGGTACCAGGAGATGGAGCATTTAAAATCACTGTTGCCTGAAACTAGTTCAGGGTTAAAGCTCATGCTTCCCATCGCCAACGCCCAGTGTTCAATTCCTAGCACCACACCACCCCCCAGTAGAATTGTTCCTGCCATAGGGTATGCATATATTATATATATAATATGTATATATATGATATATATATCATATAATGCATGATATTAGAACAGCTATTACTTCTCGTAGCTGTGCCTTTTCTCCATGGTTTTCTCTGAGATTTCTAGTGGATGCTGAGCAGCATCAACTAGAGGCAAGATCAAATGAGGACAGTAACTCCGCCTTCCCTTCTTCATTGTCCTTAGTCCCCAAGAGATCCACCTCTACCCCCAGACCCCAGAGTTGTTTGTCTTGTAAGGCTCTAACATCATATTTGATTGTATGACCTTGAACAATTCTGATTAAGTAGTTCTGGGCAAGGCTCTTAGGCTTGGAAAATAAATCAGGCCTCCCACACTTACCTGCTCAGCCAAGAATGTGTTTGCCCAGAGCTGTGGGTGGGCGGAAGAGGGGCAGGCACACACCCAGGCCCTGCTTAGCTCTTGTGTTAAACAACCCCACCTCCCCACTGCCCCAGATTCACTCCCTCCCACCACTAGCCACCAGAGCTTTCTGGCCTTTGCTTTGCATTACTCTATTCTAGAGAAAAAATATTTTTCATTCTTTAAAAAACAATAGCAGCAGAAGCATTTCTCTTCACAGCTTTGGGATCACTGCACCAACCCCACTTTGTTTTCTTAACTTTAGTGCTTCACTGGACTTGCGTGGATCTCTAATCAAGCCCAAGAGAAGCAATGGATATTGTACCATCATGAGCACTGTGGGGATCCTTGACCCATTGCCCAGGTTCAGAGGCTTCGGAAATATCATCAAAGTTTCTGTCCCCGTAGACACCCTTTGCCATTGCACTAGGATGTGGACTAGTGCCTAAGTCTGCCCTGCGTGTAGGTCTTTAATTCTTTTAGGTTCCAGGAGGGTCCACAGGACCCCCACTGACTGGCTGAGTTTTAGGGAGCCTGGGGAAAGGGGAATAGGGCACCATGCTGTCGAGAGAAGGGCTGATTTTTAGAGCCTCTGAAAGTGCCCCCCTGGGCCCTGGGGTCAGCGTCACAGTTGGTCTCCAGGACTCATGGTGGGTGACTTTGTCTTTAACCTTTCTCTTTAACCTTTCATCCAGGTTTGCCTTTGGTTTTTAGAGGAAGGGGGGGGAGGGAGAGGGAGAGAGAAAGAGAGGAAGGAAGGGAGGGAGGGGGGGAGGGAGAGGGAAAAGGAGAAGAAGAGAGAAGAGAGAGACTCCTGTGCTAGACAGTCCTCAGTGGGCAGTCCAGGAGAGAGGATTGGGAGCTTTGCAGGTCCTGAACATATCCCAGGTGCAAGCTAAGCTGTGGCAGCTTCCTGGACTTCTGTGAGCCTCCTAATCATGTAGGAGACAAGCTGCCCCTCTCCTGTTCCTCACTCTTTTTGAGTCCTGGAATCCAACCTGGCCTCCTGGCAGTCAAAATCCAGGTCCTGCACTCCAGCTCTCCCTTTATTGCTTCTTACTCTGCACTCAGTGGATGATGGAAGGGTGATGAAGGACCCTGCTTCGGAGTGGGTAGGACTTGAGCTCTCTTCTTCCTCCAGGTCCTTCCAACACATTAATTGAGCTTCAAGATGGAAAGACTGGAATGAGGGGCACTGAGTCCTGTGGCCAGGAGTCTGGTGATCTTGCCTAGGAACCCTCCCTGTTTCTACTCTTTGCTATTGCTACTGGCTGAGGAAGGAAGGAGGCAGCTCAGACCCACTTTGAATATTACCACTTGGTTTCCCTTCTAGCTTATGCAAATATATAAGGGAGAAGGGGTGAGATTAAAAATAAGAAAGACTTTGTTTTGAAAATTAGACCCTAGCCTGCAAACAACCTCAACTCAAAAGGAACCACCAGCCAGACATCCTGTGGCTCAATCCTGTGTTCCTCACGCTTCCGCCACCATTGGAGAAAGATTGGTGCCCCAGTAGTCCCTCTGCCTGGCTGTTGCTTACTGCCCCCTGGAAACCTGCCGGACTCAAGAGCTTGTAGGAGAAACACTCTGCTCTGTGCTTTACCTGCCTCCCTGCTGCCCTTGTTCCCTGCACAAACCCAGCATGAAATCACTGAGATAATTGTATATAATGCTTATTTGACTTGTCCGACTTGCATTAGGCCAGAAAATTTGGCAGATGTCTCTAAAACACTTAAAGATTTTTCTCAGGTTGGAGAGATAGTTCAGTAGGCACAGGCTTTGTAGGCAGGAGGTCTGAGTTCAGTCCCTAGCACCTCGTGGTCTCTTGAGTCCCTGAAGAGAGCTGGGTGTGCCCCCCAAAATAAAACCCAGAGAAGCACTTTCTCAAGTCCTCTGGAATAAAATTAAAACCTTTATTAACCTCTGAGCCTAAAGTTTTCAGTTTGGAGAAAAATTCCAGTAGCCTGGCCAACCTTGCATGGCCTGGTCCCCTAGCAGAGCACATAGCCTGTTGTGTTTCCATGCAGGACAATAGCACAGAACAGAAAGCATGGGGAGGGGCCGGCGAGGTGGCGCTAGAGGTAAGGTGTCTGCCTTGCAAGCGCTAGCCAAGGAAGGACCGTGGTTCGATCCCCCGGTGTCCCATATGGTCCCCCCAAGGCAGGGGCAATTTCTGAGCGCTTAGCCAGAAGTAACCCCTGAGCATCAAATGGGTGTGGTCGAAAAACCAAAAAAAAGCATGGGGAAGTTGGAGGAAGGGAATTAGGAGGTGATGGGGAATGTTTTCTGGGGGGCTCCCATCCAGGTACACAGGAAGGAAAGGGAATGGAGGACATTTTGGGATGTGGGATTCTTGTCTCAGGCGTGGCTTTTTTTTTTTTTTCAGTCACTTGTTTGGGGAAAGATGCTGCTGTGGTTTATGGAAATATTCCAAATGTTAATTATCATTATTAGTAACAGTTCTGTAGTTCTCAGCTTTATTCGTGGGATCTCCCTGCTGAGGAGTTGGTGCATTTCCTTCCATGAATGTGATGCCTAAGTCACTGCAGATCAGCCTGTCAGTAGCACAGTTAAGTCGTCCCTTGTGCTGCCTTTCACATGGAGCCTAATGGTCAACACACAGGTATTGCAGTGAGAGGTGGCACAGGGGTTGAAGTGTTTGGAGTTGCTCTGACAAAGAGCAGGTGTTGACCCTGTCACAGAGGAGGCCTTGGAGCAGCTGAGATTGATTTCCTGTGTCAGGACAGTGTTGGGGGACCTAGCAGTAAAGGAGCATTTCCTGTCTGTGATGCAGAGCAGTGAAGCTAGGAATAGTGGATGTTGTGGGGACCTGTCTGGCAATGAAGTGGGTGTGTGTGGGGAGGCTGCTTTGCCAAAAGAAGAAACAGTGTGTGGATGAGAAGTTGATTTTGAAAATGAAGCATTTCCTTTGACCACACCAGGATTGCCCAAGTTTCACCTTTGCATTTAGGCTAAGGGGGCCACACAGCCAGAGTGTATGCATTCATATCCATCCTTGTAGGTGGCGTGTTGCTGCTTTCCACCTTGCCCCAAGCTGTGCATACTTTGTTTATCCTTCTTAATAGGTTTTGACTCAGCGCTAGTGTTTCCTTGCTGTAATCCATGGGGATTCCAATAGGCCCTTCCAGAGACTACAGACTGTTGATTGTGATCTAGATTGATCTTCAGATGTGCATAGCACTGAACACTGCTGTACCTTGTCTGCCAGCCTTCTTTCGGCCAGGTTCCACCCTTTGTGGTTTTGCAGGATTCCCAGGGCAGAAAAGCAGTCCTGTCTTGCTAGGATCCCCCTGCTACTGTGCCTGTTCTCCTCATGCCTCTATCCCTTTACAACTTCTTCCACGGGTGAGAAGCCAGAAGCAGACCTTTCTCACCAGGTATTGCAAATTTCATCCTAGAGAAATTTTTATCTTGGATTTTATAAAAAAAAATTTTTTTGAGATCATTGTGAATTATAAGTCCTTCATAGTTGTATTTCAGGCACATAGTGTCAGTGAATTAGGGCCATGCCCATCACCAGTATTGACCTCCCTCCACCAGAGTTCCCAGCATGCATCTCATACCTCCACCCTTAGCATTGGGTCTACCAGTATAACAGGTCCATTTTTTGTTTAGCTTGTGATAGTCTGGGTCTCTTGATTCTGTTGTTGTTAACTTTGGCTTTTGTATTTAGTTCTGGCTGTTTTATTTTTTTTCCACCCAATGCACCTGAGTCTCTTAGATTTCTTTAAGACAACAGCTAAGGAAAACATGGGCTAGACAATTTTTTAAAGTAATTTCTATTGTGAGGGCTAGGCAATTTGAATAGAATCCTTTGGAATTAATGGTAGGCACTCTGAAGGGGGTTGAGCAAGGCAATGAATGGTTCAGGTTACCTATGTATGTGGGCTGTAACTGGCAATATCAGTGGTATTCTGAAGGAGTCGTGTGCCACTGTGCAATGTGAATTGGAATACTCGAGTTAGATGCTCCAGGCTGTGTGTTGATAGAAGCAAGTGAAGCCAGGACTAATATGCTAGCATTAGTCACTCGTTCTGCTTTAGGTCCATGATTGTGAATAGATGAGCACTTTTACCATAGCCCTTCAAAAAAACCAAAAAGAGGGGCCGGAGAGATGGCATGGAGGTAGGGCGTTTGCCTTACATCCAGAAGAACGGTGGTTCGAATCCTGCCATCCCATATGGTCCCCCGTGCCTGCCAGAGGCGATTTCTGAGTGCAGAGCCAGGAGTAGCTCCTGAGCACTGCTAGGTGTGACCCAAAAAACAAACAAATAAAAAAAACCAAAAAGGGGCCAGAGAGATAGCATGGAGGTAGGGCATTTGCCTTGCATGCAGAAGGATGGTGGTTCGAATCCCAGCATTTCATATGGTCCCCGAGCCTGCCAGGAGCGATTTCTGAGCATAAAGCCAGAAGTAATCCCTGAGTGCAGCTGGGTGTGACCCAGAAACAAAAAAAAAAAAAAAAAGAAAGAAAAGACCAGAGTTGATTTGGTTTTCTCGCTCCCTCCACTCATGCTACAGTGGGGGTAATTCCCTGGAGTCACAGTCCTCTATGGCCCTCCAGAGGGACAAGGATGAATGCAACAAAAGGAGAACCAAGCAAGAACCTGGCCATGATTGCATTAGTAGACGTTTTAGATCCAATCAGTAACTAAGGATCCCCTAGGAAAGACTTTTAATTATTTCAGGGGTTTAATTATCCTATGCCATGGTGGATATAGTCTTATTTTTAGTTGAAGAGTAAAAACAATCTTAACTGCATCTCTATTACGTTCCATCTCTATTAGCGGTAACTTGTAAAAGAATACAATGGGGGGGGGATGAGGGGAATCCTTGACACCACTGCAAATCCTGAGCAGCCTGTCTGCTTCTCCATCAAGTTGCGTTAGAACCACAGATCTCAGGCCTTCCCCAGAGCCAGGGAGTCAGATCCTGCAGTTAGTCAGCCAGGCAGGCTGGCTGCACATATAGCAGATGAGGAGCACTGTCTGAGGTGGTGCTAGCACCCGGCTCCCTGCCCTGTCTTTGCACAGGCTTTGAGAAAAGCTGCATCCCTTAGGCAAAGCAGCCCCAAGTACAGCAGGCTGAGAATCTGAGAATCAAAGCTGTATTTTGCTCACAACTCGAGCCAGGTTTGAGTGCACAGCCACACCGTATTTCAGTGTGTTTCATAGCCAAACAGCTGACCTGCTCTTCCACAGGGCAGAGCTGAGCATACTGGGGTCTATGGCTGCCAACTATGCACCATGATCTTCTCTTTACCAACTGAGCACACCTATGAAAGATACTTTATTTAGAGGCCATAGAAGTGTAGTATAGCAGACAAGGCATGTGCCTTGCATGCAGCCCACCTTGTTTAGTCCCTGGCATCTCATGGGGTTCCCTGAGCTTCACCAGTGTGGCCCCCCAGTAAACAACAAAAGTGTTTAATTATTTTTTTCTTGATTAAAAATTTTTTTACTTGTGTTCATTTTTGATATCATCAGAGGTCTCCCAAGAGAATGTGTGAGTAGAAGGGCAACTTCTGCTCACAGGCCAAGGTTTGCTTCTGGGCTGAGCTCAGCACTGTCCTACAAACAAGAGGCCTGCTTTGCTCAGAGCTCTGGATCTGATTTTCAGAATACCTCAGCTTGCAGTTTATCTAAGTGAATCATCATTAGCTTAAACGGTCATTTTGGAGCCCACTGCTTACCTCTGGCATAGTCTCTGACCTCTTGTCCCCCTTGCCTTCTGGACCAGACAACCTCTCTTATGCCCCGGAACCTTTGCACTTGCTTGATCTCTATTGTGAACTGACTCTTACAATGTCCCCAAATCATGTTGTTGTTGTTCTTGTTTTTTAATTTTGCTCACTTCTCAGTTTCTCAATGAAACTTTTTTTTAATTCCCCATCCTATTTAAAATGAGTTAAAATGTAACTTACCCTTCCACCTGACATTTATACATTTTATGTAACATTTATTTTCTGTTATTTCCTAGAATGTTAGCTCTAGCAAAAAGGAGGGAACTTTGTCATCTTCATCATGTGTCCAATGCCCCCTAGACCAAGCCCAGTTTTCTCTATTTGTTGCATGAAATGCAGAGTTGGTCCCCTCTCTTTAACAAACCCCATGACCAGAAAGCCTGTCTCTGGGCCATTTCACATGATAGGACTTCTTATCAGTTCTGTCCTCATCCTCATCACATGAAAGGGCCGACACATTTGAACATCTTTCAAAAATCAGCCATAGCTGTGAGCCATTTAAAGGCCACACAGTGAGTTGGGAAGTACCAGTTAATAATTGCTGTGCCAGGCCCATTGGGGACAACACAGGCAGTTGCCAACATGCTGACAAGCCCTGGGGATGTGCAGAGGCAGCAGCAGGGCCTGCTCTAGAAATTCTCATGGTCCTGCGTGGGCAGCATCTCACAGCCCCGTGCAAGCGTGGATTCCCTGCTCTGAGGGCCGTGATGCGGGTGCAGGCGGGCTTGTTTGCCAGCGTTGTCTCATCAAGGGCTTCCTTTGCTACAGTGCATGTTTACCCTTTTGTTTGCAGTGTTTCCTAGTAACCCCAGGGCCACAAGTCCTCTCTGTAGTCGCTACCAAATTATCTTGAACTTTGTGCAGTTTCTCTTTTTTGTATCTAAACGTTTTATTTTGGCTATGGAAGTCTAGGGAACAAAGTCACACAAGTGAATGTAGGTTGTGGCCACCTAAGAACTGGGAGGCCAGCGGGGAGAATGAAACTCACGTGGTAAGCCAGTTGGTGAGCCTGGCAGAATTATTCTTCCTCAGTGATGGTGATGGCAGCAGGTTTTACTAGTCCGAACCCATTCTTTGTTCACTAAAACATCTCTTGAATGTCTACTATTGTGGAACGTGCTAATAAAATGTACCTGGTATTCACTCTCATGGAATAGCTTATCTAGTGAGATAAGCATAAAATTAAACAGTCACATGAATGTATAGTTGTAGGCTGTGATAACTGTCACAAAGGAGAAGATCAAGGTGCATAGGGAATATAAAAAAGGGGAATTTGGGGCTGGGAAGGTGGCGCTAGAGGTAAGGTGCCTGCCTTGCCTGCTCTAGCCTAGGACAGACCGCGGTTCAATCCCCCTGTGTCCCATATGGTCCCCCAAGCCAGGAGCGACTTCTGAGCACATAGCCAGGAGTAACCCCTGAGCATCACCGGGTGTGGCCCAAAAACCAAAAAAAAAAGGGGGGGTTGTCATCTTCTTGCCATCTTGTGATCTTTCTTTGAGCAGGAATCTGCAGGTTTCTTGTGTGTGGGTGTGTGCATTTGGGAAAAGGCTGAGTGTTTCATGCATAAGTACTCAGGTGGAGGGAACAGGGAATTCAAACACATGAGATGCTGAGAGATTTCTAGGGAGTAAGAAAGGTCTAGAAGGGTGAGGGTACAGGGTCTAGAAGTGTGAGGGTGCAAGGAGGAGGCAAGAGGAGCTGGGCTCTAGAGTCAGATTTAGGGTATATTATATGCACGATAGAATACCCTTCTGCTGTAAATAATGAAGAAATTTTACTTCTTGCCACATCATGAGTGAACTGGGGTAGGGGGATGAGTCAGACATAACACACACACACACACACACACACACACACACACACACACACACACACACACACACACACACACACACACACACACACACACACACACACACACACACACACACACACCAAACACCATGATTTCGCTCCAGTAGAAGACAAAACAAAACTTACTGTGTTAAAAGAACAAAACTGTGGGTGTTGACTTCGACATAAGTTGACCTGAAACCTATGAAGTATTCTAAGCCAATTTTACATCAATAAAAAAATGGGAATAGGCAGAGAAAATGTGAAACGGGACAGAGTAAGGAGTAAGGGCTACTCAGGCTGTTTTACATAGGCATTTTGACTATTTATGATAGTGATGTGCGAGCCTGGTTAATAAGTATTGATAAACAATCATTTGGGGAACCCAAGTAAGATACACTTTGGAGAGCAAGCTAAGTTGAGTGATTGAATGGAGAGAGCCATGAGTTCCCCCAGGTAATGTACCTAATTGGCACTCTCCATGTATCTTGCCAGGTAGAACCTCTTCTTTTGATCAGAGCTTTCTCATGATATTTTAAATTTTTTTTCAGTAAATCTAGAATAGCTTCATCCATTTTTTTCTTCTTTAGAGCAGCAAGTTGTTTTATTCATGGGGAAAGGTGTTAACCAGCTGAAAAAGAACTTGAATAAGAGTGCCTTTGGAGAAGGCATGTTAGCTCCAGAAGAACACTGCCCCAGAGAATCTCTTATGACTCACTTCCCTGCACACTTCACCTTTTATTGTGATGTGTTGATTTTCTGTTGAAACCGCAAGGTGTTTGTTTTTCAAATTTCCTGGTATCTGTAAATGTAGTCATGGTGTCTTCAGGTTCTAGTTAAAAACTCAATCAAGTCAGGCAGCTGAAATATTTGGATTAGTGTTTAATGAAGCCTTTTAAATAACTTAAATTTAGAAGAGAACAAGAAGTGATTAAAATTCTGTGTATTGTTAGGTACTTGCTAACAGTGTTTTTCTCATCTTTCTCAGGAGAAAATTGGAAGAAGTCAAGGTACAAAAGAGACTAAACTATGTAACAGGTGAGTGAAACTAGCAGAATTTGTAGTTACATGAATTTATTAACCAACTATTAACCCAAAACAAAGATGTTACCCCTTCTTTCTCTTTCCTTTAAACTATTCCTTTGATGTGTAAAATCCCACCTGATCACTCGACCTTTCCACACCTGGTGAACTTTTTACTGGGAGAATACAGAAAGGACAGTTTTGGCTTGCCTCTCAGAGAGACCACAAGGGAGAAGCCACTGACTCCATGACTCTCCTGACTGGCTTGGCTTATTAATCCTTCAAGGCTACTTGCATCAGATAAGTCTTCCTGGTGATGGAAATATGCATACATGGTCATTTTACAACATGGGGATTTATTTTACAAGTTTACATTTTGAAAGAATAACTGGGATATAATTAATACTACATAAATATGTGCTATATTTTTGTTTTTATTTTTGAGCCATACCCAAAGGTGCTAAGGATATTCTCCTGGCTCTACACTAAAGGGTCTCTTCTGACAGGTTTGGAAGACCATATATGGTGCCCCCGTGTGTAAGGCACACACCCTACCTGCTGTACCATAGCTCCAGCCCAGTGTTTGCTATTTTTAATTTTTTTAGTATACCTGAGTGCCCTCTCTTACCAAAGTTCAATCATACAACAACAATAAAATACCTATACAAACAAGTCTTTCTGTTCCTAAATCAAGTGTGAATGTCATGAATAAGTTCTGACAAGGTCTCTGTGGGGCCTGTTACAGTGACCTGAGAAACTATTTATTTTATGCTTGAGAATTCTAAATACTTGAGCCCCTTGTCATTTTTTTGGTTTGTTCTGCATCCATTTTGAAATAAAACAGACATCTTTAAAATTCTTGAAGATATGATTCCTTACCATTTAGGGAAATGCCATTTAGGAAATACAAGAAGTCCCTGAAGTGACCACAGAAAGTTACATAGAGGATTGATATTACTAGTAGTTCTCACTTTATCAGATGACAGTCAGGTGAGAACACAGGATAACAAGTTTCAAGTGACCCTTCCCTGGATGCTTTAAAAAAGTGTTGGTGCTTGGCATTAAACTCTACTAGAACCTCTCTCCCCTCTCCTCATCCACCACCTGCAGAGTCCCTTACCTTTTAAAAAAATTAATTGGTTTCTTTTTTACTGCCCTGTTGGAGATCTTAGTTCCTTTGGCTAGAGTGAAGCTCTAGAAGATCCTCTCTTTCCTCTTGACTTTCAGCTTCTCTGTCCTCCCTGCCTTCTCTACCTCAGCATTTCAGCTTCCTTTGCACTTCATGGGGACAAAACCCTGGGACAGGCACACAACCAGCCTGAGGAGGTTCAGGACATTCTCATGGAGGGCCTTCCTGTTGGATTTCCTTCTCCTAACTTCTTCGCTGTTGACTTAGTTTTTATCAGTGCCTCCTAATTGTATGTTCTGTCATGGTTTCTATCTGAAAATGTTACCGCAGGAAGTGACTTTTCTAGTTGGAGGGGTTGGTTGCCTTTCCCTTGAGAGAAGCAGCCTTGGGTAGTCAGACCCTTTCAGACCCTTCTGTCAAAATCCTCTGAAGAAATGCTCCTTAGATGGGTCGGAGCGATGGTGCAGTGGTAGGGAATTTGCCTTGCACACTGCGGCCCCAGAGTAGACCTCGGTTTGATCCCTTAGCATCCCATATGGTCCTCTAAGCCTATTTCAGAGTTCGTAGCCAGAAGAGTCACTGGGTGTGGCCCAAATCCAAAAAAAAAAAAAAAAAAGAAATGCCCTTTAGAAATGAAGAGTATAGTTTCCTGAAATATTGCCATTGCTGAAAGGAAGCTGCAATAGAATTTTCTAGTCCACTAAAATTTGTCTTTTTTTTTTTCTTTATTATTATTTCTTTTTTCTTTGAGGAGGTTGTCAAGGAACATAGAAATATACCAAGCAGTGCTTGGAGAGCTATGGGGCAACTTAGCAAGACTTGGCCAAGTGGACTGACTGATTGAATACTCAAACCAGATAATAAGGCATTGCTAAGGCTCAGAGGTTATGGGGCCACTAAGGTTATAACTGGCTTTGCCAGGACAGGGTATTTGGTGCCAGGGACCAACCTTAGTCCCCTACACATGCCAAGGAATATGCCTTTGACTCCTGAACTATCTCCCAAACTGTTACATACTTTATCCTGTTCCGTATAATCTACAAAATGGGCTTCAAAATCTACTAGTTAGTTCCATCTTTCTTTTGTTGTGCTAGACTAGTATATACATTTCTTTAACCCCCCTAGCATCTTCTAATTTAACTTTATATAATTCTTTATAGGCAAAACTCTCCTTCTGTTGCTGTGCTTATGTTTCTGTATTCTAATAAGCCATTCACTTCTCAGCTTTTCTTGTTTGAACTTTGATATACACTAAACATAGAATAGCAAGAATTACTTTATTCATCATTTATGAATGAATAGATCCCTCTGGTCTTAGGTCTTTCTAAATTGAATTTTTAGGTTTTTTTAAAATAGAATTTTCAAAAAGAAACACATTTATAAGAGCTGGAGAACTAGTACAGGAATAAGGTGCTGGCTTTGCATATGACTCGCAGCAGTTTGATCTACAGCACTTCATGGACCCATAGGCATCACCAGGTCCTCACATTAAACCACCTGACTGAGAAATCCCTAGCTGGGGCATCCAGAACTCCTGAGCACTGCTTTAGATCCCACCTCCAAGAAATACTTTCATTTCTGTGTCTGTTTAGATCCCCTTATACTTACTCTTCAACACAGAACTATTCAGCAGTCTGATGCACAGTTTACACTGCTTTCACGTGGTCCAGGGATCACAGACTCAGTCTTAGCAAGGCGCAGCCTCTACTTTTTTATCTATTTGTTTGGAGTTAGGTTACAGAGACACATTCTAGCCGAACTGTAGTGTGGCATTGTTCTTCTGATGTCTCTCTAGTTAAACCTTTCATTTTGGGTAAACTTACGTATTGGAAGGCACTGGTCACTGTGCACCAAATCTTCTTAGTCATTCTTAGGAATTCCAGCTCCATGTCTAATAAATCAAAATATATTCATGCTGTGTAATGCAACCAAAGAACTGACAGTACAGAGGGTGGGGTAAAATTCCATGGTGAAACTTGTGCCTTACTTCATATGTTCTCAATTTACTATTATAAAAAGATAGTAAAACACCCACTTGAAATTCATTTAAAGTGTTTAGAAATGATAGCTCACTCTTCTAAGAGTTATAACTTAGGTTTCAAATAATTTGTGTTTACAGTTTGATTTTGATGAGAGGAACATTTCTTCTACATCAAGTGCTAGAAAAACACGAATTTAAAATTCATTGCTTATTTATTTTGAAACCATAGACAACATATCAGAGTGACTTCTATGCAGGGAATTATAATTATATGCATCTAATATTTCTCAGAACACCATGCAAATTTAAAAGATTACCATGTACAGACTTTTTAGAAGGAAAATTAAACAAGTATTCATCTGTATTAAAGGAATACTAAAAAGGTTTTTGTAGGCAGTTAGTTAATTAGACACTCTAGCCATTTTCTTTGTTGAGAAGTTCTCTCTCTCTCTCTCTCTCTCTCTCTCTCTCTCTCTCTCTCTTGATAAGGTCTCAATTTGAGTAGTCCCTAACCCTATGAAGTTTCTGAATCTTATGTTATTGAAGCCACGTAAAGTTGTTCATTGAATGCTTGGAGTTTGTCCTCATTTTAGACATGGTTAGTCAAACTTTCGTATTATTTTGACTATAGCAGACTTGCCAAAACTTTAGCCAAATATTCCTATTTGTTTTTTTCTTTTATAAACGTCTTATAGTACAATTGGGGTTACTATGGTGGTGTAACATTTTAAAAGAACTGTAGTAGCTACTAAATATTAAGGTGTAGTTATCGAAACCTTTGGAGAAAAATCAAATAATGTTACATTTAGAGTCTCCAGTATTTTTTTACTAAGGCAATTTTTAATGATTCAGAAAGATGATTTCCTTTGAATAAATGCAGTATACATAAGACAAAGAATTATTGGACCAGAGCAATAATTACTTAAAGCAAGTCAGACCTTGCATACAGCTGACATAGATTTGATCCCTGGCATCCCATATTGTCCATTGAGTCCACCAGGAATGAATCTTGAGTGCAAAGCCAAAGTAAACCCTGAGTACTGCCTAGATGCGGCAGAAAAAAACAAACAAAAATATTATTGTTATTATTTATGTGGAGCTAGAGACTGAACCTAGGTTTCATGCATGCCTGGCCACTATCCACATTCCTGGCCAAAGTGTTTGTTTTCTTCCTGGCCTTGAATTAAGGCTGGCTAACCTACTCCTTAAATATATAGTTTCTTCTTTGATTCTCTAATGTCTTTAAAATATCATTCAATCAGTCCAGTATCCTGCATGCCCGTTCCAGTTAGTGGTTGGGATGAAGGCAGGACACAGTCTGTGATCTTTACATCTCTGCCTCCTTCAAAGGGTCTATGAGGAGCTGCCACCTTGTTGGCAGTCAGCTCAGGGTGGTTGAAAGTTAGTCCTAGAAAAGTGCTCCAAGTGTTAAATCCTGTGTGATCCCAACCCCTCTATTAATTGAGGAAAAGCAGAGAGCTCATAGAAAATACTGGGGAAGCTGAGCAGGCAGCTTCTTCCTGGACACTAGCTCTTTCATGGGTTCCCACCATAATGGTGTGTGGCAGTATCCATATTAGTTATCCGTTTCATATTCAATGATATTATCACTGTCACTGAGGAATCTCGTCCCTTACACTCAGCATTTTACTTTGTTTGTTTGGTCCTTTGCCTTCTCTCACCTTCTGAGACACCTGATTGACTGCATGTTCCTTCCTCTCACACTGCTCTGATGATTTCTTTCCTGCTGTCTAAAATGCTGAACCCTTGGTGTTGGTCCTATTTTTTGTCCCACTCCTGGATGATGAACTAACAAGACATGGAAAGGAAGAGAGAGAGAGATAGAGGGAGAACAAAAGAGAGAGAGAGACTGACTTTGTTTTGTAACAGAAACTAAGAAACCATAAAAGTGTCAATAAAAATTAAGCCATAAAAGTGTCTTTGATTAGCTAAAAAGCTTTATTGTTGTAGTTGTTATTTGGAATTGGAAATTCTAGGAGAGCATTTTACCCTGTTTCTTAACCTGTCCTTGTTTACTCTTAGCACAAGGTACCTCCCTTGAAGCCAGTAGAAAAAAATACCTAGAACACCTGTGTTGGTTGATACTCTTACATGGCAGTTTTGAAAACATACAGAAGGTGTTAAATCCATGCTTTCTGACTATCTCCATCTCAGAAACAGTTGCTTTCTCCTCCTCCCTTTCAAAAGTAAACAAAGGTTCATAGGACAAAGATGCCAGAAAGGCTGCCATTGGTGGTTCAACAGACAAATTATATTAGAGAGCTAAACAGTATTTGGGAACACAGCACACTGTTCAAGTTTAATAATCCCAAACAAACACAAAAACATGTATTTTAAAAAGTGCTTTGTACTTGTCTCATTCTTTCCCCCTGCATTTTCTTTGATTCATTGTCTGAGAGAGAAATTAAAGTGAAAACGGGGAATTATTCTATTCATCAGAGCACCTAAATCTATCCTGATGAGTTGGGTAACGCAGCAAAGAAGCCAAGCACTGATTTGAAAAGTGGGAATACAAAACAAAGAAGGCAATAAGTGTTAAGGCACAGACCAGTTAGTTCAGTGTTAGTTGCTAATTTCAAGCTTTACTGCTTAACAATATTCAAGTTTGAGTATCTGTGTTGTCCTCAAAACAGGTCTAGGAAAAGCTTGATTCACTGTAAATGCTCAGCAGGTAGAGAAGCTAATTGGTTGTTTGTTTTTAATTCTTTAAATACTTTATTCATTGTAAAATTAAAAAGTTATTAATGATTGAATTCAGGCATGCAATGTTTCAGCACCAATCCTTTCACCATTGTTCACTTTCCCTTCACCAATTACTCCTTCCCCACCCCCATTGGCCTCCTATCCACCCGGCTGCTGCCTCTTACCATTTTTGCACTATGGGCCCGGAGTGGATAGCACAGCAGATAGTGCGTTTGTCTTGCATTCAGCCAATATGGGTATGATCCTCTCATCCTAAAGTCCCCCAAGGAATACTTTCTTAGTGCAAAACCGGAAGTGATCCCTGAGCACCACCCAACACCCACCCACCCCCAACATTTTTGCACCACCTCTTCCTCCTAGTTGAACTCTTCTCTCCACCATAATCAGGGAGTCTGTGTATTCTTTTTTTTTTTTTTTTTTTTTTGGTTTTTGGACCACACCCGTTTGACGCTCAGAGGTTACTCCTGGCTATGCGCTTAAAAATCGCTCCTGGCTTGGGGGGACCATATGGAATGCCAGGGGTTCGAACCGTGGTTCGTCCTATGCTAGTGCTTGCAAGGCAGACACCTTACCTCTAGCGCCACCTTCCCAGCCCTAAGTCTGTGTATTTTCTATCCTTTCCTTCATTCCCCTCAAGGGGTTTGTTTTCTACTGAATACCAATTCTCATAGTTCTTTATTTCCATTGGGCATTCATCATTCCACCATTATGTTTCTTCATATTTTTCTAAACACGAGAGAGATCATTCTGTGTCTATCTTTTTCTGACTAACTTCTCTTGGCATGATGTTCTGCAGGTCCTTTCATATAGCAGCAAATTACATGAGTTTATCTTTTCTTATGGCCAAGTAATATTCTTTTGTCTATATGTACTGTGACTTCTTTCTCTAGTCATCTTTTCTTGGACACATTTGGGTTGTTTCTATATTTTGTCTATTGTGGAAAGTGCTATAAGAAATACAGGGGTGAAGGTTTATTTTCTCCATTTTATTTTTTTTTCTCCATTTTATTTTTTTGGGGGAATCCTTGGGTTATATTTCAAGATGTGGAGTTGTTGAGTCAAATAGAAGCTCAATTCCTAGATTTTTAAGAATATTCATAGAGTTTTCCAGAAAGGCTAGACCAATTGACATTCTACCAGCAGTGTCTGAGAGTCCCTTTCTCCCAGCATCCAGGCTAGCACTGGTGGTTCTTGTTCTTTTTGATGTGTGACAGTCGCTGTGGTTTGAGATGATATCTCATTGTTGTTTTGATTTGCAACTTCCTGCTAATTAGTGATGCAGAGCATTTTTTCATGTACCTTTTGACCATTTGTATTCCTTTTGTGAGCAGTTCTATTCATCTGCCTCCCCACTTTTTTATTTGGTGGGATTGAATTTTTTTTATGTAAGGTTGTACCAGTGCCTCATATGTCTTTGATATTAAGCTCTTACGACTGGTGGCTAAATAAATTCTCCCAATCCATGGCCTGTCTTTGTAACCTGGTCATCATTTCTCTTGAGGCACAGAAGCTTCTTTTACTTAATGTAGCTTCATTTGTTTATATTTGCTCTCACTTGCTTGGTTAGTGGTGGCTTATACTTGAAGATACCTTTAGTTTCAGTGTTACAGAGAATTTTGTTTATGTTTTCCTCCGTGCACCTTATGGATTCAGGTCTGATATCAAGGTCTTTAATCCATTTTGAATTGACTTTTGTGCATGATGTTACAAAGAGGCCTGAGGGTTATTTTTTGTTGTGTTTTTGTTGGTTTGATTTTTTATTTTTTGGCATGTAATGACCAGTTTTCCTAACACCTTTTGTTAAAAAGGCTTTCTTTGTTCTCATTTAATAGCTTTTGTTCCTTTATTGAAGATTAACTGAGCATATACCTGTGACTCAGGATATTTGTCTTTCTATTGGTCTGCCTACCACTTTAGTACAGTTTGAAGTTTGGGAAAGTGATGCCTCCTGTTTTTCCCAAGAATTGCTTTAGCTAGTTGTGTGTGTGGGGATATTGTTTCATATGAATTTCAGGAGTGCTTGATCTTTATTTTTTTGAAAAATGTCATGGGTATACTTGGAGGATCTGCACTGAACTTGTACAGTGCTTTGGGAGCATTGCCATTTTGATGATCTTAATCATTCCAATCCATGAGCAGTGGGGGTATTTTCATTTCCTCGTGTCCTCTTATTTCTTGAAGGTAGTGTTTTGGAGTTTTCTTTGTATAAGTGTTTCACTTCTTTAAGCTTATTCCAAGATACTTGATTTTCTGAGGCACAGTTGTGAATGGGAATTTTTCCCCAAAATCTCTCATATCTAATATCCTAATCTAATATCTCATATCTAATATCCTCTTCTTTTTGACTGTTTGAATATAGGAAACGAGTCTTCTGCATATTAATTGTGTAGCCTACTACTTTAAAGATAAATCTATTTTTTCTAGAAGCTTTTTTCTGAAGAATCTTTAGAATTTTCTAAATATAGTATCGTGTATTACACAAATAAAAAGAGGTTGACTTCTCTTTTTCCTATTTGGATATCCTTAATAACTTTTTTTGCTAAATTGCTTTGGCAAATAATTTCAATACTATATTAAATAGAAGTGGTGAATTTTAGAAGGAAAGCTCTTAGCTTTTTCTCCATCCAGTATAATGTTTGCTATGGGGATGTGGTAAATGACTTTGACTATGTTGGAAAAAAGTCCATTACCCATTTTGTTGAGAGCTTTTTATCATGAATGAATAATAGATTTTGTCTCGTGCTTTCACTATTTCTATTAATATATGATTATTAATTTTCTTTTATTGATATGGTATTTACATTGATTGGCTTACATATATTAAACCATCCATGTTTCCCTGGGATGAATCCCAATTGATCATGGTATTATGGTCTTTTTAACAGATGGATTGTTGGATTTGATTTACTAGGATTTTTGTTGAGAATATTTGCATCTGTGTTCAGCAAGGTATCCAGCTTGAATTCTTTTTTTGACATCTCTGTCTCTTGGTATCAGGGTGATGTTTACTTTGTAGACACAGTTAGGAGTGTTTCTGTTTCTTCAGTTTCCTGGAAGAGTATGCATAGGATTGGCAGTAGGTTTTCAGTAAAGGTTTGGAAGAACTCACTAGTGAAATCATGTGGGCCTGGGCTAATGTTTTGGGGTAGACTTTTGATCACCATTTTAAATTTTTGATAGTGATAAGTCTGCTCAGGTGTTCCATGTTTTCTTGGTTCAGCCTTTTAGAAGGTTATTGGGTCCAAGAATTTATCCATTTCTTCTCAAAGAAGTCTCTGATGAGTCTTTGAATTTTTGTGGTATCTGTTTGACATTCCCCCCTTTCTAATTTGGATTTTTGGGTTCTTTTTCTTTGAGAATATTGCAAGTGATTATTATATTTTTCAGAGAATCAATTCTTGGTTTCATTGATCTTTTGAATTTTTTATTTCAGTTTATTTCTTTTTTAATGGTCTTATAAATATGTTTATTGGGTTTGCTCAGTTTCTTGAAGACTGATATTGTAATTTTTTTAAATATAATTTTATTTTAATTATAGTGGCTTACATATCATTCACAGTACTATTCCAGGTACATATTTACATTGAATCAGGGGAATTTATTTCAGTTTATTTCTGCTCTGATTTTTATTATTTTTTTCTTACTTGCTGCTTTGGTCTCCTTTTGTTGTTAATTTTCCAGTTTCTTAAGTTGTACAGACATGATATTTCTGGTAGTTCCTTTCTTCCTTTATGATCAATGCTTGCATAGCTGTAAACTTTCCTCTTAATACCTTTTGCTTTGTCCCACAGGTTCTGGTGGGTTGTGTATTCATTTTCTTTTGTTTTCAGGAATCTTTGATTTCCTCTCTGACCCCACTGTGAGTTGTTTATTTTCCAAATGCTTGAGTTAATTGTTTATTTCTGATTGAGAAGATAGTTGATAACAGTTTCTATTCTCTTGACTTTATGGAGGTATGTTTTGTATTCCAGGATGGGATCTATCCTGAAAAAAAGTCCTGTATTTATTGTAGAAGAGTATATATTTGGCTTTTGGAGAACGAAAAGTTATATATGTATGATACATATAATGTGTATATATAAAACACCTAATCCTTCTCTTCTTTTCAATTATTACCATTGATGTCTTTCCTCACATTTATTAACAGCTGTTTTGTGTATTCTGTTGGTACATTGTTAATGTTTAATAGTGTTGTTTTTCCTGATGTACATATCCCTTAATTATTAAGAAATGACCTGAGTTTACTCTTAAAATTACTTGGAGTATGAAATTTATTTTGTCACTCACTTTGCCGTGCTAGATTGGCCAACCTGACCTTTTTTGAGGGGGGTTTTTGCTTGAAGAATTGTCTTCCAATCTTTGAATTTGAGTATTTGCTTTGACTATTCAAATGTGTTTTTTTATAGGCAGCAGAATGTTGTGTTTAATTTTCAGTCCATCCTGCCACCTTTGACTCTTAGTTGGTACATTTAGTCCATTGAAATTAAAAGATACTTTTATCATACTGTTTTTGTTCCAACTTTTTGTAAGGATTTGGCATATTTGTGGAATTTGTCTTGCTATAAAGTAGCCCTTGAGTTCGTGTAAAAATAGTTTTGAGTCTATGAAGTTCTTGAGTTGCTGTTTATCTGTGAAATTGTGTATTATTCCTTTAAATCTAAATGAAAGCTGGCTGGGTAAAAATTCTTGAGAGGCATTCATTTAATTGAGGGTTTTTTGTTTTTGTGTTTTTTACTATATCCCACCATTGTCTTTGAAGTTGGAGGGTTTTGCTTGGTAAATCTGCTATAAATCTTAAGGAAATTCCTTTGTATATAATTTCCTTCTTGGATCTTAATTTCAGTATTCTATTTCTATCCATTATATTCATCATTCTGATTAAGATGTGTCTTGAAATATTTTTATTTGAATCTCTCTTAGTTGGTACCCTTCAGGCCTTCTGAATCTGAATGCATGCATGCTCCAGCTTGGAAACTTCTCAGCAATGATGTTTGTTTCTTCTTCACCAGGATTGACCCTGATGAATTCTTTTGTCTTCACCCACTACACATGGTGGGTTTTATTTTATTGTCCCCTCGCTGCCAGGGAGATCTCTGGAAGAGCTCTACTGAGGAATGGTAGTTATCTTGTAATTCTTAGGCTATGGCTTGGAAAATCATTGTCCTGACTTTGAGTCAGGAATGTGGTTCTCCCGTGTTTGCAGGCCACACTGGTCCTTTTCCTGGTTTGTGGGGGAAGGTATGGTCTCAGGATATGCTTGGGAACTCACAAAAGACTCAACAAAAGTTATTCCTGTTTTCTTTGTAAATAATCATCTGGGACCCTGATGATTCTTTTGTTGCTTCTTGTGAATTCATTCCAAATTTCTCTTGTTAGCTGTTCATGTAGTTTGAGACTCCCTTGCCATCTTTTGTTGTTGTCTGGAGATTTTCTGTACCTCATTTTGGAGCTCACTGATTCTGTCCTCAGCTGCTGTTACTCTTCTGGTGAGGCCTTTCTCTGAGTTTTTCATTTCATCTACCAAGTTTATATGTTCTGATATTTCTGTTTGTAATTTTCTCATTTCTGTTCTCACATCCTCTTAAGTTTTATTAAAGGCCCATTTCATTTTGTGTTTGTTTGTTTTGTTTTGTTTTGTTTTGTTTTGTTTTGTTTTGTGGTTTTGGGTCACACCCGGCAGCACTCAGGGGTTACTCCTGGCTCCATGTTCAGAAATCACTCCTGGCAGGCTAGAGGGACCATATGGGATGCCGGGATTCAAACCAATGACCTCCTGTATGAAAGGCAAATGCCTTACCTCCATGCTGTCTCTCCGGCCCCTCATTTTTTTTTTTTTTTTAGCTCATGAAACATCCTAAGCTTTTCTACTCTGAAGTCCTTTTCAGAGAGATACATGTATGTGGCTGTAGTGATTGAGTTCTCAGGATTAGTCTTCACCCACTACACATGGTGGGTTTTATTTTATTGTCCCCTCGCTGCCAGGGAGATCTCTGGAAGAGCTCTGTTGAGGAATGGTAGTTATCTTGTAATTCTTAGGCTATGGCTTGGGAAATCATAGTCCTGACTTTGAGTCAGGGATGTGGCTCTCCCATATTTGTAGGCCTCTCTGGTCCTTTCCTGGTTTGTGGGGGAAGGTGTGGTCTCAGGATATGCTTGGGAACTCACAAAAGACTCAACAAAAGTTATTAACATTCCTGTTTTCTTTGTAAATAGTCATAAAAATAGAGAATATATAAAAACAAATCCATGCATAATTATTTCAGGAAACAAAAATGAATAATAAAATGACTTCAAGTGGCACAGAACATGGCTAAAAGTAGCAATAATTGGCCACTGAAGTCAGCCCCAAGGTTTCCCCATGTGAGTTAGCAAGCACATCCTGGGTTCAAAGAATGAGGATAAATACTTTTGTCATTCAAGTGTTCCCAGTGTTCGTGGTAAAAGGCTTAGTCAGGTCAGTGGGTGAAAGGACAGAGTTACCTAACTCTACTGGGATTCCATGTTAATGACAGTGTCATCCAAACCATATGCTAGTTGGCTGCATATAATGCTGCAGCAATAGTTGAAGCTTGGAAAAGCTTTTGGTTTAAACATAATTAATTATGACATTAACTAGCTGCGGTATCAATGCAAGAAAAAATACTAAAAGAGGTTTACCAGAATTTTTATAAGATAGATTTTTTTCAAAGTTTGAATCCTTCATTTAGTAATACTTTTATGCTAAATATTTTTCAATAAATATTTGAAACGTAGGCCACTGTTTAGTTCTTTTTTTCTTTTTTTTTTTTTTGGTTTTTGGGCCATACTCGGCGGTGCTCAGGGGTTACTCCTGGCTGTCTGCTTAGAAATAGCTCCTGGCAGGCACGGGGGACCATATGGGACACTGGGATTCGAACCAACCACCTTTGGTCCTAGATCGGCTGCTTGCAAGGCAAATGCCTCTGTGCTATCTCTCCAGGCCCACACTGTTTAGTTCTTAAGGATAGAATACAATAATAGAAAAATAGTCACTGAAAGTAATAGTATTTTAATATATATAATCAATAATCAACCTGATTCATTTATTTCCTATTTGGTATTTTTAGTTATTCCCAAAATTCTTGCTTTTCAGTGGGACTTTTTAAAGACAGAGTAAAAGATTTAGTATTTTGGCTCTGTCTACATTAGTAATTGGCCAGAAAACCATCACCTCTGGTATAAATAAGCAATGACTAAATACATATCTGTAACTAATTTTATCCTATCCTTATTGGGAAGAGAACATTTTAGAGGATAAACAAAACATTCTCTTTACACAATAACTTTTAATTTAGTTTTTGCTTTGGGTTCTTTGTTTTCTGGAGAGGCAGTAGCAGACAGTGGATTTGGAAATGGTTCAGTTTGTATTTCTGAGAGAAATCTCCCTATAATTTAAAACATATTGTAGTATTGCCAAAAGTTTAGAGTAATACTTAAGGAGTTTATTAAATTCAAAAATTCCCATTGTAAATTCATTTTTATTTGCCTATTCTTAAAATTTTAAGTACAATCCTGGCAAAGCCGGAAGTGAGCACTGGAAACTGGACACAAATCATCTACTTCAACCCAATCCCCTCATTTTTCTTGTTCTAGTCGTCTCTTCTTAAAAACTTAGCTCCTCAATGTGAAATTACTGTAGGGATAAAACCATGTATTTGAGAGGACAATAAGTTGCTTAATCGTTTAATTTAAGTCTTCAATTTTGGGAATTGGAGCACAGATTATTTAAGGTCTTTTGCCTTAACTATTCAGTTGGCAGATAAGAATGGGGTTTTCTGTAACTGAGTGAGTGAGTGAGTGAGTGTGGGGCCTGGAGAAGGTTGGCAGAACTCAGACTGACATACACAGAGGGCTTACTCAGAGTGAAGTCATCTTGATTTTCTTCTTTTCAGCTTTAGACCCTTCGCCACTGACTTTGTAATGTCTTTTTTGTTTGTTTTGGGGCCACAACTGCAGTGCTTAAGGGTTTCTCCTGGCTCTGTGCTCAGAAATCGCTCCTAGTAGGCTTGGGGGACCATCTGGGATGCCGGGAATTGAACTCGGGTCCATCCTAGGTTGGCTGTGTGCAAGGCAAACACCCTACCACTGTGCTATCTCTCTGGCCCCCATTGTAAGGTCTTTAAAAGGGACAATATGATGTTTTGGCATACCTTATGAAAGAAGGATTAGCTTCAAATGATCTTCAAGAATGAATATAAGCCTGGTCTTTATTGCCTTTCTTTTTTATTTTTCTACTACTTTTTCAACTCACTGTACTGTTGCTCTTGGAAAATGTCTATCTTTGTAGATCGTAACAGAGAGCAGAGCTGACTTGGGTTAGGTGGCCTCTGTTGGCTCTTTGCTAGATTTGAGGAATGTCTTTCAGGTACTGTGAGAGAAAGGAGAGAGGCCTGATCTTTGCTTGAAAAACAGTGAAGGTGTCATGAATTCATTTCTAAGCCTTTAAGAGGATTCACTTCCTTCCCAAACCTTGTTTACTTCCTGAGTAATTCCTTGTCTTTCCAGAGGTATATATAATTCAGAAAACCACTCCCCTTAGCTTCTTGTATTCCGAGAAAGCCTCTGATTGATTCTCTCAAGAATCATGGTACTCCTGTTGAACATATTACCAGCCAGGTTGTAGTTTGCTGTTACTAAGGTAACTCTGGTCTGGGTCATTAAATGCTTCTGTTAATGCACTCAACCCAGGCTAGTTTTATACTTGATTCTCTTTTCCCACCCTAAAATCTTTCAGCTTCCAAGTCACAAAGGGTATGCTTTAACTCTGCAAGTAGATACTATAGATACTATGCTCACCCTTGTCAGTGGTCGTTGTAAGAATCAATACTCATGAGCCAGGACTGTGGTGCCCTTGCTTCACATATATGAGGCCCCAGATCTGTCTTTATCTCAGACATTAAAAAGATGACTGTTCTTGGTCTCTTTCAGCTACTGAAACTGTAAATGGGTAAGGAAAATGAGCATCATCAAAAGTCCCCTCTATGTAATATCATTAGTACAAAGTGTCCGTTTGTCAAGTGAAGACATTATTATTACTCTCTTCCCTCAAATTGTATCATTCTTAGAAGTTGGTCACCTAAACTGGTACATACTTCAGTCATTGTTTCTTTTTCTGTTTTTATGCTACATAAAATGTACCTTGGGGGCCCGGCGTTTGCCTTGCAAGCAGCTGATCCAGGACCAAAGGTGGTTGGTTCGAATCCCGGTGTCCCATATGGTCCCCCGTGCCTGCCAGGAGCTATTTCTGAGCAGAGAGCCAGGAGTAACCCCTGAGCAATGCCGGGTGTGGCCCCCAAAAAAACAAAAAAAAAAATGTACCTTGGTCCGTATGAACAGTTTAAGTCTTAGACATAGTAAATAACTAGTAGAAATAGTTTAATCTGGCCTAGAAAAGAAAGTAGATAAATATACAAAAATAATTTAAAAATTATTATAGTAATAACTATGGCTCTGGTATATTGACACTGATATAATTACTCAAAAGTTTTATTTGGGGAAGAGAAGAGTCTGTATTAGGAAACAAAGTTGTCTACCTTATATGAATTTTTTTAAAAGGGAGTATAAAAAACTGTAGTCCTAGTTTATTTAATAGACTCTTAGGATAATGTACTTAAATAGAAAGGGTGGTTCATCACAATGATTATATACTTAAAATGGCAATTTTTTTCTATTTTTGAGTATTTTATCATGTGCATATTGCAAAATCCTGAATTTCTAGACTTTACCCCTATATATTGCAATGGTCAGTGTGCTAACATTTTTGTTGGGGGGGCATGTTGTTGTACTCAGATCTTAATTTTGATTCTGTGCTTTGAGATTACTTCTGGCAGCACTTGGGGGGGACCATGGGGTGTCAAGAATTGAACCCTTGTTGGTCGCAAGGCAAGTGTTCAACTCACTGTATTGTTGCTCTAATGCATTATATTAACTTTTTAATAAATACTTTTAAAATTTAAAAGTTACTGTGTTGGGCCATAGGTTGCTTTCAAGAGAAAAGTTTCAAGTGATATGACAAATTATAGTGTTCAAAGACCTAAATAGCATATTCCCCTTCGTTTTGGAATTTTTTTTTTCAGTTTAGCTGAAAGGAGGAGCAGTCCTTCCTTCTATGCCATGGCGCATCTTTTACATGCGAAGTACTGGGTTATTAGGACCTTATTATTCATGGACCTCTTGCCCAAGAAGTGTTGTTTTTGACTTATTTTATTACCTTTTTGGACCATATGATAGGGCTTATTACTACTTACAGAAAATTGATGAAAGACGAAATCTAAATCTTTCAGTTTGCTAATGCAAGGTGATATAATTTACATAAAGCATATTATATATACAGTTTCTTTATATCTTATTTGAAACCAACAGGAAAATAACATAAGTTGGTTGTTAAGGAAGTTTTCCTACTAGGATCTCAGAGTAGTGCAGACTATAAGAATCACTAGGGTTCTTTGACTTTGGGAGAGAAGACATAAAAGATGTGTCAGAAGTTACTGACTGACTTCCTATAAAAGCTTAAGTGCCAGTGTCTGAGAATGAATTCTTTTTTAACTGTTAAATAATAGAGTTATATTGATTGCAAAAAAATAGAAAACTACTAAATTGTGTATGCATTCTTGCATATTTTCTAGGGAGGAAAGAGATGGTGTTTGAGCTGATTTTCTGGGACCTCAGTTCAAACTCACAGGTGGCCAATTGGCTGCCTCTGTCCCCTGGCCAGCAGGATACAGTAGGATACAGCCCAGCTCTGGCATTGAGCTTATTTTACAGCCAGTGTATTAACAACAGTTTGAAAAACACTGCATTGTATCAGGAGATACTACAGTGGATTTAGTATAGGGCACTTACCTGCCTAGTCTATGGCAGACCCCCAGGTTCAGTCTCTGATACCACATTTGGTCTTGAGCCTTATCATGAATGATCCCTGAGTGTGAAGCCCAGGAGTACTCCCTGGAACCACTGGGTGTGACCCCAAAACCAAAAATAACAATAGTCAAAACCATGAAATGAGACCAAATTTGGCTTTTGTCCAGAGCCCAAAGGGATATATCTAATTATTACTGATAGTCCCTTACTTTTCATTCTCTTTACCTCCTTCCCCTGAAAGCTAAAGTGGAATTCACAGGGTTTAAACACCTACATATTTAAATGCCACAAGTATACATATGAAGTTGGTCTCAGAAAATGTCTTTAAATAAATCTGTATTTTACCACATTTGTAACATTAAAATTGCATGCATGTATTAGCACTTACAAAGGATGGCATGGTACCCTCTGATGGTTTTCATAGAATGGGTTTAAGTTAGGCATAATGATTCTAAAGAGTTGATGTTGATTTTGATCCTTCACTTCAGATCTACTATTACCCTCCCCAGGTCAGTGGGAAGTTGTATGTGTCCTTTAGAGACATGATTTCATGATTGTAGTGGGGCTCTTGGGGCCTATTACTTTCTGCAGGACTGACGGAGAGGTGTGGGTTTGCCCCTTCTTGCTCATGACACCATTTCTTTGGGAGCTGACAGCTCAGAGCTACTCTGACTCTATGACTGGGCAGCCATGCACACTAGATCCCATCTTGAGCCCTACCTCTTCCATCATCTCATCACTACGTAGGAAAAAGCAATTGAAGTTCACCACACAAGGCCTTTCCCAGCCATGGACACTTTTCTTGCATGTGTCTGGTCATGCAGGCATGGGGACTATCACTTGCAACCTGCCCCCGGATCAGTGATTGACAGCCCCTGCTTTCTCCAGCAGTCAGGCTGCCAGGGCCCAGGTAGACATTTTATCCAACTCCTTTCCCTGCTGACTTGACAGAAATCTGAATCGAGTGTTCTTTCCTTTTCCTGCCCCTTTGCAGGTGATAGTCTGAATTACATACCTTTTAAGAAGCACACTTCTATATTTTTATGCAAATGTTTCTAAGCTATTTTTTTAAATGCTTCCCTCAGGGCTGGAGAGATAGCACAGCAGTAGGCTATTTGCTTTGCTGATGATCCAGGACAGATAGATGGTGGTTAGATTCCTGGCATCCCATATGGTCCTCCAAGGAGTGATTTCTGAGTGCATAACCAGAAGTAACCCCTGAGTGCCACTGGGTGTGGCCAAAAAAAAAAAGTTTCCCTCTTCAATTTTGGAAAGACCCTAACGTTTCTTGTTACAGCTTATAAGTTCAAGTATATATATCAAGTCAAGCCAAGCTAATGATATTATTAAGTGAAGAGAGTATTGTTTGTAAGTAAACTGAGGCATAAAAAAACAGTGATATTAACCTTCAGGTACCTTATGCTTCTCAGTCTGATAATAGGCCCATTCTCTTTCCATTATCTCTTCCATATGTGCCTGACAAAAAATTAAAACTCTTTCATAGACTTACTTGTCTTACCACTTCTGTGAATGCTGGTCTTACAACACTGTGGTGTTACACACTTCATTTCAGGTGTATGGTGTTGATTACACAGACATTGTGAGTGAAGTAAGTTTTTGTGAAATGACTTGCCCATGGCTATTGCTAGTGTTACTCTTATGGAAAAAATAACCCATCAACATAGCTAGAATAGGAAACATAACCAGGCATTTGAAGACTGCTTAATGTCTTCCTTGAACCATGGTTTCATTCCTGGGTAGAGGTTATTTGAAAATTATGTAATCATTATGAAAAGTGCTACCATAATTGTTTTCCATGAGTTAGAATGAAAGTCATAGAAAAAATCAGAGTTCTGAAAGCAGTATTAAACTTTTTATGGTTGAGTATGGATTTTGTAACAACATAATACACTAATCCTTTACATGTGAGCATTATTGAGACACTCTTTGCTATGTTAAGCTGGTTTCATTCTGATAAACAGAAGGAACCCAGCACTGATTACAGAACTTGGGGTCTCTCCCCAATTCCAGGTGGTGTCCAAGATGAGCCTTAACAGCCAAGCCCTTTCACTCTAGCTGTCTGTTTTGCATGTACACTTGAAGTAGAAGATGCGTTGATATTCCTGCTGAGATGTAATGATATTCTTGAGGCCTTATTTTTGTATTTTACGTAGTCATGAAACATTTAGAAAGAAGAGATGGGGCTGGAGCAATAGCACAGTGGGTAGGGCATTTACCTTGTATGTGGCCTAACTGGGTTAAATCCTCAATATCCTGTATGGTCTCCTGAGCTTTCTAGGAGCAATTTCTGAGCTCCAAACTAGGAGTAACACCTTAGTGCTTAACACCTACTCAAGTTATAGCAGAATTTTATGAGTTTTTGGTTCTACACAAAGGCATTCCTATCTTTACTCTCCATGCTGATCATTTATATATAATGATTGCCTAACATTTTAAGTTGATTTTCCAGTTTAAATCTCAGCTCAATATTATCTTATACTATATAAATTTTAGTACTGTAGAAGGTTGATGTAAGGCAAGGAATTTGAGTTAGTGGTGGAGTCCTTGCCTGCATGTGTGAGAACATGGACTTGATCTTTAGCATGTGTGCACACACACACACGTGGATGTTCATCTAAGGATACATGTGTTACTGTTTGTTTTAGTCTTAGTAGATAGTCTGAAACTTACTGCACTTCTGTAGCAAACTATCAGTCACTAGTGAGTCCCAGAAGGAAGTCTTATGTGTCACAAGTACTTAAAAATATGTTCAGGTTATTTTTGACAAAGAGAAGCAAAAATAGAAGCCAAAATTTGGAGGTAGGATTGTTTGGGATATACCTGTTTGTGCTTGGTGAACCATATGTGATGCCAACGGATTGAAACAGTTGACCCGCCCTAGTATCTCTCTGACCATTTTTACGTTCTTGATCTCACAAGTCAGATAGGCAGCAGAACCCCTTTAGTTGGATGTGGTGACAAATTACTTTATAAGATTTTTAAATATTTTCTGTGTGCCCAGCTTTGTGCACTAAGTCTCACATAAAATGAAAGGATACAATATCAATTCTTAAAAAGATAAGCAAGGTCTGAAATAAAAGAGATGTCATTAAGGCAGACTAGAGAATCAGGAGTTCAGTAGTGCTGCTTTCTTAGTGCCCTGTAGTGGAAATAGCCAGCTTGGGGATCTCTGTAGCTCTGAGTCCTGTGAGTCCTCTCTGAGTCCAGAGACGCTTTCCTTCTGCTGTGTGTGTTGTGCCTTCACTTAGGATCTCATTTGAGGAGCATATAAGGTTTCATTATAAACATGAAACTCGAGAACCACTGCCTGACAGATTCAAATTTTACCAATTAGGCAAATTACTTGCAACATCAGACATGTCAGGTCAGCTCATAGGATAAAGTGAAAAGGCGTGAAGCCAGTGTCCTGTGGTCATGTTGGGTTTTGAAGGGCGCACAGTCTTCCCAGTGGGGAGCTGATCTCTGAGCATGCCATGTCCTATCCTAAGTAATATTCTCCTCCTCCACCAAAATCATTCAGAAACTTCATGTGTGTTACTTGGAAAGGTGAACCCATTAAAGTAAAAACACTTTGTTCATATGTAATGTTGTTCAGATAGCGTTTTTCTATCCCTTTTCTAAGGATGGGGCTTCCCAGGACTGAAGTAATTTGACTAGGTCAGATAGAGAACAGATGATGAAAATTGACTTGGTTTGCTGAAAGTTGGCTCAAGCATGTGCTGGATAAAGAAGGAACCAAGAACAAGAACTGTGGAAAGATGATCTCATTTTAAGTACGATTCTGTCAGAATTTCTCAATTTCCTTTATTTTTTTTTAAATCCTAGTTCTTTATGTGCAGAGGTGAAAGGCAGAGGAGACAGACACAGACCTCAACTGGCTGGAGGTGTCCCATAGAGGAAGGAGGCTGGCGAGTCCCATTGTGAGCTGATGTCCGCCTTGTGTCCCTATTCTTTGGAAGAAGGTATTGTTGGAAGGTATTTTTCTGGTGAGACTTGTTTGGCAAAGAGATGTGGTACCTGGAACATTGTAAGCAGTTGGTGACCTACATGTGCTTTCTCTGCCACTTGTTGTTTGACCCGTTTGGTACCTTTCTTTTCGTTGGCATGTCTGTCTTTGACCTTGAGTGTTGTATTTAAGGATTAGTAAATTGAGCTTTTTTTTTTTTTATCTCTTTGTGGAAATCTAAAGGTGGCAGGTGGGAAATGTAGGGGAAATCATACCGGCTCTCCTTTGCCCTGAAGTAAAAGCCACGGCTTGGCCTGAAGAGAGGTTAGTGTTGATAATGTCTCCTGATTACATCAGTAGCCAAGGCAAAGTAGTTGAACAGGACTGAAAGGTGGCAGTGGCTATAATCTGCTTTTACCTCATTAACCGAAAAGTCAGTTTTAAACTTTAAAGTACCTAATAACAGCCTAGAATGCTAGAAACCATGCAGATTCCAGTCTCCCTACTTGCCATCTTCAGCTTCTGCATTCATCTTGGGTTATTACAAAGCAGATGGCCTCAGAACTATATGTAAAAAAAAATCCCTAATTTTAAAAGATCTGTTATATCATTGCACAGTAATTGGTTTTAATACTCTCTATCATCTGTGTAGAGCAAAGATTCCATTTCTTGTAGGAAATTTTACAAACCTGGATCTTTCTGAGTCCTCAGTCAGATTGACTTAAAAATAGACATCCCATGCCTGTACCTGTGTGTAATGTGGGTGGAAGAAATACCTGGGCCAGCAGTATGAGATTCATTTGTAAAGGATGGGGTGTTGACATCATGATTTTTTTTCATTGGTATCGCCTCATAAAGGAGTGTGCTCTCATTGTGGTTTCTGAGGGTTGGGGCGAAGGCTGAAGAAAAAAGGAACCCCATTGAGTGTTGCTCTATCTGGGAGTGGTAGTTCTTCCGTCTTGCCGAGATGGGCTGTAAGTGGCTAGCCCCAAAGGCGGCAAATCAGACTTCCACACGCAGAGTCCTCTTGTAGCCAATGACTTACTCAGAACATGTACGTGACGAAGTGCAGTTTCATTCATCAAGGAGATTTCAGGCTCCACCAAGCAAACTGCCTGCATCTTGGTGAGTCTGGCGTTCTGGGCTTTTTACAGTGATTGCTCCATAGAAACCAGGAGGTGCATCTTTGACTGTTGGAACAGATCACAGCAACCCAGGTAAGCTCAGTGGACTTTACTTTGGGGTGAATTTGCGATTGTGAAAAATGACTCCTCCTTTCTTTGAAAAGCGCTCTTCCCATGTGCCCTTCCATTTTCAGTCCTTCTGTATTGCTGTATAGTAATGGTTTCCCCCTCTATTTCCCCCTCTGGATGTGAACTCTACCTCCTAAGTATAGTTTCATTTTCAAAATTTTAAAGCATAGGATTCCATTTTTCTTTTCTTGCATGGAAATGTAAAACACAAAATCACCAGAGTTGCTAAGATACTAATTATACATACGTAGATTCCTGGTTTAGAGCTGAAGTCTCATATTTTTAGGAAGTAAGCTCTAAAAGTTGGGCAGAGGGAGGAATGTTTGTGCTTGATTGCTGAAACAGTGATTTGGGTACATGGCAGGTTTCCTCTGCCAGCCCCCTCCTCCACTGTAAAAGAGGCCACCTTTTTTGAGGTTCCTACCTCTTTCGGGAGAAAGGCTGTGAGACCCCTCAGCCTTTTCTCTCCATCTGTTGTTCTCCAGCGGATCTGCCCGTGCCTCTCCGCAGTCTGGTGGCCCAATCTGTGTACACTCAGAGCAGTGGCATTTTTCTTGAAAAAGTGACTACATCTTCTTGGATGAATTCTCTCTTTGAAAGAGGCAGTGGAATTGCATCAGAAAAGCATTTACAGTAAGCAGCTCCCCCCCCCCTTCCTGTAATGACCGCATGTGAAAGAATGCATCAATTCTTGTTTTGAGGAAATGAGGCCTGTGGAGTTCTGTGAAAAAACTCCCCATTATTATTTTTTTTTTTGGTCAATAACTAGATTTGAATTTTGAAAAGTTCTTAAATCAGAACCACTTGCTGTCTAAATAAATATCACAAAGTGCTTTCCTCTTGTCTATGTGAAGCAACTAGTTACCTTGAATTCAAAAAGAAAGTAATGTTGACTGTGACTGTACTTAATAAGACAGATGCCTAAAAGAGATTAATTTTATTTTCCATATCAATTTAGTGTTACTTCACAGATGCATTGCTGGTTTGTCCTTCAGTTGACTTTCAGTATGCTAGTAAGCTCTAAGGAGATTTCCCTTGTCCTCTTAACTGGGCTTTTTTTCTGGGCACAGTATCACCCCCTAGGGGAGGCAGAGTAGAAAAGAAATTTATCAGGGAGATTTATTCTACAATGAAGAGTGTTTCATGGGGGAAGGTAGAGATTTTATATGCCCCCTATGATGGAGAAGACAATGGCCAATATCCTGCAAGTTCCATCTGTCCTTTGGCATTTTCATTTGGTGAATATCAGTTCATGGCTATTTGAGTCTAGACCCACTTCAGTTCACATAAAAGTATAAGATAATATTTGCATGCTTTAGCATGCATTATAGACTGTACTTATTTTCATTTTGTTATTCGCCTATAGCTCTTCTTATTTTCTTTCTGTTTCACATAAGTCTTCTGGCTTCACTTAAGCCAGGCATATTCTATAGTTGGACTTAAAAGTCATTTACATATTGAAATCTGTGGCATTTTTATTATAAATTGCCCTTATGACATTTAAGCTACCAGATTAAAGTTCTAAAATTAGTTCTTTTTAAAAATATTTTTCCATAATAGCAAATAGGGCATTATAGAACTTGCAATTATAAACAGAAGGATATTGGAATAATAGTAGCATGTTGTTGTTGTTGTTATTTCATTTTTGTGCCACACAAAAATTTAAAGCTCAGGAGTTACTCCTGATTCTGCTCTCAGGAATCTCTACTGGCAGTGCTCAGGGGACAGTCCCTCTCTTACCTTCAGGAAGGACAGTATGCAAATTATCCAGATGAGAACTACTTCTTTGTGAAGTTCTCCAGGGAACATTTCACATATACCTCATTAAAGTTTTAATATCTTAAAATCTTTGTGTTGAGCTGCTTCTTCCTTAGGAATATTTTCCAGGACTCTTCATTAAGTCCTGAAAACAAGGGCCTAGGCTTCCCCAGTTTGTGTATGAAAGGGCAGACAGGTATTGAGAGGAACTCATAGGCCACTTGTGGGCTCATGGAGGGAGGCATGGAAACAGTTACCCAGGGGTTTCTGACAGAGCCCCTGTTTCCATATTTCTTGACCATTTTCATACCTATGCTTTTAAACATTGGCATGTGAGGAAGTCCTGAGATTTAGTCCTTGGAATCCCAGCTCTGTTGCTAAGGCTCCCTGGCATAGTGTTCCTTCATTCAGCTGTTTGGAGCTCAAGTTTATTAGACCCGCAGACATTTTCTGTGGTCCTCTCCTAAACACTGTGGTTCTGTGATTGTTGGCATTTGCATGTTGAATTCAGTCAGTGTCACTATTCTCATATCTTCCTGGGGATACCAACAAAAGTTGTTTAAAAAAACACTACTGAATATCATTGCCCCCAGTGAATTTGCTTCTTATAGGAATCAGTCTGTTGTTTAATCTTGATTTCCTGCCTTCATGTTGCTTACTTCTCTGCAGTGTGTATTGATCACCAATTATGGGTTCATATGGAGACAGGCTGGGGTCATAGCTGACGGGGGCTCCATGAGGGAACTTCATGTTTGGCAGGTTTCTCTCTAGTGGCCCAGAACCAGCCCTCCACATTGTAGTCAGAGTGAAGAGACTTTGGCTCTGGGGTCCTCAGAATCACACACACCTCAACAGATATTTTGAGCCTTTCTTTCCTTTATTTTAAGTTTCCTTTCTTTTAAAATTTTTACCTGGGAGTTCCTTCCAGACTGGTAAGGGACAGAATGGCTAATATCTAATTCTTCTCACCCTCACTGATGCGCGTTTCCAGGAATAGCTTATTTTCTTTCTTTATAACATCACTACAGAAATTGGGCATGTAGAGAGTTATTGTCATGCTCACACTTTGCAGTTAGTCTTCTTTCAGCCCTCTTTGCCATTTCTATGTGGTATTGCACTTGGTTTTTGGAGTCTAGAACAATTTCATTGTGTTATTTCACCATTATTTCCCTCAGCAAAAAGCCATTTTAGGACTTTCTGGACTCAAAGTGGCCTCTTGTTTGCATCATCAGTGAGTATTTCTTCTTATCCTTTTCTGACTCCAGATTTGTTTTATCTGTGGAGGCTCTGAGGTGTTTGTTTTGTAGCCATTGTATCAACATTGCTCTAACTAGGAGTGGTTCTTGCTTGTGCCTTGGTTCACCATTTTGAAATGGTGTGGTGGTACTTTTTGGCTGTTCAGGACCTACAGCCTGGGTAGAAGATAGACAACAGGAATGTATTCCCTTTCACTACAGAGTCTGATCCTGCCTGTGTCACCGCCCATGGTGGAGGGGTACAGAACTCTTGAAGTCTCTTTGATAAGGGTGCTCAGTCATTCCTGAGAACTAGACTCTTGAAACCTGACCTCTACCCAAAGGTCTAGTTCCATCACAAGGGTTAATATTTCCACAGTGAATTTGAGGGGACAGAAACATTTGCACAGCTCTTTAGAAACTGGGAAGTTCTTTTATTGGTTCATCTGTCACAAGTTAACTGAAAAATGCAGTCAGAAGTGTCTTTGGACCAGGGTTTTACCAGGTAAAAGATTGAGTTACAGTCATGATAATTGCAGTAGCTATTGGGGTTTGGGGAAAATGAGCAGTCTTGTGATATGACTGGGAAGAACCAACAAGCTGACTTTTTCTTATGGCCGTGCTTTCCGGCCTGGGGGCGGGGCACGATAGGGGGTTGGAAGGCTGCGTTAGTCCTTAGTCAAAGGAGCCCCTGGAAGGATCATCTAGTTTCAATGCTAGACAAAAAGATGCATCTTGTAAAACATCCAACTCAGTCATTTTTAAAAAAAAATCTATAAATATTGTAATGGTTGTTCCTTAATGCAAGGAAAAACTCATTTTTTCACGTAGGGGTCATCTTTTTGTTTCTGTAAATTTTATTCCTTGGGGGTAGACTTTCATTCTTGTTCTCACCTTCTTTTTTTGTAGCTTATATTCTCCCTTCTCATTTCCTTCATGTAAAAAAATTCAATTATTATTGATCTTCTGTTTCTCAGATTTGTTGTGTGGTTCCTGGAAATGCATATATCAGTGAGGATGAAAAGAATTAGATATTAGCCATTCTGTCCCTTATCAACAACTGCTTTGTCCCTTATCTATCTTCAACTTGCCAGGCAGAAAGTAGTATTAGTTTGTGACCAAAAAACTCTGAATTGATGGTTCCAATCTTATCAACTTCTCATTTTACTTGGGAAAAATAGTTCCTGCTTTGTGAAAAAAATGTTTTATCTGTCCAACATGCGGTTGTTCATTTCTGCCCCATCCTGGTCCTCTTGTACTAATACTAAAATCCCAAATCTATCTCTCAAATTTGCAAAGTAGTGCAGTTACAGGATAGTAAAGGTCAGCCAGCATCTGACCTCATAGCCTAAGTTGTTTACTAGCTTTAAACCCTCTGGATATTTCTAGATCTAAGAACAGACCTGGTGCAGCATGCCCCTGGGAGCATATGAGGGGAGATAGCCTGAAAATCCCAACCTGCCTATTAGGCAGAAAATGCTTAAATATTCCTTTTGCAGAAACTACTTGCTATGTATTCTTTCATCTTGGAAATTGTCATCAACCTTGGAAGAAGCCTCAAGTCTCAAGTGAGGCATGAAATCTCTCAAGAAATATGTTTCAGTTTATTAACAAAGAGAGGACCTTTTTTTGTTTTTTGCTTGCATTATAAAGTTGGCTCAGCACCTCCACTTTAGGTGTGACATGCTCATCTGCACACCCACGTACCCCTGTGGGAAGCTGAGAAAACAGACAGACAGACAAACAATATAAATGGATGTTTGAGTGGCAGTTGTCCCCTTAACTGAAAACCTGGATCATGTGAGTTCAGGATGGCTGATGGGAAGCGCTTAATGAAGTGTGGCTCCAAAAACAACAAAATATTATTCTGAAGAAGGGTATTTCTCATATTGTAAAAAAGTTTGTGAAAGAAAAAAGAACTATTATGACAGTTTGTTTCTAGTTTGTGCCCAAAAAGCTATGCTGAGTATATTGGTGTCCTGTCTGAGCTCACTGGGAAAGGTCCCTATAGTCTTTCCACTTGCACTTTTGAACATAGTTTTTAAAAAAATTCATATAAGACTGCTGATTTGAAGACCAAAGGATAATGAGCAAGAGTAACACTAGTATATGAAAGGTTTCTACTCTTAAGAGATCGGGGACCTGGTGATTTCTTTTTGACACCCAAGTTCTAGGAAGTGGAAATTGGTGCTTTTGTGGATTTCTCTCCCTGAAATAAGGGCTGGAGTGGGGTGAGTCAAAGATACTCACTGCCTCTATAAAAGCCGAGCCATGCCTGCCCCATATTGCCGCTCTTTAATGTTAACTGGGGCTCATATGATGCTTTTTTTTTTTAACAATAGAAGCACACACACACACACACAACTATAGTTGTTGTGGGGCCATGTCTGTTCATGATCAGGGGCCATGCAGTGCCAGAGATGGAGTTCAAGGCCTCCTGGATGCTGGGTATTTGTCTCATGACTTGAGTCATATCCCTGGACCAGGAATTGGAGGTGGGGGTGGGGGATAAGTAACACAAAAACGCAAAAGCTTTGTATGATTCAACTGGCTTCTTACTCACAGTCTCAATGTCTCCCTCGTTGGCTTAACCAATTGGATTTTACTGATAATACTCATTCTTTCCCAAAAGGAAAAAATGGGATGTAGAATGAAAAGTCTGAAATTTTTTTTTTAGTATCTGGGAGATACTTCTTAGGAGATGCATGCTGCCTTGAAGTGGCTTCATCGCTGTTACTAGACCAGCAGTGCTCAGGGGTTACTCCTGGCTCTGTGCTCAGAAATTACTCCTGGCAGGCTTGGGGGACTATGTAGGATGCCAGGAATCAAACTTGGGTTCGTCCTGGGTCAACTGCAATCAAGGCAAACGGCCTACCGCTGGGCTACCTCCCCGGCCCCTTAGACTTGCTCTTTAAGAAAAACTCTGCAGGAACCGGAGAGATAGCATGGAGGTAAGGTGTTTGCCTTCCATGCAGAAGGACGATGGTCCGAATCCTGGCATCCCATATGGTCCCCTGAGCCTGCCAGAAGTGATTTATGCGTATAGAGCCAGGAGTGTGACCCCTGAGCGCTGCTGGGTGTGACACAAAAAAAGAGAGAGGAGAGAGGGAGAGAGGAGAGGGAGAGAGAGAGAGAGAGGAGAGAGAGAGAGAGGAGAGAGAGAGAGAAGAGAGAGAGAGAGAAGAAAGAAAAGAAAGAAAAAGAAAAAGAAAAACTTTGCAGGAAAATTGTTCCTTAAAACTCATCTTCCTCTCCTACTCTTCAGTGCAGTCAGAGCCTGTTCAACACAATATCCATTTATTTGGAACATCATCTCCCCTGGCTTGTGTTTGGACTTGCACAGTTATGCTTCTGGACCCCATTTCTGCTTTCTCTAGCAGTTTCCTGGCCAGAGGTGGAATGTGAGCCGAGGCAGGGAGCAGTGCCTGGGACAAGTATGGTTTCCCAGCTGGACTTATCTGAGTACTCAGGAAGACCTGACACCCCACACTATAATTTATTCTTTACCAAGTATGAAGGTTCAGTGCCTTGCAGGGTGTGCAGTCTTGGTTGAAATGCTAGTATTTAGGTTTTCTGTGCAAACCAAGTGGATGTGGCTCCAGAACGAAGTTTTGAACATTTGACTTAGTGTGGCAGGCTAGCCATCTTCTTCTGTAGAGTGATAGTCATTGTTCTTCTTGTGTGGCTTCGACCAAAGGAATTATTTACAGCTGACTTACCCATCCTGTTAACTGGGAGAGACAGTAGCATGCTTCTTGGTCCTATAGGCTTTTTCCCACCATAGGGAACTTCACAGCTGTGGCTGGCTGTGATGAGGGAGTTTGGAAAACTGCAGAGAGGCTAGGTGTGCTCTTCAGGTTAAACAGACAAGCTTTCTGACTTTCACCTTTGATCTGCTGATTTTGTGCAGACTTCAGTAGTTAAATGTAAAGAATTTAGTGTCCAAAATTGTATTTTATTTGAAGACCTTCATTCTTGGCATGTTTTAAATTCCCTCATGTCTAAGAGAAGCTTTCAATACCCAAGTTACAGTCCTTCCTTCCTTCCTTCCTTCCTTCCTTCCTTCCTTCCTTCCTTCCTTCCTTCCTTCCTTCCTTCCTTCCTTCCTTCCTTCCTTCCTTCCAACTTCTTTCTTTCCTCCCTCCCTCCCTTCCTTCCTGTGTCTTCTACCTGTCTCCCTCCTTTTCTTCACTTAGCATAAAACAGCCTCTGTTTGAGAGGGTCATGAGTTGAGCCCTGGGAATTCACTCTGTGGTATACCACCACCTATCGGTCTCCAGAATTTCATCTTGCAAAACTGAAATTCTGCAACCCATAAAAGAAGAATTGACCTTAGTCTCTCCCTCTTTCTTTTGCTCAGAAGATGGCAACCACCCTTCCATGTTTCGTTTTTATGACTTTGACAGCTCTAGAAAGCATACAGAGGAGAGCGATATGGGGTTTGTTTCCTGGTGTGCATATCCTCAAGGTTCAGCCATGTTCGAGCATGTGTTCTAGCTGACTTCCTTTTTGAAGGCTGACTAATAAGCTATTTTATTTTAGACCACAGTTTTTTCTTCCATCCATTAATCAGTGGTAACTCCTACAGTGTGAGTAATGCTGCTATAAATATAGGAATGCAAAAATGCAAATACTACCAAGAAACTTTCCATTTAAAATTACTGATTTTTAAAAAAATTAATTGTTGATACTTCTGCTGTTTTTGTGAACTACTATCATTTATTGACCATAGCAACCCTTCCCCTATGAACCTTCTCTCTAATTTTTCTAATAATGACCTCATGCCTCAGTAATTAAACTACCCTGGAATTTTAAAAATACTTTATTGAAACTTTGTGATTTACAAAGTTCCTCCTAGTTGAGTTTCAGATATACAATGTTCAGGGCAAATCCCAGCGCCAATGTCAATCTGCCTCCACCAATGTTCCCAGAGTGCATCCTGTACCACCACCACCCTCCCCAGCCTGCATAATACCTTGGAATTAAAAACAATTTCTTTTGTTCCTGCCTTTACACACCATCAGCCCCTGAGAACCGATGTATTTTCTGAGGCAGAACATAGGGTCCTAAATGTGAAAACTAGACACAACACTTGGTACTGAACATATTTTTATAACTTATATCAATCTATTTTTTAACCCTTCATAATGATAGAAATGATGCATCATTTCTTTCTTTTTGTTTTTTTGTTTTTTGGTTTTTGGGCCACATCCATTGACACTCAGGGGTTACTCCTGGCTATGCACTCAGAAATCGCTCCTGGCTTGGGGGAACCATATGGAACACTGGGGAATCAAACCGCAGTCCATCCTAGGTCAGCACATGCAAAGCAAACACCCTACCGCGTGTGCCACTGCTCTGGCCCCAATGCATCATTTCTTTAAATGCAGTATTGTCTTTCTCATGAAAACTGTGTTTATGAGAATCTTAGAAAGCAGCTGGAAAATACCACATACTAAAGACAACCACTGTTAATACCTTGATGCTATTTTTTACTGTAAGCTGCTATTATTCAAAATCATATTGCTTCTTTACTTATTTTTGGCACTTAATAATAAAATATGCAAGCATTTCCTTGATTAAAATAATTATTGTGGAGGCCATAAATGTAGCTCAATAGTCAGTGAATGTTTGACATGTATATGTCCTGGTGTTAAATTTCCAATGCCCAAAAATAATGTATATATACTATAAATATTTTAGTTATGAGTGAGAGGTCATAACTGAATCAAGGGTTTCACTTGATTCAGTAACAATTTTCCAATTATAAAAATGTTCCTTATAAGAAATATTGGATGTCCCTGAGAATATGAACCGGCAAAAATCCATTTGGCAGTGCCCATTGGTAGATTATCAGATGAAGATGTGATACACTTGTCCATATTTTTCAATGATTTTTAAATGATTTTTCTATTTGCAGAAAATTGGAAGGAACTTGAAGGGCTTATGCACAGTAAGATATATCAAAAGTAAAAAGATAAGTATTTGGATGGTTTCACTTATGTCTAAGGAGATGATGTTACTTGTGTTTAAGACAAGTGGACCAGTGATTGTAGAGTGGGCAGGGTACTTGCCTTGCAAACTGCTAGCTTGAGTTCAATTCTCAGCACCATGTGCCCCACCAGGAGTGACCCCTGAGCTCAGAGTCAGGAGTAAGCTCTAATCATCTCTGCCCTTCCATCAAAAAAATCATGCCTATAATTGATGAACAGATAAAGCAAAACTAAAATCAGACCAGTAGATACTGATAATAGAATTTAAGTAAGATAGATTTGGGAAGAGCTAAGGTGAGGAGAGGGTGTAAACCCCCCAAAAAGTGTGTTAGAGGTAAATTATTTTTAAAAATAAAATGCACCTCTCAGTATTAAAAAGTAATGGAAAAGCTAAGATTGGTCTTCCCCCTCTTAGACTTTTAAAATGTGGTTGTTTTTCTTTTTTTGTTGTAGTAAATGGTTGACAGTAACATTCTTATTTATGTTTTGGGTGTTCTGTGTTAACTGCTCCACATTCAGTACCAGTAGGGCACATCCTTCCACCTATGTCCTTAGGCTTCCATTTGAGTTACTTCCTCCCAATTTCCCTACTTAACAAGCAACAGTGATCTATTTATATACTGTTTGTTTTATAGACAAAATCTTCACCAACCATTCTATTTTGTGTTTGAGATGGTCTTCTCATATACCTTGAGTATGTTTATGGAAACATAAGCATTTATTTTTACTTAGTCTTTCAAACCCTGGATGTTTGAATGCCATCTTAGGTTCACTGTAGGCATGTTTGTGTCTGCCATCTTTTGTGTGACTGAACAAGGATATAGTTATGGACATGATGTAAGTCAGAGCAGCCTAAGAACTATGAGAAGGGCTTCAGGAAGTACTTCACCTCACTTCACTAACAACTTTTGTCCATCCATCCATCCATCCATCCATCCTTCCTTCCTTCCTTCCTTCCTTCCTTCCTTCCTTCCTTCCTTCCTTCCTTCCTTCCTTCCTTCCTTCCTTCCTTCCTTCCTTCCTTCCTTCCTTCCTTCCTTCCTCCCTCCCTCCCTCCCTCCCTCCCTCCCTCCCTCCCTTCTTCCCCCCTCCCTTCCTTCCTTCCTTCCTTCTTTCTTTTTTTTTTTTTTGCCTTTTAGCATGAATAGTTTGTTGATAGGTTTTTTTTTTTTTTAAACAGGATTTTGTGTTTTCACTATTCAGTTTTGTTGCTTTGGAATAGAGAAGTGTTTTCTATCATAGTATCAGCAGATTGCCCTGTCTCTTGTTAGTGATTTTATAGCCATTTTAAAACTAAGACTTGTTTTTCTGTCTCAGATTCAGAATTTCTTCTAATTGTCTATCCCCCCCCCATTTTTACACTTAACTATTTAATTTCCATGAATTAACTTTGGTGAAGGCTATAGAAGATAGTTTTATTTTTGTTTTGTTTGGGGGCCACATAGTTCCTGAGTTCTGCCAGTATTTGGGAACTATTTTTGGCTTTGTGCTCTGCTCAGGGGTCACTCCCAGTGAGGTTTGAGAGACCATATCATTCCAGAGATTGATTCCAGACCTCTCACATACAAATCTGCACTCTCCGCACTTTGAACTAGCCCTCTGACCCTAGGTCCTATTATTTTATTTTTCTAGATCACGTTCCCATTCTTCTGTTTATCCTGAATCCCAGTAAAATTTGGGCAGTGAATCCAAAGAAAGGTTGTTGTTTGTTTTTTTTTAAAGTTTAAGGCTTTGATTTACCCACTGGTAAAAATGAAACTATAGTGTACCCATAGGAGGGAAGATCTAGGAAGAGGGACAAGCGCCATCTCTGCCCAAAGCCTGTTTCCCTCCCTTCCTTCCCCACCCGTGCCACTTAAGACTGAAGTAATCATTAGCACAGTTGGTGGGGAGCCATCAATAATAAGGGTCAGAGGACTTGAGGGTTGGGAACCAGGGGTTCAGTGCCTTGCCTCTCCTTCACTCATCCAATACTGACGTAAGCAGCTAAGACTCAGCTACTGGGAGACCTACTTGAAGCCCAGGTAATATGCATACAGGCAACAGAGCATGGTAAAACCAGCCTTGCGTGGGGAAGTAGCCAGTCCTGCCTAGTCCAGTCATCTGTCAGCTGTAGGGAAAGGAGGAGAAGCATTTTCTCTGTCTGTCTGTCTGACTGAAGGAGGAGGTTGAGATGTTGATCTGGGAGATTTATCCTTCATAAATGATGGTCTAGTGCTAGGCAGAAGAATTAATTGGTGGGGTGGCAGATATTTCTTGAGTTCTCTAATACAACTGAGTTCTTTAATACAACCAACTGATACCATACAGAGCCTAGTAAGATGAGTAAAGTGTCATTCAAAACTCTCCCCAGAAAAGTTATTCTCTTACCTGCCTTAACTGCTCTTGTTTCCTCCCTACGCTCTCTTTTGAAACATTTGTCTCTCCTAATAATTTATTAGGAGATATAAGTGTTCCCCTGACATTTTCCTCTCACCTTTCCAGAGCTGTGGGCTGTCTTTAAAAGGCTAAAATAGGGGCCAGAGCAATGGTATAGTAGGTAAGGTGCTTACTTTGCACAATCTACCCAGTTTGAACCCCAGCACCACACATGATACGTAAAGTCTCGCCAGGGGTGATCCCTGAGCACAGTTGGGTGAGGCCAAATGAAAAAGAAAAAGAACTAAAAAAAATTATTTTAAAAATCGAAGCATTAAAGTGATGATAAAAACTATGTGGTACAAATACATCTTTTTAATTATGTTAATTATTCATCATTGTTATTAATAAGTAATCTGATGTGAGGGATCAAACAAGATGAACACATGAGGCACGAGCTCCACCATTTATCAATACCCCCACCAATACATTGTTAGTTATTAATACAGTAATAGTCACAAGACACAAAATCACAGATGTAAATTTTAAATCTTAACAGTGCACAAAGGTAGCCCAGTGGGTGTGATGATACTAAGGAGAGCCAGGAGTAAGCCCCAAACACAGTCAAGAGAGATTCGAACAAATCAAAACAAGAATCCTAATAAAAAGTAAAAAAAACATTTTAGAAAAAAATATTAGTACAAAGGATTTTGTTTACAGAGTCTTTGTATATAGAAGTCATAAATAAGTCGATTTTATATCAGTATTTTCTAGCATCTGTCTGTCTCCCACTTTCTGCCCTTCAGAGTGAGTGAAGACGAGCTGACAGCCATGACACAAGTCATGTAATGCACCCAGGGATAATCTGGCTGCCATTTAATGATGAACAGTTACAGACATTGATACCTTATAGAAAATTTCTGTGTCACTGGCTTTTTCTTTTTGAGACTGTATTTGTTTTTATAAAACACAGTGACCACTTGGGTAGATACTTATGATCCCAGAGCAAAAGGAAGCAGCTTTCTTCTCTGTGATCTTAGAACACAGCATCAAGCATCAGTCCAGAGAGCTTGCAGCCACCATGGTTTATCTGATGATAGTTAGGTATTACCCCATCATAACTAGCCTTGAAAATAGCCTTTAAAATAAGCCTTGACTGAGTATAATCTACAGAGAAAACTGTTTACTAATTATGTTTTTCTTTCTCACTCTGCAATAATGATCTTTCGGTCATTATATTTTAAACACCCTGAGAGCTTACTTATTGTCAAGGTGTTTAAGAAAATTAATATATATAATATACTTGTGGTGTTTGAGTATACTTTATACTCATCTCAGTATAAAGATTGTTATTAATGTCCCCAGTTCGCTATCCTTTTCTCTGTGTGCTGGTTGGCCACCTAATCTTTGCTGTGGATCATGTGATTCTTCCCATTCATAACACACACAGTTAAAATGTTCACTTCCTGGTTGAGCCATCAGGATTATATAAAATGCAAATCAGCCTACATACCTCAAAGCTGGACTTGTAAGGGGAAAAGGTTCTGCTTTCATTATTGGTGCTTAAAAAAATTCAGAGTATGAGTCTGCCTATTTGTATTTGGAAACAGAAGACTGTTGTTAGGGATTTGTTGTTTTGGTTTGATTTTTTGCGGGGGGCTGGCCTTTTCAGATTAAATCAGACTTTCCTTTCATTATAAAAATAATGTGCCACCTAGCTAAGAGCAGCCAAGCTGGTAGTTACAGGATGGAAATAAAAATGGTTCTAGTCAGAGATACATGTCTGCCTTTATTACTCTTTATGATCTTAGTGAAGAGTATGGCATTTCTATAAAGGTAATGCTTTCCTATTCAGAATTCTAGATTGCCAGCCACTGCTCCGAATAGAAATGAAAGTAGTACTCATCAGGTTGGATAACACTTTTTAAAATCATGGACCTTAAAATTCTTCACATTTTCTCAATGTGGTTTTAAGGTTGTAATAGTAACTAGTGTGATATTTGAAGGGTCTTTCTGGAAGTTCTTTAGCTAAAATGAAATTTAATCTGGTCAACTCTGGATGTTCTTTTTTTTATCCCTTTCTGATTTACTGGGCTCTCCTTGCTCCAGTATGTATTTTATCTTATTTTTGGGTGACCACAGTCAGGGGAATCTAATTATTGCTGAGTTGTTCCAGTAGAGACAGTCCTGCTTATTGCTTTCAGGTAGGTCAGAGTGGACCTTTTCTTGAATTCCATGTAAAATTGCACCATCAGTGTGGGCTGGGAATGCCATCTCACCGAGAAAGGTAGGCCAATGGGAATTGTTCCTGGGTGTTTCTGACTTGTTTGGGGGTGATTCCAGCTGTCTTTTGCTTTGACTGTGATATTAAAATAAGAATTAGGAGAAAACAGAAAAGGAACTGTGTCAGACTTAAAGGAGAGATGTGTTCTCTTAAAAAAAATGCCACCCTCTGATGTCAGGAGTATATTCCATAAAAGAAGAGAAGCAGGACCCTGGTAAAGTTGACTTTTTCATAGATTAAAATACAGTATTTTGGGGAGCACCAACTGCTAATAAAGTTAATCAACCCTCAGGAAAGTCTGTGGGAGGTACCTCTGGGGAGCAAATGGATGGTGTTCTACCTTTCGTGACACTCCCACTCAGGACTCACTCAGGAGCTGGTGCTGTTGGTAGTCAGTGAGGAGCAGGGGCCTAGGATCCCTGAGAAGACAGAGACTCAGGGAGAGAGCAATGGGTGCTCGGATAGGGTTATGGGACCAACCCTCTAGTATAATAATGGCTCGTATTTTTGTTTCCTGGTGGCCAGAGGCCTTTGTGGAAGGCAGTGTGTTCAGATGCTCACTCTTCTGTGAGGGGCACTTGTTCAACCAGGGGTAATTTCAGATGGCGGGCAGCGAAGCAGTATGTACCGCCAACAGCAGTGATGGTGCTAATGCGCAGCCAGTGATGTCAGGAGTTACGAGGCAGCAGTTTCAAAACACGGCAGTAAACAAGGTCAAAGTGTCCCGTTTAGCTGGAAGAAGATTTGCTTTTATGAGCTGGACAGTACATGGCTTAGTTAATTTTTCAAAACAAAACATCAAATTGACATGCTGTCTTTTTATTTTTAAGTGAAGAAAACCTCTCCAGGGGGCTGGAGTGGTAGGGCATTTGCCTTGCACATAGATGGCCCAGAATGGACCTGGGTTCGATTACTGGCATTTCATATGGACCCCTGAGCCTGCCAGGAGCGATTTCTGAGCACAGAGCCAGGAGTAAACCCATGGAACTGCCAGATAAGGCCCCAAAGCAAAACAAAAATAAACAAGCAAAAAACCTGGCCAGATGGGAATTTAGTAAGGGGTTACATTTGTGATTGCAGTAATTTATAATTTGTCATTGCAGTAGTCCTATGGCTTTGCACAGAGGAAATGAATAAAATCGAGAGTTCTTGGCCAGGTTTTAAATGGAGAAGGTACTCTGGTCCAAGAGTAGAGAGATCCTGCCTACTCCAGTACCCCTCACTCTGAGGACAGGTGTGGAGGATGAGATGGTTCACAACACAGCACCCCACCCCACCCCACCCTCCCTCCTCGATCCAGGCCTCATTGTGTGTTTTCCAGCCTTGAACTTGGTTGGTGTCCCTGGCAGCTCCTCTGGAGCGGTGATCCACACATGGCAGGGCTCCGCAGAGAACAAGCGGATGTCCTGAGCTGGTGTGTGTGTGTGGTAACAACAGCAGGGTGCCACGTGGCACACAGAGGTCACCTGGGTCTGGACTGGGGGTTCTTAGCTCTGGGAGTGTCTCCAGTGCTACTGAGATGAAGGGTGAGCCTGGGGAGTTCTGGAGGCCACAGCTCTCCTGCTCGGGGCCACCACGACCAAAGCAGGGCCCTAAAGTGAAAGCAGGGCCAGGAAGAGCCCTCCTCCCCCTTCTCCCCAACCTGCTCACTGGGCTGGAACACAAAGTAAGTTTTGTTTGTTTTTTTGTCAGTCGGTCTCTCCTACAAGTTTTTTCTTGCTGACATTTCTAGACACTTAATATCTGGTCAATGCCAAGTTTAGTTTATTTTCCCCATTCGTCAGGGAGTAGTTGATGGTTTGCTAAATAACTAATTTCTGCTTTTATCTTAACTAATTTCATTCTCCAGAAAAAGCTGGTTAGCTGGTTCATTTAGAAAGATAGGACGAGATTGAAATTTATTATTAAAGAAAAATAAAATGTCTTTTTTTTTTTTTTAATATTCCAAGAATCTGGCCATTAGTTAAAGGGATTGTGCCACAGCCAAATCTGTTGAAGTGGTGTGCCCAGATTCTGTCAGGCAGACCAGCCTTACTGCTCGGTCCTGATAGCTAGTGGGAGCAGAATAAGGCAGGGGCAGTATGCTGAAGACAAAGGTGGAGACAAAAGGTGTGGAGACAAAGGTGGCACAAAGAAGGGACATAGCACCTGGAAATAGAAGGGAACTAGCTGAAGTGGGCGATGCTGGAGGAAAAACATGGCCATAATGTGAAAATGTGGATAACATATACAAAGACATGAAATGTTCAACAACAACTTTACTTCTTCATTGTAGAAACACTCATGCCTTGTATAGAAAATGTGTTGAGTCTATTTTTTGAGCAAATTCTTATGAGGCTTTACTCATCTGCCAGAAGAGTCTATTATTCTGGCCTACTTTAGACACTGGGCCTCTGTAGTCCTTTTTTATTTGTTTATGTGCCTGACAAATATCTTCAGAGATATTGCCTGGCTCGGTCAACTTTTCACACTAAAAGTTCTCTGAATTTGAAAGGACAAAAAAAAGAAAAGAATGTCTAGTTTTTGGTTTGGAATGAAATTAAGTCACATAAAATCAACCATTTTCTCCTATCCTGACTTTCTTCGAGTTGAACAATAAAACTTGGAAGGTAAAAGGATACAGTAGTGCGCAACTGATAGTAGGAATCATCAGGGTTCTGGTTTCTAAATCTAGTGTGAGATATTGTGTCTGTCTTTCAATTTAGGGCTTAACCCCCAAATGATAGATTGAACTTGGGGACATATATATTTTGCTTAAAATGCTCCCACTTCCCTATCTGAATGTTGGAATTATTCATGCACCAAACTTCTTTAAGGTCCCTTCCTTTATGTTTAGCATCGTGTTCAGAGCTACAGGTTTTCCATAATTGAATGTTCAGAGATTTGTCTTGTAAATTAAAGATTAAGAGCAGTTTGAAGCAAGGGTGAATGAGCTGGGCATTACCATCTAAACAGTTTATAAAAGATGGTGCCAAGTGAGCAGGGCTTTCCCCTTCAGAGCTGCCCCCCTAATTAAAGAGGAAGGTGGCTGCCATCTGTCTTCTTTCATTCAAGGCAATAGGGGTCTGGGGTGGAAGGAAGCAGCCCCCACCCTCTACATTTCTCCCACTTGTTTTCACAGTTTGGCTTTCTCCCTAGTCGGTGACCCAGAAGGTCATTGGTGATCTGTCTATCTCCGAATGAATAGTAACATGAGCATGCATGGCATTTCAAAACAAAAAGTTTATAGCATGCATTTAGAATTCCACTCGAATTATGTCTAAAGAGATGGTAAGCTCTGTGTCGGTTTCTCTGCTCCTTTTAACACTTAAGTGCACTACTGGCAGGAAAAGTGGGAAAAGGGATGAGGGGGTTGTGGGGGGTGGTACCAAACTGATTTTGCCTTTATTTTTTTTATTCATTTATTTATTTATTTTTTACAAATAACAAATTTCCAGTCCACTGGGCCTACTTAGAATGTGGCAACATGTAGCTCCCAGAGGGATGTGCAGTTTTGTCTTTGGGAAATGAATCACCCCCACTTTTCTATGTCTCTCTCTGTCTCTCTGTCTCTCTGTTTCTGTCTGTCTCTCTCTGTCTCTGTCTCTCTCTCTCTCTCTCTCTCTCTCTCACACACACACACACACACACACATGTTCTTTTAGTGTAGTCAGGAATAAGGATGTTACCAGGTGCCCAGATTGAATAGTTGCATAGCTACTGTGGCTTCTGGTATCACACATGGAATTCATTCCTGTTCCTTATTCTTCAAGTCAAACAGTCCACCTTATAGCCCTTTTGTTCAAAGACTAGGTTATATGAGAGTTGAGTTAGCTGGAGTCATGACTTAACTGCTTGAAATGTGCTCTAACAAAGTGCCTGCACTTTGCTGCCTGAGCTCCTACCTACATATCTGAAAAGAAAATGGACTGCTTTCCAAAGCCTATAAGGAATATAAAACCATATTTTGTCTCAGATAAAAAACTTTTGTGATTGAGAAAGTCTTGGTTATTTTTGTTATTTATGCAAAGTGTCAGTAGTCATCTGCAAAGATTCGTTCCTTACATGTTCTGGTCCCCTAGATTGTAGATACAGACTTTTCAGAATTTGTCACTTAATTAGAAGTCTTTGGTGACTTAGAAATGGTATGATTGGCAAGCCTGATGACTGGAAAGCCCCCCCCCGCCCCCCCAAGAAAGCATCAACAGAATCAGTAATTTTGTTGAGATCTTACTTTCTACTCTCTCGAATTTGTCATCTAATTGAATGGGCTTTCTTAGAAGCATTGTTGTGTTGACTTGGGAACATCTAGGGGTTCCAGAGATGCTAAGACCTGATGCAATGATTGGATGATTCCACAACTGGACACCTTTCCTCATCTGTGGTAGGTTCAAAGTGCTAGGCAAGCAGGGCTCATCTTTTTTCTACTTCCTTTCTCTATGTAGTAATCTTAGTCAATTGGTATCTCACTATTCTTTTCAAGGTGTGATTTGAACTATTAATTTCCATCATCATTGATTTCAAGAGGACTAAGTAAACTAATTTAATGAAGCATATCTACAAAGCATGGCTCTGAAGTTATACCACAGAGTAAAGACACAAAGACTATTACCACCTTTAAGTTTTGGAATATTAGCTGAGAGAAATTTATTACTAGCTGGGAGAAACTGAATATTTTACTAAAGGATGCCACCTCAACCAAGACACATAAAGAACCTTTTTTTGACATTACTTTAAAAGCTTTTGCTTTTTTCCACAACATTGAGAAAAAAAGACAGTGATGTCTTCTGAGGGTAGGAAGAAGAAACCATATTGAATTCTGAAGAATTCATAGATGACTGAAGGACTGGTTTGAGTAACCAGCTCATGTTGCAAGAATTTGCTAAGCTACCCACACCTTCCAGTGACACCTTGAACCTTTTAATATGAGCTATCCTAGGCCTTCACCAGGAAGACAGAGCTACATGGGACATAGGCACTTGCTGACAGTTTTGGAAATATGAGGACATGGGGTATTGCTAGGACTCATAAGGAGGTCAGATAAATTTAAAAAATTTAAACCTGAAGGGGGAAGATTAGACTCATCACATATACATGATTAAATAAATTGATTTATGAGTAGAATTTTAGAAATAATAAATCTTACAAGAAAAGACTTTCATTCATGATAGGCAATTCTTTTTATACCTAAGAAGATTCACTATTAAAAGGAGAGTTCCAAATTGGTTTATTTATATTGTTAGAATTTTATTTTCCTGTACTATGTTGACTAGGAGTGGCAAGAGGGGGCAGCTCTGTCTTGTGTCAGATTTGACCAAGAAAAGAAATTGGTACATTTACACAGTGGAATACTATTTAGCTATTAGGACAAATTAAGTCATAAAATTTGCCTATACATGGAGGTACATTGAGACTTCTATGCTAAGTGAAATGAGCCTGAGGGAGAGGGATAGACATAGAATAGTCTCTCTCATCTATGGGATTTAAGAAAAATAAAAGAGAGTATGGTAATAGTACCCAGAGACAATAGAGATGAGGACCGGAAGGACCAGCACATGATATGAAGCTTGTTACAAAGAGTGGTGAGTGCAGTTAGAGAAATAACTACCCTAACAACTACCATGACAATGATAGAGAAATACAATGCCTGCCTTAAAAACTGGTGGGAGATGGAAGAGGAGGGAAATGGAGGACATTGGTGGTAGGAAAGTTGCACTGGTGAAGGGGAATATGCATTCTATAACAAACTGGTATGAAGATTTTTGTAAACACGGTGATTAAATAAAAATTAAAAATAAAAGGATAAATAACAACAACAAAAAGAATTCTATTCTCCAGCATGGGTCAGTGACTTATTTTAAAGAATAATTCTTTTTTTTCATATGTGAAAATTGAGTATTTTTTTTGAAGTACTTGGTTAAACCAAACAAGGCAAGCCTCTCTGATTGCTGAGAAAGCTGCATGACTTGTGGAGACCATAAACTTGAAGCTGATGCATATCTCTGAAGAGATTTTCAGGGAGATAAGACTTAATTACATCCTCTTCCGGGTTCTGTGGAGCCAGAATTTCCGTTCCTATAGTTAGGAATTTCTGTTCCCATATTTCTCCTGAGTAAGTGATACTACCTCTCTGCGAGTGCTGGAATGATCAAGGGAAAAGGATGGTAGTATCCTCTACTGCAATTGGAGTAGGGAAACATTTTCTGTTTAGTTGAAGAAGGGAGCTTTACAGGGAGGGTGCAGAGTTATTTTCTTTCTAAAAAGGAGGCAGGTTGTTGAATATGTTTGGGAACCTCAGCTCTGGCCGATAGCTACTCCTTCAATGTGGGTAAGTTTATGTAACAGTAACTTGTGGGGTGTTGTGTTCTTCGGCTCAGTGGTCAGAGCTAACCAGAATTGAACTGGTGGCTGCAGGTCCTAGTGCTTCTGCTCTGCATTGGGACTGTAGGGGTCTTAATGCTTCACCACCATTTCTTGATTGTTTTCAAGTGTGGGTTAGGGCCTACTGCTCCTCAGAGAGCCTGTAGCTTGGTTCTATTCACAGACAAACTAGACTAAACAGGAAGAGAAGATAAATGTGTGTGTACCAGGGGACAGATGGATGAATAGAAATAGGCAGACACACACACACACACACACACACACACACACACACACACACACACACGCAAGCACGCACTCAGGCATGCATGCACACATAGAGAAGATTTGGTTGAGTGGTCAAGAAATGCTTCATGTATCAGGTGTTCTGTGAGCCAGGCATGGATAGAAAGAAAGGTAAGGCTGGATGCTTTGAGAAGTTGGAAGGAAAACGTGTTTGGGAAACTGGGTTCACCCATGGAAATTCACCCATGGAAAAACAGGCAATGGCAGGATGGGATAGGAAATGCCATGATCAAAGCAGGCACTCACCGATTGCTATTGCTGGGCAACCCATGTGTATAAAAGTGACTAAGAAGATAAGGTAGCAAAGGTCTGTTGAGGCCAGATCCAGGAGGGCCATGAATGTCAAATGACTTAACAACTTAGAGTTAATGCCTTGCCACAGGGGAATGGTGAAAGAATTCTGGTCAGAGTGGCAGCAGATGTTTGCCATCAGAAATCTTGCTGTTGGGGGGCTGGAGTGATAGCACAGTGGGTAGGGCATTTGCCTTGCATGAGGCTGACCTGGGTTTGATTTCCAGCATTTCATATGGTCGCCCGAGCCTGCCAGGAGTTATTTCTGAGTGCAGAGCCAGGAGTAACCTCTGAGTGCTGCCAGATGTGACTGCAAAACCAAGTAAATAAATAATCTTGCAGTTGGTAGTATAGGTACAGGTTGGGCAGTGAAAAAAAACAAAGCCTGGGACAGCTCTTTGAGTTGTTGGAAAAGTCATGTAGGAGGGTCCCCAGTGAGTGGAGAGACCATGGGAAGGGTAGAAGCAAGAGGGATTCTTGAAGTACAGAGTTTAGGAACTGCTAGAATTGGGGGAATGGGGGAGGCCTGCTAGGTGATGGGAAGCAAAAACAACTCGACTCTGGTAGTCATTGCTAAATAAAGATAGCATTTATTCCCTACCATATGCTAGGCATCTCACAGCTACTGTCTTATTTATGGCAAGCTTCCTACCATCTACTAGTCCTCCTGGCCATACTTTTTTTTAATCCCACAAATGAGTGTAATCATTCTGCCTATCCCTCTCCCTCTGATTCTTTTCACTCAGCATAATACTCTCTATATCTATCTATGCATAAGCAGATTTTATGACTTCTTATTGCTGCATCGTATTCTATTGTGGCTATTGTGAATTTTAAGACAGGAGACATAATTATACTCACAGAAAGACCAGTTTGCCAGAGATGTTAAGGAAGCAAGTACTGAGAACGGGAAGTTTGGCTCAGAGAAAATTCATTGTAGAGAAAAGATCTGGGAGAGACCATAGTTACTTGGCTAGAAAGAAACTTGTTGATACTTAAGAATGGCAATTGGGGAGCTAGAGCTATGGCACAGTGGTAGGGTGTTTGCCTTGCAATGTTGACCCAGGATGGACCGTGGTTCTATCCCTCTGCATCCCATGTGGTCCCCCAAGCCAGGAGTGATTTCTGAGCAGGGGTAACCCCTGAACATCACTGGGTGTGGCCAACCCCACAAAAAAAGAATGACAATTGGGTTGGAATTTGGGGATCCATTAGATATTATAGGTGGCAGTGAGAAAGAAATGAAAGTTAACCTAAATTTTAGATTGGAACTGCTGGATTGTTGCAGGTACTTCATTAGGGAACATATGAAAAATACAGATTTGGGTTGTGGGATTATTAGGTTTGGAGATGCTAAGTAACTGATGCCTTAAGTAATTGGTAAAGAAATCTGAAGAATAGGAGGTTGAGGACAAAAATAAGGTGTCAGAATTTATTATTTGTGAAAGTGAAACAATTTTTCTGAAAGTAAAAGTACAGGGTTGTACAAGTGGAGGGGAGAAGTTGGCTGCTAGACATGGAGGAAGGATGACAGGATACATACGGTGTGAGTCGTCAGCCATTGAGGAAGTCTCATGGGTACTGGCTGGTTGGTTCCATATGGAGGCCCCCAGCAGCCCATTGGGGCATGTTGAGATGCCAAGGTCTGCAATCATGACTCTTGGCAAGAACCATTGCATAGAGATAATAGAAGAGCTAGAGCTTGAGGGAAAGAATAGATGAGCCCGGGTGAGAATGGAGCATTTGAGATGAACTAAAGACGTGGGAGGAGACGAAAGAGGAGTTGCCAAAGAGGAAAACAAAAGTCTAGCATCCTTGAAAGTCATTGATAAGTCAGTCCAACAGGAGCTGTTTCAGCTTCTTCAGGGAAGGCTCCATGAGCTAAAAGGCCTGAGTGTCTAAGCATGACAGATGTGAGGAGTTTTCCTTCTGCAAAGAACTCCTTGAGTACCTTCTCTTTGGAAAGGAAAATGCGAGGCTGAGTTTAGTGTTTTACCTTGACTAGGTCACTGTGCCCAAAATGTCTGAAGCATTTCAAACTAATGCCAGCGAAGGTATTTTTAGACAGGATGACATTTAAAACCAGAGGTTCTTAGTAAAACAAGTAATTCTCCAGTCACTCGAAAACCTTAAGGTCCCCTTGCAAAAAGGGCTTTTTCCTTCCAACCTCATTACCATTCAAGATTCCATGACCGGTTTTACCCCTGGTCACCAGCAGAGCTGGAGTGTGCTTATCACCATATACTGTTTCCCTAACATATCTACCAGTCTTTCTAAACTCTTAGAGTATTAGTCACTCTCTCCACATATATCCTTTTGATGCCTGACTAGTCAGGGTGGCAAAACACTGAAGTTTGTGAAGTATATATGCTGCTGATCGTGGCCGAAACTGGCATGAGGCATCTCTTGGCATTCTCGGGGCATGTGCATGCCTCTGTATTATTGTTGTTGCATAGGTGAGGGGAATGAATCAGAAAAGGGTGTGGTGTATCCGCTGTGTTGCAGAAAGTTACTGGGCGAGCCCAGGCGAGAGCCCTGCTTCCTCCTCAGTGGCAATGAGGTCTCCTTGCCCTTGGGCTCCTTCCATTTCTGTCAGCAAGATGGTCCAGTTAGCAGGTTTGCAGTACTGGACGTTTGCTGGTCTTTATGGAATGTCTTAGTGCTGGTTCAATCATTTTATAGACACCAGTGAGAGAAGGATTAGTATATTCCCTTATTTATTTTATTCCATTTTATCTTAAGGTACAGGAGGTCTCCCAAGTGGTGATTGGGATGCCCTCCCTGCAGTTCTATGACAACCAGAGTGGAGGTTAAATGCAAAGATTCAAGTTTATACTTTTATTTGGTGGGTTCACACCCAAACAATGTTCAGAAACAGCTCCTGACTCTGTGCTCAAGGATCACTCCTGGAAGTGCTGGGGGGACATAATGTGATTCTTGGGGATCAAACTGGGGTTAGCTGGTTCAAAGCAAAAATGCATTAACCCTCATCCTATATCTCTGATATCTCTAAACCATTTGCTTCTTGAACACACTGTGGGACACACTGCACTATTGTACTGGCCACTGCTGTCTCTGCAGCTGTCACCTGCAGCATATTCTGTATGGTGGTGGTATTTAGGGTAAGCTTGATTTAAAAGGGGAAGTGATTTTGAGTTCTGTTCCAAGGGCCCTCCTGGGGAACGTGCTGCCTCCCTCCCCCAGGATAGACAGCATTCCCAGGACTGTTGCAGCATGACCTGCACTTAATTCAATTTAAGCAACTAAACCTTTCCCCTCTAACCTGGGGACACTAGTGTTAATTTCATTTGCCAAAGATCAGACAGAAATATGCCAAAGTGGTGATGTGGATCTGTACCTTAGACAACAGTTTGGATGGTAGAGAGTGTTCAGGGGAAGAATCTGGCATCTTTGTGCATGTCCTGTGGTGGTTCTTGGAGGGATAACATCACCTCATCTGCCAACCTGGCCTCCCACGTACCTTTTCCAGTGTTTGGCCATTGCCATCTAAAGGCCATTAAGTTTTTGTGCCACTAGCCCACAGTCCACAGAAGAGATTGGGACCTCCCATGGGCTTATTCGTAAGAGGGTATTTTCCTTTCAGTGCCTCAAGCTAAGCATACCAGCCGGGGCTTTGGGGACAGCTCCACAAGTGTGGCAATAATAAATCTACTTCCCTGAAGGAATCTAGATGACTTTGTGCATGTCTCTGTTGTCAGCATTCCTGGTCCATCTCAGAGCTTGGACAATCCTCCACTGGGGTCCTCAAACTTTTTAAACAGGGGGCCGGTTCACTGTCCCTCAGACCATTGGAGGGTCTGACTATAGTAAAAATAAAACTTATGAACGAATTCTTATGCACACTGCATATATCTTATTTTTCAATGAAGAAACAAAACAGATACAAATACAATATGTGGCCCACAGGCCATAGTTTGAGGACCACTGCACCATTTCAGAGCACCACTGGGCTTTCAAGAAAGCCATCCCAGTAGGGATTGAAAAACTCTAAATAAGTTCTTTGTTGTTTCCTGCATTCCATATTCTTTTGTCTGTGTTTTCCTCACTCTGCACACATTAGCATACACATACCTTAGTTTTTATTTCTAGGTGTCCCATTTCTTTTTAAATAAAATACAGAAAATCATTTTATAAACGGAAACAATATTACTTTCATCATCTTCTCTCAAAATGTGTTGCCTTTGCCTTTCATAGCTAAAGACTAAAGTATTTACCACCAATACTCAACATTTATTTTTCTCCTTGGAAATGGTAAATCTTGAGGAATTTGAACACAAAGTAGAAATCAGAATTATACCACATTGACTACTTAACCTTATATCTTAGCCTTTATTGTTTAAGTGTGTGAAATGTGATTTGTTTTTTTTTTTCTCAGTAAATAGATAATAGCATGGGATAGCATGGTTTACAAGAGTCACCTCTGGGTGACTTGTATGCTTTGTGAAATGCCTATTTTATCTGTAATTCAATAATTCAAATAATTATTTTCATTTTAATAAAATGAGCCTAGAAAGTTCTTTATTACTAGTGTAAGAAACCTTAGCATATCTGTTCCAATGAAGGCCATGCAAGAATATCTGCTAGGCTAATAATTCATTTGCAAGCCCGCTGTGTACCTCAACTCAGCTCAGAAAACTTCAAAGTGGGCATTTTTCATTTGGGAAAGACCAGTCCAAACAGCAAGACGGATTCAGGCAGGAATGTAATTTCAAAAACAGTAACTGGGAGTGATTGTAGAATGGCCTTCGTTGACTAGACTGATAGAATTGATGAAGAACCAGGAGAAATGGTTCCTCGCAGCCTTCTCAAATGCAGAACTTTGACTGGCACCCTTCTTTTTGAAGCTCTGTTTTTACAAATTATTGATTCTTACTTTTTAGTGTGTGTGTGTGTGTGGGGGGGTGGTAAGAAGCTCTTGAGATTCCATTAGAAATCAAAACTTCTTCCATTCCTGAGCATTCCATGTTAGAGTGGGGCAATGGTTCGGAAGGGCAAAGCTTGGCTGATTGGCCCTGGAGACTCAGGATGGAGGAGTCCTGGCCCACCTCTTCGTAGATCTGGGGTTGCTTCCACTGTAATTCTTTCCTTCCTTGCTTGCCAAGATCAGTGGCTCCTGTTGTAACATGTGGGGACTTCTCCCCGAGAGACTAGCTCGGTCCAAGTTACCATCATATTTCGGACCAGCTACAAAGACTTTTCTTCTCCTAAACCCATGCCAAATTGAAATCTTAACTACCTTCTTTCTCCCTGGCCTTCCAAATAGATCTAGTTCTTGTTTGAGAAGGACAAGAAATTAAGCACAAGCTTATTTTGGTTTATGCCTGTTCAAACAGATAAATAAGGCATGTCATGCCTGGGGTTGCTTACTTTTGTCTTTTGTTTCCTTACATTTGTCTGAAGGAGTCTCATCCTGCATTCATTTTAAGAATTGCAGCTGAAGGGGGCCAGAATGAAAGTACAGTGGGTAGGGCTCTTGCCTTGCATGTGGCTTACCCCATATGGTTCCTTGAGCACAGCCAAGAGTAAGCTCTGAGCATTTCCAGGTGTCAGTGCTGCTAAAGGGAAGCTGTTGATGGGGTGCAGGGTTCTAAGCTCTTCTTGGACAGGCCTTCAGCCTGAGTCCCACTTGCCAGGAAGGAAGTTGCTCTCAGCCTTATAGCCAGTTAACACTAAACAAATGTTTAACACTAAAGAATCTATTTTGTTCGTAAGAAAGGAAGCCTAGGAAAATAGCAAAAGTATTTCTGATAACTTTGTTCTGACCTGTAAATAAGGATATTTCCCCTGTGGCATTTATTTGAGCAACTAACACCATGGATTTTAATCCACATTGTTAAAGTGCGTGGGTTTTACTCCACATTTGTTGAAGTACTTCTATTACCTAACCAAATTTATCAGTGTAATTAATATCTTCATATTTCTCACAAAATGTTCTGTTCTTTTTCCCCAGTTTTGAAGTCTCAGTATTAGAATTCATTTGTGGAGCAGAGATTGGGGTCCACACCTGGTGGTGCTCAGGGATCACTTCTAACGATTCTTGGGGAAACCGGTTGAGCAGTTGGGTGTTCATTTGACTGTGACCTCCAGGAAGGGCCTTTGAAATGTGATGGTCCCTTGTCAGTGGCACCTGAAGTGTGTGATCCTTCTAAGAAGTTTCTTGAATGTTCTTTAATCGATTAGTTGAGATTTTAATTATTTAAAAGCTTTTTTGTCTTTCCCAGTGTGTCTGATAAATTTTGAAGTATGATTTATGAAAGAATTAAGTGAAGAAATTAGGATTCAAAGAATATAAGTGATTTTTTTGTCTTTTTTTGCAAACTCTAAAGGACTGTGTTGTAAAATGTAGGTATTCTTAGTATGATGTCTCTCACTCATTTTCATGGTGTCGCAAAAGAAACTAGATATAAATTTTCTTTCAAAACTAAAGAAAATGAACATCATAATGACATTTGATTACTGCACTTACATGTATGTACTAACTAATTTAGTCTTTACAACAACCTGTGGCAGGTAGGAGCTATTCATATTCTACAAATGAGAAAAGGGAAACTCGCAAATGGTTGACCCTGAACGAGAATCCACAGTCAGTTCCTAAAATATGATCTAGACCAGCCCTTCTCAGACAAGGGGCTATGTAATCCAAGGGAGCACTGGAAAATCTTGTCAGTTTGGGACCATGCAGGTGACCAGAGAACCAACTAGTAAAGCCTGGAGGAGGATGGTAACAGGAAAGAAACAAGGTCAGATGGGAGACAACAGTCAGAAAAAGGGTTAAGAAAATACTGGCTTAGAGTATTATGTGTTAATACCATAAGGGGCAGATTGGTTGTTCCACTGTCCCCATGGAAGGAAAGGAAATCCCATCCTCCTATCTGGGGAGGATAGTAGGTATTGGTCTGGTTGTAGTACTCCGCAATAAATAATCCACCCAGATACGAAGGTTTTAGAAGGCAAGAAAAACTCTCAAAGTAAGCTATTCATCCACAAGCCAGTTGCTCCACAATGTAGAACCACAAGCCAAAATGATAGCCCCCTCCTCAGCATTTCTGCTTTCCATTTATTGAGATTCAAACAGAGAGAACACAGATACAAATGGGTACTATATCAAAGCCTCCATTTACCTCACATTACTATCTCTTCTCTGACTGGCCAGCTTCACTTATCCCTTTACTGTTAAAAATTTCAAAAAAGTTAGGGTTGTTTCATCCTGGTCACCTTGAATCTAGCTCCAAATGCTACTCCAAGCCCCTAGCAAAAGACTTCATCTATGCTGGCTTTGTTTCACTGCTGGTCTGGGCCTCTGGCCTTACAGGGACTGTCCACCCCTTGAGTATCCCTCTGTGCCTGTTGAAGTGCTGTCAGCATGATCTAATCATCACAAAGCCACCAAGTGAGTCAGAAGTAGGCCAGGTTCAGATTCTGGGACTTTTGGGTCTTCTGCTTCTCAAGAGTCACATTTATTTGGTGTTAATAAACCACATTTCTCCAAGGGATCTGGCAGGAATTTAAAAGTACTTAACTTTAGAGCAGTAAATACCAAGGATCCTTTTTAAAGCAAGTCCTGGCCAGAGAAAACACAGTGTACTCTAAAGGCCTTTGACATGACAACCACATGCTGGCACCAAGACGATTAGATCACAGACTGTTGCTCTGTCTTCCATGGGGGTTAGCTGAATGGGGTGGGGTTGGGGGGTTTCCCTGCTATGACTCCCAAATCTGCACTGGCCCTGAAAACCCTGGTGCAGGTATCATTCTGCCCAGAGTATCTGTGTGCAAATCTCAGCCTCTGCCCGGGATGTGTGGGAAAATTTCCCTTGAGACCCCCATCTCGAGTCAGGTCCAGGGATGCTGCCCAGCTGGCACTCCTCTCTTGCTCTGTGACAGGTGCCATACTCTCTCTCAGCTCCCTACTTTTGTGAATGAGCCATGTCTCCTAAAGCTATGTCAGTCAGGAAAGCATGTGAGTATCTGGGAACAGGGAGAAGTAACAAACCCTGAGGAATAGATTTTGTGAGCAGAGCAAGGGAATAAAGTACTACTTCTGGCACCAGAGAAATACCAGGTATACTCTGGACCCTCAGCTCTAAGCCATGTTGAGAGATTAATTTGAGACCTGGGGGAGTGAAAGAATCATGGGAACAGAAGCTGTCTTTCAGGGTGAAGGGTGATTATATTCATGGGGAGGAGGGCTTGCAAAATTTGCAGGAGAGTGGGCCCTGGAAGCACCTGTTCTTCCATTCTCCCTTCAGTTCACACTGTTCCCAGAAAGCTGTAGAGGATGAAAGCAACTCTGTGTCTGCCATGTCAGCAGACTTGAGGTTGTCCTGGCAGCAGAGTGCCTGTCAGCCTCCGCTCTATCACATGTTTTGTGGCTTAGCCATGCTGAGCAGTATAGACTTGCCTTCACCTAGAGCAAATTTGTGGAGACCCTTTTCCTACCACTGCTGTGTGTGACTCTGGATCAATTCCTTAGGCTCTGTCAGTATGAGGTCAGGGAGTTGTGTGTGTATGTGTTTGCGATAACTCTGGACATAAGTAGATACTAAGATAACGACGGAGCTCTGCTGTTACTTATTTTATAGCACAGAATCACTCTTAGGGACAGAAGAAGGAAGGGAGGGGGGAGGGAGGGAGGAAGGGAGGGAGGGAGGGAGGGAGGGAGGGGTGGGAAGAAGAGGGAGGGAAGGAAGGAAAAATGACTTTCTACAAGATTAATTTCTCACACAAACATTATAGGATTGGGTGATAACTATTGGTTGAGTTGTGATAAAAGAGAATACTTAAAAAATTGTTTTTGCAAGTTAAGGTTAGAAGTAGGATAAACATTCTCCCTCCTATTTTCAAAAGAGGAGCTGGTAAATGAGCAGTTTATTTCTGTATTTACAACAGTTACATGTTTCCAAAGAATGGCATAAGTTTTCAGTGTCCTCAGATTAGAGACAGAGATGGAACCAGCGGCTGAAGCAAGTGTAGGGGAAAGAGGAGGGCACCACCACATGCCTGCTGAGGTGAAGGAGCCCCTCTGAGCATGGTCCCAATACGTATGGTTGCTGGAGTTGCCACTGGGTACATCTTCACTTCCTGCCCCTCGAAGATATTCTATAGAACGCGGGTTCTTCTCATGCTTACACTGTGGCAGAAAATACAGTCCTTCAGTTCAGGTATCCCAAAGACCAGGGAGCAGCAGCCTTTGAAGCCCCTGGGAACAAACCCTTTCTATTCTTCTTGGGCTCTTTGAACTAAGGTTTTAAACTAGAGGAATAAATTAGAACAGAAACTAGTGAGAGCTGAAAATTAAAATGATCTTTTTATCTTTTGTCCTTAGAACACAAGAAAACTTGCCCAGGTTTGTGATTGATCATTTAGTTAATAATTTCAAAATGAATACTAACTGTTCGCTGTTGTGTCAGTTTCACCACTGTCCTTTCCATGAGGTTCTAGAACTTTTGTGAACAAATTAAATAACGTACTTTTTTATGACATGAATTAAACCTAGAAACCCATGCTGTTTGGCACCTCCTAAATACCCAGATGGACGAAGCATTTGCTTTGAAGTGAAGACGTGTGTAGGGTTTTAATACATCATGTTTTATTTTTTTCTCTTTTAAACATTGCCTTTTCAGTAGTTGCTTTTTGATGAGTGACTGACTGTTTATTGTGGCTGATAATCAGGAATTTGAATATTAAAAAAAATTTCTAATCAGGATACAGATAGAAAAAAATTTCCTCTCATTTTCTGTACCTAACATTATTTAAAAAAAAAGCTTTGACTTTCTTATAAATGTAGTCATTCTCTTCTTGAAAACTTAAGTTTAATAAATTAGTTCAGAAGAAATTTAATTATAGTTCTTAAACTATAAAAAAAAAATCTCTTGTAAAAATAGGGGAAGGACCAGAGAAAGTTTTACCTCCTGAATATAACTGGCATTAGAAAAACTAAAAATACTTTTCTCTGTATCTACTTCTAACTTTACAGAACTTGATGAGTATTTTAAATAGGAAAAAAACAATTCAGAATTCATAATCTGCAAGATTTTAGCTTAACCACCAGATTTCCAAAACAGCAGGTTCCTGGCACCAGAAGAGCAACAAGGGTTGCTGTTGTTATATGGGCTCCTAAATCAGAGTTTGGGACAAGAATTTCTTTCACTACCACCCTAGATTTGGGGAGGGGTTTAATCACATCCAGTGTGTTTGGGGGCTATTCTTAGCTTGTTGCATGCAGTGTTGGGGATTAAACTAGGCCCCCCACATGCAAAGCATACCCTCAAGCCCTTTGAGCCACTTCCACAACCCATCACCCACTTTTATCTTTGAAAGGGAGTAAATCTTTGCATAAAAGATACTTTGTATCTTTAAAATATTGTTCTATTGAGATAACCAAGAAAAAGAAGGTTCTGGGGGTGCCATTTTTGTGCCTTCAGCGTAATTTCTTTCTCCCGCAGCTTGAGGCTGTAGGAGCCAGTGTTTCTACTTCACTGCACAGATTGGCACAAGAACACATACGTACCCCACACATATACATACTTCAGTCCTCCACAGACATATCACACACACACACACACACACACACACACACACACACACACACACACACACACACACTCACACACTCACTCACTCACTCACTCACTCACTCACTCACTCACTCAGCCTTTGGCCCCTGGTTTCCAGCATCAGTCATCTAAGGAGCCCTAGCACATGGGTCCTGGCTAGGTTTTGGGTCTGGTGAAAGTTGTTGGTGCTGCTTTGCCTGAGGTGAGGAATGAATGATCGGCCACCTGTGGGGCACACAGTTCTGGATTCATAGACACAGGGAGCTCATGCTTTCAGAGCTTGTCTGCAAATGGCCCAGCATGTCTATAGATTACACAGCATGTAGCATGGAAAGAATGTTCTGACACTCATGTAGCTAGGTAGCCTTTATGATTTTGAAGTGAGGTTGAAACACGAAAAATCCTGCTTTCAGCCTGCCCTGTTGACTGAAGCAGACGACTCATTTTAGATAATGGTGCACTGAGCCCTCCAGCACCTGAACATTTCTCACTCATTTGTTCAGACACCTGCAGTTGGATGCTAATGTACATATTTAATGGCTTGAACTTAAATTTAAGACTTCCAAGGACCGTTTCATCCTAAAAACAAGACAGATTCTTGCAAAAACTGCAAGAATCTCAAATCTATGTCCAGGGCCTTCTGTGCCTTAGACAACCTCAGCAAAGGTTTGTTTTGGGACAAATGAAGTTGAACAGTTTAAAGGAAGGTGCGCTGTCTAACCCATCAACAAAATCACTCCCAGCATTTGCTGAGAATCAGTTTTTGTCAGAAACTCAGTTTAGTTCAGGAACTAACTTTCCTTAAAGGTTTCTATGACATTTCTTCAGTCAGTCCAGAGAAGACCTTCTTCCATGGTTGTACTCATTATCTTGTGCTCTGCTGACACTGCAGCCCCAGAAGCCAGCAGCAGAGCTAATGGCACATAGCAGCTCAGGACCCTTCTGGCTTGGGCCTTGTCATTTGTTTCTCCAGTGGTTTCTAGCTGTTGTGACATCAAAATTGCCATTCAAAGCCAAGAGAAAGGAAACCATGGCCTCTATGCATCAATAGCCAGGACAAGCTGCAGTTTCTCAGGCATCCCAGGCGCTTCATCTGGCTCAGCTGTGCGTTCCATGCCTGGGTGAGCTGATTAGATGGTGGAAACCAAACACTGTGCCCTGATTATGCTCCAAGACATACATTCCACCCTGAGCAGTGGAGTGCAGGCCTCCTCCCCTCTGAGGACTGAAAGCATTGCTGCAGTATTACCCCTCTCCCACTGTGAATGGATTCAGCTCTACTGAGAGGCTTCAAAGAGGCTCGACATACTCAGCAGCAACACCTTTGTGCTGCCTTGGGGGTCATTACTACCAAATCCTCTGTGGAAAACTCTGTGCATGAAGTCTTTAACTGCCATACCTGCTGCCTCTGGCTTTTCTCCCATCCAACTTCTGCTCATGTCACCACCCAGGTTTGAAATTCCAGAGTTTCACATACAAGTGAAGACTAGGTTTTCACTATATTCAGCATGAATATTCTCTGTATGCATTTGTAGCAAGGAATCCAGCTCCAAAATGTAGAACATAAATGGTTCTGGACATTTATTAGTGAAAATTACTTTAAAAAAACTCAGAGAGCTCTTTTAGTGTGCCTTCGAACTGCTGTCTCTTTAGGAATAAGCCAAGATCCCTAAATTAGTGGTCTAGGCAGGGTCTAGAGCACATTCATTGTGGTCTCCTTCGCAGCAAATGCAGCTGAATTGATGGGCTTGAGACTCTGGTCTTTTGAGGACTGGCCTCAAGTGGCTGGCTTTCTGACCTGGGGAGGCAGCCATTAGCTTCTTGAATGTGGATATTCTGGTCACTGGAAAAGACAGAGCCACCACATATACTCTTGCAGAGTTGTCTTGGTTAAGTAAATATGCATTTGAGGTTTCATGTTACAAATCCCATTAAATCTTTCTCAAAATAGCACTTCTCTAAACCTTTAAAGGATATTTGCTGAAATCAAAACCATTAGCTATTGTACACAAGTGTATATATACATTCATGTCAGGAAATTTCTTGCCCCAGTGTGACCTTTGAAAAAGAACATTTTATAAGACAATTACATCCAGATTATAAACTCATGTCACCTGGGGACATAAAAGTCATAGAGCTGTAAAGATGGAGAGGAAGGATGCACCAGATGAGACAAGGATGTCCATGGGGAAGGGGTGGCTGCCATCGGAGGCTGGCTTTGCCAAGACTTATCCAAGGATATTGTCATAGACATATTGGGAGGTCTAGGGCATAAAGCATGACTTTTTGCGCATGCTTTGGACTATAGATCCCGAGAATCTTAGTATAAAAGGAAAATTAGAACATGACGTTCTATTGGAGGACTGGCTAATTCGTTTTTATTTTTTTAATTTATTGAGTCACTGTGAATTTCAAAATTATTCACAATTGAATTTCAGGCATATAATGTTCTACCTACCACCCATCCCTCCATCAGTGTCCACTTGCCTCCACCAATGTCCCCAGCTTCTCCACTCTACTGTCTCTGTGGCAAGCACCTATATTTTTCATTTCTTTTAGGCTCCAATAGCTTAAAATACTGTTAATGATGTGGTATCATGTATTTTTATTTTTCTTGGAGGGCACATTGACTACCACATTTTAAGTTGTCCTTATTAGGGGCCAGAGAGATAGTGCAGCGGTAGGGTGTTTGCCTTTCACGCAGCTGATCCAGGACAGATCTCAGTTTGATCCTCCAATGTGTCCCATATGGTTGTCTCCCAAGCCAGGAGCAGTTTATGAGTGCATAGTCAGGAGTAACCCCTGAGTGTCACCGGGTATGGCCCCAAAACGAAAACCAAAACAAAAAAGAAAAACCTAATGCCCTTATTACCTAAAGATAATGTGTTAGCTGCTACTTTAAGGAACAGACTTTAACATTGATTCATTTATTTGGGATCATCCTGAAATCTTAAATAAAAAAAAACCCCATCATTTTGAATATGTGGGGTATGAGGCAGTGATGGGTTATTTCTAAGAATAAAGGTTAGCTTTTGGCTTCCTTTATAGAAGCTAAATCAGGGCCATTCCTTGCTTCTGCCTCAACACGGGCTTCCCTCATCTCGTGCACTCACAGTTGCCTCACAGAGTCAGCCGGTCCCTTGTCATCTATGTGGCATGGGGTCAGCTGTTCAGGCTCTCTGTCTCTGAGGTCTCATGACCCACGGGACCCTACAGCAGTGCAGTGCTACTTCTCACTCAACACCTGATTTTCAGATGGCAAGGGAACTTCATCAAAGTCACCTCTTATTCTGTGATTCTAACCAAGAAAGTAAACAGGAATCAATGCTGACTTTATGGAGAATTAAACATTAAGTGCTCCTCAGGCTAGAGAGAGAGAAGGAGTTAATGCACTTTCCTTGCAAGTGGCTAACCCCAGGATCAGTCTTTGATATACTGCATATGGTCTTCTGAGTATAGAGCGAAGAGTAGCCCCTATATGTGGGGCTAGGCCTTGTCTATAACATTCCATCTGCTCCAGAATAGTGATCCCTTCCTTAATCTCTGCTACTTTACACAACATGGTAACTACAAGGATTCAGAATATCTAAGCCCTGCTTTCCCCAAGGGCAGACTTATTTTAAGCACACTGTATGGCTTTGGGAGGCTTTAGAAGTGGCCCACACTTTACTAGGTTATGTAACCTTGACAGCCTACTCACAGAATGTCAGATTCTTCATGTGCTATCTTGGGCAACTATTCAGAGTGATCCTCGGGTCTGTGACCCATGTACATTAAACACTCCAGTGTTAGCTTGCGCTTGCAGCCCAGGAAATTGATTCATCTGGCTACCATGGTATTAGGGTGATATCCTGTAATTCAGTGGTCCTCAAACTATGGCCCGTGGGCCACATATTGTATTTGTATCTGTTTTGTTTCTTCATTGCAAAATAAGATATATGCAGTGTGCATAAGAATTCGTTCATAAGTTTTGTTTTTACTATAGTCAAACCCTCCAATGGTCTGAGGGACAGTGAACTGGCTCCCTGTTTAAAAAGTTTGAGGACCCCTGCATGTAATTTATAAACCTTTACATAGAATTTGAATTTGAATGGAGGAACTTAAATCACATCCTAGGCAGAGCAAGTCACTGAGGTTAGTGGGGGTTTAGTGGGGGTTAATGGCATTGAACCAGATCCAGGGGTACAGGACTTACTTCTGGATCTGTGCTCAGGAATTCTTCTTTCAGGCTTGGTGGACCATACGGGATGCCAAGGATTGAACATGCAAGGTAAACTCTACCCACTGTGCTATTGCTCCAGGCTTCACTGAAGGATCTTAAGGAGTATAGTAGTAGCAACAATCAACTCCAGCTCAGAAGGCCATTTTGGTAACTGTATCACAGATTAGATTATACCGTTTAATGGCCACATTATTCAGACAATGGATGACAGCAGAGAGGCCAACAAAATGCCAAAATTTATCCCATGATGGTTGGCATCTGCCCTTCAGTGTATGTCACAGTTGCTCATTGGCAAGTGAGTCAATGAAGAAGATAGTTGTGTGGTCTAGGAAGGAATGAAAAAGGTATGAACTTATTGAGGGCTGGTAGGAATGGAAGGGAGGGGACAGAGATAGCAGACATTGCCAGCAAGTACTAGGGAAGCCCAGTGACCTGACCCATTGGCTCTGCTCAGTGAAGAAGGTAATTGTAGGTACAGACTTTACAAACCAGGTTGAGATACTACTCTAGGAAGAAACTAAAATGTGTTGGTTTTGTTGTTTCACAATGAATTTAAAGGGATTGTCCTATCCAGATGGAGCACTTTTTAAAGATACAGGACTAAAGGTAGGTAAAGCAATGAGAAAAAATACTGGGGGCGGTGGGGGGGGGGGGAGAAATCAAAATTACAGACCAGAGTGATGACCCAAGCAGTAAGGGGTCTGCCTTGCTCACGCTAACCTAGGACGGACTGTGGTTCTATTCCCAACAGTGAACCATATGGTCCCCCAAGCCAGAAGCGATTTCTGAGCGCATAGCCAGGAGTAACCCCTGAGTGTCACTGGGTATAGCCCGAAAACAAAACAAAACAAAAAAATTACAACTCCATGCGAAGGAGAGCTGAAAGCAGTTTTGTTGGTCTGCAACTGCATTTTTAACTGGGGTTGGCCACATAGACCCAGTTCAAGACTCCAGCCACATGAGTATGTTGTGACCCAGAATCAAACTGCTATACCTACAGCAGAAAGAAGAGCTAGTCTCGTGGATTCGTGTATGTTTGTTTTATGGGAAGTATCTGCGGTGGCCCCAAGAGACAGACTTTGTGGGTCCCTGTTATATAAACAAATCTGTTCATGCACACTTTCTTCTGTCATTACATGTGCACAGCACTCCTGCTTTCCCACTGCACAACCGGAGGGGGGGGGGAGGGAAGCCTAGGCGTCCCTTGTTTTCCTCTTGAAGTGTGAAGAGAAAAGCACAAAGAAATCAAAAGTGGATACTTTGATATCCTGAGTGTGGTTTCAGACCTTAATCGTTGTAAATCTAGTCCTAGAGGTCTACTACACATTCATTCTCTTTTTCTCTGTACTACACACCTCCTGCCTCTTCCCTCTCCCTCCCCCTTTCTCTTTCTCTTTTCTCCCTTTCTCTTCCCCCCTCTTCCTTTTTTCCTCCTCCACTAGTAGGAGGAGCTGCCACCTACCTGTTGTGGAAGCTCAGTAAATAATGATTTTTTTTTTGTTCTATGCTCTTTCTGTGGCCTTAGTGGTATTAGTCACCAGAGTGATAAAGCATAACTGGATTTTCCAAGAATGTTGATTTGTGTCTTAGATTGGTATACAAACACACACACACACACACACACACACATACACATATATATATTGTCACTTCTTAATAGAAGGCTTTGGGGGCATGTTTTCATTTAATATTCTAGTCAAGTTGAAGTTCTCATGACCAAAAATTATTGAATTTCTATGATCGGAGTAAATAGTATTTAATTTTATAAACACAGTACAGAAATTAACTCTTCATATGCAGTAAGTTATGAGGTTGAGCCTGTCTTATAAATTTAACAGAGCTTAATTTCCCAGAATTTTTGTCTCAAATGACAATATCACCAGAATGTGAACTTTCTTTGTAAACAAATGGCCTTGTTTTGGGGAAAAACTTTATTAAATCTTGGAATGTGCGCCAACACGAGATAACATTTTTCCTTAAACTTTAAGTGAAAACTAATGAGGTCAAACTTAGCACAAAAAGAACTTAAAATTCAAAATAGGAAACCACTTTTCTCTGAAGATTTAATAGGCAAATCATTATTCACTGCCACAGCTGAGGAGGCCTCAGGCTTTCATGTACCTTGGTAGCTGTTGTAGATTGGTAGCACGTGGTAGAAGCAATCTGTTTACCATCAAAGAGGCTGCATATGCACAAGTTTAAGAAGAAAATTAGCCTGAACTTTAGTTGTGTTCATCACAGGAAAAAGTTAAATAGCTTAATTTCCCCCTCACTTCAAAAGATAATTAGGAAGAAAAGGTGCCCCCCCCATCTTTCTTAAAAATCCTAACTTGCATAAAGAGCGCAGTGGCATACATTCCTGAAGGTCTGAGCCAAATCTCACGCCTGATTGGGAATATCTGTCTGGAGTCCCTGACAGGTTCACATGGGCTTGTGGCACGAAGGTGCTGGGTCACCAGGAGCCTCACTCAGCCTCACTGACTGAAAACAGAGTGCCTCATTTATTCCCTCATCTCCTTGAACCCTCATTATCTCAGAAATTGCAAGGAGTTAAGTTGGTAGGTTAGCTGGAGCCTTCGCACAGGACAGGTGCAAATGTGTTCATGTTCAGTAGGAAAGTTCTTGAAATTCTGCAGAGAATTTGTGGCATGGTGAGTGCATGTGACATGATGAGAGCTATGCCTCTGAAGCTCCCCAGCCAACCACAGTGTGACTGCCACAGCTGCTGTAGCCATGGCCAAGCTCCCTGCCTGGAATCCTTACTCTATCTTTGCAGCTTCTTAAACTCTGGCCCTGTAGGATGGAACTAATAAAGAAACTTAGCTTGGTGGGTGGGCTGAGAGTAAATGAGTGGCTCTGTCCCACAAGGGGCTCTGAGTAGTAGAGCCAGCTCTGGTTAGCACGGTGCTAGTTATCAGGAAGTCTAAACTACCATAAAGAGGTTGAGTGGTCTCTCTTAGAACCAGCCATAGCCAGTGGGAGAGGCAGACCCCCAACACTAAGTCCTTATGTCCCAGTGTTAGTGTCCTTCACTGGGGAGGAGTGTCCCTCTTGTCTGTGGAAATGACACCAAGAGCAAAGAGGATATTTCTCTTCACTGTGAGAAAAAGCAGGAGTGAGGATTAAGTCGGAAGAGCATTGTCACTGGTTTTTTTCCTTTTTTTAGTTAAGGGATGGCAGGGAGTATGTCCAGAGGTCTGGAGAGCAAACTTGAACCTATAGGGTATCCATGGCGGAGCAAATTATACCACGAGTTAGAGAGTGCGTAGCGTGGAGTCACAGTTCTAGCAGTAGCCCAGCTATTAATCCAGCCCTTGCAATAACCTTTCTCCACCGGGGCACTTATTTGCTGCTGATTTTAGATCTTTTGCCAGTAGAATTGATTCTCCAGATACAACTCTAATGTTGAGTCTGTATTTTGTGATTTGCAGTCTGATAACCATTTCTGTATAGATATTAGTAATCTCATTTTTTTTTCTCTTTATTGCATGTAGTAGTATAGTTTTCCCAGTGCTCTTAGTTGAAAAGGCTTTTTGTGGTCTATCTCAGACCAGTCTCGGAAGGATTTTTTTTTGTCAGTATTTAAAATTTCCCTCATACAAGATAACTGTTCTTTTGACATGTTCTACTTTCTGTTAAGGATGTTTGGGTGACCCAAGAGATAGGACAACTTCTTCAGAAGGTATTTGACTTGTCCCCTTGAACCCAGTAATCAATACCATTTTATGCCTGCTCCATTTACTGAATGTGCTCATAATCTGCCAGTGGTTTCCATGTTTTCCTTTGTAAAAATGCCAGTTCCGTGAATACAAGAGCACAAGTGCACTGGTGAAAAATTTCCTGTCAGAGTATAAAAAAAAAACAAAAACACAATTTGATTAAAATTCTTAAATATGTGTTTTCAGGTTTATTTCCAGTGTTCAAAAACTATAACTACCAGAAACCAGAGTGATAGCACAAATGGAAAGGATAGGGAAACTTTCCTTGCATGCGACAGACCCAAATTTGATCCCTGGCATCCCATATGGTACCCTGAACATGCCTGTCTGAGTGCATAGCCAGGAGTTATCTTTAAGCATTTCTGGGTGTGCCCCCCCAAAAAAAAGAAAACAAGAAGAAAACAATTAGAACTACAGAGTTGGATGTGTAAGTGGCAAAGTGCCTCCATATAAACATTACGTAGTTTGAGTACACTGTTTTTGTACATTTTTGTTCATGGGTCATCATTAAACAGAAGCTGGTCTGTCTCCTCCGGCTCCTACTAGAGCTTCTCTCCTCACCAGATCCCCGAGATGGAAGCAGAGGAGCAGACTGAGAAGAAAGGCACAGTTTCTCACTCAGTCTAGGTCTACCCTGCCCTCCTGGTATCAATGAGCACAAGGTCCCATTCTCGCCTTGCAGGGCCAGTTCTCAAAGGATGTTTGGTGCAAAAGCCACGTGGTCATTTTGAAAACGTGACTGTGTCTTACACTGCCATATTCCTACTCCCAACAGACACAAATTGGGAAAGTTCTTTTCTTCTGATAAATCCCAGGAAATGCACCCAAGGGCTGTCAAAGGTTAGGGGTCGGGGGTCTCTGTGCCCCAGCTGAAAAGACAAGAAGATTCCCTCCAGAAACGTGTAGGCAAACAAAATCCAACACTTTCTTTGAAGGGTTAATGATCTAAGCAGCTACGGATTGGCTTCCTTGAATCTTAAAATTACTTTTCTGGTCACGCACGCCGAAGGGCTAAGCATTTGTGAAATGTCTTTATTTTTCTCTCCCCCCACCCCCTTCTCTTCGGTGCCACTCTCCTCTGGCTGTCTTAATTACCCAGGGGTGGAGAAATCAAATTAAAATTAGGCGTGCCTGATAAACAGTGATCACATTGCATGCTTTGAGCAGCGCTTGTCATTGTTACTTCTGTACCTGCAGCTTTCCTTCCTTCTTTATTTTTTAACCCACCCCCACCCAAGGAAGTATCTCGAATGCTTTTAGCAATACTTACAGGAAGTGAGTGTCCATATGCTGGTTCCACGCCAGCAACTGAGCGTTGACAGGTGGAGAAAGCTGCTGCTGGGCCTCCCGGCTTTATTGGATTTGCACCAGTGCTGCGGATTCAGCGCGGGGTGGACAGACCAAAGAGTTTTTTGTCCACTGGCAGATTTGCAAGAGGAAATTGGTCATCGTCTTGAGAGCTGGTGATTCAGTTGTTGGGAGCTGGGTCAGAGAGGCACGTGGCCATCCTCTCTGAGGTCTTCTCTCCTTCAGAGGGCAGTTTGTCTTCAGAAAAAAATAATGCTCACTCCCCTCCACCCCCAAGGATGATTCTTTCACAGTGAATCACTTCCAGAAATGAATAGCCACAGGTTTTTTTTTTTTTTTTTTTTGGAATGAGCGTTGTGAAATCCCTCGTTTATAATGGCAGGTTTTCAGTTGGTGGTTTTATCCGGCAGAATTTCTCAAGATCAAAACGAAACCTTTTCTTTAAAAAGAAAGTACTCTCCATACAGAAAGCAAAAGTTTTCCAGGCTGAAGCCTTGTCAGAATCGGAGGAGAGGTCTGGGTCTCTGTCTGCCTCTCTTTCTCTCTCTCTCTCTCTCTCTCTCTCTCTCTCTCTCTCTCTCTCTCTCTCTGTCTCTCTCTCTCTGTCTCTCTCTCTGTCTCTCTCTCTCTCTCTCTCATCTGCCTACCTGTCTCTCTCTCTTGTCTCTCTCTGTGTCTGTCTCTGTCTCTCTTCTCTATCTTTCTCTTTTCCCTCTCTACCCCCTCTCGGTCCAGGGAATGTGTCTGTGACTTGCCTGGATATGTGCCTTCTTGGAATTGCAAAGTCCCTGCTTGTGGCTGGTGATTTCCTGGGCAAAGGAGGTGCAAATGCAAAGCTGTGTTCACTGGCAAGAAGGCACTGAATTCCAAAGGACTTCTAACCCATGCTTAGCATCCTGTGTGCAAGATTCAGAAGATTGCTTCCCCACCCCTGAAAGACTCTGCTCACTCTTTCTCACTGGCCCTGTCTCGTGAACTTGCTATTCTTTCGGAGGAGGAAAGCAAGAACAGCTAAGCACAGCGAGTTCTAAGTGTGGCGAGTTCTAGAGGTACATTCCTGCTCTTCTGTGTTTATTTTCAGCATCACTACCCTCTTGTGTGAAGGAAAGGAAGAACTCCGTGGTCCCAGAGAGGAAAAAGAAAAAGTTATGCCAGCTGATTTTCTTTTTTTTTTTTTTTTTTTTTTTTTTTTTTTTTTTGTGGTTTTTGGGTCACACCCAGCAGTGCTCAGGGGTTACTCCTGGCTCCATGCTCAGAAATTGCTCCTGGCAGGCACGGGGGACCATATGGGACGCTGGGATTCAAACCGATGACCTCTTGCATGAAAGGCAAACGCCTTACCTCCATGCTATCTCTCCAGCCCCGCCAGCTGATTTTCAATGAGAAAACTCCACATGTTCTCCTAACTGGATCACCCCCCATCCCTCGCCAATTAATATTCTCCAGGGGAGGAGGGTATGCATGAGGAAGGCCAGCTTTGGGTGATATCTGCCTCCCGCCTCATCCAGAGCCCTGTGGACTATTTGAGATCCCCACTGGTGTGGTACAGGAGGCTTGCAGAGAGAGGAGGGCCTGCTTACTGGAAGTGGGGAGTGTGGAGTATGGAACTGTTCCCTCCCCAAAGTGGAGACTGGTTGTTGACCTCCTGACTCATTTCTTTGGAATTGGGAAAACAACCTAGTGTGGTTTTCATTGTTCGTCCCAGAGAGTTCCGAAATATCTGAGTGTCTGCGGGCGCGATGAGCTGGAGCGAGGTGGTACAGCTGCGGGTGCCACTACTTGCTGTTCTTTCCTCCTTGTGGAATTCATTTCCTTATTCCTGGGGTTCTGGATCTGACCAGGATCTGCATTGGGAAAGTGGGTGAGTACAGACGACATTGCGGCTCCTGTTCCCACTGATGCTTCTGGTTTCCTTCAAGGAGAAATCTCTATTACAAGTCTTTCTCTTTTCTGGCATATTCTTACTACATGTTACATTTGCCAGCAGGAACTCCTCTGAAGTGTGATCCCTAAAAAAGGATCATCTTGTTATCAAGAGGTGCTAAGATAGATTTTGACAGGTTTGGAGCATGTTGACCTAAAGAGAGCAGGGCTTTAGACATGTATTTGTACTCAGTGATTTGTTTTTGTTTGGGGGCCACACCCGGCTGCGTTCAGGGGTTACTCCTGGCTCTGTACTCAGAAATCGCTCCTGGCAGGCTCGGGGGACCATATGGGATGCCAGGGATCGAACCTGGAACTGTCCCAGGTTGACCACATGTAAGGCAAACACCCTACTGCAGTGCTATGGCTTTGACCCTGTTTCTGGCTGATCAACTTAACGTTTTATGTGCAGAGAAGCTTTAGATTTATGGTATTTGTTTGGGTGTTAATGCTACCAAATAAGTTAAAGATTTAAAAGGGGGAGGGAAAGGAAAGTGGGTTATACTTGGAGAAAAGTAGCGATTAAGAGGACTGGACTTGAGACTGATGTCTGTTGTCAGTGTTCCTTTACTGCCTCCATGTGAATGTGCTCGTGCTGGATTCCTCCACTCATGGCAGAGGTGCTTGCTGAGTTCAGAGCTGCCTGTTTTCTCTGGAGATGGCTGAGATGTTGAGTCAATGCTGAGCTGCTTGTGTTGTTGGTTGGTTTAGCACTTTGTGTCTGAGCAACATGGGGCTGGAATTCCTCACCTGTGAAGGGCTTGATCTGTTTAATTAGTGGGGAAGCTGTGATCTCAAAACCAGGCTCCCTGCTTTCCAGGCAGGCATCTCTGTTCTTCCTTAGGAAGACCTACCTGTAATCCTGCAGTGGTCGGAAAGAGACGGCACAAGACAAGAAGAGGCTGTTCTGTGGGGTGCTGGGTGTGGAGCTGAGGAGGAGAAAGTAGATGCCTATCAGTAAATAAGAGAATGATTTGTTTTCTCAGAGCCTCTACGTAGATACTCACCGAATTCCTAAACATTTATCCATATCTATTTTCAAGGTTCATCATGGGTTCCAGTACAGTAAAGTTTCTACAACAATCAGTTAGGAAGAGTTTTCCCTGTACATTAAAAAATATTTTTTCCTGTTCTATGATATATATGTATATATGTAAATAGGTAGAGTTACAGAGTCATCTGAACTCTAAAAATATATATTGTATAGCACTTATAGCACACTGAAAATATATGTGTATATTTGCAGAAGGAATTTTATGGGCATTATTAAGACTATATTAACTATAGAAAAATTTAAGTTGTGTTTTTTTTTTTAAAGAAAATATAAGCTTGGGCCCGAGAGATAGCATGGGAATAAGGTATTTGCCTTGCATGCAGAAGAACGGTGGTTCGAATCCCGGCATCCCATATGGTCCCCCAAGCCTGCCAGTAGTGATTTCTGAGCATAGAGCCAGGAGTAACCCCTGAGCGCTGCCAGGTGTGACCCCAAAACAAAAACAAAAACAATATATATAAGCTTTATGCCCATCAACTAAATTTAATTCAGTACCTAAGGTTTGTATGGGGAATGGGTAGACTAGAGATGTGATTCTGGGGTGCATTAAAAAACCTAAGAAAAGAGGTAAAAGAAAGTATCTTTTTTATTTTTTATTATTTTTATTGAGACCAATGTGAATTATAAGTCTTTCACAGTTACATTTAAGGTACATAGTGACAGTGAATTAGGGCAATTCCCACCACCAGTGTTGACCACCCTCTACCACTGTTCACAAAAGAAATTATCTATTTGCATTAGCTAGGTCCATGATCACATCCAATTCGAGTTGCATTCAAAATTTCAGTCAATGTTGGACAGAGGTAAGAGGTCAAGACACAACAATGGCAGCAAAGTAACTTCATGGTTCAGCTTAGAATAGGCTGGAGAGTTTTCTGCTTTTAGCAGTAACTGGTGCTTTATCTTTGTATTGCTGGGGCCCAGCATGCTGCCTGTGTCAAAAATGACTCGGAGGAATTGCCTGTGGAGGAATGCAAGAAACCTATCTGTGATAGGTTCAGCCAGAGTAAATAAATTCAAATGGAGCCATTTTACAAGATTGGTGATAAGCACCTGGGTTGGCTGATTTAATAGGTAAAAAGGACTCTTGCTCACCAAAGTGATAAACTTAGGTGAGTGCCTCACTAAGAAAGTGAGGAAATCTTTTGGTGGTTGAGATCTCTTTCAAGACAAGAGTAGGTAGAAAGGTCTGGTGATGGAGCATCTATTAGAAAAGGCAGAGAGATTCGTGGAGCATAAAAACGGGCATTGCCTCAGACCTCCTGGCACTTGACTGCCTCCCCCACCCAAGCTTTCTGAGGGAGCCGATGTTAGTCAGAATGTGCCCTGGAAGGGCAGCCAACAAGGAGTGAGCAGGACAAGAGAGGCAGAGTATGCTAGGGAAAAAAGAGAGTCTGCAGTTACAGCCTCTCAGAGCTGGGGGACTTAGCAGAGGGAGTGGGGGGAAGGAATTGCAGGGGAAGAGGAAACAGAAAGGGTATTGAAGACAGAACTCTAACTTACCATCAAGACTTGCCCTAAAGTATATATCTAGTAGTGGAATGTGGGAAGCCCACCAGAAAGGTCTCCCAGATCTCATGCAGGGAAGAGAAGGAGTATTCTGGGCGAGACAGGCAGAGGGAGTGGTAGGTCAGGAACAAGAAGAACAGCAGTGATGAAGGACACTGCTCTGGTCGCCCAGCCGAGAAGCACAGGGCACAGGACTGGCAGTGGATCCAGGGAGATGAGAGAGCCAAGGAAAAAAGAAAACAAGGTCTATGGCTTAGGAGGAGGGTTCTTCATTGGTGTCTTTCTCCCAAAAGGGAAGGAGAGAGAAAAAGCTGGGTGAAAGGAAGCCTCACAGCATTTTAAGTGTGCACCCAGACCAAGAGTGAGGGAAAAGGCGCTCACAGCAGTGAATATGGAGCTGGGAATTAGAATGATTAAGCAACAGTGGGAAATCTTGTCCTGTGTTTAGAGCTATGAACCACTTTCATATATTTATATGCATTACATCCATCAGGAGAAAATTTTACTTTAAATATAGAATAGTATATATGGAGAAGAAGCATGTATGGCTGATCCCACACCCCCAAAGCCCTCTGAGCTTAGCACATTTTCTTCCAGTGTTTTCTTGAACACACACTATCTCTTTCCACAAAATCATCACCACTCTGTGTAGGCATTGTGGGTATTCCTTTTGTGAGATGAACATCTTTTCCACATTTTTACAATGCTTTCAAAAACATTTTAATGGTGTATTGTTATTATATTCTCAGTATTTAATTTTTCAAAGCTATTTTTACATTACAATAACCTTTTGACTATGTGAATCTTAGGTGCTTTTTTGGGAGTAGGGTGGGAGGGGACCTGGCATTTTAAAGCCACTCTGCTCAGAGATCATCACCCCAGTGGTGTTTGGGGGACCATGTGGTGCTGGAGATGAATCCAGAATTTCTGCATGCATCTTAGACATGTTTTTAAGTGAAGCCTAAGGGTAGATTCCTGACAGTAATAAGTAAAAGAAGTTGAACTTTTTTTTTTTGGCTTTTGGGTCACACCTTGTAGCACTCGGGTTACTCCTGGCTCTATGCTCAGAAATCACCCCTGGCAGGCACAGGGGACCATACGGGATGCCTGGATTTGAACCACCGACCTTCTGCATGAAAGGCAAATGCCTTACCTCAATGCTATCTCTCCGGCCCCAAGAATTTGAACTTTTAAAGAATATCTTTTACCATGGTATCTTGATCTCTTCTGCCATGTTGTTTTCTAGAAAACTTGTATGCATTCTAGCAGTGTATATCCAATCAGACGCCCTTCTCACCGGATCTTCATCAGTACTGAATGCTGACTTTGGACAAAGAGCGTTAGACAAAAATGATATTTGTTATTTGTGGCTTATTTAGCAAGTATAGTGAATATTCACTCTGCCAGGCACGTTGCATTTTGTAATTGCTACCACGGACACAGAACACAGTGTCTATAGCTTCTTTTTTTGTATATGTCCTGTTAGTATTTATTAATATCCTCTCTACTGAGGCATGGCTTTATTATTTATTTGAGGTAATGTGTTTATGAGAGAGAAAACACTATTTTCCCAGCTTTTTTTAAGTTCTGTTGAGTTATATATGTATATATATACCTCCTCAAAAAATGGTTTAGTTTGAATAATTTTTCCTCATTTTTCTTTGTAATTTTCCCTTTATGATGTGTGCTATCTTAGACTTAGAAATCCCTTATCTACACAAAGTTAGAAAATACTAGTCTAATTTTTTATTTTATTTTTATTTATGATTTATCAAATTAGAAGAAAAATCGAGGGGAATGCAAATTATTTGTTTAAGTCCCCATATAGTATATTGATTTGTATTTCTTATTTTTTTTCTTCAGGGTTGGGGAGGTGGCTACATATAACTGTTCTCATTGCTTACTCCTGATAGTGCTCAGGGAACCATATGTAGTGGCAAGGATCAAACCCAGGTTACCTGTATACAAGGCAAGAGTCCTAATAGCTTTGTGGTCCCTGAGTTAAATTTCTTTTCTGTCCAGGTGTTTTAAGTTTTGGTATTTTTCAGTCTGTATTTCAAGACCTTTAGTTGTTATAGATTAGCTGTCAGAGTCTGTGATTTTTCATATATTAGCACCCAGGTGAAGGATGCGATCATACTCTTTTCCAACATTTTATGATAAAAAATCTGAAACACATAACAAAATGAGGACTTTTACAAGAAACCCCACTTATAGCTACAGGCTATAATTAACAGTGTATGGCCTGCTCCTTTATTATCTATCCCTGTGATCACTTTTAAACCTGCTGAATCATTACTTGAATTCAGAAATGGAATATCAAAAGCATTTTCTCCAAATCTGTTTTATCCTCTATCAGTGGTCCTCAAACTATGGCCCGCGGGCCACAATTCGTATCTATTTTGTGTCTTCATTGCAAAATAAGATATATGCAGTGTGCATAAGAATTTGTTCATAAGTTTTGTTTTTACTATAATCAGGCCATCCAATGGTCTGAGGGACAGTGAACTGGCCCCGTTTAAAAAGTTTGAGGACCCCTGCGTCTAACTTATAGCTTATAAGTTACAAGGAAACCTTTCACCTTCGGTACTGTTGGACACTGAACAACATCCTATATGCCAGGAGAGCCTGCTCTCTGTAAATTGTTTGAGTCTTATGAAGACTTATGGTTTTGCTTTATGAGTTTGCTCTTACGGTTTACTTTTTGAGTGTAGTCATATGGCTCAGGTCAGATCCATGTGTTTAGCAAGCACAGTTCCCTAGTGAACTCACCTGTTCCTACTGCAGAAACTTTGTTTTTTTTAGTCTCAGCTTGGGACTGTAAGAAGGCATTTAGCAAGGGAAAATGAAGCCTGTTAGGGAGCATGTGTCCTAGGTGGGCCTTTCTTAACTAGCAAGGGATCCCTGGGCTGCAATGGGCCTTAGGAGGGAGTTTGGCCTCTTTTCCCAAGGACCACTGTCACACTTTATGGCTATGAGAGCCGTAAGCAGCTTCTGCTGGGCATTGTATGTCTCTGGAGTCATGGAGTGATCAGGCTAAGTCGAGTCCAAGCTCCATTCTCCAGCACAAGTTCCCATGAGTCTCTAAGGATACAGCAACCTCCAGTCAGAGTCATGGTTGATGTCTTTACCTATGTCTTTACTATGACAAGTGCAAGTGGGGCACGCACAAGTTCAACCTCCCGCATTCCTGTACTGGTCGCTGACTGGATGAGTTGTTGTGCCATTTTCTCCTTTTCTCCTACCCAAGGCTCCACTTCCTGTTTGTAAAGTATTTTGATTTTATTTGACTAAGCAGAAAGCTCTCTCTCTCTCTCTCTCTCTCCCCCTCCCTCCCTCCCTCTCTCTCCCTCCCTCCCTCCCTCTCTCTCCCTCCCTCCCTCCCTCTCTCTCCCTCCCTCTCTCTCCCTCCCTCCCTCTCTCTCCCTCCCTCCCCCTCTCTCCCTCCCTCCCTCCCTCCCTCTCTCTCTTCCTCCCTCCCTCCCTCTCTCTCTCCCTCCCTCCCTCCCTCCCTCTCTCTCTCTCTCTCTCTCTCTCTCTCTCTCTCTCTCTCTCTCTCTCTCTCTCTCTCCTCTCTCTCGATCCAAGTCTATTGTTTCCATCTAGAACATTGAATGTAGGTCAGTGTCCGCCCTGTTCTCAGAAACCTTCATCATCCGTGAATAATTCTTTCCCGGCTCCTGTGACTTGCACTTTGAAGCCCTTTGCGCCTATGAAAGGAATGTCTGGGTGTTCTTGCAGTGCTCTGGGGAAGGCACCTCGCCCATAGGGAACTATTTGCTCACCAGCCCCTCATCCTGAAGCTCCAGCCTCATCCTCCATCTCCCCCTTTGCCTAGGGTCCCCTTTGTGCTGTCCTCCCCCACTCACCCTGAGCAAAGCTCTGAGTGGGGGAAATACGTAGCCTGAGAAAATTGAAGCTAAGCTCAGTAGACATTCTGATAGCTTCAGTGGTCAGAAGAGGCAACCCAAGAGAAGAGGCTTGATGTACTGCCCACCTCCCCAACTCCAGCACACCCAAATAGGCCTGCCACTGGTGAGGCAGAGAACCCAGGAAGCCAACTTAAGTGTCTCTCCCAGCCAGGGCCTCCTTTTCTTTTAAGTTTGGCTCTGACTGAGTTGCCCAGAGCAGTAGATAGAAAGCAACAGGTCAGCCTGTCCATTTTTCTCGCTGCTTCAAGGAAATGTAGGCAGGACTGACTGCTGTAAGAATCTATTCTCTCCACCTGTCTTCATCACTGTGTTCTGGGGTTTATGAGTCAGCTCCTAAATCCACAGCTAGTTGAAAAAGTTTACCCTCCCAGGCTAGCTCAGAGGCAGGAGCCAGGGTGATGAGGGAGGGAAGAAGGATGTAGAGCAGAGCCCAGCCTGACAGCCCTGGGCTGCCAGAGGCAACCCAGAAGAGGCAAACCAAAAGAAGAGGCTTTTCAGTGGGTTTAATGAAACAATTGGCTACGGCAGGGCAGGATGCATTCACTCTCATGGGACTAGACAGCTGGCTTGTAAAGAAAAGCAGATGCCAGAGGCACAACCTGGACTTGGGGGCTGCAGAGCATTAGGAAAAGGTCCGGAAAAAATTGAAGAGTGTGACCCATAGGTATTACGACCCTTGGAGAACCAGGAACCGTGCTATAAGTGATCTTGTAGGTCCATCTCTGATGTGGCATCATGGCAGTGTGGTAGTCAAGGAAGCCCAAAATAGCTCCATTAGCACCATAGTCCCAGCAACCACCACGGCTGATCCAGATGCGTGGCTGTGACCTAAGTTCTGGGGTTGGGTTATTAACAGAGGCGATAATTTCTGTGTTTGGGCTTCTTGGCTTTTCACTGACATGGACGATAGGTGAGAATTCGTGAGAATTCGTCCTGTCCATTACAGGGGCATGAGAGTTGTTGTCCTAACTGAGACAAGAGCTAAGACATTCTGAGAAGCTCCTTCAGTACCCAAGGTAGTGAAGGTGGCAAGTAGAGGGGCCAGGAGCCATTTCACTCTATAGACATCATCAATGACTCAGACTTAAAAGGGGTCCTTTGAGGAAGTTCCCCAATTTCAGTCACCTGTTTCCTTTTATAGTAACTCCTGCTTTTTGTTACCACCCAGCCCGCCCCCAGCCCCTTGCTCTGCTGACAATTAGGGCAGTAGATCCCAAACAGTCGCCACAAAACAGTCATCCCAACTCATAGAGGAACAACTTGGAATGCCACAATGAATCCCCTTCCCTTTATTACTGAGCGCAAGTGAAGCTCCTGAATGCTCTGCCTTCCTGACCATCTGGGCCCTGTGATTTCAATCCAGGGTCAGAGGATCCTGGCATCCCACATGGCAAACAGAAGTGACTCCAGACCACGCTGGTTAGAGCAGGTCCATTTCCCCATAAGGGCCCCTTGTGCTCTGCTTTCCTGGGAACCCTTGCCCTATCCTTGCCCTGTTGGATGTCATCTGGTCCAGCCAAATGATCTAGCCAATGACTGATGTCTTCTCCAGTGGAATCTCCTTCAAGCGAGCCTTCACTTGACTGCTCATCCCAGATTCCAACTCTCTACCCCTGAATTGTATCTGTCCCATTAGAAGCCAGGATTATTATTGAAACAGGTATGTTGGACTCCCAAGAACATACAGGACACAGGACAGCAGTTTTGCCTCTGCCTGATGGGGCCAGAATGGAAGGAGTCACCTCTCTGGGGCAGTGGAAAGACCCGTGGTAGTGCTGGTTATTCACAACTCTTAGGGCTAGGCCTCTTCAGCTCTGCAGAGTTATAGTGGAAGTATGGAGCTCTGAGGACAGTGAAGCATATATAAGGATTGCGCAGGTCCCCAAGCAGACGACATCAGCATCCTATGAAGGTGTGTGGTGAGGTGCACATGGGATGGGGGTGCCTGCACAGAGACAGACTGTGGGGCTGGTGTGGTGTTGGCTGAAGCTGGCTGTGCAGTGAGCCAGTGGAGCAGCCCTGGCTTGTGAGCCTGCAGGCTGCGGGTGGAAGCAAGCGCGCTGGCCAGGTTTCCGGACACACAGTTTGGGTACGATGACTAATCGGCCTCGTTTGCACACGCCAGAGAGGGTGGAACAAGGCTACTGGGCTGTGCGCACTCAGCTTAGTAGGGAAGAAGCTTTTCTTCCACTTTCCCTCTCTGGGCACTAGAGCACTGTTTGGTGCAAAAAGGGGAGAAGGTTAGGTTACTTGGTTTGGGAGCCATACCCTGCTGATCTTGGAGCAGCATGTCAATCAGCTGGACTCCTGCATGCAAAGCCTATGCTACAACTCTGTGCCTTCTCCCTGGCCCAGAGATAAAGGACTGAGAAGTAACCTGAGACCTGGTTCTTTCCTCTAAAGTTGCAGCTTCTCTGGCTGATTCCTGCTGTGAGAAGGGGCAGCCCTGATCAGGGCTGAGGCAGAGGTGCAGGTTACAGGCATCTTGTTGGGGCCACACAAGCCATCTGAAAAGGTCCTTTGCAGGCCATGGGATTCCCTCCAGGGATAGGTCCCCCACGTCATCCCAGAACCTGCAGGAGACAGAACCCAGCACAGTGAGGTTCTGGGCAGCCTTTATACTACCATGTGGTAAGGGGAGTCCAAATGAAAAGGGGGATAAGGATGGAGCATAAGGCTGGCCCTGGAGGACGAAGGAAGAGGCTGGGTCACCACTCTGGGCCCTGAAGTGGAGTCAGAGCCGTAGCACAGCAAGTAGGACTCTTGCCTTGCATGCCGCTGAGACAGGGTTTGATCTCTTGACATCCCATAGGTTCCTCAAGCACTACCAGGAGCAATCCCTGAGCACAGAGCCAGGAGTAACCTTTGAGCATTGCTGGGCATGACAAAACAAGACAAAACAGAATCCCTGAAGTGACCTTGGCCTACAGGATCCCCATGTACCTACCTGCCCTGTAACTCCGTGACAGGAGCTAGCAAGAGGAAACAGGGAGCCAGTAGTCCTTGGGTGCTGAACACCCCCACTCTGCTCAGGGGACCATGGGAGGGGATTCTGTGATATACTGGCCAAACCCTTCCCCCACTACCCCGGCCTCACATGTATGTCTATGAGGCAGTGCTGGACAGAGCCCAAGTAATTCAAGAATCAAACCTGTAGCCACTTCTGAGTTTTGAGTGCTGGGAAAAGGGCCTCCCACCGCACCCCACCCCCAGCGCTATGCAACCAGTGCAGGCCTAGGGGTTCAAAGCCCAAAAGAGAGTGACTTGACTCCACTCCTGCCACTGGGTCTACTTCCCCTCCACATGACTTCGGTGCTCTTTGAACCCCTCTCCCTCTGTGCCATGGAAAGAACTTTGAACTTGGGGAAGGAGAAGGGGCCTGGACACAGGAGTTGGGTTGAGGGAGCCTATGTACACATGGCAGTTCCAAGACTTCTCCCCTTTGTGAAGACAGAGGGCAGGGCGGGGGAGCCATGGTAAGGCCGAAACTCTGTTTTTCTGTTTTGGGACCACACAGTGCTCAGAGGTTACTCCTGGCTCTGTGCTCAGGGGGTCATTCCTCACGGTCCTCTAGACCCTGTGGAGTGCCGGGGATTGGCCACTTGCAAGACAAAACCCTACCCACTGTGCTATCACTCTGTCCCTAAGCCAGGACTCTTTGAAGCTGCCAGAGCCAATCTTCCACCCCCATGACACAATACTCCCCGAATTCCTTGCAAAGATGCAAAATAAAGGAGGTTGTGTCAGCAGTTAGTTAGGGCATTCTAACTCTGGAGGCTCGCAGTCCCCACCCCTCAGACTCTCCATCCTCAGGCCCTTCTGTTGGCAAGAATGATTGCAGGACTTCCAGAACATTCTGCCTGTGCCCCTCCCCCAGCCCAGGCAGTGCAGGTGGGCCCTAAGCAGGCAGGCCCTGGTGTGCTGAGTTTGCGTCTGGGACCGACCAGACGAGGAAAGGAGAAGTGGAGCTATTTTCTGCAGCCCAGAGACAGCACTCTGATCCCCTCTCTTCCCCACACCCAGCCTGCCATTGCCACAGGGACACGGGGCAGGGTTGGGCGGTGAAAGAGATCACCTGAGCTGTGCCAGTGCTCTCTTTGCTGCAGGGCTCTGCTGGAGAACATTCCAGGCTGCTTTACCTTGCTTGGGGTGCTCTTATGAGGATGGCAGAACCCACCACACTCACATCTCTGAGCTCGGTTTTACAAGTCTCTTCAGCCCCACCCAGATCGGGGGGGTGGATTCTGCCCAGGGCTCTGGGTCACTGTTGCCCCCAGGTCCTTTTTTCTCAAAAATACGTTTTTCCCTAGAAAGGTGGGCCAGGTCTCAGCCTTTCCCTCTGTGGGGGTGCTGGGAGTACATGCTGGGCTTTTTTTGTGTTAGTACTGTGATCTCTGCCTAGAAGGTTAGGCCTAGAAGGTGGGTGCCTCCCTGGCTCCCTGTGCTAGGAACCTGCGTTGGTCATGGGAAGGGAGACTGGCTCTGTCCCCTTTGTGGACATTGAGGTTCATAGCTAATCACACGGCACGGACACTTTGCAAGGGTATGAGTGCCTTGTCCCATGAGGACACCCCATTTTCTGTGTGTGCCTGCAGGTAGGACTCTCAGCCTATGGGGGAAGGCAGTGGGTGCGCAGAAAGGCTGCTTTTGCTTCTGTTGTCAACTGGGACAGGTGGAGTAGACAGGCCCTGAATCAAGCTGTAGTAGGCAGCTTCTACCCGGGACCCTCAGATCCCATTTGCTCACCTGTGAAGCAGGGCTGCTGGTGGGCACATCACTAAACCCTCTCTTGGGCTGTGCTTCCAACAGGAAGTGGGCACATGTTGGAGTCCTGGGTGGAGGAAGTGAAGAGAACTTGTGGCAGGCAGATTGAGCACCAAGCACCCATGGCACCAGAACAGTAGTACAGTGAGTAAGGCACTTGCCTTGTATAAGGCCAATTCAGATTCAATTCCCAGCATCCCATATGGCCCCCTGAGCATTGCCAGGAGTGCTTCCTGGGCCATGAGTAACCCCTGAGCATCACTAGATGTGGCCTAAACCAAAAAAAGAGTGGCCTGCATAGAGGCATGGTTAATACTTCAGATCCCCAGACAGCTCACGAGAGGGACAAGGCTGTGGTGAGAGCCAGGCAGGCCATGGAGCTGCCCTTGAAACAACTCAGAGAGTATCTCCAGATCTGAGGGAGCACAGCTGGAGGAGCAAGCTCGGATGAAAGCCTGGATGAGGGCCAAGTGTCTGAGCAGTTACACTAGAGCTTTGCCTACAGTACACTTTTTAGTTACACTATACTCAGGCACACGAGAGAGAGCGCATCTTGAATAGATATCTGAGATTAGTTTTGTGTTGAACTAAACTGTGAATGACGATGGGGGGAAATGGGAGAGAGAAGAGAGGGGAGGGAAGAAAGAAAAGAAAGATGAGAGCGAGAGAGAGAAAGAAAGAGTGGGGAGAGAGAGAGCCACGATTCACTTCTGAAGACCAGCATCCCATGAAGCTTGTTTGCTTCCTGCAAACAAACCTGGACATTCTCTCTTTGCCTAGGCAGGGACAGTGCAGTGTGGCTGCCACCATGTGGCCAGCATGGAGCACTGCCCTAGGAACCTGCAGCTGAAGCCTGCACCTAAAATACTCGAGTTCTAGGGGTCTTCCGCAAACTTGGTTCAGCTTCCAGGTCAGAGCGCCCATTGCCCTCATCCGATCGGGGCCTGGTGGTTCTGATCTTGTTTCTTCTGATCTCAGCTCTGCTACCTTGCAGTGAGCATGCCTGCCTGCCTGCCTCCAAGGCAAACTGCCTTATTTGCCTTCAGCCCAACAGCCTCTCACAGGCTGTGGCCCATCTTGGAAGGTTAGCCCCAGCTCAGCATAACCTTTGTTTCTTCCTGTGCTCCCATCTCTTCCTCATCTGTCCTACCTGCTGACCCCTGCTCACCCTTCCGGTGCATTTTCTCTAGGGACCAGAGCCATTGCACAGTGGATAAGGTGCTTGCCTTGCACACAGCTGACCCAGGCTCAATCCCTGGTATCCCATACGGTCCCTCGAGCTCTGCCAGGCATGATCCCTGAGTCAGGAATAATCCCTTAGCATTTCCGGGTGTGGCCCAAAACAAGCAAACAAACAAACTTCATCCCCCATCTCCCTCCTCCATGATACCATCACACTATTACAATATTCACAAGAAGCCATGTGATGAGTCCCATTAACTGTTGTAGTGCAAGGCGATCAATATAACATAAAACTAAATAGATAAATCATGTACATTCCAAAGAGAGAGAGCCTAGCACTCTTTCTTCTCCTACCAGATTAAGCTGCTAGACTTGAGAGCAGAGCCCATACAAGGAGCACCTGCAGCCCTGTGGAGACATGAGAGAGGCGGGGAGCAGGAAGGGGCCTCTCTTGCTTCTCCCTTGTTCTGGTTCCCATCTTCCTGCCCCCCACCCCCATTCTGTCAGGCACATATGACCTTGAGGTGCTGTACTGGCAACTCCAGTGTGATGAGGAGGGGTGGGGGGAACACTGTTTTGTGTCCGCAGGAATCTGCAGCCAGAGAGAAGGAAATAAAGAACATGGGGGTCATGAAGGAATAAGATAGCAGTCATGGCTGTGTCACGAGGCAGTGTGTAATGATTGCCAAATACGAGGCTCAAAAAATGCAACAAGTGATTAAACCAGATAATGCAGAGCAAATGCCTCCCCACCCCCACCCCCCATTGCTGGTGACCTGTCTGGCACCCAGCCATGTACCTGGGACACTGTGGATACTCATGCTTCTTGCACTCAACATTTTCATCCTGTGGCCTGCTTCCGAGCGATCCTAGAACCACCTCTCCATCCTCTCTCTCCCCCACTTCCCACCTCCCCCTCTCCTTTTCTGTCTCCCTCGTCCTCTCCCCCACAGGCCAGCCAACACTTCTTTGCACACTATATGTAGGCTTGCAGGCTGAGGCTCTTGCTCTGAGCCTACCGCACTGCCATGCCTGGCACAGGGTGCAGAAAAGTGTCACCTCCCCACCACCACCTCTAAGGGAGGAGAGCCTCCCCCACCCCCAGCCATGGGACTTGTGGCCCTTTTCAAGCCTAGTGCCTGAGACGCATTACACACACAGCATCCAGCCTTCAAGTAGATCAGGCTAAAAGACTCGCCACTGTCCCTCATTCTGGCCTCCCCTTGTCAACAGGCGCTGCTGTATCCTGGAGGTGGGGCTCAGTGGGTCAACAGAAGCCTTGGCTGCATCATGCTTGTGAAGCATTTGGAACATTTGAAGAGAGCCAGGGGGCTGCCAGGGAGCACCAAAAGTGGCTTGCAGAAGGAATTGTCACTTCTCCAGATGAGGAAGGGAGAGGTGGGAACAATGTAGAGCAGGAAAACTAGCTTGGGTGGCTACCCAGTTCTAATTTCTGCAGAAGGCCAGGAGGGTCAAGGGCTCTGGGCCAGGGATGAACACCCCTTCTTCTTTGGAAGACCTCAGGGATTTGAACCAAGTCACATTAAAGAAGATTGGAGCTCCAACCCAGGGCCCATCTTTTTCTGTTGGTCATAACCCCTATTCATATTCTCTCTCCCTCTCTCTCTCTCCCTCTCTCTCTCTCCCTCTCTCTCTCTCCCTCTCTCCCTCTCTCCCTCTCTCTCTCTCCCTCTCTCTCTCTCTCTCTCTCTCTCTCTCTCTCTCTCTCCCCCCTCCCCACCTCTCCCCCTCCCTTCTCTCATCTTCCTCTCAGAGGTCTGGGAGTGACAGGGATGCCCACCCAGGTCCTACTACACCTGCCTGTTCAGACACAAACTCTCTGGGCACTGCCCTTGATCCGCCTCTGAGCTGTTGATCCGTTGGGTCCATTCAGATCTGTCCCTTCCCTTCACCCTCATGACTGGCAGTGACCCGGAAGGTGGCAGCGCCCACGCAGCAGGTGGCCTCGGAGCTGAGTCACCACCCTGGGAACGGTGCCCTGGTGAGGCCAGCTCGGGACAACTGACTGCCCCCCCCCCCGCACCCCTCCCCCAGCTCTGCAAGGCTGGAGCAGAGCAGCGCGAGCTAGGGAGGTTGAAATAAAGCCCTTTGAGGAGCTGCAGGGAGCCTCATCCTCAGAGTGGATTATGTAAACACTCCCAAGATCTTTACAAAATGGAGTGAAGGGGATCTCGAAAAGATATTTTAAGATTCTGCTTGACCTTGCTTTTTTTTTAAGCGTATTATTTATTTTTAAAAGCTGAAGGCTGTTTATTAAAATTGTGGCATTTTGTTCCATGCCCGGAGAAAGTTGAAGGCAGTAGTGCTTATGAAAAGGAGGTTTAAGAAATAATCAGGCTTGCCCAGTGTCCCAGTGACTCGCTGTGACTTCTACCTCCAGACCAGCTAATCCTCACAGGGGTCAGAAGATCCCAAGAACCTCATGACACACCAGTATGTCAGCCTTGATGCTCCTCAGGATTTCCCAGAAAATAGTGGTTCTCTGCATTTCCACAGTGAACTAACAGTAACTTTTGGGAAATGCCATTAGCTTATTCAATTCTTAGAAGGCCTGGTGACAAGTAGCTGCCTAAACACACATGTCATCTCCATGACGAAATGTCCTGTCACCACTGTGGGCCATGTCAGAGGAAAAAACTTACTATGTTTAGTTTTGGGGGGTGCTTTGGTGGGGGGACATCCTGCTCTGCTTAGGGATCACTCCTGCCAGGACTTGAGGGGACTATATGGAATGCTGGAGGTTGAATCAGCCTTATGCAAGCAAAGTGCCTTCCTCGTTGTTATATATCTCACTCATCTCTGGAATTTTATTTCCAACTTAAAGGTTTTGCTTTTGTTTACCTTATGCGTCTTGTACCAGCTATTTCTGGGTAAAAGCCTGGTTCCTTGGATAAACTGTCTCTTCTTGGGCCCTGGTTTCCTTTGCATGCTCTAATATCAGCCTGAGCCACAGGCCTTTCCAGTAATTTCACCAACCTTTGTGTTGAATTTGCCGAGTAGTTAATGACACAGGAACAGGACTTAAGTCTCTATTCTCCTGTTTTCTTTTCTCTGAGCATTGTATGTACCTGGGGACTTGGATTCACAGAAATGGGGTGCAGCCAGAAGGCTCCCCATTTTCCAGAGGTTGAAGAACCTAGGTGGGTTCTACGGAGAACCAGAACTCTATCCATCTTGTCCCCTGCCATGGTGGTGGGACCATGTCATCCACTAAAGCTGAATTGCAGTCTTGGGAGGTCAGAGGTCAGTGATGATTTTAGAAGCCCATCCCAGGGCCAGGCGTGGGCTGTTTAGAAGGATATGAGCTTTTGGCCTTTATCTTGTAATGAGCCATGTGAGGTGGGCCAAATGTCCTGTCTCTTGGGTACAAGGTGCTTACACCAGGGGTACTCTCTGTAAGTGGGGGTACAAGGAAGCACGTCCCTGGTGCTGCCTTTTGGGGAGCTGGCTGGGGAGAGGCAACGAGGCAGAGCTGGCCCAGGACATAGGGCTTGTTTCTCCTGCCTTTCTGGTGTCCTTGCCAACATTCTTGCTGCTTTCTGGTGGCCCAGAGTGTTCCTCCTTTGGCAGGGCACTATGCTTTCTGGCTGGTGACTGGCATCCAGAGGTGAGAGGAGAGCCGAGCCGGCCTGTGTTCACATCATAGTCATCTTCGTCCTCCTGGAGAAGGAAAGCTAGCAATGGGGGTGACATTGGTCTCTCAGAGAGCTGGTGTTGGGGAGCTAGGAGGTGTGGCAAGCAGTCCTTCCTCTACTGGACCTCCAACTCCAATCCCACTTCAGGGGTTGGAGCCCCTTGACCTCCAGCAGGGTGAGACCCTGACCCTTGGAAGAGTGTTTTGAGGGTGGCTTCGGTCAGTGAGGAGCTGACTTGTCTCTAGTTCCTGGCAGTGACAGATTTTCAAGCTGTCCATGACTCCTAATCAGATGTGGGAATCATGTTTCTGTCTCTGCCAATGAATCCTTATGCCCGTTCTCTTTCCTTTCTTCCCTTGTTTCTGTTTGTTTGAGAGCCACACCTGGCTCTGCACAGTGGTTACTCCTGGCTCTGGACACAGGGATCACACTTGGTATTGCTGGGGGTGGGGTGGGAAGACTGTGTAGGATACCAGGGACCAAACTCAGGTCAGCTGTGTGCGAGACAAGCACTCCACCTGCTATACTATTGTTCTGGTCCCCTTCTTTTCCATGTCTGGAAGAGTTAGGGTTTTTTTTGTTTGCTTTTCATTTTGGGGGGGGGGGTACACCTGGCAGCGCTCAGGGGTTCCTCTTGGCTCTATGCTCAGAAATCACTCCTGGCAGGCTCGGGGGACCATATGGGATGCCAGGATTCAAACCACCATCCCTCTGCATGTAAGCCAAATGCTCTACCTCCGTGCTATCTCTCCGGCCCCTGGAAGAGTTAGTTTTATAGCATGCCATTCTTTTAAAACAAAATAGAAAACAGATTTTTGGGTCCTCCCCTCAAGCGTAAGAATTGGGTCATTTTGTAGGAGGGTGTTGTGCTGGTGATCTGTGTAAATGTGTTGTGCAGAGGATGCTTCAGAGGCTGGCAGTGCTCTCTGGTCTAGGGGAAGGAAATTGAGGACCAAGTTTGGGTTCTTGCTTGTGCAAAGCAAGCCTATGCCCCTGACCCCTGAGCTAGCTCCTGCTCAATATCCCTTATTTTTTATTTATTTATTTTTTTTTTTGCCCTTTTATTTTGTCTTGATTTTGTTTAGGGGAGGGGATGCAATACTCTGCAGTGCACAGGGTTTACTCGTGGCTCTGCAGTCAGGGGTCAATCTTGGTGGTGTTTGGGGGACCAACTGGGGTGCCATGGATCACACCTAAGCTGGCTGCATGCATGACAAGTGCTCTCCCTGCTGCTCCAGACCTATATCTTCTTTAGTCAAATGTGTCCCAGCCTCCATTCTATACTTGGGTGAGATCTACCCAGTACTGAGTCGAGCCCCAGGTTGATTTCCAGTGCTCACAGGAGAGGTAGGAATGTCAGGAGGAAGCTAGAACCTCATTCTCGAGACCCATGAAGCTCATGGGGTTTTCCTGGCCCAGTGTCACAGAAGGAGATCTTCCCACCCATGGATACACACACTGGAACTGGAGAAGGGAGGACTGCAAATGCTGAGGTCTCAAAGTACCACCCCTTCTCTGGGTTCTTCCGAGGGTGACAGGGAGGAGCCCAAGAGATCGTAAAGTCATTTCCTTCCTCAGGGAAAGGGTAAGTGGCTGAGGACTTTCCAGCAGCAAAGGGACTTTCCCAAATTACAAAAGGCCCCCAGGAAAGAACATCGACTGCTTAGCCACCACCTCCCCTGACTCAAGGACTGGCCCCACTTGGAGTCAGGCACTTTTTGCATATAAGCTGCACCGAGTGTTCGAGCATTCCAGAAGTAGGTGTGTGTGTGAGTCAGGGATGCCACGTGGGGTTGAACTTCACCCCCAACCCCCATGCAGCCTCTTCCTTCCAGTTACCCCCCTTAATTGTTGCTTATTCCTGCAGTGAGGGCGACATTGCGTCTCCTTTTCAGGGCTGTCCCTCTTCCGGGTGAGGAACCTCATGAGTTTGACTCCCAGCTGTTCCTGGGGACATAATGAGTCCCCAACCTGGGTGCCTGAGCTCTCCCCTGATGTGCAGAAGCATGTGACCAACACAGCTGCTGAGAACCCCAGTCAACCTTTTCCCAGTCCCATCTTGTCCCGTCCACGCACTGCCCACCTGCCGTGGGACGGGAGCCACTCGTGGCCCAGCCACATCCCAGTCCTCGGTGGCATGGTAATCATTAACTCAGATACTGCAGTAGGTGGCAGCCAGACAGGGCATACATGTGTCCTCCACACTGCTGAGTCACTGGTCTATCTTCAGGAAGAAGGGGCAGCTCTCCTGATCCCCCTAAAAGGCAGTGCTCCTGACCCCTTCCCAGTTGCTGTGGACAAGAGATCTGTTGCCTCCAATTGATCCCTTATCCCACACGAAGACCAGGGCAACCTGGGCCCTTCTGTCCCGGGATGGGGTGAGCTGGGCCGTTCCCCTTTTAAGGTCAGAAGACTCAGGGGAAGCTGTCCTGTCCTTTCTCAGTGGCCAGTTCCCTAGCTGGTCCTGCTGCGCACACAGGTTAGTGCTGCCCTCTGCAGGCCTCGAGGCGTCGTCGCCACTTGGAGGACGCAAAAATCAATGTTGAAAATAGAAACCTCCTCCTAGCTTCTGAGCAGGCGGCTCCCATGCCCGTCTTCCGTGACTATCTGCCGGGCGGTGCCATGTTTGGTTTCGTAAGACATCTTTGCTGAACTGCGAAATGCGCGGCCCGATGGCGGTGGCCAGTTTCTTCACACGGCAGGCACCGAGCATCCAGCCGTGCCGGAACTTTCCTAACCTCTGTGCCCAGGAGGAAGGAGGTGCCTGTGCATACCGTTTTTGAAAATTCATCTCTCTGTGACATTGGTAAAAGGACCCAAAAAAGCAGTGGCCCTTTTCGCGTCTTCTTGTCGGCCCGGCCCATGTCATAGGGGTTGCCAACACCTTACTGGTCTTTTTTTGTTGCAGATGTGGGTCTCCTAAACCCAGGCCTCCTGAGAGCATGTCGGTACCTGGAAAACATCTGGATAAGAAGAAGCTGGAGCTGGTAAGTCAACCCCAAGGGGCACTTGTTTCCTCTGATTCTTGCATGATTGTCCACTGTCGTCTTAAAGGGCACAAGTGTTCGGGCTCACTCCCTTTTCTCTTAAACACGCAGCACGCCACTTACTGTTGAAAGAAAAAAGTCTGTAAGCCTTTACTGTAGCATAAAGGCAAGGACACCCAGGCCCAAATTTATGTCTGAGAGAAGGGGAATAGGAGAGGTACAGAAACTGGCCCTTTTTCAGCTCAGCCAGCTGGAGTTCTAAGCAGGTCCAGTGGCCTTGCCCCAGACTGAGTGGGGCTTCATCAGATGTGCCTGCAGTGTCAGAGTGAGAGCAGCAGGGATAGAGAGCCCCCTGAGTTCAAGAACCTCCATCTACAAACCCTAACTCTGCCTCCATCCTCAAACCCCAGTTCTGTGGCACAACGGGGCAGCTGGAAAGGGGACATGTCCTCCTCAGGACCGTGATTGCCAGATAGTCCACGCCCCACTGTCATAAACTGAGGTTGCTGTCTTATTGATCCTCTCTGACTTTTGAAGCAACCCTGTGTGGCGGCTGCTGAGATTATCCCTCATCCTATAGACCTGAAGGCTTGAGACGCCATGGACATTTCAAGCACTGGCCCAGGGACACGTCAGGAACTCGTCACAGAGCTTGACATGCAGTTTTTGGAAGTGGGCCTTTGCCCCTCTGACCGCCTGTAGTGGTTTGAATGGTAGGGCTGAGTTCGGAGACAGCATTTCAGCACCATCTGCACTACAGGGGTGACCTGGAATGGACAGGTCATGTTCACTAAAATCCTTTGGGACTTGAGCTTCCCCAAGAATCATGGGAAAGGAGGTGGCTTGCTTAACATCTTGCGGCTGCCAGAAATCTGGCTAGAATCCCAAGGCCCTGACCTTTGCAGTGCCTTTTAGTGCCAGCCAGTTTGCCTTCTTCCCCGTGCTTGTTCGGTGCCACTGCTGCTTATTTGGACTGGAGCTGGGCTAAGTGGTTTTGCCTTTTGCACTTAAGGAATAGACCCAGAAATTTGGGGTCTCAAGTATTCCTCATTACTGCATAAAGATGTGCTGTGGCAAATCGTATGAAGCAGTGGTCTATAACCGCTCCTGCCCATGGGAGTCGAAAGGTTATAAACCAGTGGTTCACTGCCTTGCTTAGAAATGCCCATCCTATGGCTGGTCTGTGAAAAGGACACCACTATAAGGCACCAGGCAGCAAAATAATGTGCTCTGGAATCAACACAAGTCAGAGTGGGGGTCTTGCTTTATGACCAAAAATCAGGTCATGTATTCTCTGAATTTCTGCTCTTCCTTGGGACAATAGAAAACTCAAGCAGCACTCTGGTAATTGTAAAAACATAGGTAAGAGGCCAGATAGGTCTGGCCCCCAATGGAAGCTCCTAGTACCATGTCAAGAACTGATCTATTAAATGAAACAATTGTACAGTGTACTGGGTGCTTTCCTTGCATGCAAGTGACCCAAGTTTAATTCTTCAGCATGCCATCTGGACCCCAAGTAGAGCCAGGAGTGTGGCCCAAAGAACAATAAATAAACAACTAACCTAGCACTTTTTGGCTCATTTTTGGCCCTTACCCATCAAATGTCCTCTCAGTTTTGAGCATGAAACACCATACAACTCTAGCAGTGGGCTTTTACGATTGTTGGCTGTTGTACATTTTGAATGACACGTGACCCAAACTGTTTCCACACAGGAATTTGTGCCTGTACTTTTGAGATTAGGATGTCCCAAGTTAGAAAGATATTGGTAGTGATGGCCCAGAGTCACAGAGGTAATGGTCAGCACAGCCAGGACTTCACCTCAGACACATCTCCAGCAGCACCACTCCCTTGGCTCCAACCTTCTTGCTCCAAACAGAGGGTTACTTGCAACTATGATTAAGTACCAAGTAGCCTACAGTGGTGTCTTGGGTCTGCCTGACTGAAGGACTGTAACATCCTGATTACTACAATTCGAAACTAAGTTTTTTATACAAGTGTTACTGTGAGATACAGTCTCCTTATGAAATCCTCCAGCAGCAAGAGAGGTGGGTGGATCCTGTCTGACCCTGCATGAACAGACTGTAGTTTCACTGGAAGGGAGACAGTGGCCTGCCATGGCTCTGCTTTGCCACACAGGAATTGCCGAGGTGGTTTATTGATTCAATATTTCAGGCTTCCGACTTCACTATCATAATGGGAGGCAGGAATACAGAGAAGGGCAACTTTATCTGGAAGAGCCCAGGGAATTGCTATACAGACTGGAGTTGGAGATGTGCTTGTGTGCCAGAGACACCAGAGATGGGTTTTGTTCTTGAAAGGTTCTTTTGGTGCTGGGTATGATGGAATATGTGGCAGTTTTAAGAGAGTGCTGTGCATGTAAGAACGTATTGTTAGCAGACAGCATTCCCTTCTGGTACTGCAGTGTCTTATAACTATTTGTGGGAGATGGAGGGAAATAAAAACAGTGAAGCCAAGAGACAGATGGATTAGGGCACTTTGCCTTGCACATGACTGACCTGGGTTTAATACCTGGCATTCCATTTAGTTCCCCGGGCACCACCAGGAGTAATACATAAGTACAGAGCCAGCAGTAACTCCTAAGAATAGCTGGTGTGGTTCTTCAAAACCTAAACATTAAATAATAAACAGAAACAATGGGCTAGAGTGATACTATAAGATAGGGTGCTTTCCTTGCAGTCAGCTAACCCAGGTTCAATTCCTGGTAGCCCATATGGTCGCCATGGCTCCACCAGGAGTAGTTCCTGAGCAGGGAGTAACACTGCTGGGTGTGGCCCCCAAAACCAAAAAAAATTTAGGGGGTGAGACTATAGAACTTCCTCCCCACTGTCTCTTGGATTAACACAGAACAGTCATATTGATTATTACAGGTTGGAGATTATGGAAGAATGAAATTATTACTGAGAAAATCTTTTCTCTGTAGTTCTCTGTAGTTGACTGTTACCAAAATTAAGGCAGAGTTGACATCAGTTATATCATCTTTTAGTTTTGTGAATGTCCTGGGAAGAGAACCAGTGATCCCCTATCATGAGCTGTGCTTTTTCATTTCTCTACATGTGAGCAAGTACCTTTTTTCCTTCTTGGTTTTGTTACCCAGTCTCTGCTGCAGTCCTATCTGAAAGAATCTGGCCTTTGGCCTAGTTGAGGGCAATGAATATAGGTCCTTTAGGTAGGAGATCTCTATGACAATATGTCTTAAGGTATTTCACCATTACTTGTCAACTAACTGCTTCAGTTTCCTCCTGAGGACTTAAACATTGCAGAGAAGGAGTATGTTTGCTAAATGTCTAATCCCATCTTGTTTTCTTAAGTCTGAAAGTGCTTTGTTAACCTGGTCTCACATGAGGACACATTACTTGCTGTTTGTCACTTTTTGACTATAGATTTCCCCTGCCCTCCTCATTGGCTTTCAGGATTGCCTCCAAATGATAATGTGAATGAACCCTTGCTGGGACAGCTCAGGCCTACCTAGTCACAGATGCATCCCCACCCTGAGACTGGATGATATCACTCACCATCACAGGCTGCTGTCTCACTGGTTGGAACTCTTGTGACAGCGGGGCCAGAGCTCTTGACCAGGTCACAACTTTTCCCTTCCTAGGCTGTCTCAAACTTACAGCAAGTTCATCCTGAAGACAAGAATCATATAGCTTCTTCAGGAAGCTGGTTTCATATGGTGGTTTAGATTTAAATAGTGATTGTCTAGCACCATTTGAAATCAGTGTTCTTGGGGGAGGCCAGCGGCATAACCAGCTGCAAAAAAAAAAAAATGCAGGAGATGGTGTGGGAGGGTTTAGAGGCAAAGGCTAGAAGGGTTCCAAGAGTCTGCCCCAGCCTTGAGGCAGATCCACTCGCACCCTTGCCTGCCACTGGGTCCTGTGTATTTCATTATTATAAGGGCTGGGATGGGTGGGAAGTGAATACTCCCTTTGAAATGCAGACTCCAGCCTGGGTGAAGAAATGTACCTGTGTGTGTGTGTGTGTGTGTGTGTGTGTGTGTGTGTGTGTGTGTGTGTGTGTGAGAGAGAGAGAGAGAGAGAGAGAGAGATAAGTGCTGGGGTGGGTGGGAAGTGAACACTCCCTTTGAAATGCAGAAACGTGTGTCCAGTGTGTGTGTCCAGTGTGTGTGTGTGTGTCCAGTGTGTGTGTGTGTCCAGTGTGTGGCGGCCTCCTTCATCTCAGTTCTCCTAGCTCTTGCTGCTTCCTGTTACCCCTTAGAGGATGACTGATTTCTTTTGGTGTTCAGAGTCAAAATAATTTTCTAGCACCATCTGAAATCGGTTATAAAGATTGGGGAAGAGCACCGTGCAGCTGATTAATGCAAGGAGACTTTTGGTGACCTTTAAAGAGAATAAAAGAATTGTAACAAAGCAGAAACACCAGAAGCTGATCATTCTTTTGGGTTTTAAGGGAGCCGCTGCTTCCCTGAATAGCAGGTGTTTTGATAGTACTAACAAATGACTAACTCCTTTCCATCTTACTGCTGCTTTAGAAAACTGGAATTCTTGGGGCAGGAGCAACAGCACAGTGGTAGGGTATTTGCCTTGCACATGGCTGACCTAGGATGGATCCCCAGCATCCCATATCCCTGGCAGAGGCCTCTGTCTGTAATAGTTCATGAAGGGCCCAAGATCTATGTGAGTAACCTGAACTCCAGCAAGCCAGGAGATGTCTGAGCCAAAGGATGCTCCTCAAAGACGTTGTGAATATCTGGTGATTGTTGTGATGCCCTAAATATTGGGCTCATTTGTCAGGCGGCAGCAGATAACTCATACAGCTCATAAAAATCCATATACATGAACCCCAGTTTTGTGCCTTCACTAATTGTGTTCCTAGAGATTTTTGGAATAACTTGATTTTGAGGAAAGTTGCAAAGGCAGTATTTTTTATGGCTCTATTCTTTTCCTTCTCTTCCTATGCACTTTTTGTTAATATCTTACATGACCATAGTTTTCTGGCCAGTGCTTAGAAATCAGTATTAGAATGTCACAGTTGACCAAATTTCAGAATTTATTAACACTTCATTAGCTTGTCTACTAATGTCTTTTTTCTGTTCCAGAGTCACTCATATTTTCTGTCGCCTAATAGATTTCCTACCCTAGAACTCTGAGAGTGTATATGAATGTACATATGAAGGGTCTTGTATAAAGAATAAATAATTGCTTCAGTTTGGAAGATCCACGCAGAGATAGAAATAAATATTAACTAAGTCTTTAATCTATGGGTCTTAGATACAATTATTTACAAAAGTAACCATTATTTAACTTACTTGGAAACAGCTATTATGTGACATTACAGAGGGATGTAGATAAAACCCACTTCATAGAAAACACTCTGGGGAAAAAAAGAAAACACTCTGGAATCCTAAACAAGTCACAAATAGTTTGAAAATACCAGGCACCCCTTATTGTGCTTGTATAAACAAACTTTTGGGGATCTTCATTTATTTGTGAACCAGTTATTATCTCATTTATATTGTTTTACATCGTAACACTAGTGAAAATTTAATTTATACTTTTATAATAACAAGTATTGAATTTTCTTATAACTATTTTACGTGGATACTGCTGAACTAAGAATACTAATTTACTTTTTTCTCATTTTTGATATACTGACCAAAGTCTTGGTGGGTGTATAATATGTATGTTTTTTGTTTTTTGTTTAGGGATTCATTTTTTTATTCTAATAGAATTTTAGAGTTATCAGATACCACAACCACTCAATAGTTGTAACTGCATCACTATACATAGTTCTATGTAAAAGGATAATACGTTTACCATTTCCCAATTACTTAAATATTTAGCTACATTATTTTTTAGTATTTTTAAGTTTTAAAATAAGTTCACTGCATGAATACGATGTCAATAAAAAATGATGTTGCTTAAAGGACAAAGTATATTCTTCCATGAGACCCCTAGTCTCCTGGTAAATGTTTCAGGTAGAATGTATGAATAAAAAAATCTGGGAGTTAAGAGAAAAATAATAAGTAAAAACACTTGCGAAAATGAAATTCATTGTATATAAGTGGGATGGACTTTTTAAAATCTTGATGGAAGGAAGGAAGGAAAGGCAAAGAAAGGAAAAGGAAAAGTTAAAAGGAAAGGAAAGAAAATAAACTCAGTATGACCAATGAAAGGACTAACCATAGGAATCCCAGCTTTAATGGCTAACATTGACCTCTTGGCTCTGTATGAGGGGTCAAGGTCAAAGTTTTTCTTGTATCAGAATAAGTGGCCTGATTTGCAGTTCCTAATCACAAGGAGCAGACAGTAGATGTGTTGGGAGCAGAGGTTGCCAGCTTGGAGAGAGAATAAACAAAACAATGTAATTGCCTTTACAGTGCTTTATTATTTTAACTCCTAATTCAAGAAGTTGGCTGCTGTTTCATTCTTTAAAATTAGTTGTTAGGTGCTCGCTTCGGCAGCACATATACTAAAATTGAATGATACAGAGAAGATTAGCATGGCCCCTGCGCAAGGATGACACGCAAATTCGTGAAGCATTCTATAATTTAAAAAAAAATTAGTTGTTAGATGGCAAGAGGACAATTTATAAGCTTAATGAAAGCTATACACATACATATTTGTAACAGATTTTTGAGGTTAGTACCTAATTCATTTCTGTCTGATCCTCAAATACCATGAAAACCACAAATCATCAAAAATTTTAGTTTTACCGGCTAGAAGAACTAAAGCCAAAAAGTAATGTGGAAATTAGGCATTGGAAACTACTCTCATGTAGCCAGGAATAAAACAGACATTGCAAACTCCAAGAACAGAATCCATCCTCTGGTGTTTGAAATACTTGTATTGAGACAAAGTTTTGCCCAACATAAAATAACCCATTAAAACCTTTTGTTGTTGTTGTTGGATTTTAGGGGCTACATCTGGTGGTGCACAAGGAACACTCCAAGCCTGGTACTCAAGGACCATTCCTGGCAGTGCTCAGGGGACTATGGAGTGCTGGGGATCAAACCCAGGCCTCCCACATGCAAAGCATGTGCCACAATCCATTAGACTAGCTGTTTGCATGCCCTCCCTCATTTGAGCTATTTTGCAAAGTATACAGGTCAGTAGCCTGTAATAAACTCATGGTACTGTATAGTCACAACCACTATCTTATTCCAGGACATTTGCATTGTCCCACCAAGTTTCCATGAAACAAGTGGCTAGTCTCATAGCTCAGCAGGCAGGCAGTGGCCTGCTGTGTGCTAATTGACCTGTTCTGGGCCATAATGCATGTACACAGCCTCCTTGTGGTTCTGGTAGCTGCCTATTCTCACTCACACTACCTTCATGACCAATGTACCTCCGCATTGTCTCATTTTTAACCTGCTCTTGTTCTAAAACCTGTTCCAGCAATTGAGCAGAGAACAGTGTGTGAATCCACTTGTTCATTTACTGGGCACTGAGCTTTTGCTCTTGACCATTTTATTTGTCTGTGTCATTCATGTCCATAGACTTAGTAGTTCATAAGGCCTATGCCTACCCATGGCAACCATTTTCTACCCAATAAACTGCTCTTCTTATGCCTACCTTTGGAACATTCCTACTGCTCATTCTTCACATGGACTTACTCTCATTTCTTTTTCTGCTCCAACACTTGAGGGTTTTACTCAAACATCCACACTCATTCTCCTGCCAGTTTCTACCTTAGCCCTGTCATCAAAACTGGATGCATAGCTGCCTCACAAATCAGAGTTGCTAATGATATAAATGATGGTGGCACATAGTAACTACATTTCCTTGTAAATATTTCAGAGTTTTGGTGAGCCCTGAGCATATCGGTTCTTCATGGTCACTTACTTAATTGCCCGTAATGTTAGTCAAAGTCCCTGATCTTTACCACTTGGGCATCTGCAGATCCAACTGGCAGGCATTTGATGGCCAGGTTTTTTCGGAGTCAGCATTCTTCTGGGTGAGCTGCTTTCCAACATCCTGTCTAGGGAATTTCCTTTATTGGATCCTTGCATAGATTTTCCTCCCTGGATTCCAGAATTGATTAATCTTCGCTTTTTGTTTTCCCCCAGCCTCAACTTCCTTCAGTTTTTTAGGCTGGTCCAGGGTGTCATTTGGGTTTATGTAGCAATGTATTTACATAGGGATTGCCCCTAGTTGTATGGCAAGGGATGGAGGTGTTGGTCTCACATAGGCCAGAAATATATCCCAACATTAGGGCTGTCTTCTCTGCCCACCCTAGGAAAGGACTGTCTGAGGCATTTCATTTTACTCATTTCACTGATAATGTGACTGGTTAAGACATTACCAGTTAGAAAATAGCTACTCTTAGCTATGTGTTCTTTGTATGCTGGTATTTTTGAGAAGTTGGGTTTCAGGCCCTTCTTCTCTGGAACATTCTTGGTCCCTTGCATTGTTTGTACTTTGTAATGGTGTGCAAGATAGAGCTGGATTTCATCCAGTTGTCTGTATATTTACTGTCCCTTTCATTCCAGAGGGTCTCTATCTTTGAACTCTAGAAAACGTTCCACTTTTGAACTGGGCTGACCACATGCAAGATAAGCATCTTAATCCATGTCCTATATCTAGTCCCAACTTTTCCCCCCTCTTTTTTTTTTTTTTATAGAATGTGAAGGGGCCAAAGACATAGATAAGCAGATAGGGCATTTGCCTTGAATGTAACTGACTTGGAAATGATGATTCCCCAGTTTCCATATGGTCCCCTAAAAACCACTAGGAGTGATCCTTGAGATTCCTCTGGTTTTGCCCCCCCCCAAAAAAAATAATAGTAGAATGATAACTTTAGTTTTATCTTTAATCTTTTGTGACCACACACCCTAGAAACAGTCTCCCCAGAGCTTCTGGAGGAAACTCAGCCAATAGTTGACAGACCCCAGGGCAACCCAGCTCAGACTTCTGGCCTGCAGATTAGGTCAGATAATAAAAATGTGTTATGACTCACTTCATTCATGGACGTTTGTAATAGAAACCAGAGAAAAGGAATCTGGGGAGATCCAGGTGGAAATTCAATTGGTCCATTGAGAAGGATTCTTATCATTGTTTATTTGCTGGAGAGGTTAGTAGGGAGGGACTCCCAAGTGATGCTCAGGGCACCCAGGAGCCCTACACAGTGATTCCCAGCCATCTGGACATTGGTTTAATTTGAAGTTTGAGTTTGTGCTACTGCTTGAGACCATACAGTGAGGGGATTGGTATCAGGGATCACCCAGGCCACTTGCCAGTGCTCAGCTCTCTAGTGTCATATCTACTGGTGCTCTCAGACCTCCTGGGCTAGAAGGAAGCAGGGTCAGCCACATGCAAGGTGTGAACTCTAATTTCTGCTTTGTCTCCCTGCCCACCTGTCACAAGATGCTTTTTCCCTCAGCATTTCCTTAAAGATGAAGCTTTCCCTCCTCTGCCAGGGATTGCATCAGCTCCAGAATTAGAATAAGTTCTGTAAGGGCTTATATTGGGGGAAGGGTCTCCCCAGTGGTGCTCAGGCACCAATCCTGTGGGTGCTGAGCCCTGTGCTCTGGGTCTGACCTTTCAGGGGCCATTAGTACCACACTTGGCAAAGTGCTCTTGGTCATATGCTTTGAGGAATCAAGCTCAGTATTGCCTCACACATTCCAGGCATGCACTCCATCCAGCCCTTTTTACTAACTCCCCAACCCTACCGGATATTTTTTTCTTTTTGGTTCTTAAGCCACACCAACAGTGCTCAGAGCTTACTCCTGACTTTGAATTTAAGATTTTTTCTTTCCTGGTGGGGCTCAGAGAAGCATATGCAGTGCCAGTTATCAAACCCAGTTACATGCAAGACAAGTGTTCTGCCTGCTGTACTACCACTCTGGCCCTTACTTTGAGTATTTTTAAGATAACAGTTGCTAGTGCAGAGCTCAGAGGCAGGAGACTGAAGTTTGCTTCTAGCTCTTGTGTTTTGTTTTCAAGAAGCCCCAGCTTGTTTCTTATCTCCAGTGAGAAATGGATCTATCACCCTCTCTGCCCATAAAGACCATGCTCAAGTGCAACACACACAACTTCAGGTGGTGGTTTAGAAGAGTCATGGATTCCCCGAAGTTCTCCACAAACCTTCCAGGAATATTCATCTCTTAAGTTCAAGGACCTCTAGCTCAGGTCCTCTCTGACGTCACTTTTAGATCTAACATTCCAATTCTCAAAGGTATCATCTTTAAATATAATAGCTTTTAAAGACATTTCAAGTTAACCTTTATGAAAAGGAATGGAATAGTTTCCAAGATGCCATTTCTCAGGATACTCCAAATAAATCTAGAGTCTATAAGTCACTTTGAATTCAGCTTAGAGCAACCAGAAGTCTTAGTGACATCAGTAACTCCCAGTGGCCAATCAGCATAAGGAGAGGAGTAGCAGGCTGGAGTGATAGTACAGCGGTAGGGCATTTGCCTTGCACATGACCAACTCTGGATGGATCCGGATTCGATTCCCTGCCATCCCATATGGTCCCCTGAGTTTGCCAGGAGATATTTCTGAGTGCAGAGCCAGGAGTAACTCTTGAGTGCAGTAGGGTGTGGCCCAAATAACCAAAGAGAAGAAAGGAAAGGAAAGCAGAGGAGAGGGGAGGGGAGGGGAGAGGAGGAGAGAGGAGAGGAGGAGAGAGGAGGGGGAGAGGGAGAGGGGGAGGAAGAGGAGAGGAGAGGAAGGAAAAAAAGAGGAGTAGCAGAAGGCCAATGGCAGGGGTCCAGGAAGAACTGCACCATGGAAGGAAAGGAGGAAGATGGTAACTGAGGCCTGATTACAGGCATCAAGTACAGGTTCAAATCCTACTAACAGGAGCTCTGAGGACAACTAGTTTTTAGTGGGCTGTCAAAAAGAGGAAGTGGAGGTCAAAGCAATAGTACAGTGGGTAGGGCACTTGTCTTGAATGCCACCAAAATAGGTTCAATCCCCAACAACTTATACAGCCCCTGAGCTAGACAGAAGTGACTTCTGAGTATAGAGCACTGCTGGGTGTGACCCCAAAAAGCAAAAATACTTCTAAAGGAAGGGAAGCACAGAGCAGTGCCTGTGTACTCTGGCTTATGACAATCATCTCCAGTCCCCCAGGACTACATGGCAGTAGAGTCCTGTATTTCCATGCATGGCCACATGTCTGAGTAAGGAGGAAGTGAATCTACATGTTCGTGGCTACAGATACGTGTCTGGCAACAGAAGGGCTTTCTATGTTGCCTAGAAACAGAGTGTGGAATGGAAAACATTGGTCAGAGGTGAACACCCACAAATGGCTTTCTCCTTTGGGCAGTAAACCTTAGAGTGTGGAAGCATAGGGGCAATTCCCATGCACCTTAAAATTCCAGCCTCTTGTTGAAGCCCTACTGGCCAACACATTGACAATGGACAACTGGCTCTGTGCCAGCATCCTTTTCAATGTTGAATAATTTTTCATTTTAACCACTAACTGCTGCCATTGTGGGTCTCATGCTCCCAGGACTGGAGCCTATTCCAGTCATAGTGACCTATGACAATTTGGAGCAGATCTACCCAATGGTCAAATGGACCTGACATTCCATGTAGGTTGGCTCCATTCCAGGGACCCATGAGAGCACTTGGTGATGATGGTAGAATCTATTAATTCTAAAATTAGAAGGCGCCTCAATTTCCCTGAGGATCCCTACCACATAATTACAAAAGCACCACATGCAGGAAACTCAGGGTTTTGTGGTAGAGGAGTCAGGGGCCACACTTGGTGATACACAGAGCTTTCTCCTACTCTGCACTCAGGAATCACTCCTGGCAAATCAGGGGATCTTATGGGGTAATGAGGATCAAACTTGGATAACCCACAGGCAAAGTAAATGTCCTACTCATTTTACTGTTGTTGCTCTGGACCCAGCCAGGTTTAATCTCTAGCATCATAGGGTCTCTTGAGCCAACCCCTAACCATAGAGCCAGGGGTAAGCCCTGATATTCTCTGAGTGGCTCATAAACCAGAAAAGAAATTTTAAAAAACATTATTTGAAAGCATCTTGAGAGAAACAAAGGATAGGAATGCAAAGTTCCATCTGATTCTGATGAAGCACCTTAGTCAATCATTTGAATTGATCTCCTGACAACCAGATGAGTTCTCCTTTCCCCCAAACTGGACATAATGAGTCATCAACAGCTTCTGCCTTGGTTTCACAAAATGTGTATATGCAAACTCAAGAACTGTTGTTTGGAAAAACAAATAGAATTTAATGTTTATAAAACAGCAAGCTCAAGAATTGCATATTGGTCAGGCCTAAACTCCATTTCATTCCTTAGCTCTGCCAAGTGTCTGACCCAGTCAATGGTTGGAAATTTTCAAAATATATGCATCCAAACTCTAGAACCATTGTTTGACTGGAAAATTCACAAGTTTCAAGGACTGAATCTTTTTGGGCCTGTAGCAGTAGGTAGCACAGTGGCTAGGTCATTTGCCTTGCACCCAGGTGACCCAGATTCAATCACCAGCATACATATGGTCCCCTGAGCATATTATGAGTGATTTCTGAGTGCAGAACAGGAGTAAATCCCTTAGTACTGCTGGGTGTGTCCAAAAACAAATAAACAACAACAACAAAAAAGGAATTGCATCTTATTCCAGCCTAGACTCTGTCCTTCCCTCAGAACTACAAAGTGTCCATAAGGTCTGATCCAGCCTCATCTCTTCCTAGCTACTACCAATGTCAATGTAGCTTTCTTGTCAAAATTACATAAGCCTGAGTTATGTATAAACAGGGAAAGAGCTGCAAAACACACCAACTTCTTCCACAGGCCCTGAAACTGAAAAAAAAAATCCAAATCCCAGTGCAGAAAGGATGTAGTTTATAGTTGATCAAGCTGAAAATACAGTTTTTCTGGAATCAGGAAAATGGTAAGGAAGGGTCTTCCTCTTGAATGTCTAAATACTTGGAGCAACTCTACAGTTAACATCCTTTTTCCTGGACCAAAAGTGAGTCTCTAGTCCAGTGTGACTGATTTATTTGATTTCAGGAGAAGATCCTTGAACTCCAGTTGCATTACCCTAGGGCAGTGCAAGTTGTTCCTGCAGGAGTAAATGTGACACACCCCTAAACTGCATACCATTGTACCATCTTCTTTATCTGCATAATTTTCTTTTTGTTCATGGTATTTGAGACACAGCCAGCTGTGTTCAGGGCTTACTCCTGGCATTGTTCAGGAAATCATAAGTAATGCCATAAAACAAACCTGGATGGTCATGTACAGGCAGCCCCTTACCCCTTATACTTTCACCTAATTTTTTTTTCTTTCTGTCCTGTTCTGTTTATGTAGAGCAGTGGTCCTCAAACTATGGCCTGCGGGCCACATATTGTATTTGTATCTGTTTTGTTTCTTCATTGCAAAATAAGATATATGCAGTGTGCATAAGAATTCGTTCATAAGTTTTGTTTTTACTATAGTCAGACCCTCCATTGGTCTGAGGGACAGTGAACTGGCCCCCTGTTTAAAAAGTTTGAGGACCCCTGATGTAGAGGCAAATCTGTTGAGTATAATTTATTTACTCTAGCATTATACATATACATATATACTTTTTTTTTTTTTTTTTGGTTTTTGGGCCACACCCGTTTGACGCTCAGGGGTTACTCCTGGCTATGTGCTCAGAAATCGCCCCTGGCTTGGGGGGACCATATGGGACGCCGGGGGATCGAACCGAGGTCCTTCCTTGGCTAGCGCTTGCAAGGCAGACACCTTACCTCCAGCGCCACCTACCCGGCCCCTGCATATATACTTTTAAAAGGGCGTTGACAGTATGTACCCCATTCAGCTGGTAAAAATGGGAAGAAGTTCTAACATCTGTCTACTTTACCAAACCACATTACTTATCCAATGCCATGGAGCTAAATTTTCCCGATAATGGAGCTTAGAATGCTATAGACATTGCATTTTGTTAACCAACTGACAGAAGGGTTTTTGGCACTGGTTTTTTTTTTTTTCCTAGTTCTCATGATCTTCTAAAGAATCTCTGCATCCTTGTCCAACATGGTTTTCTCTGTGGTCCAAGGAGCAGATTGGAGCCAGCAGCTTTGTAAAGGCTTATTTTACCCAGGTGGCCTTGGGTGCCCAGTTTCTAGCCCTGCCTACTGTGTGGGAACAATGGATGCTGCCTGAGTTGTCAAGGCCCTGGAATGTGGGTGCGCTCAGGCGCTAGGGGGGCCAGCTGTGCCGACTTGCTGCCTCAGGATTAGCACTTCCTGAAGCCAGAGAAGAAATGGGGGACTGGAGGCATGTACCACTCTTCCTCCTGGTGGCTAAGAAGGTCTCTTGGTGGACAGGTATTACTGTTCCTCCACTGGAGGAAGTTGGAGAGGAGAATGAAGGGTGGTGGTACCTCCACCATTTCAGCAAACCCTACCTCCCTGCAAATACATCTATGCAAGTGTGGCCTTGTACCAGTATATCAGCCTCAAACATGTTGTCACCACCCACTATGGATTGGACAGAAGATGGTGCAAGCCTGGCACAGACTGGGTAGCCAGTGTTGTGCCAAAGGCTTGATGTGGCAGGAGGTGACAGGACAAATGTATTGGCGGATGCCTGTTGGGCGCCAGCCCTGTTAGCTGTCAGAACTGGTCTTGGAAAAAGAATTGCCCTCGGGTATGCTTTTGTAGGAGGCATTTTTGACTCTTTAAAAACAACTGCCTCTCCCATTAGGCTTCCTTCCTGCTAAACAGGCCAGAGGGAAAGGTCAAGGGCAGGCAAGCAGGAGAACAAGGACAAAGGAATAAGGTGTGGATTGTACACATAGCCATGTTCTTCTAATCCTAGCCCACTTACTGATTTCCTGCCTATGCAATACAAACAACACTAGATAGAGGGTCTGGGCTTAAAGAGGTAAGACAGCAGCCAAAGCACTTGCCTTGCACGTGGATGACCCAGGTTCCATCCCTGGCAACACATAAGGCATACCCAGCTCTGCCAGGAATGATTCATGAGTGTAGAGCCAGAAGTCAGTTCTGAACACTACCAGGTGAGATCCAATACCCAAAATATAGCAGGTGAGGAAAGGACTGAGAGATCTGAGGGAACAGGACTTCATCACCATTATGAATAGTCACACAGTCCTTGGAGAGTCCTACCAGGGCATGACTTTGAAATGATCTTGAAACTGATCCCTCCTCCACAAAGTTGGCCTGAAAGAAAGTGTGAGCCTCATCTTTTTCTTTCACGTGGTAATGAACAGGTGCCTCCCTCAGATGCTGTGAAGAGTGAAAGTAGCTTCACTGAAGAGAAAATGAGGGATTATGGTCATGGATGTGGGTGTTAGCTCAAAAGATTGGGAGCTGTGGAGAGAACCTGATTCCCTGCCCATCCATGTAGTTTCCTGAGCTCACCTCTCCCACAGCAAAGGGAAGTGCAGTATTGTCCTTTCCTGAAAAGAATGTGGACTCAGTTCTCTGTCTTCTGGGGAAACAGACCCTGAGAAACCATGTCCCTTTCCTGGGACATCCCAACAGTCATCGACACATTTCATACAGCTTCACCTTGAAGCAGTCTTGGACCCTCTTGCTTATGCTTAGGGTCATGATCCCATCTAAAGAGAAATCATGTAATATGCTTGCTTATGATGGGGGTCATGACCTCATCTAAGGTGAAATATTTTAATAATTTGTCTTAAAGTAATTTTAATGACTTATTATCAATGAACACTTAATTTGTCAAAATTTTTGTTTGTTTAGTTTTTGGGCCACAGCCAGTGATGCTCAGGGGTTACTCCTGGCTATGTGTTCAGAAATTGCTCCTGGGCCGGAAAGGTAGCGCTAGAGGTAAGGTGTCTGCCTTGCAAGCGCTAGCGTAGGATGGACTGTGGTTCGATCCCCCAGCATTCCATATGGTCCCCCCAAGCCAGGGGTGATTTCTGAGCTCATAGCCAGGAGTAACCCCTGAGCGTCAAACGGGTGTGGCCCAAAAACCAAAAAAAAGAAAAAAGAAAGAAATTGCTCCTAGCTCAGGGGACCATATGGGATGCCAGGGCATCTAACAGCAGTCCGTTTTGGGTCAGTGCATGCAAGGCAAACACCTACCACTGCGCCATTGCTCTGGTCCTAATTTATCAACTTTTTTTACATACTTATCCAAGGTTGTGGGAAAATTCCTCAGGTGTTAATGGGATCATGGGTGGAAACAATTTAAGAAGCCCTGCCACTGGCACATGTGTCCTTGGACCTATGTATCTGTGCATGTTGCCAGCCCATGTACCTGGTTTCTGCAGGTATGTGCTGTCCTTCATTTCCCTTCTTGAGATACGGGCTTTCATACTTCCCAACTTTTCTCCTGAGATGTGTACTGGGGCTCTCTCTACCTTTGTAGAAGTCCATGTTCTCTATTAAACATGTTATTGTCTTTTTTCTTCCTTTCTCTACCTTAAAAAGTCTATTTTCACTTCAGATCAAAATGATGTCCTGTGCCTGAGTAATTCCTGAGTACAGATCCAGAGATAACCCCTGATTATCACTGGGTGAAACCTAAAAAACAGCAAACAATTGGGGGCCAGAACAGTGTAGGTAAGGCACTTGCCTTGCATGAGGCTGACCTGGGCTTGATAACCGCCATCTCATATGGTTCCCCATGTACCAGCACTTTCAAGGAGTAATTCTTGAATGCAGAGCCAGGAGTACCCCCTGAGCACTGCTGGAGTAGGGTGGGGGAAGGTCCTGCTTCAGACCAATATTTCTCAACATTTTTATACCTGCAGGCCAATGAAAATAAAGAGTTCTATTTCATAGACTATTCCATTGTGTTTTCATTCTTAATATATTGTTCCTTTCTTCAGGTGCACCCTGTGCTAATCAGCTCAGTGGGAAATTTCTACAGCTAGGTGCTGGTCCATGGACCCACAGTTGAAACCAGACTATAGGCTGCAGGCAGGTCCCTCAAATGACTCTTTGGACCTCTTTCACCTCAAGCTAACTACAGGAACTATGAGAAGCCCATGTTCACCAATGTTTTGCTCAACAACCATTGCTGTTCTTTCTGGGCTAATACTTGGGAAAGGGAGAGCCTGGGAGGGTCATCAGGAAGGAGGCTTCATTCAATGCAATTCAGCCCAAATCAGTTAAAAGAAGCTGGAAGTATGGCTTGTCCTTCCTAAACCATCTCTGCATCCCTGCAGCCCCAACCCCTTTGCTGCCTCCACATGCTGCCCCTTCCTACTTTGCTCCTCTGGAGGAATTGGTAGAAGCAGAGCTTTAATTTGTGTCCATAGAAAAGATTAAACAGCCTCTGCCTCAACCTGCCACAGACTGCCCCTTTCACTGGTTGGCAGGACTTGGAGAAACAAGTGATCCACCCAAGCTCCCGGCAAGCGGGTGCCTCAGGAGTAATGAGCAAGCGGGTCATGAAAAGTGCTACCTTCCACAAATCATGATCCCTAGCAGAGGTGACTCCCTCCCTACAGTGAAGCTTACATCTTACTAAGACTTGGCCAGGGCAGACATGACTGTCCCTGGCTTGCCCTGGCATTAAAGTAGAAGTCAAAATCAAAGCACAGAACTCTGTAAAAAAATCTTTGGTAATTGTTCAGAGCAGAACAAATTACTGGTCTATCACAATTCTTTCTCTTTAAAAAATAAGTTGGATTATATACAGAAGAACTAGGAGACTACAACTTTTTCAGTGCTCAGGAGTTGCACAGGAAAAAACTTGTGGTGCTGGGGATCAAATCTAGTTCCAGTCCTTTGAGCCATCTTCCTGGCCCTATAGTTCTTCTAATATAAGGCATCTTAGTTACTGAAGTACAGAAAATTTCCTTTAAAAAAATCTCACATTTAACAGTACTCTCCCACCTCTCATAAGAATTGTTTGTTTGAATGTCTATACTTTTCTCATTACAAAGTTTGCAAACTCCTTGACGAAGATAGGAATTCCTGGTGGCATTTGACTTTCACAGGATAGGTGTTCATATGAGCTAATGTAGTATGCAAAGTGCTACTTTCCGCAGAGTCCATTCTAAAAGGACTGATCTATGGTAAAACATTATGTAAATAGCAATAATATTGCAGCAGGGTGATCCCACACTGATGTCAGAAACCCACTCTGACAAATAGAAGATTATTTGTGGTCATCACTTTGGGAACGTAGTGTTACTGCTGTTACTTTCTTGAAACTGAGGAGGTAAGTTACCCTGACCTTGGATCATTTTGGGGATGGTTTTATGACTATTGAAACATTTCCCATTTAGACTCAGATGTATGTCAGGAACTGGATACCTCCCAATCTGTACATTTTAGCTAGAATATCTCTCCAGGTTGCATTCCTCAGAATTCAAGGAATTTGACAAGGGCTATTTGTTAGACTGGCAGTTCATATAAATCTCAGAAGAGAAGGAGCATCCATGCACCTATATCAGTTTAACACATCCCATAGACACGATAATTTGCATATATTGCCATTGGAGTTGACTTTTCCAGGGGGGAAAGAGAGAGAGGATTCAGCACCACGGTCAGAGCCAAAGGAATAAATTGGACCTGAAGTAAATCTGGGCTGTAGGAAGAAATAAAGAATCTCTTTAGCAGAAGCATTTTTCTTCAGTACAAAGAGATCTCAGCACATACCTTGAGAGTACTTACACCACCCAGCTGGCAGAGAGGCAGTGCCTCTGACACATTCTTGGTGTGAATGTGGAATGGGACAGCACCACTTTGGAAGGTGGTTCATTGCTATCTTGCAAAACCTGCCACACAAACTCAGCAATTGCAATCCTTGGTATTTCCCCAAAGCAGTCAGAAACTTATGTCTATATAAAATACCTGCACGCACAGGTTTATAGCACTTTTATTCATAATTGTCAAAACCTTGAAATAATACTTTCTTGAAGGAAAAAAGAAATACAAATGCATAATAAGTAAAAGAATCCAACTTTACTACTACTACTACTACTACTACTACTACTACTTCTACTACTACTACTACTAATACTTTGTTATTACAATAGGTAAAACTGGATATTTTGAAAAGATCGGCAGTTGTCAGAAGTTGGGGTGGTCCTGTAGTGGCTACATGAATGTGTTTGTTGAACTCCACAAAGTAAATCCTGTATGTGTTAGTGATTTGATGTGATAATATGTCACTGTATATTCCTCAGTTACACCAACTGAGAGTTATTTTGTCCCACAATCTAGAAAGCATATCAACTACCAGAGAGGTCATACATACAGAAAGTATTATTAGGAACCTAAGATTAGTTTTTTGAAGGGCTTGTATGGAAAAGCTAAGGAAAAGGTTAAATGAGCATGCTTTGCATGCCAAAGCCCCGGTTTCAACCCCTGGTACTGAATCAGTCTCCTAGGTACTGCCAGAATTAGCCTTTGAGCACCATTAGATGTGATACACATCCCAAAACCAAAAAATTCTCCCTCCTCTTCCCCCATTCCGGTGACCTCCAAGGCAGTATTAAATCTGCCAGAAAAAAATCCTGCTGGGGCTTCGGGCTCTGAAGAGCACCTCTCTGTTTTCAGGGCTGCCTGCTGCAGGGACCAAATTCCCAAACACAAGTATCCTTCTGAATTTAGCCCACCAAGAATTTTCCTGACTTCAGAGGTAAATGAATTCCTCATGTTGATTTTTAGTACCAGCTAATCCATGCAAGGGATTAATTCATGCAAGGAAAGGCAAACTGCTATGCTGTACAATCCAAATATTGGAGAGACCTCCAAGACAAACAAGTTGTAAGGCTGACCTCAAAGGCAATGAAAGCAGAAACATCTCTTCCCTTTGGAATGGTTCCTTTGCTATTGCTAGCGGCTTTTCTAAGGGAAAAGCTAAGTCTGCAAGTACAGACAAACCAAGAAAGTGCAAGAAGCTGGAGGGACAGGATGTCAGTAATTTGGACTGAGCACTCAGGGGAGGGGTTGCTGGGAGTGAAAAAATGCCTTCTCCCAGCCACCAAGCTCTGGCAAGGAAATCCTCTCTCCCTCCGTGTACCATGCATTACATAATTCATGCATTCCTATAAAGAAAAGGAAGCTAAGACTCATAGCAAATCCTGATCGTTTGCATTTTGATGTTGTATTTGCAGTACTGATGTAAATAAAAATAACCAGTGCTGAGAACCCCTGTCTCTTGAGCTTTAATAATTTATTTCTAGGTCTGGGATGAACCATGGTAGAGTCTCTTGCTTCAGTCTCACCAAAGATTCTGTGAAGCAGGTGGGTTACTGTCCCCCTTTCTCACACAAAATAATGGAAGTGCAGCAAGACAAAGAAGCTTGGAGTTTCAGTTTTTCATAATGTCAGAGGTCACAACTGGACTCATCTAACTTGGACTCACCTGTCTCCTAAGGTCTCCAGAAATACATATTGCAGCATATATTTAAGTTGCATGCATGACTAAAAGCAGTGATCACATAAAATCTGCACTTATTCTCCAAAGTACAAAAGCAGCAAGAAAGGAGGAGTCTCAGTGGTCCTCAAATTATGGCCCATGGAACACATATTTTATTTGTTCCCATTTTGTTTCTTCACTTCAAAATAAGATATAGGCAGTGTGCATGAAAATTGGTTCATAATTTTTGTTTTTATTGTAATCTGGCCCTCCAGTGGTCTGTAGGACAGTGAACTGGTCTCCTGTTTAAAAAGTTTGAGAACCCCTGCTCTAGGAGGTTTTATTTCTGGGTTTTCCTGCCAGGGCACTACAGACTACCATTCTGTTGTTTTCTCTTTGAGAAAGACTGGACTAGATCAAGAGCCCATCACCGCAGGGTGGTGTTTTTGTTTTGTTGTTGTTGTTGTTGTTATTGTTTGTCTTGTTCCAAGTTTTAGAGCCCATCAAAATAAGTTCTGAATATCTTCCTCTAGGAATAGGTCCAGTTCAATAGTAGTGAGAGACTAATCATATCTCTAATCTACCCCAGCGTGGGAAGAAGAGATCACAATGAAGGAACAGCTCAAGAGCCACAGAGAGACACCTGAATGTACCTGCCCTCCAGTTGATGCTGCACATTTGATGCTCATTCCAGGTGTCCTGGGAGGCAGAGGTGGGTAGCCACTCCCCAGGGTGACCTGGTGCACTACACTCATTAATTTATGACTAGGAGCTGAGCATCTCTTGGGCTTCCAACCAAGCTTGCCTGCAAATTTTCTTTCTTTTTGCAAGTTCCCCAAACCAGATGCTGTTTTTATGGTCAAGCCTAATTTCTATGGAATCTAGTACATGTCTCCTTTTCATACTCAAGATATCTACCTTCCTATTCAATCACTATGCTCCTGTGACTCACCTTTAGGTTATGGAAAGCACCACACCTTGTTGATCCCACCCACACAGTATTTATAAGTACAAAGTACATGTTGGTGTCTTCGACTTTGGAAAGAGGCAACCATAAAGCTAGTTAATAATAGACACAATAAGAATTGTCTTACAAAACAATAAAGGACAGATTCACATGTTTAAGCTTCATGTGTATTTCTCCCATACACCCACAGCCTATAAATATAAATTTTTTTTAGCATTTTTATAGCCTAAGACAAAGCTGGAAAATTCAAAAGAGAACTTTTTAACTTGTTCAGTGTTGGTCCTAACATTTAAGAGAAATGAAACCAAGATATTGCTGGGTGATATAAAATAAAACAGTGACCAATCAATCAAAATTAAGCAACGTGCATAGTGTCTTTTATTTTCTTGGGGACGGGGATACTAGAATTTTTTTTCCTTTGGGGGCCACACCCGGTGACACTCAGGAGTTACTCTGGCTCTGCACTCAGAAATAACTCCTGGCTTGGAGGATCATATGGGATGCTGGGGGATCGAACCGTGGTCCTTCCTAGGTTAGCACGTGCAAGGCAAATGCCCTACCGCTTGTGCCACTGCTCCGGATGTTAGGACTTTTTTAAATAATTTTCTTGTACTCATCATATTTGGTGTTACTCTGAAAAATTGTTGTAACGTGCATAAATTAGAGCATAAGACAAATATCTTCCTTCATCTCATTTCTCCTCTAACACATCACTATTCTTATTCAGAAAGTAAGAGAAAATATCCCCCCACATTAAAATATGACTGATATACTAGGTGACACTGTGCCAGATTTAGTCAGTAGTACTTACAGATTAGGCATTCTGGTTGTTTATGTCAAAGCTCTTGTGTTCCTTGTGCACTGCTGCCCTTTTCAGCTTTGAGTGTTAATGTGAAGCCTCACATTATAGCAGCCACTTTGCAATCAGTAGGAAGTTGGAAAATAGCAAAGTACCCAAAGGATAAGGATGGGAGAGAGAGGAAGAGAGAGAGAAGGATATGATGAGAGAGAGATATGATGAGAGAGATGATGGGAGTCTAGGTGGGGTCAAGGATGGCCCTGTAGTAACTGGAGAGATAGTAAGGTGGTTAGGGCATTTCACTTCTACCCAGCCAACCTGAGTTCAATCCCTGGCATCCCAGGAGTAATTCCTGGATGCAGAGCCAGGAGTAATCCCTCAGCATCACTAGGTGTGGCCCTTCCCCTTCAAAAATGTCCCTATTACCCCCATAACCTGCCCTGGAACTCTTGGAATTTGACACCACCAATATCCACCACATTCGTTTAAGCTACTATTAATGCAATTCTTTGTTACTGCCAAAAAGAAGTAATTATTACATCTTTATTTCTATTTCCAAATCCTCAAATTTGAACATTGCTCTTAAATTCAGTGATAAGTAGTCTGATTTACCTGTTTTTTTGTTCTGGACTTTGAAGCTCTAAATAATTTACTGTTTGTTACAGTCAACTTGAGATATATAAATACCTGAGTTAAAACATTAAAAAGCCCTGTTATATAATTACATATAAATTATTGCTGGATCAGGATGAAAGGTATATATAATATGTAATATATGATGGATGGAGTTACACCCTTTAGATTGGCAAAAAGTCACTAAGACTGACAACTCCATTTTGGGCTGGGCTTAAGGAACGGTTGGTCTCTGTACCAGTGTTCACAAGCTACTTGAGAAAGCACTTGGTTTGCTCTGTAATAACCCTCACATTGCCTGGAAAATCTTATATATGCACACAAGGGATCTGTACTAGAATATGTGCTGCAGTACTTAAAAAATAAAGTGTTGTGTTTGAAGCCCTATGAACAACAATACTGTATCTTGGAGATTGATTCCCCCAAAAGGGGTCTGTCCTTTTAAGAGCAAAGAATCTTCTCAAAGACTCCTGGAAGAAGGCATTTTTCATTATACTGTAAACTACAGTGCAAACACCTCCTGTAGAAACAGATGGGTGGGAGTGGAGAAGGCACTAGTGGAAGAGAGGGGACACTGGTGAAGGGATCACCAGTGTTGAAACATTGTATTCCTAAAACTCAACTGGATAAATTTGTTTTTTATCATAACCAAAAAAAAATTAATTTTTATTTTATTTTATTTTATTTTTTATTTTTTTTAACTTTATTTAAACACCGTGATTACAAACATGATTATAGTTGTATGATTACAGTCATGTAAAGAGCACCCCCCTTCACCGGTGCAACATTCCCACCACCAATTTTCCAGATCTCCCTCCTCCCCACCCCCCTACACCTGTACTCGAGACAGGCTTTCCACTTCCCTCATTCATTCACATTGTTATGATAGTTTTCAGTGTAGTCATCTCTGCAACTGCACTCATCACTCTATGTGATGAGCTGTATGTCCTGAGCTGCACCTACCAGCCCTCATCTCTCTTGTCTCTGAGATACTGTTAAAATGTCCTTCATTTTTCTTAAAGCCCATAGATGAGTGAAACCATTCTGCGTCTTTCTCTCTCCTTCTGACTTACCTCACTCAGCATAATAGATTCCATGTACATCCATGTATAGGAAAATTTCATGACTTCATCTCTCCTGATGGCTGCATAGTATTCCATTGTGTATATGTACCACAGTTTCTTCAGCCACTCATCTGTTGAAGGGCATCTTGGTTGTTTCCAGAGTAATTTTTATTTTTAATTGAGATTTAATTGTCATATTCTAGTTTTGTGAACATCATGACTCGAAAGTGTATATATCACAAGGTGATCACAAGATAAGCTGGTATATGTCACCACAGACATAGGACACTTTCAAGATCTACTCTAAACAACTTCAAATATGCATTTCAGTATTAGCCAGAATGACCGTTACATACACTCTGTTGCCTTGACATAAGTACATTTTTCTTACCCCACCTCGCATCTCCCCTTCTGGCAACCACCAAACTTTGTTCCCTTGGTTTTTGCTATTTTTAGATTTTACATATTAGTGGTGAGAGAGAGAGAGAGAGAGAGAGAGAGAGAGAGAGAGAGAGAGAGAGAGAGAGAGAGAGAGAGAGAGAATATAACAGTTAAGGCTCTTACCTTTGATATGGTTGTCCCCAGTTTATCCCAAGCACCACCAGGGATCAAGGGATCACTCCTGATTACTTCAAAGTATGGCCCCAAAACCAAACCACATAGTTTATGCATATCAGTGAGATCATATGGTTGGGGCCTGAGAGGTGGCGCTAGAGGTAAGGTGTCTGCCTTGCAAGCGCTAGCCAAGGAAGGACCGCGGTTCGATCCCCCGGCGTCCCATATGGTCCCCCCAAGCCAGGGAAAATTTCTGAGCGCTTAGCCAGGAGTAACCCCTGAGCATCAAACGGGTGTGGCCCGAAAAACCAAAAAAAAAAAAAAAAAAGAGATCATATGGTGTTTGTCTTTCCTGAACTGACTTACTTCACCTGACATAATACCTTCAAGATCCATCCTTGTTGATGTAAATAGCAAAATTTAATTTCCTCATAGGCTGAATCAAGTTTTATGAGATAGAATTTTTATTTGATATTTTTTATAGACTCACCATAAGATACAGTTACAAAGTTCATGATTGAATTTTAGCTATACAATGTTCAAGTACCCATCCCTTCACAAATGTTCGCTTTTGGCCACAAATGTCCCCAGTTTTCCTTTCCCTCAGCCTGCCTCTCTAGAAGACACTTTTTCTCTCTCTCTCTCTTTTTTTTGACACTTTTTCTCTTTAACTTTTTTCTTTTAGGTACTGTGGTTTGCAATTACTAAAAGGGTATCGTATATATCACTTTACTTCGTTTCAGCACCCAGTTCTTACCCAGAGCAATCATGTCCCACTATCATTGTCATAGGCTCCTTCACTATCCTAACTATACCCCCTCATCAATGCCCCCTTATGGGAAGCTTCCTACAATGGACCAGTCCTCCTGATTCTCATTTCTATTGTGTTTGGTTATTAATCTCCTACAGTGTTTTTCTTTATATCCTACAAATGATTATTATAATTCTGTTTGTTTATCTCCCTCTAACTTACAATAATACTCTCCATGTTCATTCATGCATAAGCAAATTTCATGACTTCATTTTTTTTCTAATGGCTTGTAGCATTCCATTATGTAGATATACCATAACTTCTTTATTCACTCATCTGTTCTTGAGCACTTGGTTTTTTCCAGATTTTGACTAATGTAAAAATTTCTGCAATAAACATAGGAGTGCAGATATATTTTCTGCATTGTGTTTTTTTGATCTCTTAAAGAAAACTCACAGGAGCCATATTTCTGCCTTACATGAAAGCTCCACTCAGTTTTTTGAGGATTGTCTGTAAGTTTTCTTTTTTTTTTTTTTTTTTTTTTTTTTTTGGTTTTTGGGCCACACCCGGTGACGCTCAGGGGTTACTCCTGGCTATGCGCTCAGAAGTCGCTCCTGGCTTGGGGGACCATATGGGACGCCGGGGGATCGAACCGCGGTCCGTCTCCTAGGCTAGCGCAGGTAAGGCAGGCACCTTACCTCGAGCGCCACCGCCCGGCCCCTGTCTGTAAGTTTTCATAAAAGGCTGGACCAGCAGATATTTACACCATCAGTAAATAAGGGTCCATTTTCCCCTGCACCCATGCCAGCACTAGTACTGGTTGTTCTTTGTAATGAGTGCCAGTCTTTTTGGTATCTCTGTTGTTTTCATTTCAGTTTCCCTGTTGATTATTGATAGAGGCAGTTTTTCATATACCTTTTGGCCATTTATACTCCTTATATAAAGCTTCTGTTCATTTTTTCCCCATATTTTAAAAGGGTTGAATTTGTTTTCAAGTACAGTTTTGCCAATGCTTCATGCATTTTGGTATTAACCCTTTATTAAATGAGTGGTGGGAAAATAATTTTACCCAGTCTGAGATATCTTTGTATTCTGATCTTAGTTAGCTTTGAAATGTAGAAGCTTCTTAATTTAATTTGCTTGCTTCCGCTTGCTTGCCTGTTCAGTGATGTTTCATCTTTAACAATGACTCTAGTTTCAGTGTCATGGAGATATCTGCCTTTTTATTCTTATGGTTTCAGGTATGGCACTCAGTGTCTATAATCCATTTTGATTTGACTTGTGCATGGCATCATAAAGAGATCTAAGTTCATTTTTCTGCATGTGGCTGACCGGTTCTCCCAGTACCACTTGGTTTTCTATATTTAAAACTTGTTTTTATTTCTATAAAATATTTATTTGAATGATTTATTTAAAAACTATGTATCACATAGTTGATATAGTTGATATATATTTTTTCTAGGTGAGTGGGAGCAAAATTAATGAAAAAGTGTTCAACAACATGATAGTTTGTAAAAATTATTGTATCTCGGGGCCGGCGAGGTGGCGCTAGAGGTAAGGTGTCTGCCTTGCAAGCGCTAGCCAAGGAAAGGACCACGGTTCGATCCCCCGGTGTCCCATATGGTCCCCCCAAGCCAGGGACAATTTCTGAGCGCATAGCCAGAAGTAACCCCTGAGCATCTAATGGGTGTGGCCTGAAAAAAAATTATTGTATCTCAAAATGAGGTCATTAAGTCATTATTAGAAGGTTTAGTAAGTTCCTGTTGCTAGTTGATTATTCTGCTACTTCAAATACACACTGGCATCAAAATTGGTGTGTTCCTATGGGAATGACAGTATTAAAAAATTGGAATTGCCACATGGCCACAAATGAGGATGCACAGTTCAGTCATGTTAAGCACTGTTACTGATACTGCAGCATTTGTGGGGTGTGCATGATTTTGGTTGCCAGATTCTCTGCAAGCACTCACTCCAAAAAAGGTACTGGTTGTGTCAACATACGCAGAGTTTTGGTCAGGTTAGTGTCACTGCAAAGAGACATAGATGAATAGTGAGCAGGGCAATTGGTGAAGCTAAAATTGCATGTGCTGTATGAAGCTGGCATTAATTTGGCAGGGTGGGAAATTGGTTCACCCTCCCCTCCCAAGATTATCATTTTCAGCTGTGCAGCTGGTCTGTTCATACTTTATCATGGCTTGGTATTACATTTCTTTTGAGAGTAGATTGAGTTTATGGAGCTGTCCAAATCCCAGCACTACTTGGTAAAGAGGTTTTCCTTGCCCCACTTCATGTTTTTGTTCCTTTATCAAGATTTAACTAATCATACACCTTAAAGTCTCTCCCTGGATTTTCAATTCTATTGTGTTGATCATAAGGCCAGTATTTCTTTATTCCTATACTGTGCTGTTTTAATTACTGGATACTGTTCTGGTAGATTTTTGTTCTATGAGTTGGTTTCAGTAGTTTTTTTAATCTTTCTTTGAAAAATGGCATAAAAATGGACTACATTGAATCTATATAATTCTTTCAGTTTTATTGCTATTTTGATGATGTTAAGCCTTACCATTCAAGAGCAAAAGATGTGGTTCCATTTCATGTCATCTTGTCTTTCTTTTTTATTAAATCACCATAGATACAGAGTTAAAAAGTTGGTGATGCTTGAATTTTAGTTATGCAATGTTCCAACCCCCATCATCCAAATCTTCACCAGTGTAAATCTCCCAGCACCATTGTCAGTTTTCATCCTGCCTGCTCCCCAGCTGCCTCTATAGAAAACACCTTTCTTTTCTCTTTTTAAGTATTGTTTTGTAATTTTCTTTTTATAGGTCTTTCACTTCTTTGGTAAGCTGATGCTTATGTATTTCACTTTCTGAAACAATTTTTAATTAGGACTTTTAAATTTGTCTCTCTTTCCCTTCTATTTCATTACTTGCATTCAGAAAATCCAGTCACTTTTGTCTGTTAACTGTACTATACAGATCTACTGTTTCTAGTTTTTTTTGTAATCATTAGACTTTTATAAATATATCATGTCATCCTCAAATAGCAAGAGTTTGATTTCTCTCTGGTCTGAAAACCCTTAATATCTTTGTCTTGTCTAATTGCTATGGTGAGTACTTTTAGTACTATATTGAAATGAAGTGATGAGATGTACAACCTTGTCTTAGGCTTAATATTAGCATTAAACTTTTAGTTTTTCCTCACGATCAATGACTTGGACTGTGTTGAGGAAAGTCCCTTGAATTCATATCTTTCTTGAGACATTTTATCATGAATGAGTTCTGGATATTGTTAAATGGTTTCTCTGTGTCTATTTGTATGATCATCTTATTTTTATTCTTTCATTGATATGGTGTAGTTCACTGATTGACTAACTTATAATAAACAATCTTTGCATCCTGGAGATGAATTCCATGTGGCCATCGTCTCTGGTCTTGTTAATGAGTTGTTAAATTCAATTTGCTAGTATTTTGTTGAAGATCTTTCTTTTATGTTTAACATGAATATTGGCCTGCAATTCTTTGGCAGGGACATCTGTCTTTGCTTTTAGTATTAGTTAATCTTTATTTCAGAGAAATTACTCAGGAGTAAAGTGTCTCTGTTTCTTTGATTTCCTCAAAGAACCTGAAAAGGATTGACAATAGATTTTCTGTAAAGGTTTGAACAAATTTACTAGTGAATAATCTGGGCTGAGCTTTTATTTTGGGGTAGACTCTTTATTACAATTTTGATTTATTTAATAGTTATGAGTGTGTTTAGGTGTTTCATATCTTCTTGACTCAGCTTTGGTAGGTTATAGGTATACAATAATTTATTTATTTCTTCTAGGTACACTCATTTTATGTCATAAATATTCTCAAAGAAGTCTCTAATTATCCCTTAATTTTTTCGTGGTGCCTATTGTGACATCCCCACTTTCACTTCTGATTCAGTTTATTAGTATTCTCTCTTTGTGCATCTTGTTAATGGTTAATTGATCTTGTTTCTTTTTTCTTCTTTTAATTATTTTATTTTATTATAAAATATTTATTTAAGCACCATCATTACAAGCATGATTGTAGTTGGGTTTCAGTCATAAACAGAACACCCCCCTCCGCCAGTGCAATATTCCCACCACCAATGCCCCCCTTCCCAAGCCCTGCCTGTATTCGAGACAGGCATTCTTTTTCTCTCACTCATTAAGATTGTCATGATAGTTGTTAGTGTAGTTATTTCCCTAACTGAACTCACCATTTTTTGTGGTGAGCTTCATACTGTGAGCTGGTCCTTCCAGCCCTCATCTCTGTTTCTCTGTGCACTATTACAATAATGTACTTAATTTTTCTTGAAAACCATGGATGAGTGAGACTATTGTGTCTATTTCTCTCCTTCTGACTTATTTCAGTCAGCATAATCGATTCCATATAGGAAAATTTCATGACTTCATCTCTCCTGATGGCTGCATAATTTTCCATTGAGTATATATACCACAGTTTCTTTAGCCATTCATCTGTTGAAGGATGAATTGGCTGCTTCCAGCATCTGGCTATTGTAAATAGCACTGCAATGAATACAGGTGTGAGGAAGGGATTTTGTATTGTATTTTTGTTTTCCTAGGGTATATTCCTAGGAGTGGTATAGTTGGATCATATGGGAGCTCAATTTCCAGGGTTGTTTTTTGTTGTTTTGTTTTGTTTTAATAATTTTTATTGTGACCAAAGTGGATTACAAATCTTTCACAGTAATATTTTAGGTACATAGCGGCATTGAACCCAGTGCATTCCCAACGCCAGTGTTGTCCTCCCTCCAACACTGTTCCCAACATGCATCCCATATCTCCCACCTTTGCCCCCAGGCTGCTAGTATATGTGGTTCCCTCTGTGTCTAGTTTGTTGTAGAATAAGTATCGATTCTGTTGTTGGCTTTGGATTTGTTGTTTAAGACTGATCATTTTTTCCTACTCAATGTTCATACAACTGTTTGGTCTTAGTACCATCAATTTTTACCCTCAATTTATGAGGCAGAACAAGATGATTCAAGTTATGTGGTTCTGTTTTAAGGGAAATAAAAAAAAAAGAAAAACTCTAAAAAAGCAAAAAACAAACAAAAAATCAGGGAGAGGGTCCATCTAGAAGGTTATAAATATCAATTTAAGAGAAGAGAGGGGATAAGGAAGAAAAACATCACAAAAGACAAAAAATAAAATAATAAACAAACAAACAAAAGCAAAACAAAACAAAAACTACAATGTTAAAAAAAAATCCAAAAAACAACACTGCAATACAGACAACAACCAAGCAATAATCATGAGCCCAAAATAAAATGAAAAAAAAAAAAGAAAAAAGAAAAAGAGTTGTGCTTTCTTTTTTTCCTTCTTTTTTTGCAAAGGCACAGTAAATATTGGGGAGATTAAAGGGGAATTCCCTTGGCCTAAGACAGTGGTCGGCAACCTGTGGCTCGTGAGCCACATGTGGCTCTTTACACTTTTAATTTGGCTCTTCTGTGTGCTGGGCAGCCACTCCAGGAGTCAGGACTCTGCCCCTAGCCTCTGTCAGTGTGCGCCCTGTGTGGTTCTCAAAATAAATTTCAATCAGGCTTTTGGCGAGATTTGGCTCAGTTGAAAGAAAAGGTTGCCCACCGCTGGAAGAGATACAGGGTTTCTCCACCCTTGAAGCATACTGTCATAGAAATAAATAAAGGCTCTATACATGCTCTTTTACTCTCCCCTAGGTCTTTTTCTGGTGTCTGGAAACTTTCTGCTCAGTCGTGGATGAAAAATCAGACCTCTGTAACTAGAGATCTTGGTATTTGCACAGGTCATAGGGTGGAGCCTAGGATAGAGTCTTTCTTTATGATTTTAGAAGTTCTGTTCCAACATTGTTGTTTTAATGAGTCTTCTGTAATTGGTGGTCTTGGTGTTTGCACCGATCCTAGGACAAAGCCTAGGATAGAGTCTTTCATTATGTTCCAGAAGTTCTGCTCAGTTGCAGTTGTCTCAGTCAGACCTCTGGAATTAGAGTTCTTGGTTGTTGTACAGATCGTCAGCTAAAGCCTGGGCTAGGGTCTTTCTTATTGGTCCCAGGATAAGTTCTGCCCAGTCATGGTTGTTACAATCAGTCTTCTGTTGTCAGCAATCCTGGTTTTTGTACAGATCAAAGGATGACATGTTTTCTGATTTCATCTTATAGATAGGTAATGAGATAAGACAACCTGCTCTTAGATCAAGTTGTTGCCATTTCCTCATTGTCAGGATGTCATATCAAAACTGGCACATTTTGGTGTCAGAGCCATATTAAGAATGTCCCAGAGGGATTTTGGTTCCTAGAGCTGTTGCGGAGAACTGTGTCAGTTCTATGCCTGAGATCTAAGGATCGGAGTTGGATGGTTGCTGTCTAATTACATGGAGTGTAAGTTGGGTCCAAATGACATATGTTCAAGGTAGGAGGCACCCTGTATTGCAAAATGTATGAGTCCTTATCCCTAGTAGTTAAGAGCTTGTTTCTATATGCAAAATTTCCCCTTAGTTAGTATGCCTTTTCAGAAAGAAATTTTGCCATATTATATCTGGTGCATTTGGAGGTGAGAGTGTCAGCTTCCATCATCTATGTGCCCTTCAATTTCCAGTTTTTGAGTAATCTCCAGATTGTTTTCCATAAAGCTTGGACTAGATGGCATTCCCACCAGCAGTGAACGTGAATAAGTTCTTTTTTCTCCACATCCCCGCTAGCTTTGATTGTTCTTGTTCTTTGTGATGTGTGCAAGTCTCTGTGATGTGAGATGGTACCTCATCATTGTTTTGATTTGCATCTTACTGATGACTAGTGATGTGGCGCATTTTTTCATGTGTCTATTGGCTATTTGTATTTCTTCTTTAAGGAAAAATCTGCTCATTTCTTCTCCCCATTTTTTGATGGGGTTAGATTTTTTTCTTGTTAAGTTCTGTCAATACCTTGTATGTTCTTGATATTAGCCTGACACTTTGCTATATAAATCTACTGTTTCTGGAGGCTTTTTGGACTCTTTGAAGTTTTCAAAATATAGTATCATGTTATCTGCAAACAATGAAAGCTTGACTTCTTCCTTACCTATCTGGATGCCTTTGATATCTATTTCTTGCCTAAACACTAGGGCAAGTACTTCCAGTACTATGTTGAATAGGACTGGTGAGAGAGGGAAGCCTTGTCTTGTACCAGATTTTAGAGGAAAAGCTTTTAGTTTATTTCCATTAAGAATAATATTTGGGGCCCGGAGAGTTAGCACAGCGGCGTTTGCCTTGCAAGCAGCTGATCCAGGACAAAGGGTGGTTGGTTCGAATCCCGGTGTCCCATATGGTCCCCTGTGCCTGCCAGGAGCTATTTCTGAGCAGACATCCAGGAGTAACCCCTGAGCACCACCGGGTGTGGCCCAAAAACCAAAAAAAAAAAAAAAAAAGAATAATATTTGGCATTGACTTGTGGTAGATGGCCTTGACTATATTGAGAGAAGTTCCTTTCATTCTGATCTTGATTAGGGTTTTTTTTTTAATCAAGAATGGGTGTTGGACTTTATCAAATGCTCTCTCTGCATCTATTGGTTGATCATATGATTTTCTTTTTGTTGATATGGTATATTATGTTGATTGATTTACAGATGTTAAATCATCCTTGCATTCCAGGGATGAAACCTACTTGGTCATGGTGAATGACCTTCTTGATGAGGCATTGGATCCTATTTGCCAGAATTGTTGAGGATCTTTGCATCCATGTTCATTAGGGATATTGGTCTGTAATTTTTTGGCAGCATCTCTGTTTGGTTTTGGTATCAAGGTGATGTTAGCTTCATAAAAACTATTTGGAAATGTTCCTGTTTCTTCAATTTTATGAAAGAGCCTGAAAAGGATTTGGTAATAGTTCCTCCTTAAAGGTTTGAAAAAAAAAATTGTTAGTGAACCCATCTGGGCCTGGACTTTTGTTTTTGAGAAGACTTTTGATTATCGTTTTAATTTTCTCAGATGAGGCTGTTTAGACATGCTACATCAGCCTTATTCAGCCGTGGAAGGTTATGAGTCCAAAAATTTATCAATTTCTTTCAGGTTATCATGTTTTGTGGCATAGTTTTTCTCAAAGTAGTCTCTGATTACCCTTTGAATCTCTGCAATATCTGTAGTGATCTCCCCTTTCATTTCTAATGCAGTTTATCAAGTTTCTCTTTCTCTCCCTTTCTTTGTGAGTTTTGTCAATGGTGTATCAATCTTATTTATTTTGTCAAAGAACCAATTTTTGCTTTCATTGATCTTTCAGATTCCACTTCCTTGATTTCTGCTCTAAGTTTTGTTATTTTCTTCTGCCTATCTATTTTTGGTTCCATTTGTTATTTCCTAATTTTATATGCTGTGTCATTAAGATGTTCATAAAATAGGCCCTTTCTTCCTTCCTCATGTGTGCTTGCAAAGCTATAAATTTTCCTCTCAGTACTGCTTTTGCTGTGTCACATGAATTCTGATAATTTGTGTCTTCATTGTCATTTGTTTCCAGGAATGTTTTTGTTTCCTCTTTGATTTCATCACTGACCCACTGATTATTCAGTAGTAAGCTGTTTAATTTCCAGGTGTTAAAGTTTTTCTATTGTGTCTCTTTGTAGTTCATGTCTAATTTCAGTGCCTTGTAATTAGCGAAGATAGTCTGCACAATTTCTATCCTTTTGATTTTATGGAGGTATATTTTATGGGCCAGCATGTGGTCTATTCTGGAGAATGACCCATGTACATTGGAATAGAATGTGTATCCAGGTTTCTGGAGATGGAGTGCCATATATATATATATATATATATATATATATATATATATATATACTCGTCCACTTTCTTTCATTTCTCTTTTTAGAGCTAGCATATTTTTGTTGGGTTTCAGTCTGGTTGACCTATCAAGGAGTGACAGGGCAGTGTTGAGGTCTCCCACAATTATTGTGTTGCTATTGATATCTTCTTTCTGATTTGTCAACAATTGTATTAAATATGTTGGTGCTCCCTCATTGGGTGTGTATATGTTTAGGAGTTTAATTTCTTCCTGTTGTCCATATCCCTTGATTAGTACAAAAAACACATCTTTGTCCCTTATAACTAACTTTTCTGAGTTTAAAGTTTTTGTCATCTGATATTAATATGGCCATTCCAGCTTTTTAAGGGTGAAGTAGCTTGCTTGGTTGATTTCCCCAGCCTTTGATTTTTTTTGGGGGGGTCACACCGGCAGTGCTCAGGGGTTACTCCTGGCTCCATGCTCAGAAATTGCTCCTGGCAGGCACGGGGGACCATATGGGACGCCGGGATTCGAACCGATGACCTTCTGCATGAAAGGCAAACGCCTTACCTCCATGCTATCTCTCCGGCCCCTAGCCTTTGATTTTTGAGCATATATTTGTTCTGGCTATTCAAGTGTGTTTCTTGTAGGCAGTAGAAGATTGGATTCAGTTTTTGATCCATTTAGCCACTCTGTGTCTCTTAACTGGTGTATTTAGTCCATTGATGTTGAGAGATAATTGTCATGGGATTTAATGCCATCTTTGTGTAGAAATTTGGTGTGTCTGTTGGTCTATCTTGTCTTAAAATAGACCTTTCAGTTTTTCTGTTCAGTCTGGTTTTGAGTCTGCAAAGTTTCTGATTCTGAGCTGTTGTTTATCCGTGAAGCTATGTATACTTCCTTCAAACCTGAAAGTGAGTCTGGCTGAATGCAGTATTCTAGGCGAAGTATTCATTTAATTTAGTTTTGTCACTATGTCTCACCACTGCCTTCTGGCCTTGAGGGTTTCTTGTAAAAAGGTCTGCTGTAAATATTAAGGATGCTCCTTTTAATGTAATTTCCCTTTTTGATCTTGCTACTTTCAGTATTCTATTCCTATCTGTTGTATTCGTCATTGTGACTAGGATGTGTCTTGGGGTGCTTTTCTTTGGGTCTCTTTTAACTGGTACTCTTCAGGTCACTTGCAGCCTTCATCTCTGGGAGTTTCTCTGCAAAGATAGCCTTGACTGCTGATTCTTTCTGGGGATTTTCTTTCTGGGTCTCTAGGACTCCAGTGATTCTTATATTGTTTATGTTGATCTTATCAAAGATTCTATTTTCATCTGTTCACATTTTTGAGCAATTTTTCCATTGTCTGGTCATTTGCTTTAAGACTTTTTTCCCAATATCTTTTGTTGTATGAAGTTTTTCTGCATCTCATCTTCCAGCTCACTGATTTTATCCTCAGATGCTCTTACCCTGTTAGAGAGACTTTCCATTGAAGTTTTCAATTCATCTACTGAGTTTTTCAGACCTGTATTTCAGTTTGGAGGTTTTTTATTTTTATCTTAATATCTTCTTGATTCTTATTTGTGTTCCATTCAACTCTATCTATGCTTTCTTTGAGTTCTATCAACATCCTCCATATTTCTTCTCTAAACTCCATATCTGAGAGTCTAACTATGTGGTTGGCAGTTTTGAAGTCATCAGTGTTGCCATCTTCATTCTCTATGCCTTGTGTTGGCCTGCGTTGTTTCCCCCATTGTCACGCTTGTAGTGTGGATTTTTCTACATGTTGTGGTGATGTTCATTGGCTAGAAAATGCAGGCAGCTTCGAAACTTAGCCACTCCTCTGGCTCCACCCTTTGTGGGCGGGATTGCTGACCTCTGAAGAATAGCCCCCAGGGAACAATGGTGGAAAGGATCAAAACTCCAGGCCGCAGGAGAGCAGAGAGAAGGTCCAAGACGTCTGCCATGTTTCAGGTCAAACAGTAGAAACCTTGTTTATTTTTTTCAAAGATCCAAATCTTAGTTCTATTGATCTTTTGGATCTTATTTTTGGATCCAGGTAATTTATTTTTACTCATTTATTTTATTATTTTCTTTCTTCTGTTTATTTAGGCTCTTTTTCTGTTAGCTATTTTCTAGTTTCTTAAGCTGTACAGTCAAGTTATTTATGTGGACCTTTTTCTTACTTCCTAATAAATGTTTGCAAAGTCATAAACGTTCCTCCTAATACCATTTTTGCTGTATCCCACAAGTTCTGGTAATTTGTGTCCTGGATATTCATTCATTTCCAGAAATGCTTATATTTCCTCTTTGACCCACTGGTGGTTAAGTAGAGAGCTGTTTAATTCCAGACGTTTGAATTGATTATTCATTTCTATTTGTGATTAATCTCTATTTTCAGTGAATCATAGCCTGAGATGATGACTGGTATAATTTCTATCTTCTTGACTTTATGGAGATATGTTTTATGGCCCAGCATAAATAATAATGGTCTGTCATAAAAAATGTCCTGTATTGAAGAATAATGTGTATTTAGCTTTTAAGGGATGAAAAACCTTATCAGTAAACTCCTTGCATTTCTTCCTTCAAAGCCAATATTTTCTTGCTGAGTTGACCTATCAAGAGGTTGCAGTGTTGCTGAAGTCTCCTACTACTACTCTGTTGCTTGAAATCTATTAGCATTTGTTTTAAGTCCTTGAAATTAATTAGCATTTGTATTTTTCTTGGTCATCATTAGGTATGTATATGTTTACAAAAATGATTTCTTCCTCTTGTTGAAGAAATGTTCCAATCTGTCTCATATATTTTTTTTTAGTTTTTGTGTCACACATGGCAGCACTCAGGGGTTACTCCTGGCTCTGTGCTCAGAAATCGCTCCTGGCAGGCACAAGGGATCATATGCAATGCTGGGATTTGAACCACCATCCGCCCTGGATCGGCTGCTTGGAAGGCAAACTCCCTACCACTGTGCTATTTCTCTGGCCCCATGTCTCATACAATTTTGAGCCTGAAGTCTATGTCTTCTGATATAGTGATTATTTGCTTAAAATATTTTCTTTCAAACTTAGAGTCTGTGTGCTCTGACTATTCAAATGTGTTTCCTGCTAGCAGCAGAATATTGGATTCAATTTTTTTCTTTTTATCTATTTTGTCACTCAGTGTCTCTAAATTGATTCACTTATATGGTTGACATTAAGAGAAAATACTGTTATGGGGTTTTGTATCATGTTTATGTAGATATTTGATGTGTTTGTGGGGTGCTTGTCTTGCCTTAAATTAGCTGCTTTAGTTCTTTTAAAGTTAGTTTGAAGTTACTGAGCTATTGTTTATATGTGAAGTTGTGTATTGTGTATTGTTTCTTCAAATCTAAATGAGAGTCTGGCTAGGTAAAATATTCTTGGTGAGACTTTCATTTTATTAAAGTTTTTTTAAACTATATCCCATCATTATCTCAGGACCAGGGGGCCTTATTTAAAAGTTCTGCTGTCTTATTTCACTCAGCATAATAGATTCCGTGTACATCCATGTATAGGAAAATTTCATGAAATAAGTCAGAGAGAGAGAGAAAAACGCAGAATGGTCTCACTCATCTATGAGTTTTAAGAAAAATGAAAGACACCCTTGTAATAATAATTTTCAGACACAAAAGAGAAAAGAGCTGGAAGTTCCAGCTCACCTCAGGAAGCTCACCACAAAGAGTGATGAGTTTAGTTAGGGAAATAACTACATTTTGAACTGTCCTAATAATGAGAATGTATGAGGAAAATGGAGAGCCTGTCTAGAGTACAGGCGGGGGTCGGGTGGGGCGAAGGGAGACTTGAGACATTGGTGATGGGAATGTTGCACTGGTGATGGGTGGTGTTCTTTACATGACTGAAACCCAAACACAATCATGTATGTAATTAAGGTGTTTAAATAAATTAAAAAAAAAGTTCTGCTGTAAATATTAGGGACATTCCTTTATATATAATTTTCTTCTTTGATATAGCTGCTTTAAACATTCTATCTCTATAATTTACATCGTTTTGATTAGTATGTGTCTTGGAGTCTTTATATTTGGATCTCTTTTAACTGATACCCTTTGAGACTTCTGGATCTGGATGTATGTGCTCTCCAGCTCTGGAAACATCTCAGCAAAGATGTTTTTGACTCCTTCTTCATTGAGGTCCTTTAGGTCCTTCTTTTTTTGGTCCTATAGAATTTAGATGTTTCTTATACATTCCTCTTGAATTCATACCAAAGTTTTCTGTCTCCTGTTCACTTATTTTGATGACTCACACCCCCCATCCTCTGGTGCCATATGAATGTTTTGTACATCTCATTTGGAGCTCATTAATTTTGCTCTCAATTATTATTACTCTACTGTTGAGATTTTCTGTTGAGTTTTCATATCACCTACTAAAATATTTAGTTCTGATATTTCTGCATTTAGTTTCTAATTTATGCTCTCATATCTCTTTTTTCAGAGAGATTATATAGGTATATATTTCTTGTTGAGACTTTAGGGGACCTATATTTGCTTCTTGTGGTGAGGTTCTATGTTGTTTTCCCATGGTGTCTCTGGTGTCATGGTGCAAGTCTTCCCAATACAGTATTGGACCCCTCATTGCTAGGAAGGACTCCAAGGCATCTCAGTGGGTGGAGATCTGGTCTTTTATTATCAAAGATATTCCATTCCAACTTCGTGTCCCTATGTAATTACGTAGACTCTTAAACTGGTTCAAAAAATATGTTCTTTGGCCTAAACTCTGTGATTAGAGTTTTTTTATTTCTTGCTCCCACAGCTACTTTTGTGGGGATTTGAGGGATTGTTTATTGGAGTAAGGGCTAATTTACTATTGGTCTAGTGTGGTTGGGATAACCAAGCTGCCCTTCTGAAAGTTCATACACCAGGCCTAGATGTGGTCTTATGAGATATGGAGAGAGAGATTATCAAGTGGCCACATTAGTAATTACCTACTCAGGAAACCGCTCCTTACACTGGTCTGACTTTGGGAGATCTATTTCTTGGGAGATCTGTTTCTTGAGTTCACAGTCTATCCAGGTCCTGCCAGTTCTCTTTACAAAGAAGTTGGGAATTTACACAGGTGCAGGAGAAGGACTTGTGCTGGTTTGCCCTATGACAATATTTTATATTCCTATGACAATATATTTTATATTCCTAGGCATACTTCAGTAAGTGAATAAATAAAAACTTGTGGTATATGGGACTTGGGAGCTAGCTAGTACAGGATTATGGCTTGTTCCCAAGCACTGCCAATTATATATAACCTTGGAAGTGCCCAGACATTACCAGGTAAGGTCCTTCTGGTCCCCAGCACCACAGGGCCTGAACAGCTCCACCTCCATAGGCCCTAACATAGAACTACCAATCAGTTTGGCTGAGCATCGCTGGGAGTAGCCTCCAGGTACTCTGAGAAAATCTTGAGACATTTCCACAAATCATAGTGCAATGTTAAGGTAGTAAAGTGGAAGTGGGGACTGAAGAGAAAGCAGAGGTTGAGTCGCTTGCCTTGCACTCAGCTGGCCTCACTCAATCTAGCATTGTGTATGGTCCCCTGAGCACCCATAAGGGTCAGTCTGGAGCACAAAGTCTGGAGCACAAAGTCAGGAGTAAGTCTGAGTACACTAGACTCTGCCCCAAAACAAACAAAATGTTTGAAGGTTCTATACAAATAGCGTCTACATATTTCTGCAAGTAGCAATCCATATTAACTGACTAAAACAGGTGGTGTGCTTATTTTTGTTTCCCCATAGTAGTAATGTTGACATGCAGATTTGAGGACCCTGAACTATTCACATAGTTTGCTCAGGAATCCACATTTCTCTCTCTCTTTCATGATTTGTGATGGCTTTGGGGTGTCAACTGTTATTCCTGTTTCAGAACTAAGGACAAAATATCTTCTAGTTAAGTTAGCTCTCTTTAAGCAGGATGGCGTAGTTAGGTACTGCTCATTTATCTATTAAATGGTAAAAGGTTATGAAAAACAAGACCCCTAACTTTTATCATTGCATCCCAGGATCCTTACACAAGGCTGGGTATGATGACCATTAAAAATTGTGAGACGAGGGGCCAGTGAGGTGGCTGTAGAGGCAAGGTGTCTGCCTTGCAAGCGCTAGCCCAGGAAGGACCGAGGTTCGATCCCCTGGCGACCCATATGGTCTCCCCAAGCCAGGGGCAATTTCTGAGTGCTTAGCCAGGAGTAACACCTGAGCATCAAATGGTTGTAGCCCCCCCAAAAAACAAAAAAAATTGTGAGGCATGAGTTAATATTTATGCATAAAAATATATGTGAGACATATAACTCAATAAACTCATAAATAAGAAACAGGACAAATATGTTACAATATAATGTCCAGGAGAAGATTAAACCATAGTAATCCTAACTTTATTGAACATATCTGTATGCATTGTAAAAATATTTAAATATACTAATCTGAAAAGTGATTTTCTAAATATAAGGTGAAATTACTAATTTTAATAATTTCTTTGTACTTTCACATATTTCCAAAATGTCTGCTGTGATTATTTTTTCAATTAAAATATAATTAAATTATGTATACAATTAAAATATAAATAACACTACATCAAGTTTAAAACTTCTGCATAATAAAGTTGATAAATTGATCTAATTTTTATCTAATTTAAAATTAATAAAAACTAATAAACAGCCTAACAAATGTGTAGGATTTGCAAATTATTTACCTAATAAGGATTAATATCATTGAAAAAGAACTACACAATTTAACAGTAAAAACAAAGTCTAAGAAATGAGCAGTAGTGGGATTGGGGAGATAATGCCTACCTTATACACAGATGACTAGGTTCAATCCTTGACATTCCATATAAATTCCTGAGCACCACAGGATTATACTTGAATACAAAGTAAGGAACAACCTTTGAGCATTCATTATTGGCTGTGCCTCACACACACACACACACACACACACACACACACACACACACACACACACACACACACACACACACACTGAGCAGATGATCTGAATAAACATTTTCCCCCAAAGAAGACATTCAGGTTAACAGATATAATAAAAAAGTACTCAACATCCAGAAGTGCAAATCAAAGCCATAATAAGATACTGCCTTATTCCTGTTAAAATGGCAATTATCAAAAGCAAGAAAATAAAAATCAAAGAGAAAATGATAATAAAGAGACATCTCACATTACTAGTAAGACTAGAAACAGAAGCAGCCACTGTGAAAAATGATATGGGGGTTTCGCCAAAAGTTAAAAATAGTAAAACTAGGGGCCGGTGAGGTGGCGCTAGAGGTAAGGTATCTGCCCTGCAAGTGCTAGCCAAGGAAGGACTGCGGTTTGATCCCCCAGCATCCTATATGGTCCCCCAAGCCAGGGGCAATTTCTGAGCACTTAGCCAGGAGTAACCCCTGAGCATCAAACGAGTGTGGCCCAAAAACAAACAAAGAAAAAAAAAAGTAAAACTACCACATTAGTACATTAAAACAGCAGTGCTATGTCCAAAGAAAACAAACACTAACTCAAAAATATAAATTATTTCTATGTTCTATTTTGGAATTATTTACAACAGTCATAATATGGAAGCCATTTTAACTGTCCACAATAGTGGACAGTTATTCAATAAATAATGAAATTGTGGAGTCTTATTTGTGGTAGCCATGAGAGAGAAGGAAATCCTGTTTTCTGCACCAATGTGGATGAACCCCAAGAATATTCACTAATGCTAAATGAAATAAATCCCAGTGAGAAAAATAATATATGACATTTATCTGTTGGGGTCTTTAAAGAGATGTTTGAAAGACATATATTTGGGGACAATGTGGATAGAACTTGAGATGATTATATTTAGTGAAAAATAAAAGGAAGTGAAAGACAGCCATAGAAAGATTTCATTCAATGTAAGATGACACCCAGCTATTAACCCTAAACAAAGGCATTCCCCCATCTTCTTTTTTCCCCATAAATCTCTCCTTTGATATAAAAAAGCCCACCTAGGTACTTCTCTCTCTCCTCCATCTCCTCCCTCTCCCTCTCTTTCACTCTTCTCTCTCTCCCTCTGTCCCCTCTCTTCTTTCTCTTCCCCCTCCTCTCTCTTGACCTTCCCCCTCCTGGGATTGAGAATTGATTTAATAAAGAAATAGGGATTCTGGGGCCAGAGCTATGGTGCAAGCAGTAAAGTGTCATCTGCCTGTGTGCCCTTAGGACTGACTGCAGTTCAATACCCCAGTGTCCAATATGATCCCCTGAGCCAGGAGCAATTTCTGAGTGCATAGCCAGGAGTACCCCCTGAGTGTCACCAGGTGTGGCCCAAAAGCCAGAAAAAAAAAGAAAAAAAAAGGAAGGAAGGAAGGAAGGAAGGAAGGAAGGAAGGAAGGAAGGAAGGAAGGAAGGAAGGAAGGGAGAAGGAAGAAGGAAGAAAGAAAGAAAGAAAGAAAGAAAGAAAGAAAAAAGAAAGAAAGAAGAAAGAAAGAAAGAAAGAAAGAAAGAAAGAAAGAAAGAAAGGAAGGAAGGAAGGAAGGAAGGAAGGAAGGAAGGAAGGAAGGAAGGAAGGAAGGAAGAAAGGAAGAGAGAAAGAAAGGAAGGAAGAGAGAAAGAAAGGAAGGAAGAGAGAAAGAAAGAAAGAAAGAAAGAAAGAAAGAAAGAAAGAAAGAAATAAAGAAAGAAAGAAAGAAGAAAGAAGAAAGAAAGAAAGAAAGAAAGAAAGAAAGAAAAAGAAAGAAAGAAAGAAAGAAAGAAAGAAAGAAAGAAAGAAAGAAAGAAAGAGAGAGAGAGAAAGAAAGAGAGAGAGAGAAAGAAAGAGAGAGAGGGAGGGAGGAAGGAAGGAGGGAGAAAAAGAAAGAAAGAAAGGAAGGAAGGAAGGAAGGAAGGAAGGAAAGAAGGAAGGAAGAAGGAAGGAAGGAAGAAAGGAAAGAAAAAGAGAAGAGAAAGAAATAAAGAAAGAAGGAAGGAAGAATAAAGAAAGAGAAGAAAGAAAGAAAGATGATAGATAGATAGATAGATAGATGATAGATAGATGATAGATAGATAGATGATTGATAGATAGATAGATAGATAGATAGATAGATAGATAGATAGATAGATAGATAGATAGATAGATAGATAGATAGATAGATAGATAGATAGATAGATAGATTCTGGCTTTAGGCTCAGGCAGAGAGACCACAAGGCACAGACTAGCTCCTGGCTGGTTAGTATATTATTTCTTTGCCACTACCCTGCTTTCAGACCTGTCTGTCTGGGGTTGGAAATACAGTGTGTGGAGTGATCTCACAACTCATGGCTTTTATTTTACAATTCAACTGTGGAATATAAATAAGTAAAGCAAGCAAACTCACAAAACAACAAAGCTTTGTGGGAGAACGGGTGTTTATTAAAGGGGAAAGGAGAAAGTAATGGGAGGAAGGGTAGACAGGCCATTGAGGGGGATGGATGTTACTGAAACTTTGGGGAGTGAGTATAAAAAAATCCTATACACATATATAAGTATAACCCTGAAGTTCTTTGCCACTAGAAAACAATGACAGATCCATTAAAAAGACAGTAAATCAGGACTACAGTTTAAAAAAATTTAATTTCTTCAGTGACATGGCTGAAAGCTTTTAGAAAATGCATGGTTTATTTATTTATTTATTTTTGGAAAAAAAAAAGTGGAGGGGGCCCTTAAAATCAAATCCATAGACACAGAGAACAGACTGATGGTTGCAAAAGATGAGGAGGAGGAGGCTTGGATTAGAGTCAAGGTATAAACTCCCACTTACAAAATAAATCCTGGGAATGTCATATATAGCACAGAGATATTGGTAATACACATTAAACTTGTACATTTGAAGGTTGTTGAGAACTGAGGGCATACTTCTATGAATTATACCTAGAAGATGGCTGTTAACGATTAAAGTTATTTTTCTTTTCTTATCTTTTTTTTTTTTTTTTTCAGTTTTTAGGTCACACCCAGCCAGGTGTGGCTCTATGCTTAGAAATCGCTCCTGGCAGGCTCGGGGAACCATATGGGATGCCAGGATTTGAACCACTGTCCTTCTGCATGCAGGGCAAACACCCTACCTCCATGCTATCTTTCCGGCCCCTTAAAGTTATTTTTCAACCTATTCAAATATCAATAACTTCAGGGGCACAAATGATAGTGGGTAGGCATTGGCCTTTCATGAGGCTGACCCAGGTTTGATCTCTGGCATCGTAGGGGTCTTCAGAGCTCACCAGGAGTAATTCTGAAGTACAGTCAGGAGTAAACCCTGAGTTCAATGGATATGGCACAAACAAAACAAAGTGTCAGTCATTTATATATATACAGATATATATGTATGTGTGTGTTATATAACATTAATATAATGTATACATTATACATTTGATACTGATGTGTTATACATATGACACTTATGTAATGTCAGTTATGCCTCAATTTAAAAACTAAAAAGAAAATAAATCAGTATAAAATCTACTGGAATAGTGTGTATATAGAAAACCCCAAAGACTCCATCAAAAATCTTTGAGAACATTAGCTAGTAGCAGGTTATAAAATCAACATGCAAAATTTTGTTATATTCTTACATGAAAACAATGAACTAGAAGAAAAAAGTTTTTTTAAATTAAAGTTGTGTCCCAGAACATTAAAGTTAGAAATCAACAACAAAAAAGGTGAATGACTTAGGGACAGAGATCTACAAATGGCCACCCACACATCAAGGAGAGAAGACTCAGGACAAAATAACCACCTTGTTCTCACGTTGTTTTAGAATACATATCCTTCAAAATTGTGGAAAATCATGCTTGTGATTTAAAGCACCTAGCTAAGAGTGCTTTGTTATGGAAAACCTAGCAAACATACCTGCTCACCATGTCATCATAACATTTAGATGTTTGACATCTGTGATGGCTGATTTGGATGGAGATGGAGAGAGTGGGTCACATCCTGCTAGGCTTAAGGTTTACACCTGGCCATGCGTTTAGGGGGCACTTCTGGCAGTGCTGGGAAACCATTAGTGGTACTGGGAATTGAGGCAGGGTTACCAACATTCAAGGCAAGTAAGTGCCTTAATTCCTATAATATCTATCCAACCCAATGATGGCTGATTTTTATGCCAACTTGGCTAGGCTATGAGATTAGCTGTTCCAACACCAATCTGGTGTTTCTGCAAAGGTATTTTCAGACTTTTGGGGGGTACTATTGGGGGTCTTCACCCTGCCACTCATGCCAAGGAAAGCATAAGTCCCTGGAAGAAGAAGAGGCACTAGACTAAAGACTGAAACAGTCAACACTGGCAGACATTTCATTCAGCCTCCTTGGCACATATCATACTTGCTAGCCTCTTCATGAATTCATAATCACATGAACCAATTCCTTAAATGCTGTACTTTTAATTTATCATCAATAGATGCTTAAAAATGGTGCCATTTAGTGAAACCTAACAAAAACCGGATCTCAAATATGATTGTCATTCAACATTGGTAAGGGTATTTCTCATTAGTGTTATGAAGACAATACGAAGACACAGCATTCAATGAAATGACAGTATTTGGGAACCTTCTCTTTTTCTCTCTTCCCACCGCCCCGTCCATGCTCACTCTTCTCTCCCCCTCGCTCTTTTTCTCTCACTCTTCTTCCCTTTCAGCCTCTCCATATATATGCACACTGTACGTACAGGTTCTCACATAGTGACTAAGAAGTGATCATTTCATATATTGTTGCTTTTGCACTTGTTTTATGTAAAACGTGTCTACCTACTTCAAAATTTGTGAATAGAAAAGCTGGTTCAGTCCTTGCATCCAAGCTAATTCATCAATGCGTTGTTCTGTCTTACATTTTCATGATGACATGGTGCTTTGCTGGGGAATGTGATCAGATGACAGCCAGGAGGAATGAAGGCCAGTATTCTTCCAGGGGACACACTCTTACACCCACAGAGCACTGACAGTAAATTCCAGCAGAGTGAACAATGAGGACTGTAATTGAAGAGTTGGCTTTGTTTGAGGCATCCTGCTCTTGCCTTTTGATCCTGCCTAATCTTGTTCTACCCTGTATATTTACTGCCTTTCTTCAGAAATGGCAGTTTTTCTTTCAGCTCTGTTAAGTACATAAATACGATGCTAATCCAGAGAAAAGGTAGCAGCCAATTGGGAGGAGGTGTTGAAGGGGGGTACAGAGAGAGATTGTTTGCCCAGGGGGAGAAACAAAGGAGACAGAGATGAAAGAGAAAAAGCTTGGCGTGGGAGGCATTGCAGGTCTGGAAGCAGCCAGCGGTGGAGGAATGTCCCCAGGCTCACCTGTAATCAGCAGTATTAGTTGTCCTAAGGTTGGAACAGTGGAGAGCTGAGAGACCCAGGAACTGCACTTCAAGCAAATAAAGTTCTTAGCAATGGGCTTTCTTGTCATCTTGCTCATGACACTCACTGCCCAAGTTCCTGTGGAAATGGGAGGCATTAGAGACAAATTTGAGGCCCCTCAGCTATGATGAAGAGTGAGAGTTTAGAAGGCATGAAGTAGAACTAATGAATGTCTTTGAAATCATGGCACAAGGCAGACATCCAAACTCTTCAGAAGATCTTCCTGCCAGTTGTCAAAGAAGGGAAGCACCAACCTTGGAACAGCAGTGAGGACACTATGGAGACTGGGAGGAGAAGGGGCTCCAGCCATGCTATGGATTCTGAGCCCTTGAAATGTTGCTAGTGATGCTGAGTGACTGCACTTGAAGTTGTTGTTGTTTTGTTTTTTGGGGGGTCACACCCAGCATCGCTCAGAGCATCCTGGCTCTATGCTCAGAAATCGCTCCTGGCAGGCTCAGGGGACCATATGGGATGTCAGAATTCGAACCACTGACCTTCTGCATGCAAGGCATTATCTCCATGCTATCTCTCCACACCTCTCCCCCCAGCACTTGAAGTTTTATATGATTAAATGTAAGTAGTTATGTGTGGTAGTTGGCTGCCATATAGGCTGCCCCAGCCACATAGGCTTCAGAATGCCTTGGTGGGTCTCCAGGGGTGCAATCTGGAGAAGGACCCCAAACAGATATGCTTACTGATCTCCTTGATTCTAAGGCAGGAGTCTCAAACTCATGGCCCTCGGGTCGTTTGCGGCCCTCCGAACAACATTTTGTGGCCCACGGCTGGCCTTCAAATATCGCAGTATTTGCGATTATTTGCTTACCGAATAATCACAATGAAAATCACATTAGTAAGAAAAAAATCGCATTAAACATTCGCATACCCCGAGCAGTTCCGTTCGAGGTATGCAAATGTTTAATGCGATTTTTTTGCGATTTTTTTCTTACTAATGAGATTTTTTTATTGCGAATATTCGGTAAGCGAATAATCATGAATACTTTGAGCCTAGCACAGACGTCATTTCTGCTGCTCTTACCCGCTGTCCCTTGCATTGTTGGAGGCATTAAGGGAGAAAAGGGAGAGAAGGGAGAGAAGTTTATTAAAGAATTAGATTTTGTCATACCTTCATCATGACTTCATCAAAGCCTGCAGTGAAGAGAAAGATTGATGACGAGCACAGACAATTTCAGGAAAAGTGGAAGATGCAGTATTTCTTTGTTGAGCATAGGGGCATCCCCACATGTCTTATTTGCTCAGAGAAAGTTGCAGTTCACAAGGAATACAACTTGAAACGCCATTATTCAACTAAACATGCTTAGGAGTGTGCAAAATATCAAGGAAATGAGAGAGCCAAGCGTGTTGCCAGTCTTAAAGCATGTCTAATGAGGCAACAAGATTTCTTCAAGAAAGCAACCAAAGAGAATGTTGCATCAGTCAAAGCTAGTTACATGGTTAGTGAGATGATTGCTAAGGCAGGGAAACCATTCACAGAAGGAGAGTTTGTTAAAAAATGCATGTTATAGGCTGCAAGTATTTCTGTCTGGAAAAGAAAGGTCAGTTTAGCAAATCAGCCTTTCTGCCAACACTGTGGCAGAGCGCATTTCTGACATGTCAAGTGACATTTATCATCAACTGTGTGAGAAAGCCAAATGTTTTGATGTATACTCAGTTGCTCTTGATGAGGGCACAGATATAACAGACACTGAGCAGCTCACAATTTATGTTCGTGGTTTTGATTGCAATTTTGAATTAACAGAGGAGCTGCTCACAATAATTACAATGCATGGCCAAACCACAGCTAATGGGATATTTCGGCATCTGTGTGATGCCATTGAGAATGCAGGTTTGCCATGGAAAAGGTTTGCTGGAATAATAAACGATGGAGCGCCATCGATGACAGGGAGGAAAAATGGACTGGTGACACTTGTTCAAAAAAAACTTGAAGAGGAGGGTTTAGAGAAGGCCATTGCTCTTCACTGCATTACCCATCAGCAGGCCCTTTGCAGTAAATGCCTGCCGTGTGACAATGTGATGTCTGTTGTTGTGAAATGCATCAACCAAATCAGATCTAGGGGCTTAAAGCACAGGAGGTTCCATGCTTTTTTAGAGGCAATGGAGTCAGAATATGGAGATGTGCTCTATTTCACCGAGGTACGTTGGCTCAGCAGGGGAAATGTCCTGAAAAGATTTTTTGAGTTGAGAGAAGTGAAAGCCTTCTTGGAGAAGGATGGGAATGCTGTTTCTGAGTTGAGTGATCACAAATGGCTCATGGACTTAGCTTTTCTTGTTGACATCACACATAAGCTGAATGTACTAAACAAGATGTTACAAGGCCTGGGGCAGCTTATCAGTGCTGCCTATGACAACATGAGAGCATCCTCCACAAAACTTGTGTTATGGAAATCCCAGCTTTCTCAGAAAAACCTTTGCCATTTCCCAGCATGCAAGGAACTTGTGGATGCAGGCATACCATTCAGTGGTAAGAAATATGTTGATGCTATTTTTAAGCTAGAGAAGGAATTTGATCACATATTTGCAGACTTCAAAAAGCACAGAGCCACTTTCCAAATTTTTGTGGATCCCTTTTCCTTTGGTGTGCAAGATGCCCCTCCTGTGCTTCAAATGGAGCTCATTGACCTGCAATGCAACTCTGATCTCAAAGCCAAGTTCAGGGAGATTAGTGGAAAAGCAGACATGCATGGGCAATTTTTGAGAGAATTGCCCCCTAGCTTCCCTGAGGTTTTCCGAATGTTCAAGTGCACCATGTGCCTTTTTTGGGAGCACATATTTGTGTAAAAAGTTATTCTCCACATTGAACTTCAATAAGTCAAAGTACAGGTCTAGACTTAATGATGATCATCTTCAAGCCATACTGAGGTTCTCAACTCTTCCTCTCTAAAGGCAAATGTGGTTCAGATTTGTGAGAAGAAGCACTGTCAAGTCTCTGGCAGCAAGGAATAGGCAAAAGATGCCATGTTCAGAAGAACTGTTCATGATCTTCACTCAACGTTCTATTCATGTTCAGAAGAAATAATTAAAACTGTTAATAATGACGTTTGAGGACTTTTTTTGTGTGAAATCCCTTATGCAGCCCTGCCTCACCCCGACTTTGCCTCCTGAGGCCCCCAGGTAAATTGAGTTTGAGACCCCTGTTCTAAGGACTCTGGATTATCAGCAATTTGAAGAGTTCAGGTGGAGTCAAGGGGAGAAAATGGTGGCTGGTAGTGAAGAATCTCTCATTAGAGGCTCTTTTTAATTTTAATTTTATTGAAATCATTGTGATTTACAAAGTCCTTCATACTTGGATTTCAGACATAGACTGAATCATGGCTGATCCTACTACCAGTATTGACCTTCCTCCACCATGTTTCCACAGTGTATCCCATACCACCACCTCTGGCTCCCAGCCCGCCAGTGTAACTGGCCCATTTGAAGTTTAGATTGTTAAAGTTTGGGTCTCTTGATTCCATTGTTGTTAACTTGGGCTTGAGTATTTAATCTGCCCCCCCTTTTTTTTTAACACTACCAATACACCTGAGACCGCTTAGGCCCTGGCCCCCATCCTTTCATATTTGTGTTTCTTCTCTTCCATTTCTAGTCCATTTCTTTGCTTCTCCTCGCTATACTCTGGAGTCAACAGTGTTCGACACAACTCCCATTTAGACCATTGCATTTCTTCACACTTCTTTCTAAATTTCTTCATTCTAAATGCCACATATAAGTAATAACATTTTGATGGGTTTTTTAGGTTTTGTGAAGTTAACCTTTGTGAGTACTTTGTATATCCTAGATCTTAAACCTTTATTTGATGTATTGAATGCAAAAATTTTCTCCCATCCAGTTAGCTCTCTTCTACTTTTAGCCCATGTTTCTTTTGCCATATAGAAACTTTTTAGTTTGATGTAGTTCCGTTTATTCAGGCTTAATGCTATAGCTCTTGCCATTAGCATCCTATCATCGAAGACATCCTAGAGATCTAAGTCTTGGAGTGTTCTGCCTATGGTTTCCTCAGTGAACTTTATGTATTTGAGTCTAATCTCAAGATCTTTAATCCACTTTGAATTGACTTCTATGTAAGGTATAAGATATGGATCAATATTTAATTTCTTATATGTGGTTATCTAATTGTTCCAACACCATTTGTTGAAGAAAATATTTTTATCCCATTGCAAAGTCTTAGCTCCTTTGTCAAAGATTAATTCATCATATACTTGGGGTTGTCACTGGATATTCTATTCTGGTCCATTGGTCTGAAAATCTGTTTTGTCCCAATACCATGCTGTTTTGATCACTATGACTTCTTAGTGAATATTCAAATTAGGTAATGAGGTGCTCCACAGTTTCCTGTTTTTCAGTATAGATTTAGTTATCTTAGGTCTTTTATGATTTCACACAAATCTTTATAATCGATTGTTCTAAGTGCTGAAGAATATTGCCTAAATTTTAATATGGATTGCATTGAATCTACACAGTAGTTTAGGTAAGATGGTCTTTTTGATAATGTTGATTCTTCCAATTCATAAGCATGGAATGTTCTTCCATTTCCTTAGGTCTTTCTCAATTTCTTTCTCAAGAGTTTTGAAGTTTTTCTTCACCTGTTTTATTTCTGCTTGGTACGAGAACTTAGAAGAAAATGTCTTGCCTGGTCTTGCCTAAAAGCTCAGGTCAAAACCAGGGCACAGAGATTGTGTAGCCTGTCATTCTTACCCCCAAAATTCACCAGCAACATAATATGGCACCATTCCCTTTTGCAAAGGCACTAAAAAGGGGGGAATTTTTTGTATAGAAGCAAGCTCTTATTTACTAGGGATAAGAACTCATACATTTTTTAATACACAACAGCTCCCACCTTGAACACATGTCATGTGAACCCAACTTAGACTCCATGTGATCAGAGTGACCATCCAATTCTGAACCCTAGATCCCAGACATAGAACTGACACAGTTCCCTGCAACAGCACCAGGAACCAAACTCCCCCTGGGAAATTCCTAATACTGCTCTTGCACCAACTTGTGCCAGTTTTGATATGATATCCTGACAATGAGAAAATGGCAACAACTTGATCTAAGAGCAGGTTGTCCTACCTCATCACCTAACAGTAAGATAAAGTCAGAAGACACATCATCCTTTGATCTGTACAAAACCAAGATCACTAACTACAGAAGACTGACTTTGACAACCATCACTGAGCAATTTATCCCGGGACCAATAAGAAAGTCCCTAGCCTAGGCTTTGGCCTGGGATTTGTACAATAATCAAGATTTCTAATTCAAGAGGTCTGACTTTGACAACTGCAACTGAGCAGAACTTCTGGAACTATAATGAAAGACTCTATTCTAGGATTCATCCTAGGATCTGCGCAAAAACCAAGACTACTAATTACAGAAGACTGATTACAACAACAGTGATAGAGCAGAACTTCTAGAACTGTAAAGAAAGACTCTATCCTAGGCTTTGTCTTATGGCCTGTGCAAATACCAAGATCTCTAGTTACAGAGGCCTGATTTTATCATTCACGACTGAGCAGAAAGTTTCCTGGCACCATAAAAAGACCTTGGGGTGTGAAAATGATTGTGTACGAAGCCTGTAGTTGTTCCCGTGACAGTAAGTTTCAAGGGTGGAGAAACCCTGTATCTCTTAGGTCAAGGGAATTCCCTTTCTAATTTCCCCAATACTTACTGTGCCTATACAAAAAAAAGAAGCAAACCAAAACCTTGCCACACCAGCCCTCCTTCCTTTTTTCCCTTCATTCTCATGGTTATTATTTGGTTGTTGGTTTGTTGTTGTTGTTGTTGCTGCTGCTGTTATGCTTTTTTGTAGGTGCTGGTTTTAATGTTATCTTTGTTTTTTGTTATGTTTTTCTTCTTTTTTCCCTTTCTTCTTTTAAATTGATATTTATAACCTCTAGATGGACTCCTCCCAGTTTTTTTCTTTTTCTTTTCTTTTTTTTCCCAAATAGAACCACATAACTTGAACCATCTTGTTCTGCCTCATAAATTGAAAGGGAAAAATGGATGTACCAGGACCAAATAGTCATATGAATATTGAGTAGAAATAAAATTTGAAAAAAAAAATTGATCAGATTTAAACACCAAACCCAAAGTTAAAGACAACAGAATTGATACCCAATCCATAACAAGCTATACACAGAGGGACCAGTTACACTAGCAGTCCAGGGGGCAAAGGAGGGAGATATGGGAATGCATGCTGGAAACAGGAGTGGAAGGAGGAAAACACTAGTGGTGGGGATACCCCTGATTCATTGTCACTATGTACCTTATATATTAGTATGAAAGATTTTTAATTCACTGTGGTCACAATAAAACTTATTTATAAAAGAGTGTTGGGGCTGAAATGATGGCACAGTGGTAAGGCATTTGCCTTGCCCGCTCTAGACTAGGACGGACTATGGTTCGATCCCCTGGCATCCCTTATGCTCCCCCAAGCCAGGAGCGATTTCTGAGTGCATAGCCAGGAGTAACACTGGAGCGTCACTGGGTGTGACCCAAAAAACAAACAAAAAAACAAACAAAAAAAGAGTTTTGAAGTTTTTGTGGTATAGATTTCTCACCTCTTTTTTTAGATTGATTCCTAGACACTTGATGGTTTTTTGACATAATTTTAAATGGGATAAACTCTTTGATTTCTTTTTCCTCTGATTCATTATTTGTATAAGGAATGCAACGAATGCAACTGTGTGTGTTGACTTTGTAGCCAGCCACTTTGCTATATTGGCTTATTGTTTCTAGGAGCTTTTTAGACTTTTTAGGATCTTCAATGTATATAATCATATTATTTGCAAGTAGAGATAGTTTGACTCCCTCTTTTACAATTTTAGATTCCTTTGATTTCCTTCTCTCATATGATTGCTATTGCTAGGACTTCTAAAACTATGTTGAATAAGAGTGGAGACAGTGCCTAGTGCCTGACCTTAAAGGAAATGCTTTCAGTTTGTTACCATTAAGAATAATGTTGGGGCTGGAGCAGTGTGCTAAACAATAAGGCATCTGCTTTGCCTGTGCTAGCCTAAGATCAAACCTCAGTCCATCCTAGGTTAGTACATGCAAGGCAAACACCCTACCACCTGTACCACCACTCCAGCCCCTGGTTTGATTCTTATTTTTTTCTTTATACTTAAGCTTTTTCTTCTCCCTTACTGCTTTCAAGAGTCCATCTTTCTCTTTTGCCATTACACGGATTACAACATGTCTTGATGTTGTTCTGTTAGGGTCTATTTTGTGTGCCACTCTTTTTGCTTCTTGGATTTGTACAGTGACCTCTTTCCAGAGAGCGAAAAAGTTCTTTGCTTTTATCTCCTTCACTACTTGTTTTTTTCTTTTCCCCTTTCCTCCCATTCTGGTATTCCTATAATTCAGAGATTAATTTTTTTGTCTTTGTTCATTAAGTACATTACATTTTCTTCTTTTGTATTATCTTTCCTTTCTTTTTTTAGCTTCTTTATCAATGTTGTCTTGTACTTTGTCTGCAAGTTCATCTATGTGATTCTCCACCTGTGTAATTCTACTATTATAGTTTGCTAACATTTTTTTTAGTTCCATTGTTATGGATTCTCTCATCTTCTGGAAGAGTCCTTATTTGAGTTGGTTGGATTGTTCATTTATAGATTACTTAATTTTGGAGGCTAAAATTTCTGTTGCTAAAACATGCTAAAATTATTTCTGTTGCTAAAACATTAAATGTTGATTTTAAGTCCTAAAGCGTTGGGCATTTTGGTGGAAAATTTGGCAGGGCTTCTCTCTATATCCCCAATTGCAGTTGTCTTCCTTAGTTTCCATATTGTTCTTTATATTTAGTGTATTGTAATGCTGGAGTTTCAGGTTGTTTAAGAAAGTGATCTACTGAATTTGTTGTATAAAATGTGGCAAAAGGTATATCTGCTTTAGAGGCTATTTTCCTAAACACACAAGGTTATCTAAATATAATAAAAATATTGTCATTGGTTTGTTCAACTGAGTTTTGGGTTGTATGCTTTATAAGAGAAAGAAAGAAGTGCTAGGTCCAATCTGCCTAGAAATAACTGATAGAAATTGAAGTGTCTGTACTGCACAGTTTGAGAAGAGGAAGATTGATGAGAGAGACTGAAGGGTCCCTCTCTCTGCAGACAAACCTGAGATGGGTTGAGCTTGTTTGTAGGAAATATGCTTGGTTAGATATTTGTCGAATGCTAATATAATTCCTTTCCCAATAAATAATCCTCACAGCTCATGGGATGTAGCTAAAAGTTCTCCCATTATTATTTTTTTCCAAAGGTGGGATTTCTTTTTTCTTTTCATTCAATTTTTGGTCAGTTTAGAAGAAAAGAAAACTATGAGGAAACTTTCTGAATAGGAGCAAGTAGCATTTATCAAGTTGTCAAGAAAGAATTTGTGTCCCATTGATAAGAAGTAAGATATGCTTGGAATGTCCCGGTAGTTAGAATATAAAACAAGGACAGCAGAAAATTACTTAGCACTTGGTTCCCAGAATAAATGTGTACCCACCATTCCTTTAGTGTTCGTTAGGAAGGAAATATGTGTTGATACTAACTGTGCTAGGAATTTCAGGGTGACAAATCTGCTGCTCCTCCTTGATGACTAAAAGACACTCAACCATGATGGGCTTCTGCTGTTTTTAGTAGATAGTAGCTCATAGGAAAGGCAGAATTGCATTTTTGGCTTTTTGAGCTGCACCCAGCCAAACTCAGGGGTTATGCCTGAATTTCAGCTCAGTAATCACTCTTGGTGGGGTGTGGAGAACCACAAGGGATTCTGGGGATCAAACCCAGATATGTCACATGCAAGGCAGTGCCCTTCCACGGTACTATTGCTTTGGTCCCCAAATAAGGTTGCTTTAACGAAAGGGATTAGAATCTTACAAAGCATTTTAACAAAAAGATCTCAAGGTAAAAAAAGACAACTTCAAGTTGGTTACAAAGCGTGATTTTTTTTTTTTTATTTAAGACCACACCCAACTGTACTCAAGGCTTACTCTTGGCTCTGTATTCAGAGTTCCCTCTTGGTGATATATGGGAGTCCAAATGAGGTGCTGGTGATCAAACTGGGGTTGTCTGTGTGCAAAGCAAGTCTCTTACTTTCTATTTCACTAGCTGCGCATATCAGTTAAGAAAATTATTGCCTACAGGAAGGAAATAAGGTAGTTTCAGTGCACCCTGTGACCAGCTTTCCAGTGACTGTGACCTGAGTCATTTCTGAAGAATAAGTAAACAAATTCTTCCACTTTAACGACAGGATTATATTGATCAAGTCCATCTGCTTGTACCGACTAGAAGGCTCCTCTTCACATTTTTTTTGGAAATGGTCAGCCTGAGTCAGGCTGAGTAGTCACAGTTTAATAAACTTTATTGTCTTCTCATTTACTTTTCACTCCATCCACTGTCTCTATGCATATTTTCTTCTTCCTTCAAAACAATTTCAGGACATGTCTAACATCGTGATTCTTGCTAATCAAATACAAATATTTTTTCTAAATTTTATTGTAGGTATCATGATTTATAATACTGCTCATTATAGGGCTTCATGCAGACAATATTTGAGCACCACATTCTCCCCCAAAGTGTCTGCTTCCCAGCACCATTGTCCCAGTGTCCCCCTCATCCTCTGGCCTTGTCATTTCCTTGCCTCATCCCCTGCATTGGTAAGCTACTATGTATGATCAATGCTCAAGTGCCTGTTGCCTTTGAGCATTTGTTATTCCCCTACTATATTTTTATAACCCACATATGAGAGTAAATTCTGTGTCTATCTCTTTCCTTCTAACTTCACTCATGCTACATTTTATTATACTTTAGGTAGCATGGTTACAATTGTGTTAACATGGCTATTTTTATGTAGAGCATTGTGAGAAACATCCAGGAAATTGCCCTGTTGGCAGAGGAACTCCATTATGCAAATGGTGTGCATGACTTCCTGTGTCAACTGAGATCTCTGTTTGAAAGAAAAACAGTTCACTTCAATAATTATATTGGAACAACAAGGATCAAATGATCATCTTAACTAAAGAAACAGTGAAAACACGTTTGTTACCAAAGTAAAAGTCGAATGACACCATCACATACCCACCAGATTGGCCAGCACTAAAAAGAATCAAATTTCCAAATGGGGGCAAAAACTGGAAAAATAGGAACTCTTGTTGGGAGTACATTTTTCACCACTTTTGAAAACAGTTTTACATTATCTAATAAAAACGACTATGAACTGGCCCTATAGTTCAGTGGTTTTTAGTTCACAGATATGTATTGGACTATGCACAGAAACTTTGTTTCTAAAAATCTAGTCTGGGAGCAGCACTTATAAATAAGTATAGATTTATAAATAAATATAAATATATTAAATGTATGATATATTATATATATTATGTAAATATATCAACTATATAATATAAATCATATAATATGATTTATAATATAATATCACTTATATAATTTATATGTATATAAATTTTGAATTTTTAATTCATAATATATACAAATTTATTAATATAGATAAACCTTATAGACACCATAGCTTTAGAAAGAAATACCCAAATGTATATAATCATTTATATGAATCCAAAGGAGCCTAAACTAAACAAATATGCATGCTTTGATTGTAAAAATTAAATAATGACTCTAATTTTTCTTTTTGGTTTTAGAATCATACTCAGGGCTTCTCTTGACTTACTCCTGACTGAACTAAGGTATTACTCCTGGAGTGGCTTAGAGGACCATTTGGGACACTGTAGATCAAATCCTGGGGCAGCAGCATGCAATTCAAGCATCTTACTTGCTGTACTACCTCTCTGGCCCAAGCATGGACATTATTCATTCAAATTTAGGGTCGTGAAGAGGTCTTAGAAATATTTTTTCTGACTAAAATAAAAATATCTTATTTTCTGTAAGATAGAAATATTTTATATTCTTGATATTTTATTTCTTAACCTGATTAATGGTTATTCAACAGTTCTTATTCACCATACTTTACATATATGTTGATTTTATAAAACTAAAATAGTTGACATCTTATATGTAAGTTTGAAGTGCATAACATGTTGATTTATTTCAATCTGATTACCAGCTTACCAACTCTGTCATATCTCAGAATTATCATTTTTATTTAGCATCTTTCTTAGCAACTTTAGAGTTAATAATATATATTTTTAGATCCCACATGTACTTGAGAACATATGGTAATTTTTCTTGGTTTGACTTTTTTCACGTAGATAATGACCTCTAGTCCTTTCTTTTTAAATTTTTAAATTTTTAAAATTTAAATTTTTTAATTTTTTGACATCTAGTCCTTTTTGTCTTGTAAGAACTGGAAATATTTTATCCTTGCTTCAGAGCTGAATAACATACTAAAAACTACCTGTTCATTTTCTATAGGAACTGAAACCATTTGTATTTTCATCAATAGTGTACAACCTTATCAATATTTATCTAGTATCTTTTTGGTGATAAATACTGTGTGAGAAATACTGTATTGACATTTTGACTACATTTTCTTGATTATTGATGTTGGGGATCTCTTCATGAACACACTGGCCCTTTGGGGCATACTGGAACACACTGGATGTCTTATTTGGGAAAATGTAGATGACCTCTACTAATTTTTTTAGAAGTTGGTCTTAATATTTTAGTCAAGTTGTATATGTTATTTATATATTAATATGAAGAGATAATTTAGTTTGGGGTTAACACCTGGTGGTGCTAACAAGCTACTCCTTGTTTTGGTGTTTCAGGTTTGTATTAGTGATAGCTGTGACCATGTAGTGCCAAGGATCTAATGCAAGGCAGTCACAGCTAGAGCATTCACTCCAGCCCTTTGAGCTGGGGATAGACTTAAGTGGTACTACACATGAGTTGGATATGTGAGGCCCTGGGTTCATCTCCTTGTACCCACTGACATCACTGAGAGCAGCGTCCTAGATGATCTCTGAAATTCTCTACTATTATATTGCTGCCTACTTCTCCCTTTAAACCTATTAGCATTTGTTTAATTCGTGTTCCAAAATTACATGTGTGTATCATTATAATTGTTAAATCATAGAACAGGTCCCTTTATCAATTATATAATGCCTTTTGTTGTTTTATTATTATGTGTAGCTTAAAGAGTAACATAAGCAGAGCCAATCCCATTTTCACATCCATGGACTATATTTTTCCTTCACTTTGAATCTGTATGTCTTTAAAACTAAAGTGAGTTCCTTACAGTTGGATAAGGCAGCATCAGTTGGATTCTGCTTTTTCAACCTAGATGGATGAAACAGTACTAGATGTACTGTTTCTTTGAGATTGATACATTTAGTCCATTTAGTACTATGATTGGTATGTGAGTACTTACTAATGCCTGTCATTTCTGCCTATCTCTGCACTGACAATTTTCCACAGTAGTGTACTTCTTTTCCCCCCATTATTATCTAGGACATCTCCTCTAGGTTTATGCTTTGCGGTAACTATGATGCTTTTGTAAGACATCTCACAGAGAGAACAATAAATTTGAAGCTAGGAGCAACTTGATCATCTACAACTGCTCATCCTTTCACCCCAATTTTTATTATTTTTGACATGATTATTTGTCATTGTTTGAGGCTTTCCATTTTTATTGAAGTCATGATGCACGATAGCATAAAACCAAAGTCTCAATCATTAAAAGTAATTATCTCTTCTTTTTGCCCATTTACCCCTTCCCTCTACCTTTCTGGTAATCACCAGAAGGTCTTACAGACCACATTTTGCTTGTTTGTTTCATTTAATTCAACTGTTTGTTGTTTTCTCTATTGACCACCAAGGAAAGAAGGCACCCTGCATTTGCTTGTTTGTTTGTTTGTTTCCAGTGGAAACAAATAGAAAGCATTCCTAAATTGCACCAATACCAATATATCTCCTTCACAAACTTAGTGGTGGAGGAATATTGGAACTTCTGTGGTGAGCATAAATCAGTAATATTATATACCTAAAGCATAAATATTAACATTTTGTAATCTATGTTAGCCAAATAATAATGATAATAGAGAATATTTTACTGAGTTGAGAAAATACACTATTCTCTCCATTCTCGCTTTAAATTCCATGTGAAAATAAAATAGTTTCCTCTTTAATTTGTCTCTTCTTTGTTAATATGTATAAACAACTATATAAATAAAAATTTAACAACATGAACAATCTCACAAGAAATTCATAAATTTAGCCATCATATTTTCTACATTTCACTTTACAGCAGGTAATAGAATTGATAGATTACATAATTACTTTCTCGTTTTCAAAAGCAATTTTTTACTTTTATTTTTAAAATATATTTATTTAAGCACCATGATTACAAACATGTTGTAGTTGGGTTTCAGTCATAAAAAATACACCAGTGCAACATTCCCCCCACCAATGTCCCCAACTCCCTCCCACCCCATCCTGTCTGTCTTCGAGATGAGCATTCTATTTCTCTCACTCACTACTATTGTCATGTGAGTTGTTGGTATAGTTATTTCTCTAACTGAACTCACCAATCTTTGTGGTAAGCTTCATATCATGGGCTGGTCCTACCAGGCCTCATCTCTATTGTCTCTGGGTATTATTATTATCATACTGTCTTTTATTTTTCTTAAATACCACAGATGAGTAAGACTATTCTGTGTCTATCTCTCTTCCTCAAACTCATTTCACTCAGCATAATAGTTTCTATGTCCATCTATGTATAGGAAAATCTTCTGACTTTATTTTTCCTGATGGCTGTATACTATTCCATTGTGTATATGTACCAGTTTCTTGAGCCACTCATCTGTTGTAGGTCACTCAGGTTGTTTCCAGATTCTGGCAATTGTTAATAGAGCTGCAATGAACATAGGCATGCAGGGGGGCATTTTTGTATTCCTAGGATGTATCCCTAGGAGTGGAATAGCTGGATCATATGGGAGTTCAATTTCCAATTTTTTGAGGAATCTCCATATTGTTTTTCAGAAAGGCAGGACAAGACAGCATTCCCACCAGCAGTGAATGAGAGTTCCTTTCTCTCCACATCTCCATCAGCGCTGATTGTTCTTATTCTTTGTGATGTGTGCCAATCTCTGTGGCATGAGATGTCACCTCATTGTTGTTTTGATTTGCATCTCCCTGATAATTAGTGATGTGGGGCATTTTTTCATAGCACTTTGCATTTTTTTCTCTCCATCTAGCTTTTTTCACTAGGCAAATAATTTTGCATAGAAACAAAAGAGTCATCTATTAGCTCCATGTTTGGCCCTTGGAGAAGTGAGGCTTTGAAGCCATGTGATTATAGGTCAACTGGCCAGATTTAAGGGTCTCTCTGAAAAGCTGAGGACCACCATGTCCACCCCCTCAGTGCTCAGGGGCTTTCAAAGTCTCACGCAGTGGTGCTCAAGAAACTTCCCATACTATGACTGAAGTGTTCAGGAGGCCATGTAGCTGTGGTACCAGGGACTGAGCCCAGGTTGGGCACATGCTGAACACATGCTCTAATGCTTTCTTGGCCTGAAGTTTCAAGTGTGTGATCATGATAGCCAAATGCAGGCTCTACCCATTTCAAGGCCAACATTTCACTGTTTTCCACATTCTGCCCTAGCCCACATACATGTATTTGGGTGACCAGTTCTTTATTTTATTTTATTATATTTTATTTTACTTTATTTTAGGCACTGTGATTTACAATACTGTTAATGGCAGTGTTTATGCACAAAACATTCCAGCACCACTCCAACCATCAGAGTGTAGACTTCCCTACACTATTGTTCCAATGTCACTCACCAGTCCTGCCCTCTCTCCACCCATCCCTACCCCCCCCTTAATGGTAAGCTTCCTACTAAAATTTAGTTCTCCATTTCTTTGGCCATTGGAAATATTATTTCCCTACTATGTTTCTGTGTGTAGGAAAGATTATTCTCTATCTGCTTCTTCTCTTTTTGGCTGACTTCATTTAGCTTGATACTCTCCAGATTCAAAATTGCATGGTTTCATCTTTTTCTTTTTCTTTTTTTTTTTTGGTTTTTGGATTTTGGTGATGCTCAGGGGTTTCTCCTGACTCGGTGTTCAAAATCACCTCTGGCAGGCTCAGGGAACCAAGTGGGATGCCAGGAATCAAACCACCATCAATCCTGGGTCAGCTGTGTGCAAGGCAAATGCCCTACCTCTGTGCTATCTCTCTGGTCCCAGTACATCTTTTCTTAAAACCAAGTAGTATCCTAGTATTCCAGTGTCTGTATGTTTCACAGCTTCTTTATCCAATCATCTCTTCTTATACACTGCATTGTTTCTTGACTTTTGCCTACTTTTGTTTTGTTTGGGCCACACCCGGTGATGTCAGGAGTTACTCCTGTCTGTGTACTCAGAAATTGCTCCTGTCTTGGGGGACCATATGGGATGCCAGAGGATCCAACCACGGTCCATCCTAGGTTAGCGCATGCAAGGCAAACACCCTACCACTTGCGCCACCGCTCCAACTTTGCCTAGTTTGAGTAGTGCTGCAGTGGACAAAGGAGTGCTAATGTCTTTTCTGATTAGAGATTTTTGTCCCTTGGGGTAACTACCAAGAAGCAGAATTAATGGGTCATACGAAATCTCAATTCTTAGTGTTTGAAGCAGCATCCATATTGTTTCCCATAAAGTCTAGATCAGTCAACTTTCACCTGCAGTGAATGAGGATCCCTTTTCCCCCACATCCCAGCCAACACTGGTTGCTTTTGTACTTCGTGATGTGTATCGATCTCCCTGGTATGAGGTGGTATCTCACTGTTGTTTTGTTTTGCATCTTTCTGATAAGTGATGCTTTTTTTTTTCATATTATTTTTCCAATTATTTTCCCAGATCTAGAAGCTGCTCAACTTTTAAAAATGAGTTTTCTATCTCTTCTCCTTCAAAAAGAACTACTAATCTAATATTTATTCTTTTGTGGAATTTCATAGATTATGCAGGCTTTCTTCATCTTTTCTTTTTTTGTTCTCTGTCTGCCTTTGTTTAAGGAAAAGGCACACCCAGCAGAGCCTCTCCCTGCAATCAGAGAATCATCCATATGGGTCAAACCCAGGGCTCTTTGTGCACATGCATTCCAGTCCTTTGAACCATCTTCTGGAACTCTCATTGTTTGCCTTTAGCTGGGCTATTTCCAAATTCCTCTCCTTCGATTCATTCTGTATTTCCTTCATATCACTTTATTGTGTCTTTTTTCATTCATTTATTTCTTCAACTCTAGACTCTCTTGATACTTTTCAGATTCTACATTATTAGGAGAAAAATCATTAATTTTGAGCCATTTTTATTGAGGACTGGTGTTTATAATACGGTTAATCACACTTTTCATTCATACATCATTCCAACACCACATGTATTACCAGAGAGACCCTGAAATCTTCCACTAGTGTCCCAAAGACCAGTTGTAAGCTGATTTCTATAGACACAACCTTCAGTTCCAGTGGCTAGGGGAAAAACAAATATATTAATCATGTATATTTTTAGAAATTCCATTCATTCTGATTTTCTTACATCTCATGGTGTTTCTTTGAAACAACAGTTTTGATTTTTATCAGATAGATCTCAAAGTTTCATTATGCTGGGAAAATTTGTGAATTTATTTTTATGATGACATGTTTCATTAATTTTCCCTGATCTTTATAGTTGTGCGTAGCTGCGTTTGCACTCGAAGTAACAGTAATATTGCACTTTAAAATTTGCTAGCCCAGAGAGGTAATAAAATGGGTGAGGTACTTGACTTGCACATGGCTGACCCAGGCTTGATTCCTAGCACCATCTATGGTCCCCTGAGCACTGCCAGGTGTGGCCAAACTTTTATTTTATTTTTGCCAGTTGTTTCTAGGTGAGAGTATTCTGTTCAACACTTTTCTATTTAGATGCGAGTTTTTTTTTTCTTATGGGGGTTCCACACCCAGTGGCTCTCAGGAGTTACTCCTGGCTCTATACTCAGAAATTACTCGTGGTAGGCTCATGGGACCATATGGAATGTCAGGAATCGAATCACTGCCCGTCCTGGGTCGGCTGGTGCAAGGCAAACGCCCTATCACTGTGCTATCTCTCCAGCCTAAGATGCAAGTTTTTAAATTTTGTATAAATACACCTGCTCTACTTTCTTGCTCCCTATTATGATAGAATAAGAACATGTATGTCTTGGGTTCTTACTATCAACCGGGCTCGCGACTAGAAAGCTCTCATTTTCCAGCAGATGGTGCTATAATTCAAGTTTATATTTTCTCCTTTGCTTTGGTCTCCTGGCCTATTTTCTGCGTGCACTTCTAATTTATTCGATTTTGCTCTCATAGCTGCATTAAAGAGAGAGAGAGCATGCATAAGAAGATACCCTGCAGAGCATGGGAAGGTGTGAGTTTATTACTTATAGGCTTTTTGCTTGGGGTGTGGTATGCTACTAGGGATCTAATCTGAGACTCCCACCTGCAAAATGTTCAGTCCTGCCCTCTGAGCCAGACTCTTGCCAGCCTAAGGTGTGGGCTGAACCTGAGATATTGGGGGAGGTGTCCCCATGTATTTTGTCAGAGACCCTGGTGATTCCTCTCTGCAGCATCATTGACTTTAGCAGGAATGACATCTTCATATCAGCTGCTTTGTAGGACACTCATTTTCCCTGTTACCCCACAGTCAGGCCGGGCCTCCTTACTCTTTCTCTCTCCAAACACTTTCTGAGGCACTGACATACCCATTGCCCTCCTGCAGGAAGAAGCAGAGAGGGTGCTGCCTGGGACACGGGAGAAAGTACAAAATGCAAAGCACTGTTCAGCCAGGCCTCTGTGTGACCACAAATGGGTTTCATTTCTTTCAGATGGCATTCTGGGTCTCCCCACAGGCAGGCAGTAAGTTCTCTGGAGCATGGCCCCACTGCAACCAGAGGGTTCGGGCAGGCTCACTAAGGGTCTTCTAGCTGCACAACACACACAGCCAGCTGCCTGCCTACCCTGCCTACACAGCTGGATGAGACGACTCCTCCCTGATCCTGCAGGTCCTGAAGAGGCACCTTTGTGCATAGATATTTGGTTGTCTCGTGTTTAAGGTGTGCGTGGGGAGGGGGAATGAAAAGAATAAAGGATGGATGTGTCACACTGCCAGGATACTGACCTCCCTTTCTCCTCCCCTCTCTTACACACACACACACACACACACACACACACACACACACACACACACACACACACACACACACACACACACACACCATGTAATGCTGGTTCTTCACCATATAAAATAAAAGGCCTGATCTGAACAGAGGTTCTGGACAAGGAATGCGACTACTGCTACAGCTCCTTGCCCTCTGGGTCCATGGCAGAATTGTGCGGCTGGCTCTTGGGGGTTGAGAGCTGGTGAGCATCATAAACTTGGCTGCTAACTTGCAGTTGATGCTGGGGCGCCCCCTACTGGTTATTTTAAGAGAATGGCTTAGTATATGGACAGCATTTTAAAGGGCTCGTTCTGCTGTGTGGATGTTGTATTGTTTGGGGGAAAGTGTGGAACCACAAAATTCTTTTAAAGTCCCTATCGTGGTGAGCAGTTGGGGACTGGGACTTCAGTGGTTATACCCAGAGTAGAGAGAAGTGGCAGCCATCTAACAGAAAGTCAGAATTCACTTGTTAAAGTTGGGATTGAAGAAAAGAGATGGATTGCAGATGACTGTTATGTTTGTAGTTAATCCACTGAGTACTTGATGGGATATATGCTGAAATGGGGGGAAATGAAAGAGGAATTGTTTTATTATTTTTAGGGGGATTGAACCTTATTCAGTGGTACTCAGGGGCTACTGCTGGTTTTGTGCTCAGGGGTCACTCCTGGCTCAGTACTCAGGTGACGATATGCAGTGCTGAGAATCAACTAAGGTTGGCTGCATGCAAGGCAAGTACCATGAACTGTATTATCTCCAGTCCCAAGATTAACTATTTTTAAAGAGAGAGAGAAAAGGCCTCAGAATTTTGTGGAGAGATTTTCCCTTCTCTTTAGCCTTAGCAGTTCCTGGACATTCATGAACATCTAACATTAGTTAGATACACCACAAAGTACAGCTTCATCCCTTGTAGAACTGGAGAGACAGTACAGCAAGTAGGACAATTGCCTTCTATACAACAAACCCAGGTTTGATCCCTAATATTCCATATAGTCACCTGGGTACCACCAGAAGTAATTCCTGAGCACAGAGCCAGAAGTAACCCTGGGCATCACTAGGTGTAACCCAAATACTTAAACCAAAAAACCAAATTAACAGGTAGACCTTTACCCTAGCTTTCCCCACAAAACTCTGAATTCTATTCTCTCTCTCTTTAAAAAGTGTTAATCTTGGGGCTGAAGACAGAACAGTGGTTATGGCACTTGCTTTGCATGTATCCAACATTAGTTGGATTCTCAGCACTGCATTTTGTCACTTGAGTACTGAGCCAGAAGTAACCCCTGAGCACAAAGCCAGCAGTAGCCCCTGAGTACCACTGAATATGGTTCAACTTTCCCTAAAAATAATAATAAACTCAGGCCGGAGAGATAGCATGGAGGTAAGGCGTTTGCCTTTCATGCAGGAGGTCATCGGTTCGAATCCCGGCGTTCCATATGGTCCCCTGTGCCTGCCAGGAGCAATTTCTGAGCCTGGAGCCAGGAATAACCCGAGTACTGCCAGGTGTGACCCAAAACCCACAAAATAATAATAATAATAATAATAATAATAATAATAATAAATTTATCTGTCATTTCTCTCATTTCAGCATATATCCCATCAAGTACTCAGTTAATTGAGAGCAGCTGGATTGAATTTACAAATTCTTCATGATTCAGAGATGATAGAGATACCAAGCTAGCTTTATATTTGATTAAAATTTGCAATATCAGAAATATAAGAACTTTGTCTAATAATTTCTAAGGGAGTGTTTATGATCTGGGAAATTTCTTTGTTGAAGCCTTTTGGTTTGCTCAGGGATCACTCCTAGATGAACTTGGGACTATCTGGGGTGCTGGGGATTTTGAACCCAAGTTGTCTGCATGCAAATCAAAGGCCCTAATCCCCATACTATCTGTCCAGTCCAGATATTTTTAAGGCCCTGTAACTTACAATACTTTTAAATACAGTGTTTCATGCACATTCCAGCACCACAAACAAACCACAAAAACAAACAAACATACAAACTTCTCCCATGATGACATTCTGAAGAATTGTTTTGAGCTCCAATGCTTTAACAGTGAAACTGTGAAGACAAATAATCCCGAGTTATGCCTTACTTGTAGTTCTTTTCCCTTAAAAGTAGTTCTGCCACATGCAAGCTTAAGAACTTATAAATGCTGGTGGGAATGTTGCACTAGTAAGAGGAGTGTTCTTATTTATGATTAAAACCCAACTACAAACATGTTTGTAATTATGGTGCTTAAATAATATTATAAAAATAAACAAACATGTACTCTAAAAAAATAAAGAACATGTATCACAAAAAAAAGAACTTATAAATGCTGATGACATGATTCATAAGACATATTCATAAGGATAATTTGAAAATAAGTAACTTTAGGTACTATAAAGTGCATTGATAAGGTACACTTTTTAGCATATGTACAGAGAAAATATGCACTTTAGAATAACATAAACAGAAATAGCAAAGGAAATCATCACAGAAGCAGAAGGTAGAAGATAAACTTCTTAAGCATCCCATGTGACATTTGTCATTAAGGAATTAGACTCTGGGACCAGAGCAATAGCACAGTGGTAGGACATTTGCCTTGCAAGCCTCCAACCCAGGACAGACCAGATTTTATTCCCGGCATCCCATATGGTCCCTGAGCCTGCCAGAAGCGATTTCTGATGGCAGAGCCAGGAGTAGCCCCTGAATGCTGCCAGGAGTAACCAAAAAACAAGTCGTTACCAAAAAAAAGAATTAGATTCTGGTGTTTGTTTACTATTATTTTTACTATTATTAATATTACATAATATGCAGATAGAAATATGCACATATAAGTGGGCAGCCATAAATTTCTCTAAGTTGGCACACCCTGCTAACTATTACTTGCATCAAGAGATAAAACTTTAGCAGGCCCTTAAAAGGTTAAGCTTAAGAGGTTAATGAAAAATAGTAGCTAGTAGAATGAAGTGAAAAGATACCAACCTACCCCCAAAAGTAATGATTTGAAACAGAAATAGAGAGAGAATACATAAATTAAGGCATTTGCCTTGCACAATGCCAACTGCAGTTCAATCCCAGACACCCCCAGCAGGAGTGATTCCTGATCAGAGAGTCAGGAGACCAGGAGAAAGCCCTGAGTCTCTACTGGACGTGGGAGAGAGAGGGGAAAAAGAGAGAGAGAGAGAGAGAGAGAGAGAGAGAGACAGACAGACAGACAGACAGACACAGACAGAGACACAGAAACACAGACAGAGACACAGAGACAGAGACAGAAAGAAATGACAGTTTTATAAACAAACAGAAGAGGGCGCCCTGGCATTGTATAATAGATACTGAATTCTTCCCTTTGTTAGTATGGGTCCAAGAAAATTTTTTTTAATAAACAGCGTATTTCCAATTGAATGGAAAATGTCAGGTAACATCCATATGAAGCATATCTATAACAGGAACATAAAAACATTTAGCTGAAAGAAATGTCCCTCTAAAAAATGAAGCAGAAGAGACAAATGTGCAATAATCTATCCAAATAAAAACTTTGCAGTTATTAACAACAACAATAACAAAAATACTTGAATCACACATTCCCAGAAACATAAGCCTGGGACAGGAACAGACCAAAACCAAAGAGGAAGTTATAAATGGAGAATGGCCCTCAAAATCAATCCTTCTGCAAATACCAGCCAGGAATTGTAATTAGAAGAGGAATGTCACCACCCAAGGAGGAACAAGATACTTAATATTGGGGATCTAGATTGCATGTGCTATTTGATTTAGTGTATTTTTTGTACCATAAGATGCACTTTTTCCCACTAAAAAGTGTGTCTTAAGAAGTGAATGCCGGGGCCAGCGAGGTGAAGGACCACGTGGTTCGATCCCCCGGCATCCCATATGGTCCCTCCAAGCCAGGGGCAATTTCTGAGTGCTTAGCCAGGAGTAACCCCTGAGCATCAAACGGGTGGCCCGAAAAAACAAAAACAAAAAAAAAAAAGAAGTGAATGCCATCTGGAGCTGAAGCCTGTGTGCAGGGGAGGAGAGCATCTAAAAACTATGTGCATCTTATAGATTCTATAATATAGAGCGAAAAATACAGTCTATATGTTGATATATATGTTGGATGTATTTTCTGTTATGACCACTTTCAGCCAGAGGGTAGCTCACAGGCAAAGCTCAAATATCCACAGGCTAATGATTCAGAAGAAAGAATCTGAAGCATTTCAGTAGATTTAAAAATGGAAGTTGTGCATTGAGTATCTTTCAATTGAAGTCTTCACCCTTTGTGGGGGTGAGGGTACCTCATTTGGGAATAGACTCACAGGTAAACCTAGTTATCGATGAGGCCGTATTAGAGAAGGCGGCACATACTGGTATATCTGGTGGCCTTAACAAAAGTGGAAATCTTCAGTCAGAAACATAGCACAACTAACTCAACACATACTTAACACATGGAAAGCCTGGGTTTGATCCTGGCACCTCATGCTTCACACACATACTTCTGTGCAACTTTTAAGTGTAAAATCAGGAATAACCTCTGAATACCACCGAGTGTGAGTTACATCCCCAACCCCATATAAAATGGGAATCTTGAATACAGACATACTCACAGAGAATTTTTTGAAAATTGTAAAGCATCTGCAAGAACAAACTTTCAGACTTTTCTAAAATCAGGGAAAGTTTAAGAGACCGAAGAAAACATTACATCAGGAGGAACATATTTAAAAAAAAAAACGCACAGTAAATATTACGCTAGCCTATAGAATACATCCAGCCTGTCATTTGTTGCAGTGCATATGGAGAGAAACTCACTTGTCAAAAGGAAATTATTTTCAGGTTTATTCACAAAGTAAAATAAAGGTCCCTGAGTCAAAATGGTACAGTAAAGATAGACTTACAGATTTGTAGCAGGCAAACCAACGAATAAAGCAGAGTAAAAACAGAAATCAATCATGATACCAGAAATAGAACATTTGGGCAGAAACATCAGAATAAACCAGCAGAAGACTTGGTAATCCCAAGGACAACTCACAAAAATTACAGCTGTGTTGTACATTTACGTACATTTATGTATTATTTTGTGTATTAAAAACATGGAACTCTACAAGAAGAATTCACAAACTTAGGATACAAACACATACAAGTAGAATATTATTTGTAGATGGTCCTCTGAGCACCCCCAGAAGTCACCCCTGAGCAAAGAGACAGATATTAGCTCCTGAACACCTCAGAGTTATTGCCGAGTCCTCCACCTCCCCAATAAAATACATTTTAAACATGATTAAAGTTTAAACACAGGACACAGGTCAAATGAGCAACTTATCTAAATGATTCGTAATTGCTGCCCAGAACTGACTCATTCTTCTGCTTAACCCATGAAATAGTCCTGAAGGAAGAGGAATTTCCCAGGATTCCCACCCCATGATGGATGGGAATCAGTGGATTCATGTAAAATTAATATAGTCAGAGGCTAAATTATTGGTGAGAAAAGTTAAGAGAATAGGTCCTGCTTTCTGATCCCCTAACCCATCACATAACCTTCTACCTAGCCCAAACTCTTAACATAGGGCATGACAAGGAATGCTTGTGAGAGATATTGATCCTGGGCTGGGGTAACGTCTCTAGGGCTGGAGCACCTGCATTGCATGTGCACATTCCAAGCACTAAATGGTCCCCCCAAATGTAGTAGGAAGAGACCCAGAAACAGAAACTACCCCATAAGCACCACTGGGGATGACCCAAAAACTGAAATAAAGAACATGGTCCTAATAGCCCTTGCTCCAGCTGCTCTTAAGACAAAAGTTCCATGCTAAGAGGAAAACTATCTACAATACTTTGCTCTGGAGAGACCCTGGAGAGGTGGCACATGGAAACATATCTAACTAATCTGTGCTCAGGCCTTACTCCAAAATCTTTTTTTTTTTCCATTTGTTTGTTTTTGGGCCACACCCTGTGGTGCTCAGGAGTTACTCCTGGCTCTGCACTCAGAAATGGGATGCCAGAGATCAAACTCAGGTCTGTCACGGATCGGCCACGTGCAAGGCAAATGCCCTACCACTGTGCTATTGCTCTGGCTCCTTTACTCCAAAATCTGTGCCCAGAGATAGCTCTCTGTGATGCTTGGAGGATCTTATGGCAGCTGGAGATCAAGCCAAAGTTGGATACATGTAAGGCAATTAAGGCCTACCCCTTGTACCACCTCGCTGGCCAAAACCCTATTTGTAAAATTTTAGTGGTGGATATTTTGGGGGGTGGCAGATATTTTATTAGTGTTGTTACATGGCTTCCTTTTTATATTCTGAGGACTAACCCCTGGCCAGATGTCCAATATGTAAATTTCCTCTGCCAATCAGTAAATTGCCTTTTAGACAGTGTAAATTTTTTTGGTAAGTTGAGGGTTGGGCTCCTAAATGAACTTCAGGAGGCTGAGGATCTCTTCTCAGTGATTCTTAGCCAACCAGACAAGCAGTTCAGTGCAAGGGTTCGAGCATCTGATGCTGCGCTCATACTCCATGGTGAAGGGAATGACTCGGGCACCTCCCTCCAGCAGTGCTATTCTGGGGAGGCTTATAATTCCAATTTATAATGTTGGGCATCAAACAACCTCTGTACAGCCTTGTTTTATATTTATCTGTTTCAATGTGGCAAAGCTGGTAAGTTGGATTTTATCCTACTATTCTCCATATGTTTTTTCTTGTGAGTCTCCAAGTACATCTCTAAGGTCAATGTCAAGGAGCATGACTCCTCTTAGAGCAACTTTGGACCAAACTTGGGGCCACCAACGGAGCAGCCTGGAAGAGAGAGGGGGAGATTAGAGTCAGTATATCATTTTAGTCCCACACTGAAACAATGTATTGGGGATTCTGAGAGAGAGACAGACAGACAGACAGACACAGACAGACAGACAGACAGACAGACAGACAGACAGAGACAGAGAGGCCAGTAGGTGTGGGCTTTGAGAGAGAAAATAGAGAAAGGTAGAAGGGAAGCAGGCAGTATCACATCACATGGGTGCTTTATCTGTGGCCCCCATGGCTGGCAGCTTCTGCTTCAGACTCTACCCTGGGCCCCCCTCCCCATCAATTGTTAAACTTTTTCATTAAATATCCACTAGACTGTTTGTTGTCCATTACAGGGGCATGTCAAAGGGGTTGTGGGGGGCTAATGTCCAGGTCCAATTATTGTTACAAGAAGATAACATATATATCAACACCCCCTGTTTTATTCTATGCATTTTATGGATACAGGTCTTATATCCAAGTCTATAATCCACTTGGTGATAATTTTTGTGCAGAGATAAATTAATCAATTTTTTTTTGTTTTGCCTGTCACTATTTAGTTTTCCTAGCTCCATTTGTTGAAGAGGCTTTTCTTTCTGTATTATATAGACAGCATAGATGAGATGTTTGCATATCTTAGCCATAGATCAGATATTTGCATATGAATGAACTTATTCTGGGCCCTTTAATCTGTTCCTTTGGTCAGTATGTCTGTTTCTGATCCAATTCCATACTATTTTAATGTCTATTCTCTGTAGTATAGTTTGAAACCATGTAACATGATGTCTACATTTTTCTTATTTTATCTTAGAATTGCTTTTAACTATTTGGAATATTTGGAGATTTATACAAACTTTAAAATGATTTGTTCCATTTCTTTTTTTTTTTTTTTTGAAAAATGCCATTGGTATTTTTTATGAAGTTTTCTATGGTTTTGTATATTACTTTAGGTGAAAAGGGCATTTTAAATATCTGTTTTCCAAAACATGAACATGGGAATGTCTTTCCATTTTTTTTTTTTTTGGTGTCTTTTTTACTTCTCTTCATAAAGTCTTATAGTTTCAGTGGATAGATCATTCGTCTCTTTGTCAGGCTTATTCCAGAGTATTTTCATCCTGGTTAATGTAGTTGTTAAGGAAGAGGTTTTTTTTTTGTTGTTGTTGTTTTTTTGTTTCCTTTTTAAATGCCTTTGCCCCTCTCACCATATCCTTCATTGTTGTTGATGTTGTGGTAACAGACTGCATATCTGCCAGACTAGTATTTGCTCACATAGCACATAGTAGGCTCACACACTCAGGGTGCACACTTAGTCTTGTACTCCTTTGGCTGCATTGATCATTTGTGTGCTCATTTCTACTCTTCAATGGACCACACTAGTCATAGCTGTGATGCTCACTGAAGCTCACTGAGAGTTGCTACAGAGCTCACATATGTTCATCAGGGCCTTTCTTCCTGGCCAAAGTGCTAGCACATCTTTTTCATTGCAGTGCTTCCCAGGAGGATCACACCATGTGTGGTACTTACACATACTTGCCACAGTATGACTGGAGGCCACTATGGTGCTAGGGATTGCAGGCAGCAGCACCAGGCTCAGACAACAGATCTTCCTGGATCACACTTAGCAGGACACTGGGGGTTTGAACTCAGTACCATAAACTGGAAAACCAGGTTGGTTCTTCCTGCCTTCCTTCCTTCCATCCTTCCTTCCTTTTTCCTTTTCTCCCTCCCTTACTTTCTCCTTCCTTCTTTTCCTCCTTCCTTCCTTCCTTCCTTCTTATCTTCCTCCCTTCCTTCCTCCTTCCTTTCTTTCTTCCTCCCTTCCTCTATCCCTACCTCCCACCCTTCCTTTATTTCTTTTCTTTCTTTCAAATTTTTTTCAAGATGAGTTGAACATTTCTTGTAATTGTAGTTACAAACCTTGAAAAACAGCTTTTGTTCCAGTTACTAAACTGAGGCCTCTTTCCTGACTTCTGTGCAGGCAGGGTTGTGGCTACTTGGCATCAAGGTTGTCATACCCAGAAGTTGTCAGGGCTTACTCATGGATCTTTGCTCAGGTATCACTACTGGTGGAAGTTTGAGAACCATATGGAGTGCCAGCGATCTAAACCTGGTTGGCCATGTGCATGGCAAACAACCTACCCATTGTATTCAGGCCCCAATTCAGACACTTTAAGTCACCATGCTATTTCTCCTTTGCTATGGAGATAATTTTCTTAGTTTCTTTTCACTCTAGTTTGTGGTCTGACTATAGAAATGCATAGTTTACATTGATTTTTGTATACATAACTTTATTGTATTGATTTATAATTTCTAATGCTTTGGGTGGAATCCTTAGTATTTTCTATAAAGGTTAATCATGTTACCTGAAAACACTGATAGTCCAACTGGCTGAAAGATCAAAACAAGAGGCCAGTAAACAAATCCTGGCAAAGATAACTGTTATTGCTTTTTCCTTTCCCCAAAGCCTAAAGATAAGAACAATTGTTCTTTCACAAAAGCCAAACCCTTCAGGACAGCTGTCCTTTCTTGTCCTTCCCCTATTTCTTTTAGGTTTGCAGAAAAATTATGTGGCACAGTGGATCAGCCTTCAGGGAAATTTATGATTCACTTTGATACCTGCACTTCTAAAACAATATGCCTCTTGTCTCTTCCTCTATAAAATTAAAAATGTGCCTTGTGATCATGCAGACAAGATGGTAGCTTTGAGGAATGAATCTTCCATCTTCCAACTTGCCTGCCTATTATCAAGTTCTTTTTCTTTGTTTGTGTTTTTGAGCCACATCTGGATTTTCTCAGGGTTATTCCTGGCTCTGTGCTCAAGGTCCTGGAACAGGCTTGGGGGCCATATAGAATACCAGGAATCAGGGGCTGGAGAGATAGCACAGTGGTGTTTGCCTTGCAAGCAGCTGATCCAGGACCTAAGGTGGTTGGTTCGAATACCGGCATCCCATATGGTCCCCTGTGCCTGCCAGGAGCTATTTCTGAGCAGATAGCCAGGAGTAACCCCTGAGCACAGTCGGGTGTGACCCCCCCCCCAAAAATGCCAGGAATCAAGCCCAGGTTGGTTTCGAGCAAGGCAAGTGCCCTATCCACTATACTATCTCTCTATCCCCAAAGCTCTATCTTAAGATAAAGAAAGATGGTTCAGCAGGTTGTAACACAAACTTGGCATCTTCATATCATATGTTCTCTGAGCAACCCTGGAGGAGCTCTGGAGGCCACCAGAGCTACTTTCTCAGCCTGTCACCATGTCTCACAGTTGAGTGGCCCTGGAACGAGATGCTGTCAGCCATCATGTGGTGACTAGCAAGTGCAAAGTCAGCTGCAGTGAGTTGACCTTGGATGGGGCAACTTTGGGAAAGCCCCTCTGTCAATAGGACTCCCCGTTTCCTGGGGACTATCCCCTCTTTTTTTCTGTCTGATAGGTCAGAGAAAAAACTTTAGTAAACACGTGGACCATGTGGTTGTGCCTACTTCTGCATGTAAATGGGGATATTACTTTGGAGTCTGAACCTTCTCCCTTACGTGCTCTTTCCCCCACAGACTGTGGGAAATTCTTCCTTCCTACATAATGGGAATAGTGGGCTTTGCCTGGTATCTTTGAATCAATTCATTTATCAATAGTGTGTGGCCACTATTGGTCTGGTTATTTCCCAGGGGAAAATTCTTACCACCTGTGAGAACTCTGTAAGGTTGAAGACAAAGAAAATTATTGAGAGTAGATATATTGGGGTGGGTAAGACAATGGTATTTTTTATTTTAATTTTTCATTTTATTTATTTTATTTAATAATTATTTATTTATTCAATTTAATAGGGGAAGGACAAGAAAGACAGCTGTCCCCCAGGGTTAATTATCCTTTTGTAAAAGGATAATTGTTCTTATCTTTAGACTTTGGGGAAAGGAAAAAGCAAGAATAGTTATCTTTGCCAGGATTTGTTTGTTGCTCTCTCATTTTGGTCTTAGTTTAAGAATAATTATTTAAGAATAATAAATAATTAAATTTATTTAAGAATAATAAATAGGGGGTCGAAAAAATAACACAGCAGTAGGGTGTTTGCCTTGCAAGTGTCCGACCCAGGACCAAGAGTGGTTCGAATCCCGGCATCCCATATGGTAGCCTGTGCCTGCCAGGAGCCATTTCTGAGCATATAGCCAGGAGTAACCCCTGAATGCCTCTGGGTGTGACTCAAAAACCAAAATAAATAAATAATTTATTTAAGAATGATATTGGATATTTTACTCCATAATAACAATTCTTTATTATTTATTTAAAGAAAATACATCACATAGTTTACACAATTGATCATAATACATTTGTTTCAGGAAGAACAAAGGCAAAGTTTTTTAAAAAATAGAAAGAAAAACTAAAGAGATGAAAGAGAAAGGAAATAAAAAAAGTTCAGTAGCAAGTATACTTTTGAAAATTATTGAATCACCGAAGAACTCATTAAAACCCAAGATGAAGGTTTAGTAAGCTCTTCTTTTTTTTAAGGATGAGAGTTAAAGAAATACAGTAAAAATGGTGTTAGAGTGGGTAATTGTTGTTTGGATAGGCCCAGCAAAATATAAGGGAAATGGAAAGGAAAAGCCTTGGCCTAAATATGAGGAGACCTTACCCTTGAAGTTTTCTGGCATAAGTCCAGCTCTGGGCTTCAGGCATACAGGTTTTCCAACCCCTGAGTCATTCTCTGTGGTCCCAGTAAAATTCTTTTTCGCACAATCGCTGTTGCTGGTGTTAGGTTTCTATAGTTAAAGATCCTGGATTCTATGCATATCCTACATTGAAGTCAGGATAATTTGGAGTGTCCTCTAGTTTCACCTCACAATTAAAGGGCAATGCGGAGAGCCCTGCCCTGAAAGCAGGTTGTTCTTGCTATTAAGTCTTCTGAGCGTTACGGGAACCCTCTTTGGAGTAAGTTGATGCCAGGGGAGCGGTAGGGTCTTCCCTGGTAGAGGATTGCTTCCAGGTAATGCTATAGACAGCTGTGGTTGTTTTGTAGATGGTATCCCTGGTTCAGGGTAAATGGACAATGCCCATTCTTATGAGGCCTGCCTGAGCCAGGTCATTATGACAATGTTCAGGGTGTAAGGCCCCACTGCATTACAAGATTTGTGTGTTCGTATCTCTATTAGATAAGAACTTGTTTGTATGTGTAATATTTTCTCATTTTAATGTGCCTATGCACAATGCCACAAGGTATTATTGGTGCATATAGGGGTCAAGGGGACAAGTCCAATAATTCCCCATAACTTGGTTCTAACATAAGCTCTAAACCAAGAGACTCTTCTACCAGAATTCCTTATTGATTCCTTATTGATAACAAAGAAAAGAACAAAACATAACAGTGGGAAAACTTGTAACTATATAAGAGAATATTCAGTAAAGGTTATAGCTGTTAAGGGAATACATATGAGATATTCAAAGGATATATACATGTCCTTTTTATGTCTTTTGAAGTAGTAGGGGGGATGTTAAGTCTGTGCATCACTTTTGTCTGTGATTTGACCTGTGCAGTCTGATAAAAGGCTCACAATAGTCCTGTATTAGGAAAAATTCTTGAGGAGATACTTCTTAGAACCCGAGTCTCTTAGCAAGCAAAGGTCCACGATGAAGGAAGGAGGAGGAAAGGAGGCCTTTGAGAGTAGATCAATAACAACAGTGTACTGGGATCTTCTTAGGCTGAGTCTATCTTATCACTTAGGATGCTGTTTGGCAGCTAGCTTTGTGTAGAGATAATGATCTGCTTCTTGAGGAGCCAAGTACTGAGGTAAAAAAAGGTTAAATGTGGGGTAATGGTGGTAGGGGGTGAGGAAGTAAAGGACTAGAAATGAGATTGTAGGGCTGTGGACCAAGAGGGGAAGGACAGAATACAACATGGACATTCTGCATATTCATACATTAATCACTAGGAAATCCAATTAACTATCTATACTATAAGTGCGGGGACTCCCGCACGATTTTGAAAATGGAGAATGGTGAGAAAAAAATGTTGCCAGTGACTGTCCCCATCCCGCCCCTCTTGTGCTGGGTGGGGGTTGGGGAAGGCCTGGAGTCCCCTCTAGACTCCTCCCCGGCACACACCTCCCTGGGCGAGCACCCAGGGAAGGCCCTGGAGTCTAGGAGGAAGGAGAGGGAAGATGGCTGGGGGTCGCCCAAGCTCTCCTTCACCCCCCTAAGCTTGAAAAGAGGCCTTCGGCATGTGGCCTTCCCACACCCCATGCTGGTGATAACTCAAGAATAATAATTCTTAAATAAAAATTAAAAAATAATTCTTAAATAAATTATTTTATTTAAAAATAATTTTGCTAAATAATGAAACTGCTTATCCCAAAAGCAGCCTGCAAGCAGGAGAAGCACATCCCTGTGAGATACAAATACTGAGCACTTTGAAGATGGGTAAACTGAGGCACTATCCAGAGAAGAGTGAGCCCCCAGAAAAAAAGAGAAGCAAATTAGGAGAATCTAAAGGTCATGAAAAGAATATGAAAAGACTTTCAGTAATCCAAGACTTTTTCCTGTGCTAGCACCCAGATTGATTTTTTTTAATAATATATATGTGGAAAACTCCAGACCAAGACAATTTGGAAAAATTGAATTTAATCTTCTCCCAAAGGTCAGTCCCTCGTGTAAGACAAGCCAATCGTCTCCATTGCTCAAGACTATGGGGAATGTGGACGCTATATAGGAATTTGAGGGACCTACAAATCACTTGGCTTGAAAATCTGGATAGTTTCTCCTACCCACCCCATAAGTATGCCCGTCCCACTGAGTCCTCTGCCTTCAGCCTCCTTTCAATAGCCTCCATACTCTCAATAGCTTTTCATGTGCCCTCTTTCATTTGTTATTATGTATGGATGCTGAAGTTGGAGAGGGAGGCATTCTATTTCTGAATCCAGGGTAAGAGAGTTTTTTTTTACTCCATGTTGCCTCAAAAGCTTGCGTGTTTTGTCATCTAGATTTTGTCTATTTAAAATAAACAAACAAAAAGCCTTGAAAAACAAAAAGTAGACAGAAGAAAGGGTAGGAAATAAAGTGCTTGTTTTGCCTGCAGAAGATCCAGATTTGATCCCAGGCAATATATAGGCAACCCTCACTCCCCCACCCCAACTCAGAAAAGCTACACAATTTCAATATGTAGAGGACATTAAATGGACACTAAGTTTAAAACTATATATCTAAAGAATTCTTAAAAAGGGCTTCATATGGCTGGAGAGATAGCGTGGAGGTAGGGCATTTGCCTTGCATGCAGAAGGACGGTGATTGGAATCCCGGCATCCCATATGGTCCCCGAGCCTGCCAGGAGCGATTTCTTTTTTTTTTTTTTTTTGGTTTTTGGGCCACACCCGGTAACGCTCAGGGGTTACTCCTGGCTATGCGCTCAGAAGTCGCTCCTGGCTTGGGGGACCATATGGGACGCCGGGGGATCGAACCGCGGTCCGTCTCCTAGGCTAGCGCAGGTAAGGCAGGCACCTTACCTCCAGCGCCACCGCCCGGCCCCTGGGAGCGATTTCTGAGCATAGAGCCAAGAGTAACTCCTGAGCACTGCCAGGTGTGACCCAAAAACAAAAACAAAAAACAAAACAAAACAAAAAAAAACAAGCAAACAAAGGACTTCTTAAAGCAGACTGTAAGATAAGAGAATGCAGTCCATCTTCTACGTATGGTTTTGCCCAAAATCCATCTTTTTGACCTTCATGAAGAAAAAATTAAGAGATTGGATTATGGGCCCGGGTGGTGGCACTAAAGGTAAGGTGCCTGCCTTGCCTGTGCTAGCCTTGGACGGACCGCGGTTCGATCCCCCGGTGTCCCATATGGTCCCCCAAGCCAGGAGCAACTTCTGAGCACATAGCCAGGAGTAACCCCTGAGCGTTACCGGGTGTGGCCCAAAAAAAAAAAACCAAAAAAAAAAAAAAGAGATTGGATTAAGTTTATTGTTTTTATGCCCCTACTGTTGACAAAAACTACTCCTGATTGCTTCAATTGAAAAATAACTAGTTTGTAGGAGACATAAGAAGGCACTAACTAAAATATTATTAGGAATTAGGCTGTCTTTAACTCATAAATGGGAGATGGGGGCATTGGTGGTGAGAATGTTGCACTGGTGAAGGGGGGTGTTCTTTATATGACTAAAACTCAGCTACAATGATGTTTGTAATCATGGCGCTTAAATAAAGATGTTATTAAAAATAATATAAACTTTAAATAAAATAAACATATCTTCAGGCAAAAGCACAGACTATTTGAATGAAATCAAGGTAAGTTCCTTTGTTTTTCACACACACTGGCCTCTCGGTTATTTTCTTCGAAACTTGTATGTATGTTTGGGGGGGTTGATTATTTTTCTGTGCCTCACCTGGTTGTGCTCAGGGATCAAACCTGTTTCTGCACTTGGGGACCCACTCCTAGTGAGGATCAAGGAATTAGCTGTAGTGCTGGGGTTTGAACCTGGTCATCCGTGTGTAAGGAAAACATCCACCTGCTGTATTGTACCAACCTGCTCAGGCCTGATCTGAAATGTTAAGGAAAACTAAGAGACTTGTTTAGTGTCTGTATATAAGTTTGTATGTCTCACCACATTTTATTTTGCTCTCAGGACAGAATTATTAAAATAATGACTTAAAATGCTTATGAAAAAAAGAAAAAAATGAAGAAATGTTGATAAATGAAAAATTCGGTGGCTTAACAAATGCATGGCTTCCAAGTTATACAATTGAGTCTAACAATCTGGTGTTTCTTAATTAGAGCTCATCTATTGAAACAAGAAAAGTGACTCGATCTTCCAAAGCATTTGAGTTGTGTGACAATAAGCTTGTGCTTGCTCTAATCAGAAATATTAATATGGGTACTTCATGTCAGTTAAACAGGCTTAAGAGGTAAAAATAAAAAGACAAATAATAGAACTCTCTAGAAATACTTAGTTACTTATCATTTTGGTGAAACAACATCTAAGAGCTAATTAATAAGCTAGATAAAAGAATTATTTCCTGTCAGACCATGCATAGGCATCTCCATTAAAGGGGCAATTTAATAGGCCTAACAGATGAATTTTTCTGAATTTTTCTGATGTGGATAACTCATTCACCCTAAGAAATGTTAAACCAGAAGGCCCACTGTGGAAGATTTTACTCCTGTGTGGATCACTGGAAAAATTTCTGAGATTCATGTTATGGTACTGACATTATATTCTCTTTATATTATTTGGCCTTAAAATTAATTCTCCGTTCTACTATTCACAGGCAAATTACCGTATTTTCCAGCGTATAAGATGACCAGGAGTATAAGACAATTTTACAGTCTTGGACCATCTTTTCTGTTACTCCATATTGTCTTGCCACAGCACAGTTATTGTGTTCCTTGGCAAAGTTTACAATGTTCCTGTGCTGAAACTGTATGTATCACAGTGAGCCAATCACAACAAGCAAAGGTTCAAAGGTTATACTGTAATAGACTTCCTCTCTGACTCTGGCCAATCTGAGCAGATTTTTACAGTGTAGATTCGGGTACAGAACGCTGTATAATTTGCATGCATAAAAAGCCTGCTTGGATTGGCTGAGTTAGAGAGGCGTCCGAGCAGCCTTGCAGTGATTGGTGCAGGATCGAGTTGGAAAATTCCTTTTGTGGCAATATCCAGACGATTTTCATTTAGTGACATATCAAAACGTTTTTCAGGATATACTCGGCATATAAGACGACCCCCAATTTTCGGTTCCCTTTTTTTTTTCGTTTCAAAAGTCGTCTTATACGCAGGAAAATACGATATAGCCTTTATTAAAACCCCTTTACCTGGATAATATTTATTTCCAAATCAAAGACAATATTTTTCTCTCTTATCAAAGTGCCCTTGCAGCCTCTGTTTCTGGGATACAAGGGTGTAGCCAGAATGCAAATCCTGGGCTATTGATTTTTCTCAGAAAATGAGAGCTGCACTTCAGTGGATTTAACTCTTTCTTTCACTTGACCTCTAAAATAATAGAGCCCATCCCAGTGAAGATAAATATTTTTAGATTTTTTTCTACTTCTCACTAATCCTTTATTTTGCATCTGAAGTTAGTTTGCAAAGAGCTGCCTTGAGTTATGACCTTCTCCTTTGTAACTCAGAATTCTTACTGCTGACACCCATAGTTTGATGTATTGTTTATTGTTAAGCTCTGTTTTGTAATTGTAAACATTCTTTTTAATACCTATGACTGGCTTTTACCCCTTTTATATTCCTAGCTTGGAGATTAAATTTGTAACAGGCTCGCCAGAATGTGTTTCCCAGACATTCACTGTGTGGTCTCATTCTTCTTATTTCTCCATCTGTGTATCCACTCTCCTCAAAGAAGACTCAAAGAAGCCCTCTAATGCATCCGAACCCCAAGAGCCAGTCCACGAGATCTGGTGGACCAAAGATAGTCTACAACAATTTTCTACAAGATAATTTCTACAGTTGAAGTTGAAACCACAATACTGTGTCCATGGAAGGTAATTCCATTTTCCAAATCTCTATGGGAATTAAACTTTACTAAGTTTAATAAGGAACATTCATTGAGTAGCCATTTTACTAAAATATTTATTATTGGACTTAATGTACTTTTAAGACTATTGGTTTATACCTATAAAATATGGTAGATGTGTTTGAAATTAAAAAAAAATACAATGAAAACTTTTTTTTAAGGAAAAGAAGAATTCTACCCTATAGGGGAAGTGGTTGTTTATGAAATGGAATGAAGAAAAGGTATAGAGCTGAAGGTGAATGTAAAAGAAATGGGGAATGTATTTTAGGGTAAGAAATTTCATATTTGCTTGATGCCAGTGGAGGTCCCCCTGTAACTACATTATCTGGGCTTTCAGTTTTGTCATCTTTCCTTACAAAAAAAAAAAAAAAAAGAATTACAGAGGAAAGAAGCAATGAAGAAAAACAGGTTTTATTGGAAGGTACCGAGGAAAGAGAAGAAGAAGACAAGAACGGAGGAGAGCAAAAGAAATTGGGATCTTCTCCAAAGGTGAAGAGAGCCCCACTTTTGGGGCTTTCTAGGAGCTTAGAGTCCTGTTGTGGTTGATAGGGGGAAGGGTAAGGACCAGTTGATCTTTGACCTTCCTTTCCTGGCTTTTGATGCTGCTGGAGCATATCTTAACAAACCTTAGTTTCAGAGTCCACAAGATGTGTCCTGGAGCCTTAGGATTAGTGGCAAATTCTATCTCCATTTATTATGTCCCAAGAACTCATTGCCGTGTGTGTGTGTGTGTGTGTGTGTGTGTGTGTGTGTGTGTGTGTGTGTGTAAGTGTGTGGTGGTGGGTGCTTTCCTATCTACAGTACCTTCCTGCTTCACAGTCAAGTTGAATATAAGGTAATAAAATGTTACAGGATTTTTTAAAATTAGGTTTTAATATCTGTGGTATACTTGACTAAATCACATTTTTACTAAAAGAACAAAAGTATTCTTAAAACTATACAGCTTAACCTGGGGAACATTGGTTGAAGAATGTTGACTCTGGGGGTGGGATTGGCCCTGATTCATTGTATGTCTGAAATCCAACTATGAAGGACTTTGTAAATCACAATGGTTTCAATAAAATTAAATTAAAAAAAAAACTGTACAGCTTAGACTGTACAATTTAAACTATAAATTATTTCATAGTCTTCCTATTAACTAAATATATATTTAAAATAATTATTTCATGTCAGTTTTATTATCAAATCTTTAAGTAAATATAGTCTTCATAATAAAATATCTTTTATTTGCAATTATGGATTTTTAATGTTCTTTCAAAAAACCTTTGTCATTTGGCTACACAATTAAGAATTGTTTTATAATCTGTGTATTAAACTGTGACAAAGGTTTCTAAAAATCAAAATTCTAAGAAAATTAAAATTTAATTGGTTAACAAGAAAATTAATATGAGAAGTCTTTGTTTGATTTTTTAATTTTTTTGACATTTGGGACACACCCGATGATGTTCAGGGGTTACTCTTGACTCTGCACTCAGAAATCACACAGGGCAAGCTCGGGGGACTATATGGGATCCTAGGGATCAAACCTGTGTTTGGCTGTGTGCAAGGCAAATGCCCTATGCTCCAGACCTCGTCTTAGATTTCTATGACATCTTGTAATAACCATTATCTCCCCTTGTGGAAAGAAAAGTACATGCAAATCAGTCCAGTTGGTATGTTGAAATTTCATGGCAAGTTTTGTCATATGAGAATAAGTGTTCAATGTTCTTAACATATGTGAATAATAATATGGGCATTTCAAAATTATGTGAACCTCTTAGACTCTATTATGTTCTGGTAAATTCTGGATACAGACACAAAACTAAGTAAACTTCCTTGCCAGAGGTGTTAGGATAAGATCTCTAAGAGTAGTCTAAACCCTTTTTCCATTTACAAAATTGTCCTAACACCTTGTATTCAGAGATGTCCGTGAAAAGAAGACTTTGACAAAACTGCAGAATACTTATTTGTCATGAACCTAAAGATAAAACTGCAGAGCTTGGGTGACAGTGGATAAGGCACTTGCCTTGCTTGTATCCAATCTGGGTTCAATTCCTAGAACCCCATATGGAACCCTGAGCACCACCAGGACTGATCCCTGAGCACAACCAGGTGTGCCCCCCCCCTTAAAATTAAAACAACCTGCAGTGTGCTTTTGGAAATAGTGGAAAAGTTGTGTGGTCCTCAAACTTTTTAAACAGGGGGGGCCAGTTTACTGTTCCTCAGACCATTGGAGTGCTGGACTATAGTAAAAACAAAAACTATGAACAAATTTCTATGCACACTGCATATATCTTATTTTGAAGTGAAGAAACAAAATGAGAACAAATACAATATGTGACCCACGGGCCGTCATTTGAGGACCACTGGTACACTCTTAATGTTCTTTATAATCTCAGATTCTTCTGTAGCTTCTCATTTTCTGAGGAATTCATCCTTCTCTGGGTGGATTTCTGTGTCTGGGTGCTGCCTTCATTTCTCCTCCTGAAGAGCTTAGGATTTGCATCTCAACGGATGTGGTCTTCATGTCTTTGGATACTTCAGGGCTGAGTATTTTCTTCTTTATGTTTTTTTTATTACCTCAATATGCATTCCCAATGTCCTCATAATCTGCCTCTAATGTATTTTATCATGAGTAGAACTGAAGCATTCACCTTTCTCTGTTCTTTGTTTGGTTTAGTTTTTAGGATTATATGCAGTCAGAAACATTCAAAACGAGTGCCTTATTTTCTGTACAATATCTCTGTACACTTCCTTTTTTTTTGTAAATTTTATAGCAATGTGTTGCATAATCCAGGAAGAAATATTTCCTTCCAGTGAGAGTATCTTCTGAGTCCTATCCAAAGCTCTCTTTGAGGGAAACTGAAAATTTTGTGGGATTTTTTTTTAACTACACCAGGGATCCTCAAGGCTTTCTCTTGGTTCTGCACTGAAAAATCTTAGCAGTGCTCTGAGGACCATATAGGATGCCAAGGATCAAACCTGAATCAACCACATTGCAAGGCAAGAATCTTAATCATGGTACTCCAGCCCTGGCAGTGGGATAGGTTCAAGTGTCTCACAAGATTGAAGTATTGTCACTAGCACCCTACAATGACAAGGGAGGCCTAAAAACAGGTCAGCCCAATCAGTTACAAGGAATGTTTCCAGTGCCCCAAATAGAATTTTGGAATGAGGAATGCTTAAGATCTGAGACCACCTACCTGGCCAAACCTGGGGAATGGAAATCCCCATCCTAGGAAGGAATGAGAATTGACTCCTACATGCCAGAAGACTGAGTGGCTCAAGGCTAACTCTCTTTCATCATGCTGACCTGAGGGTTACACCAGGCTTTTCCTTAATTAATTCTTGACAGATAGGAAATTAAATTTATAAGTGATATGAGACACTTATCTTCCTTAGTTAATCCTTAGGACTTTTCTCAGAATAATAGTAGAAATAAATGGCCCAAATATGATGTTTGTTATATCTCTATTCTTACTTATATCTCCATTCTTACTATACTTAAGCAGTCTTTAATCATATTTACTAGAAATAAGTAATTGATTACTATATTATTTTATAGATTTGTGAAGAAGGTGCATAAAAATGTTTTTAGTTATCTGCCCTTTTGTAGAGATCATATTATTATCTTCAATATTATTTCTTGCAGTTTTTGCTTTTTGTTATAAACTGGGATATATCTTAGAGCTCTTGACTGGATTTTCCATTTAATTTTATGTTAATTTAATTTTTTTGTCTTTTATTTTGCATAAAGAATTTAAACAAAAAAATTTAGAGAATAGAGTTTTACAACATTAAGTATTTGTAAACAGCTCTTAATATAGTCTTAGGATGAGAGTCTAGTTTTATTGATTTATTGATTTATTTTTTGGTTTTTGGGTCACACCCGGCGGTGCTCAGGGGTTACTCCTAGCTGTCTGCTCAGAAATAGCTCCTGGCAGGCACGGGGGACCATATGGGACACTGGGATTCGAACCAACCACCTTAGGTCCTGGATCGGCTGCTTGCAAGGCAAACACCGCTGTGCTATCTCTCCGGGCCTGAGAGTCTAGTTTTATGAGATACTTGAACAATAAAAACAACTTCTGAATTTTGGAACACCCAAACCCAAATCCAAAGAGCTAAACCTCATTCTTCTCTATGCCACATAGAATAGATTATATGCTAGGCATAATTTAAGTATTCACAAAGTTAACAAAATTACAAGAATAGAAATCTTACCAGGTATCTTCTCAAACACGATGCCATGAAGATAAAATTTAATGATTAAGAAGAGGGGAAGTTATCTTGTGTTGATATAATTAAAGATTTTATTTTTTTTTTAAATGTAAAGAGGATGGAGTGATAGTGAAGCAGGTCCAACCAGGGATCACTATCTGTTATCACATATGGTTCCCTTAGTCAGCCAGGAGTAATCACTGAGTGCAGAGTCAGGAATAAGCTCTGAGTACTGCCAGGTGTGGCCTAAAAACAAAACAAAAAAAGTGAAGAAAAACTCTGAGAAACCCTTAGCTAGGGTTTGAAAGCCCAAATAAATAAGATCAGAAATGAAAGAGGAAAAATTACAACTGACACCTCAAAAATGCAAAATGAACAACACATCTTATGATATTTCTGGAAAACATACAAGAATGAATGACTTCTTATAATTTTAAAGTCTCCCAATATTAAATCAAGAGTAAATTTAAGGATCCAAAGTGGTGGTGCAAGTGGTAAGGCACCTGTCTTGCCCACGCTAGCCTAGTATGGACCGTGGTTTGATCCCCTGGCATTCCATATGGCCTCCCAAGCCAGGAGTGATTTATGAGTGCATAGCCAGGAGTAACCCCTGAGCATCACTGACTGTGGCCCAAAAACCAAAAATAAAAGGGTAAATTAAAAAATAAATGAATACAACAAACTCACATTCAATGAATACTCAATGGCAAATAATGAAAGCTCTTTCTCCCTCTGAGCCTCTGAGCACAAGGCAAAGATGTCCACTCTCAAACAGCTGTTCAGAATATAATCTTGGACACCTTCAATACAGTAATTAGGCAAGAAAAATAAGTCAAAAAATCCAAACTGGATAAGACAATAGGAAAAAACTATCACTGTTTTCAAATGACATGATATAATATGCATAGGAAACCCTAAATACTTCATTAAAACACCTAGAACTGGGGACCAGAGAGATAGCGTGGAGGTTAGGTGTTTGCAGAAGGACCGTGGTTCGAATCCCAGCATCCCATATGGTCCTCTGAGCCTGCCAGGAGCGATCTCTGAGTGTAGAGCCAGAAGTAAACCCTGAGCACTGCCGGGTGTGATCCCCCAAAACAAACAAAAACAAACAAACAATAAAAAACCACCTAGAACTAGAAAACCATACAATAAAGTATCAGGCTATTAAAAGACACACAAAATTATTGCATTTCTTTTTTTTCTCCGCATTTTATATGCAAATCGCAAACTAGAAGAGATCAAAAAGTCTACTTCACTTATAGTATCCAAAATCATCAAATACTTAGGAATCAACAATTGATGCAAAAGAACTATGCTTTAAAAATTATGTCACTTAAGAAAGAAATAAAAGGTGATACCAAGAAATGAAAAAGTATTCTATACTCATGGATTTGGAAGAATGAACATTGTCAAAACGACCATACAGATTCAAAATCACCATTGAGTTTGTATTAGGCAGATCCAATGCAATAACCAACAAAATTCTGTTGACATTCTCGAAGGACTTACAACAAACACTACTAAAATTTGTATGGAACCATATAACTCCCAAAGCCTGGGTGTAAAAAAAAATAACCTTCTATCTCGACATTTCCAGCTGAAGTGTGTGGTATAGGTGATTTCTCTTTGACCACAAAAATAATAATTTTGGAAGTTACGTAGCACTGGCTGTAGCACAAACAAGAATTCCCTGATATTTGATCGTGTGTGTGTGTGTGTGTGTGTGTGTGTGTGTGTGTGTGTGTGCATGCAGTTGTTCTAGAACATACCCGGTAGTACTTGTGTGACCACGTGGTGCCAGAAATTGAATGTGGGCTTACCACACGCAAAGTCTGCCTTCCAGCCCTTTTAACTGTCTTCCCACACTTCATAGATATATTATCTAGAATTTACTTTAAAGAGCTGACAAATGTCTTTCTTTTGTGAGAAACTCAAAAGACTTGTTTCACATGTAATCCTTACGTTTTTCTTCTTACTATTGACATCTACAAAAACAGTACTCCTGTACTTTAAATTTCAAACCTTGTAAACATTTCTAGGTATCAGCTCTAGGCAAAACAGCTTTAATGTTTAGGCATGCACCAAGAGTCTGTATTTTTAGATGAATGCCAATTCACACACAACCTTGAATTTGGCTTCTATGTATTTTACAGACCTGTTTTTCCTGGATATAGAGTCCCAGGCAGCAGTGACATGCTCACATACTTTCTTTTCTTTCATTCCAGTTAGGAGAAGAAAATTTTCCCCTGGGTAGGCACACACTTAGTGTTTTCTGCTCAAAGTGGAGGTGGACATTACCAGAGAGAGTTTGAAACAATCAAGCAGGTGCTTTTTTTTTTTTTTTTTTTTCCTTCAGGTATATTAGGAACTAGCTAAAAATAAGACCAAGGGAGAATTTGGGTTTACTAAATAGGGACTTATTGTGGTTATAGTGGCTACTCTGAAATATGAAAGCTTTTACTAGGTAAGGAGGAAGTCTCATTTTCTCAATGTAAATTAGGAGGTAAGTGGTAAGGAAGGAGTTTGGAAACATTGTTGTAGTTGAAAGTGCCTTAGTCAGCTGCTCTTGGAAGTTTTGCTAGTGCCAAGGTCATTTCCCATACCTGGCTCACCTGCGTGTCTCTGTTATACTTAATACTACGAGATTTCAGCATCAGGATCGCTGCCCACCTGCCAATGGTCACCAGGAATTGTTTCAGAGGGATCATTTTAACCAACGAGTTTTAAAAAAATTATTGTAATATCATGATTTACCAAGTTGTTCATAATACAGTTGTTTCAGGCATAAAATGTTCCAACATCAATTCCACCACCAGCGTAACCTTCCCTCCACTAATGTCCCAGTTTCCCACCCACAACCCCAGCCTGCCCCTTGCAGACACAAATAAATTTACTTCATGTTCTTTAGTACAACACAAAGGCAAATGAAATTATGCAAACTCAGATCAATAAGTGTCAACTTATAATAATTGTTCCATCAGTGTCTGAGAATTTTCTGGGCTATGTATGGTTGGTGCTTATTGAGCCTTCTATGTTACTGTTAGGCTTACTGAGCCTGGTGTCTTCTATGCAACTTCCCATCAGATTTGCTGTAATTCTACTGAGCTGACACCGCAGTGAAATTTTGAGGTGTCATGTGATTTATGATTCCAGAGAGCTGGAAGTATTTGGTGGCATGCCAGTTTGATAAGCTTCATTCATGGAGCAGTGACTCAACTTAATCTCAGGCAATGTGATAGCAGCACACTAAGAGGTATGTCCTGTTCCATCTGGGTTGGGCCGTAGGATGCAGCAACGTTGACACAGTTCCAAGATGGCAGGATTGGAAGTCTGAAATATGGTTATCTTTCATTTCCTCTGGCTAAGTTGACTTCTAATGTGTAGAAAGATTCTTGAAGGGCTGATTATTTAGTTAAAATGTATGCTTTATTTCTTTGTGCAGTTTTTCTTAAGTTTCCTAGTAACTACAGTGTGGGTTTAAACCCAACTATATTAGAATGGTTTCTTCTCCTAATAAGAGATACCTTCAGATTTATAGGTATCTTGCTTTGCCCAGTTAGTGCCCTATTGGTACAGCCACTTATTTTCGCTGAAATATCTTTTCTTTCCAAAAAAAAAGGGGGGGGTGTAGAGATAGCATGGAGGTAAGACATTTGCCTTGCATGCAGAAAAATGGTGGTTCGAATCCCGGCATCCCCTATAGTCCCCCGAGCCTTCCAGGAGTGATTTCTGAGCATAGAGCCAGGAGTAACCCCTGAACACTACCAGATGTGGTCCAAAAAAATAAAAATAAATAAATAAAAAGAAATGTCTTTTCTTAGCTCCTCTTGCACTCTAAGGGCAGTTTAAAGTATGATAATTGGCAAACATCAAAATATATTTATTTGATTTATTGTCTGGGCCATTTCCTTTGACAATGGAAAAAGACTACCCTCCATTAAATCATTCAAATATGTTTTTGTAATAAAAATGATGTAAATATTAAAAATTTTAATTGATTCATGGAGGCATCATGATTTACCTAAGCACTGACATTGATTTTCCAGGTTCACAGTGCCACTGCACCATATCCACCAATAGTGTCATAGCTCTCCATGACTCTCTAGGACACTTTAGTTGTTCCCTACCAGTTGTCCCCTGATGGTTTCCTCAGTTCTTTTGGCAGAAACTCAGAGTTTATTTTCATTTGTCATTGTTTATTCCATAGCTTTGTTTTTTATATTCCACATATGAGTGATATCACCCTCTATTTGTCTTTCTCCTTATCAAGCTTGACTGATTATAAACAACAAGAAGGATAGAACAGTACTTCTAGAACCATAAAGACTCTATCTTGGACTTTGTCCTATGACCTGTGCAAATACCAAGATCTCTTGCTACAGAAACCTGATTTTGTCATCCACAACTGAGTGGAAATTTTCCTGGCACCATAAAAAGACCTTGGGGTGTGATAATGAACATGTATGGAGCAAGTAGTTGTTCCCATGGCAGTATGCTTTAAGGGCAGAGAAACCCTGAATCTCTTAGGCCAATGAAATTCCCTTTCTTATTTCCCTAATACTTACTGTGACTATGCAAACAAACAAACAAACAAACAAAAAAACAAAAAATGGAAGCATAAAACCTTGCCACACCAGCACTTCTTCCTTTTTTCTTTTTATTTCTTTTTTTCTTTTTTCTTTATTTTTTTCTTTTCTTTCTTTTTAACTCTTGTGGTTATTATTTGGTGATTTTTTTTGTTGTTGTTGCTGGGTACTTTTCTTTGGGTAGTTCTTTTAAAAAAAAATTGGTGTTATGGACCGGCAAGATAGCATGGAGGTAAGCATTTGCCTTGCATGCAGAAGGATGGTGGTTCGAATCCCAGCATCCTATATGGTCCCCCATGCCTGCCGGGGGCTATTTTTGAGCATAGAGCCAGGAATAACCCCTGAGCACTGGTCCGGTGTGACCCAAAAACCAAAAAAAATTTTTTGTTGTTGTTGTTTGTTGTTTTTTGTTATGTTTTTCTTCTTTCTTCTTTTTTTGTCTTTTTTTCTGTCTTCATCCAACAGAACCACACAAGTTGAATCATCTTGTTCTGCCTCATAAATTGAGGGAGAAAGTAAAAATGAATGGTACCAGGACCGAATCATATGAACATTGATTGGAAATAAAAAATGATCAGACTTAAACACAAAATCTAAAGTCAACAACAATAGAATCGATACCCTATCTACAACAAGCTATACACAGAGGAGAACAGTTATACTAGCACTCTGGGAGGCAAAGAAGGGAGATATGGGACACATGCTGGGAAAAGGGGTGGAGGGAGGACAACCCTGGTGGTGGGAATGATCCTGATTCATTGTCACTATGTACCTTAAATATTACTGTGAACAATTTGTTATTCACTTTGGTCACAATAAAAATTATTTTAAAAAACTTAGGATAAATAAATGTGTTTCTTAGTGTGTTTATTTGCTCATTTATAACTTTTGTGACAAGTTGAAAAGAGTTCTAAGAGAGAATTCAAAACAGAAAATCATCTGAAGGAACCCCAGAAAGCTATCTGTCATACAATCGAGATTATTCTCACTATGTTTTTTTTCCCCTGGAAGTAGGGACATTAGTAAACTTGTGAAAAGAAAAGTGTCAGGTTCCACACATACCTACTTCTACTGTTTCTTTTAACATCCCCCAAACAATTCTCCAATGTTCCATGGCCATCATCTGGGAGTCTTAGAATTGTAAATCCCTGCTGGCACTAACTGGAGTTCTCACAGACTCAGGAATCAGTCTCCTCACACTGACCCCACTAGAGTCAGTCACAAGTCTAGGTTATATTACTTATTTTTGAAGGATCCACATCTGGTCTGTGCACAGGAATATTATGGGGACCATATGTGGTGACTGGGAATTGAATGTAGATCCAAGGTAAATGTTCTACCTACTATACTATCTATTTGGCCCTATGATGTGCTCTGACTGGCCAGTCCTTGGAAGTGCTCATAGCCCCCTCCTTGGGTTTTGATAACTAGCTAGTGTAGATCACAAAGCTCTGGAAAGCCTTTACTTATATATACTAGTTTATTACAAATTAGATTATAGGCAGTATAGTTGAATGACCTCTTCACATAGTGAAGAAAGCCAAGTACAGGAGTTCTTGTGACCACTTCCTAGTATGTGGATACTTTTAATGACCCAGAAGCAAGAGTTCTTTTAGCATGGACTCCCCAGGTTTTTCTCATCCTAAAGACCAGTAGGTGAGGCTGAAAATATCAACCTTAAATCCTCTGGTTTCTTTGATGATCAGTCCTACTGTGAGGCTCCTGAGGGATCTCAACTTGTCCTTTATTCCTTGTTTTCAATTGGGAAATTCTGGGGTGTGGGAATGCCCTGCCCTCTGTGTCCAGAACTGAGGCCAGAACAAATTGATCTCTGTTCTCCCACATACTAACTCAAGAACAGCGGGCCTGACCCTTCCTAACCCATTCTCTAAGTGTCCCTGATGTACGTTAAAGTGTAGGCTCTAGCTCAATGAGGTGATTTTTCTAATTCTGGAGACTTGTTTTGTAAATCTATGACTTCTCAGAGAGAGCCATGGGGGCATCAATTTTCATCGAAATGCCCTTTCAAAAAGAACAAGAATCAGAGACCATTGCCTGGACCTCAGTATCTGCTAATGAATTTTATTTTTAGATCACATCAGTTACCTTTTATTTGTTTTCTTTCAGCCCCAGTTTTGTAGAATTAGGTTTTATTGTACCCCAAAGGGCTAAGACTTACCCCACGTGTACAAGAACAAACACAGTAACCAGCCTCTAGTCTGAATGGCTGTTGTCCTGGAAATACAAGGCTGTAGATCAATCCCCAACAGGGACTAGGTGGAGAAGGAAATGCACAGAGCAACTGCTAGCTTCCAACTCCCATTTACAAATTAACGTAAAGGCAAATGAATGACAATATAGGAATGGGTCTGGTTACAAATCCTGCAGAAACCTGAGTGAAGGTTTGTTTTTTCTCAGTGTGGGCAGTGAAGGGGACAGAGGAAGTAAGGTCAGAGAGCAAAGGTATGAAGACACTAACAGTTTTGGAGAACATAGTGTCACAGGGAAGAAATTTATTTGTGGGATTTTTTTTTTCTTGAAAAGATCCAGGGGGCTCCCAAGATGTGGCTTAAAGCATTGAGAAGAGGAATAGGGGAAGTAAGAGTCTAACTGGTCTCACCTATCCTTCAGTCTCCTGCCTCCCATTTATCAAACTCACCCAAAAACCATGGGCAAGGAAGCCTGGTGACAGAATCCCCAAGGGAGTTCGTGCTCAGCAGAGGAGGTGAGAGTAAGAGGGTGGGGTCGGTAATAAAGAATAATGAGGACAGGGTCTGAATGTAGTTCTCTGGCACAGTACATGCTTCTGTGTGGTGCCTGGGACCATCCTGGGTGCCATCCCTGTCACCCTCCAAAAAATGGAAAAGAATGAGAAGAGACACATTACAGTGTTGAAATATTGACTCTCTTTTAACTATGTTTAAGGAAATGAATGTATTATTTAATCTTTTAATGCCAGACTCCCATTTTTAGATGGCACTTGTTTTACCATTGTTGTTATAACTCTTAACGATACCAGTAACTGGGAACAAAGGAATCACTAGAGCTTTATGATCTTTTGATCCAGAAATGTCATTTGAGCAATTTATGTAGGCAAATAACTTTAAAACATTAGTTAGGGCCAGGGAAAGTTCAAAGGGCAGAGCATTATTTGCTTTGCATATGGGAGGTCTGAGTATGGTCTCTGACATATATGGCTCCCTAAGCCAGAAATAACCCCTGAGCACAGCTGGGTGTGACCAAATAAAACAAACCCATTATTTCTATTCTGCATAAATAACTCCAAATACATTAGCACATTTTAACTCACACATTTTAGGAGCAAAATTAATTTTTTGTTGTTTAATAGCTTTCCAAGTAATATGACAAATTTAAAATTTGTGTTTTCTATAAGACAATCCATTAATTTAACAATGCATATAGAAAATTTTGTGTAAACGTCCACCCACATATATTTCTCCTACAGCAGGCCAAGTTCCGGTTTTGGGTTTGAGGACAAGTACACAGTCAGAACAGAGAGAAGAAAGGACACAGAGTTGCTTTATTTATTTATTTATTTATTTATTTATTTATTTATTTATTTATTTATTTATTTATTTATTTATTTGGTTTTTGGGTCACACCCGGCGGTGCTCAGGGGTTACTCCTGGCTGTTTGCTCAGAAATAGCTCCTGGCAGGCATGGGGGACCATATGGGACACTGGGATTTGAACCAACCACCTTTGGTCCTGGATTGGCTGCTTGCAAGGCAAACGCCGCTGTGTTATCTCTCCAGGCCCCTTATTTATTTATTTTTAAGTTTAATCAAAATTCTTTTTTATTTTCTAAGAAGACATAAAATAAAAAATTCTTTAAACATTGTGGTTTACAGATTTGCACGTGATACAGTTATTTTTGGCAATCAATGTTCCAACACCAATCACACCAGCAGTGTAATATTCCTTCTATCCTTGTCACTAGTTTTGCAAACTCCCTAAAGCCTGCTCCATTGACAGGTACAAATAATTTACTTACTACTGCTTGGCACAACTAAATGGTAATAGAATTAGTGATTAAAAAATACCATTAAAAGAAAATTTGTGAAAATTGTCATATCTTGCTATGTGATCATTATGTTACTGTGTAAGATTTACAAAGCTATTTATTGATGGTTTGAACAGTCTGTTGTTGGTTTTGTTAGTTGAGCTTAAATGGCTTCTATGATAACTTCACATGTAATTTGGTGTAGTAGATAGACAGTGTTAAAATTACAGGGTTGTTAGGCAACTGCATGGTCCACAACGTTGAAAATGTGTGGAGCTGGTGGTTTATGGGTGTGGCTGCCAGGACTTTTGGAAGTACAGAGGTACAGGAGGAGCCTGGCTCCGAAAAGTCCCTGGAGATGTTAGCCCAAAACCAGCATACCTTGACTGTTTGGCAGATAGGAGTCTCTGCAGAGATTAGTGAAAAAAATTGTGAAGTTGAGCCAATGGTGTGGCAGTCGCTTTAGGGTGGATCTGTTAGAGTTGCTTTATTATTGCTCTCTTTGCTCTATGGTGGATATCCCTAAGTGTACAAAAGACATGGTGGGTGTCTGACACTAGCCTGTGGGGGCCAGGATCCTGCTTTTATTTATTTATTTATTTATATTTTTGAACCACACCCAGTGGCATTCAGGGATTACTCCTGGCTCTAAAGAGCATGTGGGATGCTGGAGATCAAACTCGGCCATATGCGAGGGAAACACCCTACCTACTGTTCTATTGCACCAGCCCTTCTGCATCTCTTTAACTTCATTTGCACTGATGTCACAATTGATGATTAAAATCTGGCCCATAGGAGTATTTACTCCACAGCAATTGTCAAACAAATAAGGACTCCTTCTTGCCTTCCTTTATCCCGTCTTCTCTTCCTCTTTTCCTCCTCCTACCTCCCCTCATCTCTACTTCCTCTTTTCCTTTTCTTATTTTCTCTTTCCTTCTTCCTTCCTTCCCCTTACTTCTTTATTTATTTATTTCCTTCCTTTCTTTTTTCTTCCTTCCTTGTTTATTTCCTTTTTCCTATCATTTATTAATTTGAGAAAAGATAGGGCCCCACCAGGTATATTCACCATCTCATTCATCTGATTGAAGCCTATGTTCTTTTTGTTTGTTTGGTTTTTTTTTTTTTTCGGTCACACCTTGGTGACGCTCAGAATTACTCCTGGTTATGCGCTCAGAAATCGCTCCTGGCTTGAGGGACCATATGGGAAGTGGGGGGGGGGGGTGAATCAAACCATGGTCCATCATAGGCTAGTGCACACAAGGCAGACACCTTCAGGCCTGCACCACCGCTCCAGCCCCAAGAAGCCTATGTTCTAATATCTGGGATTTCCTGGGGATGGCCTCTGTCCATATGATCTCCCAGATGTAACTATTGCAAATGAACTCTAGGACTGAGTAAGGATACAGGCAGTTTCCACTGTGCCTTCGAGGGCTTTCAGTGTCACTGTGGGCTTTAAACTGTCTTAGTGAGGCTTGTAGAGCAGGGGTCTTCAAACTTTTTAAAGTGGGGGACGGATTACAGTCCCTTAGAGAGCTGGAGGGCCGGACTATATGAGCTACTAATTCCTACTCACACTGCACATATCTTATATAAATAAAATGAAAACCATTTATAAATAAACAGATCACGCACCAGTATTTCAATGGGAACTGTGGGCCTGCTTTTGGCTAATGAGATGGTCAATGTCCGGTTCCATATTTGTCACTGCCAGCCGTAACAAGTGAAGCAAGTGGGCATCAGTTAATCTTGATCTGGTTGGAGATTTCAGATGTTCCATTCTTGAAAAAGTCTGTTCACAGGCATAAGTGCTACCAAAGATGGTGACCATTTTGAGTGCATGGTTCCTGATATTTGGATATGTCTCAGAGGGGAGAGATGCATAGAAATTCAAAAGGTTACTTGACTTTAAATGCGTCATTCAGAGAGTCACAATTCTGCAGTTCAGCCAGTTCCATTTGGTAAATTATAAGGACATTTTCAATCTCAACAGAAAATGGGTTACAAAAAAGCTGTATGTCCTGTTCATGGAGATGAAGCTGTTTGAATCTAAATTGAAACTCCTTTTGCAACAATTCTAGTGAAGCCAGACATGTTTCCTTTGGGAATGCAACCAATGGTTTGTCCGCTGACAGGTTTTGAGTTGCTGGGAGATGACTGAAGTTTTTCTCCTGTACTTGTTTGATGAGAAGGCCTAATTTTACTTCAAATGCTTTCACATGCGATGCCATATCACAGATGAGCTTCCCCTTGCCTTGAAGTTGCAGATTGAAACTGTTGAGTAGCTCTGTTATATCTGTCAGAAAGGCAAGGTGCCATTTCCATTCTGCATCATTGAGCTCTGGTACTTCTTGTTTTTTTGAAAGTAGAAAAGCTGTAATCTGCGGAAGTAAGTCATAGAAACGTTTCAAAACTCTCCCTCTACTCAGCCAACAAACTTCTGTGTGGTACAGAACATCTTCATGGGCAACATTTACCTCAGATAGAACTTCCTGAAATTGTCTGTGGTTTAGTGCATGAGTTCTAATGTAATTAACACAAGATGCCACAATTTTCATAACAGAGTCCCACTTCAGTGATTTACAACACAGCACTTGTTGGTGGATGAGGCAGTGTATGGCAATTGGATGAGGATGGTTATGTTTGTCCATCTCTTGTGTAATGTGAGCAATTACTCCTCTCTTAGACCTCACCATGCTAGGAGCACCATCAGTTGTTACACTGACTAGTTTAACCCAGTCCAGCTCCAAAGGTTTGGCAAACCTTTTCAAATATATCCACTCCTGTGGTTGTACCTTTGATACTTTGCAGTGCAGCAAGTTCTTCTGTGACTTCAAATACTCATTTGTCTCATGCATATAAATGAGAAGTTGGGCAGAATCACGAACATCATTGCTTTCGTCGAGTGCCAAGAAAAAATAGCAAAGTTTCTTTGCAGAGTTTTGCAAATGGTGCAGCAAATTTTCTCCCATTTCTTCAATTCTTCGTGTCATTGTAACTCCTGAAAAGCTCACTGTACTAAATAAATCGGCCTTCTCTGGACACATCTCTTTGGCAACAGAAATAAGGCATTCTTTAACAAATTCTCCCTCCACAAATGGTTTGCCATTGCGTGCTATTAGCTTGGCAACTTGAAAACTTGCCCACAGTGAGGAAGTATTTAACTGCTTCTGCTTCACAAAAGTATTTTGCTGAGTTGTCAGTGTATGTTTCAGTTGTAATACTTTATCTTTTCTCACTTCTCCAACCAAACAATCATATTTATCTTTAGGTTGAGTTTGATAGTGGCGTCGCAAATTGTATTCTTTGAACACAGCAACTATATTCTGGCATATCAGACACAAGCTTTTTCTTTGTACCGCATAAAAAAGTAATCGTAAGTCCACTGTTCTTTGAATATCCTACACTCGCCGTCAATTTTTCTTTTTCTTGACATCATTGTTTCCTAGGGATTCCAAACTGATATTAGTGAAATACAAATATGTGTGTATATATACACACAGTGTATGAACCCCCATTAGTCCCTGATATGAACACTTACCCCTTGCAGGCTTTTCTTTTCTTCTTCTTCTTCTTCTTCTTCTTCTTCTTTTTTTTTTTTTTTTTTTTTTTTGGTTTTTGGGCCACACCTGGCAGTGCTCAGGAGTTACTCCTGGCTGTCTGCTCAGAAATAGCTCCTGGCAGGCATGGGGGGACCATATGGGACACCGGGATTCGAACCAACCACCTTTGGTTCTGGATCGGCTGCTTGCAAGGCAAACGCCGCTGTGCTATCTCTCCGGGCCCCCTTGCAGGCTTTTCTAAGCAGACCAGCTCAGTCTCTGATATCTCCCTATATAATGCCCAAATTGATATATTCGGAATCAGCATGTGAACACTGAAAAGGAATTGCAAAATGCATATAAAATTTTCAGTGTGGGGCCAGGAAGGTGGCACTAGAGGTAAGGTGCTGCCTTGCAAGTGCTAGCGTAGGATGGACCTTGGTTAGATCCCCCGGCATCCCATATGGTCCCCGCAAGACAGGAGCGACTTCTGAGCGTATAGCCAGGAGTAGCCCCTGAGCATTAAACGGGTGTAGCCCAAAAACCAAAAAAAAAAAAAAATTTTTTTTTCAGTGTAACCCCTTTAAAATGCTTCAGCATCAAACCCCTAATTTTCCACATGGGCAATTCATCACCGAACCCCTAACCTCCCAACCACCGCCCACCCCCTAACTTTGATTTCAGCACTGAACCCCTCACCACCCCCAAAGGGGAATTTTCATATAAGTCACCCACAGCCCAATCGGGCAGAACCCCCCATCTGGCAAAAATTTATTTCTATGGCACTTTTGGCTGACCTTTGGCAGTGGAGGGAGTGGAGGAAAACCTCACTGACAGGCAGGCACAGCACATAGACACCACGTTGTCTGGGGGTGGAGCAGGTGCCTTTTTACATCATATAGTCACCCACATGTGGTACTCCTCACCACGCGGGTCCGGCGCCCTCCAGCAACGAGTGCACCAAGTGCCAGACGCAAGGGCGCATCAGTGTCCCTTTCAACACCGCCCTCACGCCCACCCTCCCAGCACACAAAATGCTGTGGGCGGAGGCGGTTGACGTCATCCCTGAGAAACCGTGACACTGAGTGTATATGCTGGCAGGTATCTTGGCAACCAAACAGCGCTCACTGCTGGCAGGCCAGATCAGACTCCTCTGCGGGCCTCATGTGGCCCGCGGGCCGTAGTTTGAAGACCCCTGTTCTAGAGGAACATAGTGCCTCATGTCTAGCCTTCCCAGGAGCCAAACTGGGCCAGCTTTTGTCTGCACCCGTCTCCTCCAATGTCTCTAGAAGTGCCCTTACAGCTGCCTGGCTCTTCTGGAACCATCTGCCCTAGGTCCTAATTTTGACTCATTTCAATATGTACTTTTTCTCTGACTAATGTCACCCCCCTTTAACTTCTCTCCCAATACTCCTTTTACTAAAGGAAGGAGGTGAACCAATGCCCAACCCTCTCCTCCAATTTCTCAGTTCAGAAGCTATATTAGCTTGCCGCAACCAGCCAAGATCCCAAATTAACCCAAACCATCATTTTTCTCCTGATACTTGAAATCTTGGCAAGTTCTAGGCATCGTGCCAAATGCTTTCTATCCTAGTCTATGCAGGCCGTCATTACCTAAATAAAATTGTGACTGAAATAGAAAAGTCAGCTCTTTAACTCCTTCATGACACCTTCCTTGATGACATTATGATATACTTTCCTTAGCCCTAGAGCTTCAGGCTAGTGATAAAGTTTTTTCTTGACACTTTCTTAGTCACTCTTAACCCAGATACTATGCTGCTTCACCAAAACCTGGTAACCAGCAAATTCAAAGTTTAAGAATAAAATAACTGTACACTGGACCAAGAGAAAGTCAACCTCCATTTTTTTTTGTTTTGTTTGTGGTTTGTTATGGGGCCAAATTTGGTGATTCTCAGGGGTTTCTCTTTACTCTGCACTGAGGAATTACTCCTGCTGACTCAGGGGACCCTGTGGGATGTCAGGACTTAAACCCAGGTAAGCTGCATGCAAAGCAAGTATCCTACCCACTGTACTATCACACCAACCCAGTCAACCTCCATTTGAATGTGAGAAACTGCCTGCCTTCTACACATATTAGTTTCTTGATTTGTTAACTGAGAGCCACAATGATACCTTCCAATTAAATTCAACCAAGACTCCCAAAAATAATTGCCCGAGTCAATGTCTTAACATATTGTTCATACTTATTATGGTCCAGGTAGAAGTCCATGTGCTTCTTCCATCAAAATTTTAACACCCTTTAAGCACACAGGATCTTTCTGAGTTCAAAATGGAATTCAAGGGGCTGGAGAGAGAGTGCAGTGGTAGGGTGTTTTCTTTGCATGCAGACAACCTGGGACAGACCTGGGTTCAATCCCTGGCATCCCATATGGTCCCCTGAGCCTACCAGGAGCGATTTATGCATGTAGAGCCAAGAGTAACCCCTGAGTGCTATTGGGTGTGGCACAGAAAACAAAACAAAACAAAATAAATAAAAACATAATGGAATTTGAGTATAGACCTTATATTTTAAATAACTTTTTTCTATCTATAATACTTTGTGGGGGTGGGTGGGTACTTTTACTTTTGTGAAGAGAAAGATACAACACGTTCATGGAAAATAGCTTACTAGTTATCATTTGGTAAAGATCTTCATAATGGGGGTGGTGGTTAAAAGATGTTTATAGGGCCTGCGAGATAGCATGGAGGTAGGGCATTTGCCTTCCATGCAGAAGGATGGTGGTTTGAATCCCGGCATCCCATATGGTCCCCTGTGCCTGCTAGGGGTGATTTCTGCGCATAGAGCCAGGAGTAACCCCTGAGCACTGCTGGGTGTGACCCCCCCCAAAAAAAAAGATGTTTCTAACAGTGGCTAAGCTTGCTTGCCTTGCATGTAACTGACCTGGGTTAAATCCCAGAGCACTATCAAGAGTAATTGCTGAGCAAAACTCCAGATATAAGTCCTGAACATCATTGGGTATGTCTCTCCCCCAACCTCTCAAATTTTTTAAGATAAAAGTAAGGGCCAAGATTGATAGTACAGTGGAATTCTCACCTTTCTTTCAACAAAATAATGTCCAAGGTTTGGGGTGTAAATTTTAATTAGAGCTTTCAAAGTAGAATATGCAGAGTTGGTCGAAACAGGGGGTAGATGTTTCTCTAGCTAAAGAATGCACCTTATTGGTAGTGCTTTATCTTCGTTTTAGTGTTTCTCAATAAGAAACCTTACAGATCTGTGGCTCCCAGGATATTTGTAGGTGGCAACTGCAAAAATGGTAGGCCACAGGATAAGACTAAGAGGTCAACCAATAGGATGGGGTTGGAGACATAGGAAGGAAATAAGATTGGAAGGAAGCTGTGGTCAGAAAAAAAGATTGTAAACTCTACTGTATCTAATGGTCATCACAGTGCAAAATCGAGTCAGTCATGTGATAAGCATATTTCCTGTAAGTATTCACTTACTAATAAATTAAAATCAGGGCCAAAGGGATAACTCAATAGTCTAGAGCACGGGTTTTGCATGCAGGAGTCCTGAATTCAATCCTTGTAATCACATAGTCCCCAGAGGACCACCAGGAGAAACAGTAATGAATCAGGAGTAGACCACCACCCCACACTCCAGCTCTACCCAAAACACAAAATAATAAAAACTAAAGCAAATTAACTCCCCAGATAAATTTTGACTACACCTAAACTTTTCATATATCTAATAGATAAGATTCTTGTGAAAACTTTAATACAATTAAGAATACATATAGAGCAAATAAAATTACAAAAAAAGGTGCACTCACAATTATTGTCACTGGTTACAAAAGAGTTAATACCAAATTGAAAATTTTCTTTATCATTTACTCTGTCAGGATATTTATATCATAAAAGGCTCAAGTGTTTCTCCCCTAAACTCTCATCTGTGCGGATCTAAAACCTTGGCATGCATCCAATTTCACCCAATTAGGCTAAAATCATTTTAAATCTTTCTGTTCTAAAACTAAAACAAGGATTACTACCTCATCTATATTTTTATTGCAAGTAATACATCCAGTTACAGGGTAATTGTAGGTTTGTGCTTCTAACGCCTTTCAGATATAAACAGATTAGCTTGAATCTAATAACCCAGTAAAGGGAATTATAATTTAGAATTATTCTGGAAAAAGAAATAGCATTTAGTCACATTAATGGTATGGTGTGAGTGTGCTGAAATCTATCTTCTACTCTTGGTTCTTATTTACTTCCTCACCACCAAAATAAAATACCCCACCACTACCAAAATAAAGTTCTAGTAAGAATATATCATGGGGCTGGGCGGTGGCGATAGAGGTGAGGTGCCTGCCTTGCCTGCGCTAGCCTTGGACGAATCATTGTTCGATTCCCCGGCATCCCATATAGTTCCCCAAGCCAGGAGCAACTTCTGAGCACATAGCCAGGAGTAACCCCTGAGCGTTACCGGGTGTGGCCCAAAAACCAAAAAAAAAAAAAAAGAAAAAAGAAAAAAATATATATCATGGACTGAAACTCAACTACAAATATATTATAAGTATGGTACTTAAATATATTATTAAAAATTAAATGATATTTAAAATAATAAAATAAAATTTAAAAAAGAATATATCATGAAAATATATTCCATGCACATGAATTGGAAGAATCAATATTGTTAAAATGACAATCCTAGCTAAGCTATTATATAGATTCATTGCAATCTCCATCCAAATTCAGGTGACATTTTTCAAGGACCTAGAAAAGTCAATAATAAAGTCTTATGGAATCAGAAGAGACCACGAATAGCCAAAGTCATATTGAAAAATAAGAAATGCAGAGGTATCTCACTACCTAATTTGGACCTGTATCATAAAGCTATAGTGATCAAAACTGCCTGACACTGGAATAGATAGGCTCTGATCAGTACATCAGAATCAAATACCCATGGACAAAACTCCATATATATGAACAGTTAATTTTTTTAAAAGGAGCTAAGAACATGAAATGAAGTATAGATAGCCTCTTCAACAAATAGTGCTGGAAAAACTGAGTAACTACAAAATTAAACCTCAGGGCTGAAGCAATAGCACTGTGGGTAGGGCTTGCATGTGACCAACTTGGATTTAATCCCTGGCATCTCATATGATCCCCTGAGCCTGCCCAGGGGTAACTTCTGAGTGCAGAGCAAGAAGTAACCCCTGAGCATCACTTGGTATGGCTCCAAAAAGAAAACAAAACCAACAAACAAAAGTAAAACCCAATTCATATCTCATGCTTTACACAAAAGTCAGCTCAGAGTGGTTCAAAAACTTTGAGATCCCATCAAAAATTAAAAAATACCTAGAAGAAAATATAGACATAATATCCCAAGGTTTGAACCTCAAAGCCATTTGAGTGATGTGAAACCACTGTAAAAAGCAACAAAATAAAAAAAGTGGGACCACAACAAATTAAAGGGGTTCTGCATGTCAAAATAAAGACAGACTAAAGTTAAAAGATAGCTAATTGAATTGGGGAAATATTTGCATTCAATACTTCAGATAAAGGTATGATATCCAGGATATATTAAGTACTGGGGATCTGCTTGTCTTCCTCTAAGACAAGTGGGATGCCAGAGACACTTGAAAAAGTACTCAGCATCACTTATAAATTAGGGAAATCCAAAACAAGATAGCAATGAGATAATCATCTCACACCAGTGAAAATGGATCAAAAATAGTAGGAACAATCTGTACTTTCCGAGATGTGGTGAGAAAGGAACTCTCATTCAATGCTGATGGGAATGTTGTTTGGTTCCACCCCTTTGGAAGACAATATGAAGAGTACTCAATAAACTTATAATTGAGCTGCCATATGACCCAGCAATTCTACTTTTTTCTACCCCCAACACATAAAGGCTTTCATTTAAAAGGACTTATGCACATCATTATTCATTGCTGCACTTAGTATGATAGCTAAGATATGGACTCAACCTAGGTGTCCAACCACAGATGGATGGATTATGAAGATATGGTATGTATACATGATTGAATACTATGCAACTGCAAGGAACAATTAAATCATGCAATTTACCACAGTGTGATAGAAATTGGAAGATACTCGTAGTAAGAAAAGTCAGTCAGAAGAAGAAAGACAGACACATGTAAGACATTGAAACAAGACTAATTATAGCCTATCCAGGTAGGTTACCATTTAGATTCAAAGAGATAAAAAACTACTATATCAGCTCTGCAGGCAATATGAAATGGTCTTCTATAAAAGGCAAATAATTTGGAAGTTGTAAGATACTGAAAAGGTAGACAAGAATGAAGTATAAATAGAGTGGCACAAGAATATAGTATAATGGAGTCTTTTATGTAATGAACTCAGATTAATGCTTTAAATGTAATAGATATATAAACTTAGAACTACAGAAGTAAACTTCCTGGTAATTTTTAAGACATATTTAGGAAATACAAGAAGAGGCAAATGAAGCATGATTACTAAAAAAAAGGCAGATATTAAAGTAATAGAGTAGAAAAAATGAAAAAGTGAAAGAAAAGAAACAATGTCATCAACTGAGAATCCATGTAGAAAAATGAATAATCATTAATTTAAATAATTGCACTAAACACCAATGACCTGAACTCACCAATTAAAAGTACTAGTGTCCAGGTAGATGCTTGTAATTTTTATGATAACCACAGACTCAAAGTAAAAAGGCTAGAAAACAATTATATTTGCAAACAATCGCCTAGAAATAGCAGGTGATCATATTTATAGAAAATAAACAAAAAGAGGTCAGTTGTATGATACAGAGATGGTTATTTTACAATGAAAAAGTGGTCAATACATTAAGAATAATTAGGAAATACTGCCAATCTCCTTCCCCAAGCTCTAGGCTCTCAGCCCAGTGCCCATCCTGACACCCACCCCTTCTGTCTCCAGTCCCAAAACCACATGGTTGCTAATGTGTCCACGCAAAGTTATTCCAATTTATATCTACTATTTCCTGGCAAATAGGCCCTTCTTTCTCTTTAGACAATAGGCAGCCTCAAAACTCAGTCGACCAAACCAATCTTTTGACAATCTTTTTTTTTATACTCAGATAACCTTGCAGGTTTAAAAAAATGACCTGTAAGGCAGATGTATTTGTAGCCACCTTTTGTATAATCAATTCAAGAGATCACTTTCTTTTTTTTTTTGGTTTTTGGTTTTTGGGTCACACCCGGCGGTGCTCAGGGGTTACTCCTGGCTGTCTGCTCAGAAATAGCTCCTGGCAGGCACGGGGGACCATATGGGACACCGGGATTTGAACCAACCACCTTTGGTCCTGGATCGGCTGCTTGCAAGGCAAACGCCGCTGTGCTATCTCTCCGGGCCCAAGAGATCACTTTCTTAAGTAACAGGAAACCTGAAAGTCCATAATTCTAACCCACAAACTACAAAGATCAATGGGGAAACAAGGAGGACAATTGCAATTTGGAATATGGAGAGAAACCTAGGCATATCTCCAAGTCAATCAAACTTCTGAGCCTTGTAGATGACGACCTAAAATCAACACTTAATGTTTTAGCAACAGAAATCAAGGAGGCACTAGCCAGCCAAATTAAGCAATTAATAGATTAATAATTCAACCAACTCAAAAAACTCTTTCAGAAGATGAGAGAATCCATACAAATGGAATTGAAGAAATTAAAGAAAATGTTAGCAAGCCATAGTAGCTGAATACTCGGGTGGAGAATTGTATAGATGAATTGCAAGCCAACACTAATAAAGAATTTAAAAGAGAAAGGAGAGACAAAACAATGGGGAAAAATGTAAGGTACTTATAAACAAAAACAAGAGAAGTATTCTCAGATTTACAGGAATACCAGAAGGGGAGGAAAAGAGAAAAGAGAAGAATGAGTAGTGAGAGAACAAACAGCAGAGAATGTTCCCACTCTCTGAAAAGAGGTTGTACAAATCCAAGAGGCAAAAAGAGAGCCACACAAAATAGACCCTAACAGAACAACACCAAGACAAATATTAATACAAAGAGAAAAACAAAAACAAACAAACAAACAACAGAGAGATGGACTCCTTAAAGCAGTAAGGAAGAAGAAAAACCTTAAGTATAAAGAAAAGAACATATGAGTCTAAGCAATTTTCTCATATAAAACTATCTAGATAAGAAAAGAGAGGAATATTCAAATTACTTAATGAAATAAATGTTCAACCTAGATTCCACTATTCAGCAAACTTCTCATTTATATAGGAGGGAGGAATAAAACATTCTCAGACAAAAAAAGAACTTGTAATATTTGTGCTAACCGAACCGAGTCTAAATGAACTACTCAAAAGTCACTTATATAAACCAAATACCCAACTGTAACAACAATAATACTATGCAATCTAATGACACAACAGGCCTTTCTGTCGATAATTTCCTTAAATGTCCATGAACTAAACTCTCCAATCAACGTTACAGAGTAGCAGGTTGAATCAGGAAACAAAACCCAACCATTTGCTGCTTGCAAAAAACATGCTTAAAAAGATAGACATGGATGGACTCAAAGTAAAAGGATGTAAAACCTCAAGGTACTATGAGGAGAAAAGGCTGGGACAGTCATATTTTTTTTTTGCCCTGAGAATTGTTTTTCTAATATTGCCAAATAAAAAATATCATTTATTATCTTTTTTTTTCTTCTTTTTTACACCCATCACCAGTGCAACATTCCCATCACCAATGTCCCAAGTCTCCCTCCTCCCCACCCGACCCCCGCCTGTACTCTAAACAGGTTCTCAATTTCCCTCATACATTCTCATTATTAGGACAGTTCAAAATGTAGTTATTTATCCAACTAAACTCATCACTCTTTGTGATGAGCTTCCTGAGGTGAGCTGGAACTTCCAGCTCTTTTCTCTTTTGTGTCTGAAAGTTATTATTGCAAGAATGTCTTTCATTTTTCTTAAAACCCATAAATGTGTGAGACCATTCTGCGTTTTTCTCTCTCTCTCTGACTTATTTCACTCAGCATAATAGATTCCATGTACATCCATGTATAGGAAAATTTCATGACTTCATCTCTCCTGACAGCTGCATAATATTCCATTGTGTATATGTACCACAGTTTCTTTAGCCAATCGTCTGTTGAAGGGCATCTTGGTTGTTTCCAGAGTCTTGCTATGGTAAATAGAGCTGCAATGAATATAGGTGTAAGGAAGGGGTTTTTGTATTGTATTTTTGTGTTCCTAGGGTATATTCCTAGGAGTGGTATAGCTGGATCGTATGGGAGCTCGATTTCCAGTTTTTGGAGGAATCTCCATATCGCTTTCCATAAAGGTTGAACTAGACGGCATTCCCACCAGCAGTGGATAAGAGTTCCTTTCTCCCCACATCCCCGCCAACACTGTTTATTCTCATTCTTTGTGATGTGTGCCATTCTCTGTGGTGTGAGGTGGTATCTCATCGTTGTTTTGATTTGCATCTCCCTGATGATTAGTGATGTGGAGCACTTTTTCATGTGTCTTTTGGCCATCTGTATTTCTTCTTTGTCAAAGTGTCTGTTCATTTCTTCTCCCCATTTTTTGATGGGATTAGATGTTTTTTTCTTGTAAAGTTTTGTCAGTGCCTTGTATATTTTGGAGATTAGCCCCTTATCTGATGGGTATTGGGTGAATAGTTTCTCCCACTCAGTGGGTGGCTCTTGTATCTTGGGCACTATTTCCTTTGAGGTGCAGAAGCTTCTCAGCTTAATATATTCCCATCTGTTAATTTCTGCTTTCACTTGCTTGGAGAGTGCAGTTTCTTCCTTGAAGATGCCTTTAGCCTCAATGTCCTGGAGTGTTTTACCTACGTATTGTTCTATATATCTTATGGTTTTGGGGCTGATATCGAGGTCTTTAATCCATTTGGATTTTACCTTCGTACATGATGTTAGCTGGGGGTCTAAGTTCAATTTTTTGCAAGTGGCTACCCAGTTTTGCCAACACCACTTGTTGAAGAGGCTTTCTTTGTTCCATTTAGGATTTTTTGCTCCTTTATCAAAAATTAGATGATTGTATGTCTGGGGAACATTCTCTGAGTATTCAAGCTTATTCCACTGATCTGAGGGCCTGTCTTTATTCCAATACCATGCTGTTTTGATAACTATTGCTTTGTAGTAAAGTTTAAAGTTGGGGAAAGTAATTCCTCCCATATTCTTTTTCCCAATGATTGCTTTAGCTATTCGAGGGTGTTTATTGTTCCAAACAAATTTCAAAAGTGCCTGATCTACCTCTTTGAAGAATGTCATAGGTATCTTTAGAGGGATAGCATTAAATCTGTATAACGCCTTGGGGAGTATTGCCATTTTGATGATGTTAATCCTGCCAATCCATGAGCAGGGTATGTGTTTCCATTTCCGCGTGTCCTCTCTTATTTCTTGGAGCAGAGTTTTATAGTTTTCTTTGTATAGGTCTTTCACATTTTTAGTCAAGTTGATTCCAAGATATTTGAGTTTGTGTGGCACTATTGTGAATGGGGTTGTTTTCTTAATGTCTATTTCTTCCTTATTACTATTGGTGTATAGAAAGGCCATTGATTTTTGTGTGTTAATTTTGTAGCCTGCTACCTTGCTATATGAGTCTATTGTTTCTAGAAGCTTTTTGGTAGAGTCTTTAGGGTTTTCTAAGTAGAGCATCATGTCATCTGCAAACAGTGAGAGCTTGACTTCTTCCTTTCCTATCTGGATTCCCTTGATATCTTTTTCTTGCCTAATCGCTATAGCAAGTACTTCCAGTGCTATGTTGAATAGGAGTGGTGAGAGAGGACAGCCTTGTCTTGTGCCAGAATTTAGAGGAAAGGCTTTCAGTTTTTCTCCATTGAGGACAATATTTGCCTCTGGCTTGTGGTAGATGGCCTTAACTATATTGAGAAAGGTTCCCTCCATTCCCATCTTGCTGAGAGTTTTGATCAAGAATGGGTGTTGGACCTTGTCAAATGCTTTCTCTGCGTCGATTGATATGATCATGTGATTTTTATTTTTCTTGCTGTTGATGTTGTGTATTATGTTGATAGATTTACGGATGTTAAACCAGCCTTGCATTCCTGGAATGAAACCTACTTGATCGTAGTGGATGATCTTCTTAATGAGGCATTGAATCCTATTTGCCAGGATTTTGTTGAAGATCTTTGCATCTGCATTCATCAGCGATATTGGTCTGTAATTTTCTTTTTTCATAGCATCTCTGTCTGGTTTAGGTATCAAGGTAATGTTGGCTTCATAAAAGCTATTTGGAAGTTTTCCTGTTTTTTTCAATTTCATGAAAGAGTCTTGCCAGGATTGGTAGTAGTTCCTCTTGAAAGGTTTGAAAGAATTCATTAGTAAATCCATCTGGGCCTGGGCTTTTGTTTTTGGGCAGACATTTGATTACTTTCTTAATTTCCTCAATAGTAATGGGTGTGTTTAGATATGCTACATCCTCTTCATTCAATCGTGGAAGATTATAAGATTCCAAAAATTTATCCATTTCTTCCAGGTTTTCATTTTTAGTGGCATAGAGTTTCTCAAAGTAGTTTCTGATTACCCTTTGAATCTCTACCATATCAGTAGTGATCTCTCCTTTTTCATTCCTAATACGAGTTATCAAGTTTCTCTCTCTTTCTTTCTTTGTTAGTTTTGCCAGTGGTCTATCAATCTTGTTTATTTTTTCAAAGAACCAACTTCTGCTTTCGTTGATCTTTTGGATGGTTTTTCTGGTTTCCACTTCATTGATTTCTGCTCTCAGCTTTGTTATTTCCTTCTGCCTCCCTATTTTTGGATCCTTTTGTTGAGCACTTTCTAATTCTATGAGCTGCGTCATTAAGCTATTCAGGTATGCCCCTTCTTCTTTCCTGATGTGTGCTTGCAAAGCTATAAATTTTCCTCTCAGTACTGCTTTTGCTGTGTCCCATAGGTTTTGATAAATTGTGTCTCCATTGTCATTTGTTTTCAGGAAGGTTTTGATTTCCTCTTTAATTTCATCTCGGACCCACTGATTATTCAGTATGAGGCTATTTAACTTCCAGGTGTTAAAATTTTTCTTCTGTGTCCCTTTGTAGTTTATATATAATTTCAGGGCTTTGTGGTCAGCAAAGGCAGCCTGCAAAATTTCTATCCTCTTGATATTATGGAGATATGTTTTGTGTGCTAACATGTAGTCTATCCTAGAGAATGTCCCATGTACATTAGAGAAAAATGTGTATCCAAGCTTCTGGGGGTGGAGTGTCCTGTATATATCTACTAGGCCTCTTACTTCCATTTCTCTCCTCAGGTCTAGTATATTCTTGTTGGGTTTCAGTCTGGTTGACCTGTCTAGTGTTGACAATGCCGTGTTGAGGTCTCCCACAATTATTGTGTTGTTATTGATATTATTTTTCAGATTTGTCAACAGTTGTATTAAATATTTTGCTGGCCCCTCATTCGGTGCATATATGTTTAGGAGGGTGATATCTTCCTGCTGTACATATCCCTTGATTAATACAAAATGTCCATCTTTGTCCCTTACAACTTTCCTAAGTATAAAGTTTGCATCATCTGATATTAATATGGCCACTCCAGCTTTTTTTTGGGTGTTGTTTGCTTGGATGATTTTCCTCCAGCCTTTTATTTTGAGTCTATGTTGTTCTGACTATTCAGGTGCGTTTCTTGTAGGCAGCAGAAGGTTGGATTGAGTTTTTTGATCCATTTAGCCACTCTGTGTCTCTTAACTGGTGCATTTAGTCCATTGACATTGAGAGAAAGAATTGTCCTGGGAGTTAGTGCCATCTTTATATTAAAGTTTGGTGTGTCTGTTGGTAAGCCTTGTCTTAAAGTATGCCATTCAGTTTTTCTTTTAAGAATGGTTTTGTGTCTGTGAAGTTTTTGAGCTGTTGTTTGTCTGTGAAACTATGTATTGTTCCTTCAAACCTGAAAGTGAGTTTTGCTGGGTGCAGTATTCTAGGCGAAGCATTTATTTCATTGAGTTTTGTCACTATGTCCCACCACTGCCTTCTGGCCTTGAGTGTTTCTGGTGACAGGTCTGCAGTAAATCTCAAGGATGTTCCCTTAAATGTAATTTCTCTTTTCGATCTTGCTGCTTTCAGAATTCTGTCTCTATCTATGGGATTCGTCATTGTGACTAGGATGTGTCTTGGGGTGTTTTTTCTGGGGTCTCTTTTAGTTGGCACTCTTCGGGCATGCAGGATTTGATCACATGTATTCATTATCTCTGGTAGTTTCTCTTTAATGATGTTCTTGACTGTTGATTCTTCCCGGAGATTTTCTTCCTGAGTCTCTGGGACTCCAATGATTCTTAAGTTGTTTCTGTTGAGCTTATCATAGACTTCTATTTTCATCTGTTCCCATTCTTTGAGTAATTTTTCCATTGTTTGATCATTTGCTTTGAGGCTTTTTTCCAATTTCTTCTGCTGTATGTAATTGTTATGTATCTCATCTTCCAGTGTACTGATTCTATCCTCAGCTGCTGTTAACCTGTGGGAAATCTCAAACATGTTTTTCTTCAATTCATCTACTGAGTTTCTCAGACCTGTTATTTGATCTGAAATTTCCGTTTGGAGTTTTCTCATTTCTATCTTCATATTCTCCTGATTCTTTTTAGTTTTCTCTTCTATACTTTGTTTGAGTTCTTTGAACCTGTTCCATATTGCAACTCTAAACTCCTTATCTGAGAGACTGACTAGGTGGTTGATCATGTTCAAGTCATCAGAGTTGCCATCTTCATTCTCTATGTCTGGCACTGGCCCATGTTGTTTCCCCATTGTCACACTAGTACTGCGTGTTTTTCTACGTGTTGTGATTGTATTCATTGGCTAAATGCTGTGCACCGTCGCGAAGGGGAGCGGAGCAACTGTGCTCCTCTGGCTTCTCCCTTTCTGGGCGTGTCGACTCACCTCCACGGAAGGCTCACAGGAAGGCAGGCTGGCAGATGGGCCGCACCCAGGATGAAATCAGGCCAAAAATGCAGGACAGCAGAGTAGAGAGGCAGAAGGGTGCTGGCATCTGAGATCCAGCAGAGTTCGGTGGCTCCTCCCTTTCTGGGCGTGTCGGCTCACCTCCACGGAAGGCTCACGGGAAGGCAGACTCCCCGGAAAGCTCACAGGAAAGCAGGCTGGCTGATGAGCCGCACCAAGGGTGAAATCAGACCGAAAATGCAGGACAACAGAGTAGAGAGGCAGAAGGGTGCTGGCATCTGAGATCCAGCGAAGTTCAGTGGCTCCTCCCTTTCTGGGCGTGTCGACTCACCTCCACGGAAGGCTCACGGGAAGGCAGACTCCCCGGAAAGTTCACAGGAAGGCAGGCTGGCTGATGAGCCGCACCAAGGGTGAAATCAGGCCGAAAATGCAGGACAGCAGAGTAGAGAGGCAGAAGGGTGCTGGCATCTGAGATCCAGCGAAGTTCAGTCGGGACAGTCATATTTATATCAGACCAAATTGCATTCAACCTCAAGAAAATAATTAAAAACAAGGATGGACACTACTGATTGATCAAAAAGTACTAACTCTGTTCAACATAAATGCACCAAATGTAGAGTTAGTAAAGTAATTAACGCTTTTTGCTCACAAACCTAGATAAACATATGGATGTAAATGTAATAGTAGTAGAAGATTTCAACACACCACTTTCATCACTGGGCAGAACATTAGGAAGGACGTAAGGCCCTAAATAAGAAATTAGAAGAGCTCTGACTAATGAATTATACAGGGTTTTTTATTCTCAAAAAGCTGATTATACATTCTTCTCAAGTGCACACTGAACATTCTCTAAGATAGATCACATTTATGACATAAGTCTAACTTACAAAAATTCACAAACATAAGAATTGTATCAAGCATCCTATCAGACCACAATGTCACAGAGATTGATTGAAAAAAAGATGTGGAGAAAATATGATACCTGGAGACTAAGCAACATGTTATTCAAGAAAATCTGGATCAAAATCAAGGAAGAAAAAGAATATTCCTTGAAACTAATGATAATGAAGAAACAAATTACCAAAATCTATGAGACACAGCAGAAAAATCAATCATTAGGGAGAAACTTATATAATATGGTCTTGGATAGGGAAAGAAGAAAAAGATAAAAATCAACAACCTAAAGGCACACCTTAAATGTCTGAAAAACCAACAGCAAAGGAACTCAAACACAAGCAGAAGAAACGAAATAATAAAAACCAGAGTAGATCAACAATATAGAAACAAAGAAAACAAATACAAAGAATAAATGAAGCCAGGAACTGTTTTTTGAAAGAATAAACAAGATAGATAGACAAACCATTGGCAAGACTCACAAGGAAAAAAAGAGAAAGTGCTCAAATAAATCAGATCAAAAATAAAATTGGAGAAATAACAACAGAAACCCCAGAAATCCAAGACATCATGAGAGCTTATTATGAACAACTGTACTCTATTAAGCTAGAGAACCTAGAAGAACAAATTTTTGGGAACATATGATCTCTCAAAACTGAATGAATAGAAAATAGATAAAAGTAAATAGGCGCAAGTGATAGGGTGTCTGCCTTGCATGCAAGGACTGCTGTCGATCCCCTGGCATTCCATATGGTCCCCCAAGCCAGGAGTGCATTTCTGAACGCATAGCCAGGAATAAACCTTGAGCATCACCTGATGTGGCCCCAAAACAAATAAACAAAAAGTTAATAGGCCAATCTTAAGAAAAAAATTGAAACTGTAATTAAGAATCTCCCTTGAACACCAATCCCAAAGTCATGACAACAGAATAGATACCCAATCTACAACAAGCCGTAAAGTGGAGACCAGTTACACTAGTATTCTGGGGGGTAAAAAAGGGAGATATGGGATACATGCTGGGAACAGGGGTGGAGGGAGGACAATACTGATGGTGGGAATGCCCCTCATTCATTGTCACTATGTACCGTAAATAATTCTGTGAAAGATTTGTAAGGCATTTTGGTCACAATAAAATTTTACTAAAAAAGAATCTCCCAAAGAATAAAAATCCAAGATCAGACGAGCTTACGGCTGAGTTTTATCAAACTTTCAGAGAAGAATTACTACATTAGTCCTTAAACTCTTCCAAAATATCAAAGAGATGGGAATCTTCCCTAATATGTTCTATGAAGTTAACATTATGTTGATCCCAAAACCAACAGAGATATTACCAATAAAGAAAACTGCAGAGCAATCCCACTGATGAACATTATTGCAAAAATCCTCAACAAAATCTTAGCAAACCAAATCTAGCTGTACAGCAAAAATATTATACATCATGACTAAGTGTGTTCCATACCAGGAATGAAAGGATGGTTCGATATATGCAAATCAATCAATATCATACACCACATCAGTAAAAGGAAAGGTAAAAAATCATATACCAATCAATGCAGAGATGTCATTTGACAAGATCCAACACTCATTCATGATTAAAACCCTCAAGAAAATAGATGTAGAAGGAACCTTCCTAAAGGTAGTAATAGCTATCTTTAAAAAGCATATAAGCCGGGGCCCGGAGAGATAGCACAGCGGTGTTTGCCTTGCAAGCAGCCGATCCAGGACCTAAGGTGGTTGGTTCGAATCCCGGTGTCCCATATGGCCCCCCGTGCCTGCCAGGAGCTATTTCTGAGCAGGCAGCCAGGAGTAACCCCTGAGCACCGCCGGGTGTGGCCCAAAAACCAAAAAAAAAAAAAAAAAAAAAGGTATATAGCCAACATTATTCTTTTTGTTTTATGCCAACATTTTTATTACAGCCAAAAAACTGAAAGCATTTAACTGACGTCAGGCACTAGGCTAGAATCTCCATTGTCTCCATTCTTACTCAACATAGTATTGGAAGTTGTAGCAATAGCAGTCTGGCAAGAAATGGAAATCAAAGAAATACAAATTGGAAAAGAGGAAGTCAAACTACCTCTATCTGCAGATGGCATGGTAATATACATAGAAGACCCTAAAGAATCCATTAAAAAGTTCCTAGAAACAATCAGCCAATACAGCAAAGTAGCTGGCCACAAAGTTAAAACACAAAAAGACAGTTGCATTCCTTTATACAAATAATGACCCAAAGGCAAAAGATCAGAGTCTATCCCATTTAAAACTGTGTCCAAGTTCATCAAGTACCAAGGAATCAACCTAACTAAAGAGGTGAGAAACCTACACCACAAAAACTTCAAAACACTTAAGAAAGAAATTGAAGAAGACCTAAGGAAATGGAAAAACATTTCATACACATGGATTGGAAGAATCAATATTATCAAAGTGACCATTTTATCTAAACTAATATATAGCTTCAATTTGGATAAGGACTTCTATCAATTATAAAGTTTATGTGGAACTATAAAATACCTATCATTGGTATCCTAACAGGATATTGAAAAACAAGAAACAGGGGCCGGAGAGATAGCACAGCGGCGTTTGCCTTGCAAGCAGCCGATCCAAGACCTAAGGTGGTTGGTTCGAATCCCCGCATCCCATATGGTTCCTGTGCCTGCCAGGAGCTATTTCTGAGCAGATAGCCAGGAGTGACTCCTGAGCACAGCCAGGTGTGTCCCAAAAACCAAAAAGAAAAAAAAAAGAAAAACAAGAAACAGAGAGGCATCTTATTACCTAATTTTTATTTCAATTTTAATTTCAGAACGTTAAATTTCAATCTTTAATGTCAACAGGTTCAGTGGACCCTCTGGTATGCTGAGGACTGAACCTGAGTCAGCCACATACAAGGGAAATGCCCTCCCTGCTATGCTATTATCCAGTCCTCCGTATTTATTTAACAAGAAAAACTTCTAAGTTCATTTTTTAATTTTTCCTATAGAATTTTTGTATATTCCAGGAGAATATGAATGAATGAATTCATATAATGAATGGATAAATATAATGAATGAAGCTCTACTACAAAGCCATAGTGATCAAACAGCCTGGTATTGGAATAAAAGACTTTCAGACCAATGGGTCAGAATAGAATATCCAGTGACAAACCCCAAGTATACAGTCAATTAAACTTTGATAAAGGAGTCAAGAACTTAAAATTGAAAAAGATATTCTCTTCAACAAATGATGTTAGAACAATTAGATAATCATGTGTAATAAATTAAAGATTGGGGGTCCGGAGTAGTAGGATGTTTACCTTGCAAGCAGCTGACCAAAGACAGACCTGGGTTCAATCCCTGGCATTCCAAATGGTCTCCCAAACCAGGAGCAATTTCTGAGCTCATAGCCAGGAGTAATCCCTGAGTGCCACTGGGTGTGGCCCAAAAGAAAAAAAATAAAATTAAAGATTGATCTATATCTCATGCCTTACACAAAATTCAATTCAAAGTGGATCAAATGCCTTGAGATTAAACCTGAATTCATAAAGTTCACTGAGGAAAACACAGTCAGAATGTTCTAGTACTTAGACCTCAAAGAAGTCTTTAAAGATAGATGCCAATGGCAAGGACTATAGAATCAAATCTTAATAAATGGGACTACATTAAATGAAAACATTTCTGTATGGCAAAAAAAAAACATGCTAAAGTTAAAAGACAGCTGAGCGAGAGAAAATATTTGCACTCAACACATCAAATAAAGGTTTGATATCTAGAATATACAAAGTACTCACAAAGGTTAACCCCACAAAACCTAAAAACCCAGTCAAAAATGGGGAGAGGAAATGTATAGACACTTCTCTGAGGAAGACCAACCGAGAGCCAACAGACACATGAAGAAATGTTTATCATCACTTATTCTTATGGAAATCCAAATCAAGACAACATCATTGTACAAAATTGAGGATGGTACATATAAAAACATATGAAACATATAAAAACATATGAAAACAATTTGTGTTGGTGGGGATGTGGTGAGAACAGAATTCTCATCCACTGCTGGTGAAAATGCTGCCTGATCCAAGCCTATTGAAAACAATGTAGAGGGTTCTCAATAAAATAAGAATCAGTCTGCCATATGACCCAGCAATTTCTCTTTTGGATATTTATCCCAAGACACAAAAACACTAATCCAAAGAATTTATGCACACCAATACTACAGTAAGATCCTTCTCTTTTGTAGTAGATAAGATACACATACATAAAATTTAAAGGCTAGATATAAAGATAGATAATATTGGAATGAGCATTATGTTCAAAGGCAATGGAAACAAAACATGAGAACTGGTATTCAATAGGAAACATGTCACTTGAGAGGACTAGGGATAGGACAGGGAAAATGACTATGGTGGGGTAAAAAGTTCAACCAGGAGGAGGAAGAGGAGGTGTTGCTGAAAAATGGTAGTTTTGTGTATGAAACCTTATCAACAACAGTATTATAAACCACAGTGCAAAACTTATATAATGCCGTAGCCCCTGGCCTATAGGCATGATGGCTGGATTTCAGCAGGATTATTGTGGTGAGGGCTCATCCTCCCCCTGAAAAGGTCCTATCAGACACTGCCAAGAAAAGGCCAGTTCTGTCTTAGGTTAGCACTTGGCAGGATAGCAACCATGAACTTACTTAACATTAATGTATGATGAGAATTAACAATGCTGAGTACAGGGCCAGAGTGGTGGCACAGCGGTAGGGCCTGGCACGTGGCTGACCTAGGACAGACTGTGGTTCCATATGGTACCCCAAGCCAAGCGCGTTTTCTGAGCGCAGAGCCAGGAGTAACCCCTGAGCATCACAGGGCCCAGAAAGCAAAAAACAAACAAACAAAAATAAACAATGCTGACTATATATATATATACATATAAAAATATGTATATATATAAAAACTGTGTGTCTTTGCCCCTTGCATTAAAACAAAAATTGCTGGAACATACCTCATTTACTTTAAGCTTATGGAATAATCTACAGTAATATTTTTCCAAGCTGGTAGAATCAATAATAATATTTTTTAGTCAGTCGGTATTGTGTAGGCTACAGGTGTGTTTGGTCTTGTAATTACATCTGTCCTTTCTTCACAAGCTCTTTGGTATAATATTAAATGGACAATGGGATTGTATTTTCTCAATTAATAGTTGACTAGCAAGAATCATATCTAAGAGGAAAGAATAAGTATTTTTTCTGATTTCTGTTGACTATCAAAAATTATATCCAAAAGAAAATAATAAGTACTTTTTAGTACTTTTCTGATGTCTGGTTATGGTAAATGAAACTGATGACAAAGAATTTACAATATACTTGTAACGTTTAGATGATTATCTAATGATTATGTTAATATGTAATGTTTATTCTATAGCAAAAAAACATGTTACACTTAATCTAACCAGCTTCCTGCTATTAATAACTTTTTGCTTAAATTTGAAGCAGAATTCCCAATAAATTGAACTCAGTTCCAACTACACTTGAGTATGTCTGTTCTCTGAGTACCCACCCTTCGCCAACTCCTCGCTCCCATCCTCCTACCAAATAACCCTGAAATCCTTCTCAGTGCTGCCTGACTCAGCATGCCTGCAACAATATAAAGTGGCCCTCTTAAAGGTAGACATGTGGTGGGAAGCAAAATGGAGGAAGAGAACAGGTGGAGGAGAATTGGTGGGGAAGAGATTGGTATTGAAACAATTTGCGGGGCCAGAGAGAGAGCATTGAGGAAAGGCATTTGCCTTGCATGCAGAAGGTCAGTGATTCGAATCCCGGCATCCCATATGGTCTCCCGAGCCTGCTAGGTGCAATTTCTGAGCCATAGAGCCAGGAGTAACCCCTGAACACTGCCAGATGTGACCCAAAAACCAAAATCAAAAAACAAGCAAGCAAACAAACAAACAAACAAAAACGATGTTTGCTTAAACCCAATCATAATAATTTTGGTAATTTCACCATGACTAAATTAAAAAAAAACGATTGGACTAAACAATATTTGGTTTTTTTGGGGGGGCCACACCCATTTGATGCTCAGGGGTTACTCCTGGCTAAGCGCTCAGAAATTGCCCCTGGCTTGGGGGACCATATGGGACGCCAGGGAATCAAACCGTGGTCCTTCCTTGGCTAGTGCTTGCAAGGCAGACACCTTACCTCTAGCGCCACCTCTCTGGCCCCACACCACAATATTTGTACTGCTCATTGCAGTGGAGTCTAAAATAGTGAGAGGACACAAAACTAAACAAAAAATCCAGTTAACTTTTAAATGGGCAAAGGACTTGATATATCTCCAAAGAAAATACACACATGAAAAGATGCTCAACTTCACTAACCATCAAGGAAATGCAAATCAAAACTATACTAAGATCCTTCTCTTTTATAGTAGGCAAGATCCTTCTCTTACCTCGCAGGTGGCTATTTTTAAAATGCAGTGAGGTAGTGTTTCTGAAAATATGGAAAACTTGTTGCAAATTTGTTGTAATATAAAATGGCTCAGCCACTGTATAACAATATGGTGATTCCACAAAAAAAAAAAATCAGAATTACCATCCATCTGACCCAGAAATTCCACTTTGGGTTAATTACTGAAGGTATTGAAAGTAATGTCTCCCAAGAGATACATGTGCACCTATGCTATCAATAGCATTGTTTTAAGTAGCTAAAATGTGAATAGAAAATTCAAGCACCATTTCTATATTTGGCCAGCTCCATCACTCTATTCTTGAAAGAAATGCATACACGTCATGCATGCAGACCAGCATGCAGCTGAAAATGGCAGTCTTGAGAAGAGAGGGTGGGTAAAGTCCCTATCCTGCCGAAGCCATGCTAGCTGCATCCACCACCCATAACTGCTGCTTTGGCAATGGCCCAGCTTCACCACCCAACCACGCAGCTCTGCAGAGATATCAATTAAATAAAAACTCCATGTATTAGAGATGACAGCAACACATTTTTGTTTGGACTGAGTTTGGGCACCCCCCCCCCACATTTCTTGTACTTCTGAAAGGCCTGGTAGCTGAAAACATGCCCTACAAAAGCCATAGTATCAGCAAGAGAGCTTAGAATTCCTGAACTGTACAGTCACATTTTAAATGCATGATAACTACAATTCTTCTAATACTGTCATCTGCATAGGAACACACCAATTTAGTTGCCAGCGTTTATTTGAAACAACCTAATGTTCAGAAACAACAGAAGTAACAGAATGATCAACTAGCCACAAGAGCTTACTAAGCCTTCTAACAATGACTTAATTACCTCATTGTGAAATACAATAATTTCAAATTTTTCTTGTTGCTGTACTCTTTCTTCTTTTTCTTTATTCATTTTTTTTAATAATTTTGCTCTGACTTCCCTGGAAACAAATGTATTATGATCAATGTCAACTATGTGATACAGGGTCTTTCAATGAAGTAATGTTTATTTTAAAATGTGAACAAACCCCAGCATCACTAGATGAACAGATAAAATGTGGTCCACACATACCATGGAATATGAGGCCAGCCTTTAAAAGGAGGGAAATTTTGGCAACATGTAACAGTGTTGTTGAACCTTGTGAATTTTCAATTTGCTGTGTGAACTAAGCCAGACCAAAAAAGACAAATTTCACTTAGGAATAGAATCGTTTTATGTTTTTGTCTTATGGCAGTCAATTGGGAAATGAGATTATGGTTGCTGGAATCTGAGCGATGAGGAAGAGAAAGTTACAGTTTGGTGGGCACAGAATTTCCATTCTCTAAGATGAACAACAAGTTCTGGAGAGGTAGGATGAGGGTGATCATCCAACATTATGGGTGTAGTTAATATCACTGAGTTCTCCACTTAGAAATGGTTAAAGTGGTGAATTTTATGTTACATGGTAACACAATAAAGAAAATACAAAACTAAGTCAGAAACCAAATCAATTAATAAAAGACCCACAGGTCTGAATAATCTTGTTAAAAAGCTCCCAAGAAATAAAGTCTACCACCAGACACTTTATTTATGTGTTATAAATCATACATTACACTATTTAATACATTATATAATGTAATTTAAATAATTAAAAACAATATATAATACAATGTTACATATAAGATATATTACAACAAAATATACATATTACATCTATAGATAAAATAGGGGTCTACTCCAGTGATGTGCCAGGGGATTGGAGAACAAACTTTAGGCCTCAAATATGCATTGGCTCCATCATGTTAAGCAATCGCCCCAGCCCTCCCTCAGATACTCTGGGGGAAACAAGAGTAAAGTCAAGGACAATATTAGGTCTGCTATTATTGAATATAATTATAGTTGCTTCCTCCAATACAAGGAGAAAATAAAGAGTTCTAGTTTGAGAAAGCTGGTACTGATGTAACTGTTCACATGGAAGCACAAAGTAATCAAGTTAAAGACAGAATTATTATTCAGACATCAGGCTGTTCTCCAAACAATTAAAACATGGTTGCATTGTTCTGTTAAAATAATGAGTCTAAAAATAATGAGTTTAGAAATATTCAATTGCCAATATGTTGGGAGTACAAAATATCTTTATTGAAGTATTAATATCTTATGAAAATTATAACATTGATTAAAATATAAAATAAGACTTCAAGAAATTATATGAACTATAGTATTTCAATGTAGAAAGAAAATTTACCATTTTAAGATATATAAACTCTCCCAAAATACTTCTATTTCCCATAATACAAACACCAGTGAGTTTGGGGAGGGTGGTGTAGGGCCAAATTCTGATGCAGAAAAACATTGTAAATGGTGTTTGATAATACAGTGGTCATTCTTTGCATCTAATTCCTAAATTGTCTACAATAAACATAGGTTAATATTGCAAGAAGGAAATGGCGACATTCGTTTTAACTCAGATCATATATCTTTTTGTGTGTGGGCTGCTATGGATTGAAATCCGGGTCTTCACTCTTCACATGGGGGATATCATATACTATCTTGACTCTTCCAGAAAGCTTTCTCTTAATTCTGTTTCTTCTGATCGGGGTGCATTGGTTTTGCTTGGTTATTTTTATTATTGCAGGTATACTAAATCACAATTCTTTGGCTTTCTTTGTTCCAGCCTTGTGATCATTTTATAAGCAATATGGCTATTATCTTGCATAATATAGCTGCATTTTATTTATTTTATCTGTGCCTAACCTGTGCCTGTGTAATACATAGCTAGGTAGTGTATTAGACAGACACCAAGTGGTGACTGAATGAATAACTAAGAAACAATAGACTCACCAAAAATAAATAAATGAAAAAAAGTGCAACTCCTTCTATCACCACTAGAGAGACTCACATCTCCACTAAGATCATTCTTGGTGCCTGCATGGGTTGTTCTCAGAAGCCTTTCAGAAAACATCAATCCACAGGGTGGAGGTGGGGTGGTATGACTTTAAATCATTCCTAACAGTGATCTGTCTGTTCTATGATCAGATATTCCACCTTATCCAAATTCATTATACTTAATATCTATCTGCTCACAGAGTCTGACATGGATCAAAAGTCTTTTTCTTGGTTATCAAATTATATCTTATGTCCTGTCTTGCCTCTGCAAGCAGGCTGGATGCTCACGTTTCTGTTCATTTCTCTCTTTTTAGCCAGCTCAGTTCTCATCAGTAAAGGTGTTCAAATATATTTATTTAATTGGATTTTAAAAGGTCAACGTCTCCCTTGACTCATGTGTCCTTTTAGGGAAAAAATCTAATAGGTAAATTTCTAAGTGTAGGAAGCAAAATGTATGATGCCAAGATGATGCATGCATCCTCAGCTTTGTATATAGTTTTCATACATTTTTAGAACATAATCTGGTTTCTAGAATTCCTAGGAGCTCTTTTTTTATCTAAAAATCTTTATTTAAGTACCATAATTACAAGCATGATTGTAGTTGGGTTTCAGTCATAAACAAAACACCCCCTTCAGCAGTGCAACATTCCCACCACCAGTATCCCCCACCTTCCTCCCCACCCCTGCCTGTATTCTAGACAGGCATTCTACTTCTATAATTCATTAACATTGTCATATTAGTTGTTAGTGTAGTTATTTCCCTAACAGAATTCCTGGGAGCTCTTTTCTTAAAAGACAGTTTTTTAGAAAGCAACAAGTGCTGAGACATGTGGCACAGACAGTTCATTCAAGGTGGGCAGAGTTCCTCTAGAACAAGACATAGCCAGACAGTTCGATGCTTAAAAAATTAGTGGGAGAATCTATTTCATTACAGAGCAACTCAACTATAAGCACAGATGTAGAAAGGAAGAGAGGGATGGGCTAGAGCTTCTCAGTGTATCTCCATCATTGTCTTAGAGGGCATAAGAGCTGTCTGAGTCCAAATCCCAGCTCCACCACTTGCTGTCTTGTGTGATCTCTAATAAATACTCGGCCTCTCCAGATGCAGAATGGGGAGAGGCAATCATGATGATTTTGGTTCATGTGTTTGTTTGGGAGCCACACCTAACAGAGCCCAGGGCTTACTTCTGGCTCTATGCTCAGGGATCACTCCTAATGGGCTCAGGGGACCATATGGGATACTTTGGATTAAAAACTGCAAGGCAAACAGACTATCCACTGTACTATGGCTCTAGTCCTGTCTAGAAGACTTAGGATGAAGTGAGTTAACACATGAAAAGCATTTGGTCCACAGTTAATACAGAAAATATTCAGTATTACCTATTACCTCCTTTTTCAAACAACACAGGAAAATGTCAACCACACATGACTGGCACAGAGTTGGGGCTCCATGGATATTTGAAGAAAGGTATATTTTTGCTCTCGTGTATGGTCAGAAGCCATCTTAAACCTGAGAACAGCGGGGCCCGGAGAGATAGCACAGCGGCGTTTGCCTTGCAAGCAGCCAATCCAGCACCAAAGGTGGTTGGTTCGAATCCCGGTGTCCCATATGGTCCCCCGTGCCTGCCAGGAGTTATTTCTGAGCAGACAGCCAGGAGTAACCCCTGAGCACCGCCGGGTGTGGCCCAAAAACCAAAACAAACAAACAAACAAACAAAACCTGAGAACAGCAGCTGTGATGATTGCACTGTGTTCTGTACTCAGATTTCTTCAATAATCTTCTGCTAGCAGAGTCTATGCTGATAGGCTGATGCCACTGTCCCATTTCTTCTAAGTGTGGATTCAAAGTCTTGTGACCTTTCATTAATGTTTAAAGTAGTAAGTTCTGAGGGAGAGAGATGGAAAATGTCTGCCCTAAAGGCAGGCAGGGGAGGGCAGAAGAGAAACTGAGGACACTGATCGTGGGAAATATGTACTGGTGAAGTTATGGGTATTGCACATTGTATGGACAACTTTGTAACTATATCTCATGATTAGTCAATTAAAAATGTATATAAAAATAAAGAGACCCTAAGTCCTCCCTGACCAAACTCATAGGAATGATGGTTATAAAATTTTTTTTTCTTCCTTCCCATTTTTATTGAAGCACTTTGCTTACTGGTACTATTAATCATTGCTACATGCATACATCCTTCTAACACCACACCCACCACCAAAATTCCTGCTCCTCTCCACCAGTATTCAAAGGTTCCTCACATTCACTGCCCACCCCCACCGGCTTCCATTGAATTTTAAGGAAATGGATCTCGTGTCCATTCTGTCAGCAAGTGTTTATTGAAAACCTTATGTGCTGGACAATAGGCAGTTAAAGGTTGAGGAAGGCTCCTCCATCTTCACTTTCAGAACTTCTGGTCCAGAGAAGATCAGAGCTCCTTCCAGAGAGTTCAAGAGGTGAGAACAGGGTGGAGCTGATGAATACTGGGGATCTGTGGGGAAGTAGGAGTGGGGATGATGTGCTTAGACAGAGTACTGGGACTTAGGCATCAAAGGACACATGGGTGGCATCCACTGGCCATAAGGATCAGGTCATCTTGTGATTTACCTGCTGTGATTTTAAGATAATAGGGATTCAAATGTCCCTTGGTTGGGGGCAGTTGCCTTCCTATTCATCCCTTGTCATATCTCCTGTTGGGTTCCCAGGCATCAGGTAAAATGCTAGCTACCAGAATCACCTCTGATGCATGCCAGGGCACTCTTCATACTAATAGCCACAAACCTTGTGTCCCCTAAAGCGTCTGACAAAGACCATGGGGGCACTGGGGAGTCATTCCAAGACTTCCAGGGGACCAGTCTAGTTTGCTACATCCTACCACCACTGTGGTTTCCTCAAAACTCTTCAGGTGACTTCCACTGAATTTCCATCCAAAAAGATAGGTACACTTAAGTGCAGGTAGGGTACTTATCCTGTACTTTTGCTAACCCCTATTGAACCCCTAGCACCACAAATGGTCTTCTGAGCACTACTAAGAGTGATTCTAATCACACAGTCAGACATAAGTTCTGAGCACTGCTGAGTATGGAACCAAAATGCCAAACTCTACCAGAAATTTAAAATGAAAAAAAAAAAAAAGAGAGAGCTCTTGAATATTTGGGAGCCAACCAACTTTTTTCGTTTGGGTAATAAATATTTCAGGTTAGCAAACTATATACCTTTCTGTGCTATTGACTTACTTTTGGTTGATGCCCATTCAAAGTTATTTTTAGATGTCCCAGTTCATGGGCTGTATAAAAACAAGCCACAAGGCATCATTTGGTGACCCTAGTTCATGGGTGAGAAACTTTCATGGAAAATAATAAATGGTTCCTGAGTTCCTGGGTGCTGTGTTAGTACTGGTGGTACTTGGACCAAAAGCAGGCTGGCCCCAGCTGGTAGATGGGGAGTCTTTAGTAACATGGATCCGTAGCAGCACTGTTTGTTGCAGAGTCAGGAAAGGGGGAGGTATTGTTTGAACAGAGGTCCCCCTAATTCCACTGGGGAGAAGAGAAATGTCTCCTAGAGAAGATGTGAGGGATGGACCACCTTGGTGAGGAGGACTGAAACTCCTAGTCGCAGGGCACTATGGGAGAATTCATAGCTAAGGAGAAGTAGGCAGAGGGAGATGAGGGAGAGACTGCACAACGTTTTAAGTGGCACTGACCCAAAGAACATGTGGACAGAGTGGTCAAAAAACTTTTAAATAAAAGCAACCAATGGGCCAGGGAGAGAGCTCATGACTGAGGACAGGTTCTACATGCAGGAGATCCAGGTTCCATCCCCAGCACCTCATGGTCCCTCAGTACTGCCAAGAGTGATCCCTGAGAACTACTGGGTGTAATTATAAAACCAAAACAACTAAAAATTAATGAGTTTGTTTTAATACTTCATGTAAAGTTGTCTTGCTTTGATAAGAGTCCTTCCCATAGATCAGACTTTGATGAGTGACTCTTCTTTCTTCTCATAAGCAAGAATGTCAGCATTGATTGGGAGAAAAGAACCAGATCCAGGAGCTGCAGGGAATACCTAAGTGCAGTGTTCAAGCAACAAACGTGCTCACTGAGCTAGAGAGATGACTTCTGCCCTCCCCCAGACTCAATCAACCACATTCAGAGAGAGCAGTTCCCCAAAGCAACTGAGGACAAGGACACTTTTGGGCAAAAAAGATCATAGAGGTTCATTCACTAACCCAGCTGCACCTTACCCCAGGGGATTGTGGAGAATGGGGGATGACGAAAGGGGCCAGACCTTCCCATTTTCCCTCTCTTGTGGAACAGAATGACAGGGACAGCCACTGAAAAGGTGAGCTCTATGGAGATAACATAGGACCTGAGGCGACTGAAAAAGGAACCCCTAGAATGCATATAACTCCCATAAAGGAAGGTCTTTGGAATTGTCCCAGGGTGTTGGAAGGGGCTTAGAACAGTTTTATGAAAAAGTTTGTATTTCTTCTGTCCTTTCATCTACTGAGCTGGTGACACTTGGGATACATTCTGACTCCTGGGGAAAGATATAGGGACAGGAACTGGCACATCCCAGGTTGTTTGAGCAGCCAATCAGCCTCCGATTTTGGTTTTAAAGTTATCAATTATCAAACAACTCCAGCCTCATAAATATTCTCACTCCATAGATCCTAGAAATTTAGGATCAAGAAAGAACATTTGGGGCCGGAGAAATAGCATGGAGGTAAGGCGTTTGCCTTTCATGCAGAAGGTCTGTGGTTCAAATCCCGGCGTCCCATATGGTCCCCCGTGCCTGCCAGGAGCAATTTCTGAGCATAGAGCCAGGAGTAACCCCTGAGCGCTGCCTGGTGTGACCCAAAAACAAAAAAAAAAAAAAAAAAAAAAAGAAAGAAAGAACATTTTGGAGTTGGAGCAGTATACAGGGGACTGAGTGCTTTGTCCTGGTCAATGATCCCTGACACACCATATGAACTGTCACCTGAGCACCACCCAGGAAGTGATCTCTGAACACAAAGCCAAGAAAAAGCCCTGATCATCCCCTAGTGTGGCCCCCCAAACCAACAACCCCCCAAAAGAAAGGATCTTTGGAGTTCATCTGTTCACTTCTTTACCTGTGTGTAGGGCTTGTAAAAGAGGAGCTTTTAGATCAACAGCATCAAATATCAGTATCAATCTGGAAACTTGTTAAAATTTTTCATTCTGGTAGCTGGCTGGAAAGATAGTATAGAAGATGTTTGCCTCTTATGTGGCCAGCTGTGTGTCAAATCCCTGGCATTACAGATAGGTCCTCTGTACACTGTCAGGGCACTTCTGAGCACAGAGCCAGGAGTTACTCCTGGACATTGCCAGACATGCTTCAAGCCAGCTCCTCAAAAGAAGAATTTACTTAAAATGTTCTTTCTGAGCCAGAGATCATTTAATGAGCTGAGCATATACTTTGCATGCAGGAGACCCAGATTTAGTCCCCAGCACCACAGGGTCCCCTAAGCACTGCTAAGAGCATCCATAAATATTGAGCTAACAGTACCCCTTATTCTAGCAGTACCCTCTTTCTAAAACACTCATTCTAAAAACACTCATTCTAAGATCTCACCCCCACCTACCAAGGCAGAAAATTAGGGGGTGGGGCAATAATTAGCATATTCATAGGTTTACAAGAAACTTCTAGTGAAAGCTCAACTTCGAGAAACACCAATGCACAATGTCCAGATAATTAGCTAAGAAAATTCCAATCTGTGTATAGTTTACATATCAAAGATTTATGTTAAAATGTAGTCATTTTCTTCCTTTCTATACAAACTAACAATATTTAATTCCAATTAACTCTGCTTCTATGTATCAGAGATGTAGATTAAACATACAGTATGCCCCTATTACAAAGATTTGTTTCCCCATTTTTGACAAAGTCAAGCCTGACCATGATTCTGACATGGGTCTTTCCAATTTATTTCTTTGAGATCATGAGAAGTGGCAACCCACCAATCAGAAGGGGGCAAAAGCATTCCATTAACTGATTCCCCTTTCCCTACTGGTATCTGTTCTAGGACATCACTAAAATCCCACTGCTCCTAGGTAATTCAGGAAAGAACTAAGAGTACTTTTTTTCTGGTCTCAAGGTACTGCTTTGCATCATATAAAAGGATGTGCCACCTCAAATTTACTCTAAAGGCATACACATTAACTTCCACTTGTTTAAGTCAATAGTTATTTCTTGTAATATAACATTTTCTCCTAGTTTTTTCTCCCAATCTCTAGGAGAATCTATGAAGAGGGTTTAGGAGAAACGAATAATAACTCTTCCAAGTCTAGTGGGATCTCTAAGACCAATACAGTTATTTGTCCTTAGCAGACTCTTGCTCTGGCAATATGTCTGAAAATCTTGGGATGTACAGCTTTTTCACGGTCAAGTGAGTCACTCAATATATGGCCCCTATTTACTCCGAAAGGAGGACAGCTGCCTCAGTTGGTGGGTATTTAGTGGGCAGAACCTTTTCCTAAGTAAGTGTGAGTTGTTTATATGCAGATAATAGATTTTTAAAAATCCTAATAAAGTCAATATAGTTTGCTTTAACATACCTTTTTTCCATGAGTATAGGTAAAATTGATCATAGCAGTCCATGATATAGATGTATCTAATATTTTTAATCATCAGCTAACAGCAGTTTAAATTGGTTCTTATTTTTCACTACTAAAAATAATGCCCTCCTTAAAAAAACCCAGATGGGGTCAGAGTTATGACATAGACGGGGTCCTCAAACTTTTTAAACAGGGGGCGAATTCACTGTCCCTCAGACCGTTGGAGGCTGGGCTATAGTAAAAACAAAAATATGAAAAATTCCTATGCACACTAAATAGCTCTTATTTTGAAGTAAAGAAACAAAACAGGAACAAATACAATATGTGGCCTGCAGGACCACTGGAGAGGGTAGGGTGTTTGCCTTGCAGGCAGCCAACCTGGGTTCAAGCCTGGGCATCCCATATGGTCTCCCAGGCGTGATTTCTGAATGCAGAGCCAGGAGTAATCCCTTATTACCATCGGGTGTGGCTCTCAACCCAAAAATAAATAAGTAGATGGATAAATAGATAAATAAATATAAACAAACACTCTCTCTTATATACAACATGGTATAGCTATGCAAATATTTCTGTGGTATTAATGCCCAGAAGTGAAATGACGAGCCAAAAGATGTACATTTCATTTTTCTCTGGCTGTGATTGAAGATCTTTGAAATAAGTGTTTTACTGAAAATTTGGAGCATTCCTCATCCTTAAATTTGACATGGCGCTGTAGCTCCAATCTTTACTAATGTTGGTTTGATTTTTTGTTTGTTTGCTTTTTTAGGCCACACCGGTGATACTCAGGGGTTACTCCTGGCTATGTGGTCAAAAGACACTCCTGACTTGGGGGACCATATGGGACGCCAGGGTCTGTCCTATGTTAGTGCGTGCAAGGCAAATGCCCTACCTCTTGTGTCACCACTTGGTCCCTAATGCTGGTTTTTAGTGATCTTTAAAACCTTTGCCCAGCTCACAGTTGAGAATGATGAAGTAGTATCACTTTAGTTCACAGAGCACTGAATGACAGGAAGGCTGTGAATTTTCTCCTATTTTTTTAACATTTTGGTTTTTTACATAAACTCCGTATACTATTACCTTGTATCTCATGTACTTCATTGTTTGAATGTCATTTATCCCTTTTATATTAATTTGTAGGCATTATTTTGTATTAGGATCTCCATCTGGTTATATAGGCTGAAAATATATATCCAACAAGTCAGTGGCCTGAGTTGTAAATTTGTTTCTGGTGACTTGTCCTATTTTATTTAGGACTTTTGTTCTAATTTGAGTTAATTTTGAAAAAAAGTGAAAGAGATGAAGATCATATAAGTACTTCATAATAATAAAATCTATGTTATTGTTGTTGTTTTTATCATAGTATTTGGATTTCTGGGTTTCGTGTCCTCCTTCCATTCTGCACTATAGTACACTATACTTTTCTTGCAGTTTGTAAATTCACATAAAATGAATATACAAGGGGCTGGAGTGATAGCACAGAGGGTAGGGCATTTGCCTTGCACAAGGCCAACCAAGGTTCAATCCTCAGCATCCTATATGGTCCCTCGAATCTACCAGGAGCAATTTCTGAGCACAGAGCCAGGAGTAACCCCTGAGCGCCCCGGGGGGAGGGGGCTCAAAAAACAAAAATAAATCAATAAAATTAAGTAATTAATTAATGTATATACAAGTAAATTCTCTTTTTTGAACATAGCCCTCTGTGAGTTAAAAAAAATTCATTCAATCACACAGCCATCATCACAAAGATAAGGATGAGCTTTTCTACCTCCAAATTAATTCTTCCACACCTTCCCAGCACAGCTGCTACTGATCTGTTTTCAAGGGATTTCTCACACAAATAGAATTGGGTTTTTTAATGTTGCTGTTCGTTGTTTATTGGGGTTGTATTGGGACCACCCTCAGTGGTACTCAGAACTTACTCCTGACTCTGTGCTCAGGGGACCATATGGGGGACCAGGGATAGAACCCAGGTCAGCTGTATACAAGGCAAACACCTTACCTGTTGTACTGTCACTCCAAGCCCTCATATAAGTAGAATTGTAAAGTATGTAGGTTTTTATCTGATTTCTTACACTTAGTGTAATTCATTTAAAAACCAGCTATATTGTGGGAACTTAAAGTATTTTTTGTTGCTGAATAGTTGTCTTTTGGAAATAAGTATCCATGTATCCACTATAGACTATTGGAATGTTTAAGAATTTAGGTTGTTATTAATAAAACCATTATAAACATTTACACAAAGATTTTGGATGAATTTAAAGGTACTTTATCTATCTTAAATTCATAAGAAATTTCTGTGACATACTGATTATGTACTCATTTTATAAACTATAAAACTCTTTTTTCCAAAATGACTTACTTTGCATACTAACCTACAATATATGAGAGTTTTAGTTTCACTTTACTTAATATAGTGGAGTTTTAAAAATAATTTTATTAAATGTGTAAGAGGTACTTCACTGTAGACTTAATTTGCAATTCTCAAAAATAAATGTTCCTGAGCTTATTTTAATGTAATTATTTGTCAGTCATATTCTTTGGTAGAGTCTGTTCATTAAGAGTATGGGGTTGATAGTTTTCTGTACTAAATTTTAAAGGTTCTCTATTATTTTTTAGTGTAAATCTTTTGTCAGGTGATTCACAGGTATCAAATATTTCTCCCAGTGTCTTATTTTCTTATTTTTCAGAAGTACATTTTGCAGGAAAAATTTAATTTTAATGAAATGCAGTTTGCAACTTTTCTTTTTCTGTCATGGATCATGGTTTTAGAGTAATCTAAAAAAAATTGCCCAGTCTAAGTTCACAATGACAGTTTTTTCAGAAGTTTTATTTGTTTTGGTTTATACTTTAGATCTCTGATCCATTTGGGCTCACTTTGTATAAAATATGGAAAAGAAGTGTTATTCCTTTATATGTGAACATCTAATTATTTGAGTGATGATCCTATAAAAATATTCTCCTTCCTCCACTAAATTGTGTTTGAACCTTCCTCTCAGCCAAAAGCAACAACTATGGAATCCAGAGACCCAAACTTTAACAATCTAAACTTAAAATGGGCCTGTTATACTGGCAGGCAGGAGAGCAGGGTGTGGTGGTATGGGATGCACTCTGGGAACATTTGCAGAGGGGGTCAACACTGGTGGTGGGATTGGCCCTGTATATCTGAAACTCAAGTCTATGAAGGACTTCAAAAATCACAATGGTTTCAATAAAATAAAATAAAATCTTAAAAAAAGGTTAGCCAATGTATTCATTTCTTTTCCCCCTCATTTTATATTTTAATTACTTTATTTAAACATTTTTTGTTACAAGGTTGTTCATATATATTTACACACAGAGATGCAGTTGTTCACTATTGAGTTTCAGTCATACAATGTGCAATACCCTTCATCAGTGCACATTTCCTACCAATATCCTTTCATTCCCCACTGCCTGCCTCTGGGTCAGACATTCTCTCTCTCTCTCTCTCTCTCTCTCTCTCTCTCTCTCTCTCTCTCTCTCTCTCTGTCTCTCTCTGTCTCTCTCTCTGTCCCTCTCTCTCTGTCCCTCTCTCTCTCCTCTCTTCTCTCTCTTTCCTTTCCTTTTCTTTTCTTTTTTTTGGGGGGGGGGCGCGGGGGGTTTATGTTGTATGTATATGTATGTGTGGTTCTTGATTTGGTTCCAGGGATTGAGGCCAGGCACAGGCTCCACCACTGAGCCACATCCTTGGCAGTCAGTTTGATCCAGTACTTGAATCTTTCTTCTTTGCACCTGCAGTCCCAATCTGTACTAATCTCTGTAGTTCTGTTATGACTCAGAGAATCTGCTTTTTATTGATAAATCATGGCTTACGGTGGTATTAATATTATTGTTTTAGACTTGCAGGCCCACTATACCACACTCATTGATTGCCACAGTGGCATTATCCCTCCACATTATCTCAAGGTCCCCACAACTACCACTACCTTTGTATAAAATAATTCAGAATTCATATAAAATAAGCTGAGTCTTCCAATTTTGTTTTCCTTCTCCAAAACTGCTTTGGAATTCTTTGACTTTGTTGGGGGGTTTTCCATGTCAATTGTAGATATTGCTAACAAACCTAAATTTTGGTGCTAAGACACTGCTTAGATTTTAATTAGGATTGCATGGGATCGAACATATATATATATTATATATATGTTTCAGGAGCACTGACATCTTTGCATATTAAGTCTTCCAATTCACGGGGAAAGATGTCTCTTACCATTTACATAGGTTTTTTTTTGTCTTTTTGCCCTTTTTTTTACAGGTTTATTCTGTTAAATATGTATCACATTTTCCTTTATGGTAAAGTGATTGGTGTCATTTTGTCTGCACAATGAAACTTTACAAGTTTCTATTCATTCATTGTTAGTCTATGGATGTACTATGGGTGTTTGCCTATGACCTATCATCCTGCATCCTGAGTAAAATTAATCATTAGCTTTAGTAACTTTTTTGGTAGATTCCTTGGGATTTTCTGAATAGGTAGTGACATCTGATCATAGACAAGTTGTATTTTTTTCCTTTCCAAGCTGTGAGCCTTTTTACTGCCACTCTACCCCTGTTAACCCTCTAGTACGACGCTGAATAGAATCGACAGCCTGAGCTGAGCATCTATGGCTTATTTCCAACTTCGGAAAAATCATTTGCTCTTTCATTGCTTAGTACAATGTAGAGTGTTTGGGAGGAGTGGAGAATTGGTAGATAATTCTGATCAAATTTAGGACATGCTGCTGCTAGTTTTCTAAAGGGTTTTAATCATGAATACATTTAAAATTTTGTCAACTGCTTTATATCTATTCAGATGATCCCAGTAATTTTATTTATTTTTATGCATAGAACTCTGTCATCTAGAATTTATTTTTATATTGTAAGTGAAATGGTTATTGTTTTTTTTTACCTGCAAGTATTAACTGATTGCTGAACAAATGCTAATAAATTGTCTATCACTTCCCCCACTCACTTTTCTCAGATACTGAACTCACACTACTATGTAGTTCTTTTTGGATCATCTCTCTTTTTTTTTTTTTTTGATCATCTCTTTTGTTTTACCAATTTATCATTTGCCTCTGCCAGTCTATATATTTGCCCATTTAACTGTGCCAATCCACATTGCATCACTCACAGAAGTTTGGTACTATGTTTTAATAATTGCTAGGAAATATTAGTTCTGCCATTTCTTTCTGCCAGATGAATTTAAGCCAGCTTGTAGAATTTCATACAGAAACCAATGATATATTATTTGGCATGGCATCAACATAATAAATTATAGGGAATAATTGTTATCTTAGAGTATCTGGACTTTTTCTTTTTAAGAAACAATTCATTCGTTCAATATTTTATATGTAAGCCAGTGCTATAGTCTATATTCCTTCAGGATAAATTTTAATTTATTAGTTTCCAAGTCTCTTGGATATTTTTCTTGGATTTTTCTAAGTAGATTAAAATATCTGCTAAAAGTGGATTTTTGTATCTTTATCAATATCTATATGCCTTGCTTTTTTTGTTGTAGATTGTTGTAAGAGACACCTTTTCAAATGTGGAGTGTTTTCTTCTCTGATTTATTTACCAAGACTTCCTTCTTTCTCACACCCAGTTGTTTTCAGGGCTTACTCCTGACTGAGCTCAGGGGATCACTTCTGGTGTAGCTTGAAGGTCCATATTTGGTGTTGCAACCCAACTGGGATTGACTATATGCAAGACATGCACCTTGCACCTAAAATATTATTACTTTTTGTTTGTTTTGCGGCCACACCTAGCAGGGCTTACTCGTGGCTCTGCACTCCTGGAGGGATCAAACCTGGCTTGGCCATTTGTAAGAAAAACATCCCACCCATTGTGCTATTGCTGTGGTCCCTAAGTTGTTCTTTAAACTAGAAATATGTATTGCATTTTATCAACTGGAGGCTTCTTTTGAGACCATCACCTTTGTTTTTCTTAAGAGAATGCAATGAGGGGCGGAGTGTTGGCGCAAGCGCTAAGGTGTGTGGCTTGCACGTGCTAACTTAGAATGGACCATGGTTCTTCGATCCCTCCACCAGGTCCCCCAAGCCAGGAGCAATTTCTGAGTGCATAGCCAGGAGTAACCCCGGGTGTGGCCCAAAAACCAATAAATAAATAAATTAATTAATTAATTAAATCTTTAAAAAAGAGAATACAATGAGTTAATTTTCTACAGTCTAACTATTCTTCCTTTCCTAAGATAAGCCCAATATGAATGTGATATGATACTCTTAAAAATTGAGAGAATTGATATGTTAAGAATTAATTTTAGAAATGTTGCACTTATAAATTAGTTATAATTTAAATCTTAGTGTTTTGATTTCAGGACTAGGGTAATATTTGTCTCAAATGAATTGGAGAGCCTTCATTCTGCTTTATGTACTAGAACTGTTTATGCCATGGAACTGAATATATAACATGTCTATATCTTAATTTTGGAAAATTTAGATAATATAAATACTTTGTCCTGATGTTTCTTTGTGATAAACCTATTAAAATTAAAATTTAAAATATTTAAATTATTTTTCCATTTATTTATTTTTCTTTCTGTTTTTTCGGGGGGGAACACCCAGAGATGCTCAAGGGCTACTCCTGGCTATGTGCTCAGAAATCATTCCTGGCTTGGGGGACCATGTGGGATGCCAGGGAATCGAACCTGATCCATCCTAGGTTAGTACATGCAAGGCAAATGCCCTACTGCTTGTGCTACCACTATGGCCCCAATATTTTTTCATTTATTTTAAGGCAATATTAAATACATTTTCCTTTTCTATTTGAACAAAATTTGGTGATTTGTCCTTTTATGAATCAATTAATTCACCTTAATTTTTAATTGCCTTTATTTAAGGTTGTACATAGCAATCACTTAGCTTTTCTGCCACTTTTTATTCCTTACATTATTTATATCTTCTTTTCTTTAATTAAATTTACCAAGCATTCATATATTATTTTGGTCTTGACAAAGAAGTAGTAATTGCTTTTAGTAATTATTTTATTAATTTCTACTTTAGTTCTTAGTCTCCCTTTTAGTTGATTGGGATTATTTATCTATTCTTTTTCTAGCTGTTGAATAAAAATTTTAACTTGTTTATTTTGTTTTGTACAAGGCCTGAAAACTGTAACTCTTTCCATTTGTACCACATTGGCAACACTTAAAGGTTCTCAAAATGTAGTGAGCTCATTCGTTCAATTCTAAGTAGTTTATAATTTCATTTTAAATTCCTATTTAATCCAAGTTAAATTAGAAGTGTGCCTTTTCATTTTCAAGAAAATGGATTTTTCCCCACTAGTCATTTTTACCATAATTATCATTAAATAATCTTTAATGCATGTGGTCAATGAGATAGACTGTATAATTTTGACTTTACAGGATCTATTGAAAGTTTCTTTGTAAATATTTCTTGTGAGTTTTTTACATATGTGTGTAGCAAATATATAGTCATTAATTGCACAAACAACTTCTTAATAGTGTTAATTTAATCTTGTCTTTTTCACACTTGAAGTGTTTGCTTGGTTTTCTTTGTTGCATCTGTTTCTGGTATTTTATTTTAAGTTCCTGGGACACTGCTTTAGGCAGATAGCAGTTAACTCTCTAGGATTCAAGAGGTTCCTTCCCCCAACTCTCTCTTCTTTCTTTTCAGCCTGAGAGACTTGAAAATATTTTCATAGGAATAGTAAATCTGTTCACATTCTGATTATTGATACTTTGGACCAATTCTTGCATCTTATTTTATGTTTTCTATTTATCCAATTTTGTTGTTTCTCTCATTTTTCTCCTTCCCCTTTTGGTTGAACTGATGAAGTTTTCCTATTAATTTTTTTCTTTTAATGGTTAATTAGGATTTATATCATTTCTATTTTTCTAGTCCTATCAAATTTAACCAGTTTTATCAAATAAATCTTAATTAATGAATATAACTAGCTTCTCTCTAATAAGATAAGAAACATTTTCAGGCTTCTTTCTCTTTTGCTCTGATGCCTCCTAAGACCAGTAGGAGTGTTCCATCATATCTGTGTGTGTGTGTGTGTGTGTGTGTGTGTGTGTGCATGTCTGTGTGTGTCTCTATCTCTGTCTCTCCTCTCCCCCTCTCTCCTCTCTCTGCTCTCTCCACTCTCTCCTCTCTCCTCAGTTAATAATAATTTTTCCACGTCCCCCCGGTTTCATTATGTTTTGTCTCTAGATTTTTGCGTGCCTCATGCCTTCCTCTGAGATTCACGTTTCACTCTCCTGAAATACATTGTTTAGTTATTCTTCCAGAGAGGGTGCTTGAGTGGTATATTTTCTGAACCCTTACATTTCTGAAAGTGTTTTTATTTTGCTTTCACACTTGAGTGATGGGTTCACTTGGGTATAGAATCCTAAGTTCAAAATAATTTTCACTCAGAATCTTGAAAGTCTTGGTCTATTGTCTCCCCTGAATCCACTATTACCAAAGAGTCTTTTCCTCCTCAGGGCTGTGGACCTCCCAGCTCATCTTCCGGGGTCCAGTGCATAGAATCAGAGCTGGGTGAAGCCCCTCTGCCCAACCCCAATTTCCTTTTCCTTCCACATCAGAAAGAGGAACATCTATCTTCAAATGAACATTTATTATAGATGATACTTTGAAGATATGGATATTTGTAGATAATATGCAGATTAGCACTATATAATAATACAGGGCATATTACCACAAACCTAACCATTGCAAAGACTAGCTAATTTCTCACTACATGCCAATGATGTGTGGCAAATTCCTCCTTCCCCTTTTTAGAGATGAAGAGAAATAAGCTCATGGAGGCCACAGAGCTGGTGACCAGGATGAGTGATAGAAGTGAAGCCAGAATTCCAGTGGTAATTCATGTTATTAATATTGATCAAATGCTAATAGGTTATAGTGATTGCCTGATACTTCGATTTTCAGTCAATAGTGCCTGAAAAACATTCTTCTGAAATTCTGGTATATCCTCTCCTTCTGCCACTCTGTTTTCTGAACACAAACATTATCCATGATTTAGTTTGTCTGGGTTTAATCCTGCATTTTTGTGTGGTTAGGTGCTTCAAAGTTGGCAGCTGATACGTTGAGCATATTTGGGACTGTCTCCTGTGAACAAGGGAAGTTTCTCTAAGGGATATTTCCAGGCATTTCTATGTCACAGGCAGTGCACACTTCCATCTCTACCAGTTATAGTTGAATGGCTGCACCAATTTATATTCATAAAAGAGTAAGGAAAGAGTCCCAGGTCTGGCTGGCATTTGAATAAGGCTTGTTAAGACTCCACACATGTTGCTAAGCTACTGGCCCACTCTTCTGTAGAACCTTCTCGCTCCCACCTTTCTTCCGTCTTACTCGAGACACCTCAGTTGAACTCCACTCTCTGTCTTATTATATAAAAATATTTACTGATTATTTGCTACTTGCCAACTCTTCCCGCTGATTTATTTCTTTAAAGCTCACCAGCTGACAGGGACTGAAAACTATTTTAAATTAGTGAAATAAAGTCTCACCTGTTCTTCATAAGGTCAGGTACACTTAACAGAGACTTGTAAATTAACAGGAGCCTGAATGGAACACGAAAGAAGTTCAACTGGATTTATGAGAAACCTGACAGCTCCGAACTTAGAGCTTTCATCAAGCATTGAAATTGAACCTAAAACTTGAAATTATTAGATGGCACAAGATAAAACGTATTGGCTTTACAATATGAGCTATTTATTTAAATAGTTACCATCTATCTCCAAAAATTATTTCAGATACTAATTATTTCAAAAAATTATTGATAATTTTGTAGCAATTATAGATAACATTTTGTTAAACTTTATCAAGAGTTAGAATCCTTGTTCTCATGAAACACACACATCAGACATTTATATAAAATATAGCATCTGAAAAATATCTTTTTCCTTTTGTTTTTTTTTGGGCCACAACAAGTGGTGCTCAGGGATCACTCCTGACTTGAGGAAACAATATGTGGTGCCAAGGATTCAACCAGTGAGTGCTCATGCAAAGCAAGCAGTCTATTTGCTATACTGTTACTTGGGCTCCTCAAAATCCTTTTATTCTGTTGCTCAGCCAGACTCCAAACAGCCAAATTTCAGGCAGATCCAACTGCCTACTGAGCTTTCTTACTTAAGATGAAAAAGTATCTACTTCAGTGTCACTAAAACCCAAATTCTGCTTTCCACTTTGGCCATCCCACTGCCTCTAAATCTTCCTCATCTTATGCTAAAAGTGATATTCTTCCAATCACTGGCCTACAGTTGTTGAAATCACTACAATCTTCTCACTTTCTCTCCCACCCTCTGACCAACACAACACAAGAATCTCTTCCTCGTTTCAAAACAAAAGGCACTGCTCTGAGCAGTTTTCCTGCTTCACTCTGGTTTAGGCACCTTCATTCTGCTTGGATTTCTGTAGTGTCTTTATTTATGTGTGTGCGGGCACACACAGAAGTGCTCAGAAATTGCTTTTGGCAGACTTGGGGGAACCATATGGGATGCCATGGATGGAACCCGGGATCATCCTGGGTCAACTGCATGCAAGGCAAATACCCCACTGCTGTGCTATTGCTCCAGCCCCTGTAGTGTCTTAATTAACTGGGTTCTACTTCTACCTTTGCACCATGCTTAGATTACTAGGATGGCATCAGAGGGAACTTACTAAAAGGTAATTTAGGTGCCCAGGGAGATGGCTCGATGAGTTAGAGAGTGTGCTTTGCCTATGGGAACCCTAGTTTCCTTCATCCCTCTCCTGGGAGTGGCTCCAAAGCAAAGTTCCTGAATTGCACCCAAGCACCACTAGATGTGACCAAAAACACATTTAAAAGAGAAAAAGGTGATTCCGTTTAGTCTTTGCTCCAAATTCTCCCTAGGACATGCCTACATAACTCTTTAATTTTGGTGTTTTAGGCCACAAACAGTGGTGTTCATGGTTTATTCCTGGCTTTGTTCCATATGTGATAGAACCATATGTGATGCTGGGGATCAAATCAGTTTGACTACATGCAAGGCAAGTGCCCTACCCATTGTAATATTGCTCCTGCCACCTACCCCTCCCCACCTCTCCTTTATTTTGGTTTATAAAGTCTTAAATGATCTGCTTCTCATCCATGGGGTCTCTTGGATTCATTCATCTCTTTTTGTTTTCTTAGATCCATTCATTTCTTATTTTATTCTTACCACCTTCTTCCCTACTTCAGCCTTTACATGGGCAGAATCATGACTCCCCAAAACAGTCACACCCTACTACACAGAATGCTTGAAAATGCTAAATTATTATAGTATTTTGACCAAAAGATGGTAGTGGTTTAGATTAAGGTATTTGGTAGATAAAGTGAGAAGTGAATAGTCAGGATATAGTTTGAAGGTAAAAGGAACTCGATATGAAGATGAATTAATTTGGGGGAACTGATGAAAAGTTAAGTGTTAGATATGTTCCCCATTTTTTCTGGCTTGAGGAACTGAATGAATTAAAGTGCTATTACTGAGAAGAGGGGAAACTTGGGAAGACTAGATTATAGTTAAAAATAACCAAGAATTCCATTTCCTTAACTTGTTTCAGGGCCACACCTGCAGTAGCTTACTCTGGGTACTACATCAGGGGTCACTGCTGGCAGGCTTTGGGGACCCTAAGCAGTGCTGGGAATGAAAATATGGTCAGCCATATACAATAGGCAATAGTTCTATGTTTTTATATGTTAGCTTGGCTCACTCATTAAACATCCTAGGATGAGAACGGTACTGAATTAAGCAACCAGACAAATATGAGACTTCTACATCTCTGAAAAAATATCTGGTATGAAAATTATAATTTCATATGTTGTTTCTATATACATCTAAATATAGGTGTACTTAAGTTATTGGCAATATTTGAAACTGTAGCGAACGTACGTAGAAGTGAAAAGACATCGCCACAGAATCCCACATAATTTTACATTTTAATGGGAAAAAAGAGCAATTTATTTTAAAAAAATTATTAGAAATATGGGAGAAAGTCCAAAGATTGCAGTTGCAGTCAAAAGAAGATAATTTCAAACTAAACTGCTATGAGAATTCTAGAAAGTTGACAACTGGGTTAAGCAACATGGAGGTTAATTTGAACTTTTCCTGCTTTTTGAGAAGAGATGTTTTTTATTGTGGCAAAAACATGCAAACAAAATTTACTATTTTAATTGTTTTTAGATGTCCAGTTGAGTGGTACTAAGTACATTTATATTAACATAAAGTACATTTATATTTATATTTTCATTTATATTAAGCCAAGTGGCATTAAGTACATTTATATTAACATTAAGTACATTTATATTAAATACTTTTACATTTGTATTGATTTATATCAATGTTCTGTAGAAAAAGAGGGCTAAATATTGATGTGAGTTTCATAATAATTGGGGTGAGTAGATGATGACAGACTATTCAGCTCTTGAGAAATTGTCTGTAAAGGGGAATACAGTTATGTGGCAGCTGCTAGGCAAGAACAGCATGGGGATAGAGAGAGGGAGGGGGAGAAAGAGGATTTTTATATGCATTGTAGATATTAGTCCTTATTTTGATTGTTGACTTAAAATGTTTTGAGATAAAGGAAGAAAGGAATGAAAGAAGGAAGGAAGGAGGAAGGAAGGAAGGTAGGAAGGAAGGAAGGAAGGAAGGAAGGAAGGAAGGAAGGAAGGAAGGAAGGAAGGAAGGAAGGAAGGAAGGAAGGAAGGAAGGAAGGAAGGAAGGACAAACTTATGTGGTAAGAAAAGAGATGTATTGAGGGCAAAATTTAACAGGCATGGAGCTCATGAAAATGAGCTGTCTTTTGCCATGGGAAGATTGCCCCAAATGCAAACAGACTTACAGTATTTCTGGACCTACTGTATGTTTATTTGAAACTGGCAATCATAGAAATAATGATGCTAATCTGCCAATTTGGAGATTGCTATCCTTATCTAAAAATATAAATGCTTATTCTGATGGAATCACTTATGACCAAAGGGAAGGACAGGTCAGTCTCTGAAGGAAGTCTAAGAAACATCTCTTTGATATTGTTTAAGGAGACTTCTAAATGGACTTAGTAAAGGTTCTGTATCTATAGCATTTAATGCCCAAACACTGTATAGGTTACACTGAGAAATTATCCTTATTCTGGGGTCAGAGAGATAGCACAGCAGTAGGGCATTTGCCTTGCATGTGGCAGATCCCAGACAGATGGTGGTTTGAATCCTGGTATCCCTTATGGTACACCCCTCCTCTCAGCCCCCGAGCCTGCCAAGAGCTATTTCTGAGCACAGAGCCAGGAATAACTCCTAAGCACTGCTAGATGTGACCCAAAAGCAATACAAAACAACAACAACAAAAATAAATTATCCTTATTCTGCTTTCCACTTAAAAATTCCCCACTTTGACCTGTTACACTGGCAGGTCAGGGGCAAAGGGTGGTGGGACAGGATGCCCTCTGGGCCCATTGGTGGAGGGAGGTTGAAACTGATGGTTGGAAAGGCCCTGACTCATTGTAAATCTGAAATTCAAGTATGAAGGACTCTGTAAAACACAACTGTTTCAATAAAATAAAATTTAAAAAAAATTTCCCCATTTATTTCCAGAGCCTATTGCTTGCAGGCACAAGTTACAGAATAGCTCTAGTGTTTCAATCTCAGCTGTATAATAAAGTCTTCCATCAGCCTCAGCATCTGAGATCCTGTTACCTAATGATTCCTTTGATCTCTGACAACAGGAAATAAGAAAGCTCATTTTCTGAAGAAGTTCTATGTACAAGGTCCTCTCCTGCTTATCCCCGCCATTTCTGCTTCTGCTCGATCATATTAAGCTCTCAGGAGTCCTGTTATCAGCAGTTCAAGACTGGGTATCATCCACTGGAACTAGAAAAGCTCCCTCAACATTAGCCAATGCAGTATTAAAATGCCATCCCAGACACCTCATCCACATTGCTTTTTCCAAATTTTAAGATCATCATCCAGACTTTTTGCATTCTCATCACCACATCCACAAATTACAAAAAGCATGGACAAGTACCTCCACTAGAATATAAATTCCATAAGAGCAGGAAATTTGGAGTTTTAGATTCAACAAACTCCCAGTGCTTACACAAATTCTTGCTACATATATCTCTACTTATATGTGTCTCATAAGTACAGATATGTAAAACAGAGGCTATCAGTGTAATTCAGCTGAATGAGTAAAATATCTAGAACCATATGTCAAAACCAGAGCAGAAAATCACTAGCAAAATGTTTCCAGGTACTAATATAATAACATTGCCTTAAAATGACAGGTGCTCCTAGTACCACTTAACTCAAACACAGAGGAACTTCCTCTAGTTCAGAAAGATATTCCTTTAAGTGTGCATTTAAACAAAAGCAATTATTATCTTTTTTTACAGTATTGATAAAAGTAGTTCACTGTCATCCAGAGAAAGCACCTTACTGAAAATTCAGTATTTAAGAAATCATAGTGGAATTACAAATAACTTAGAAATAAATGACAGTGAAAGTATTATTTTGAAACTCAATAGGATGAAACAAGAGAAATTTCTCTCCAAGGGAAACTTATAGCTCATAGTTGTATTTTAATGAACTAAGAAAGAGTGGAAATTACTGCTGGATTTGAAAAACTGAAAAACTTCCTTTTAAGGGAATAACATGTTAACTTAACAGAAGTTTGAAATGGATCAGAAATAGAAATCAAGCAATTGTATATATTTCAAAAGAAATACATGATTAATAAAATCTGGTTATCTGAAAAGACTAGAAACAACCTTTTAAATTCATTGTCTAAAAATATAAGCTAGCCTCTTTTTTATAGAATATTAAAAAATGTAGAATTCACATACATCAAGAATGAAAAGTAAGACATACCTAGAGAAAATTATAGAGCTTTTTAAAATAAGAGAATGCTGTGAACCATTTTCAAAGGCTAGAATGTAGTATTAATTTTCACAGAAAAAAATGTGAATTATCAAAACTGACTCAAGAAATAAAAACCCAAATAAACAATCATAAGAAAATTTCTTGTTTGCTTGTTTCTGGACCACACCCAGTGGTGCTCAGGGCTTACTCTTGGCTCAGGGATCACTCCTTACACTGCTTGAGGGGCGGGGAGCGTGTGTGACCATCTAAGGTGCTAGGGATAGAACCCGGAGAGTGTGTAAAGCAAATGTTCTACCTGCTTTAATATCTCTCTGGCCCTATCATTAGAGAATTCAAATGTTTAAAATCTGATGACCTCACAGATGAGATTTACCAATGGTCAAATATTACATCTCACAAAATGTTGCCCCCCCCAATCAAAACCAGAAAATAGCTCTGTATTTTATGTATTTTATGAAGCAATGCAAGAGAAGAAAATCTTTTTTCACTTATGAACACAGATGCTAAAGTTAAAAAGCACCTACAAGTTGCTTAAAGCAATGTATTTAATACACATACATTATGACAAAACAAGATTTAACACAAATAATGAGAGGATGGGCCCACATCAAAAAATCTTAGGTTACCTGTTATATTAACATATCAAAAACAAACCTATCATCATCTCAATACTTTCAGAAAAAAAGCTCTTAATAAAATTCTCTATTTATTTTCTGATTTTAAACTACTCTTACTTTAGGATCTGGAGAGATAGTATAGCTGGTAAGACATTTACTGGTACTTTGCACAAAGCAAACCAGGGCTCAATCCCTGGCAGCCCATATGGTCCCGAGTCCCACTCAGAGTTGATCCTGGTACAGAACTTGTTTTGCTGGGTGTGGCCCCACAAAAAAATAAAATAAGGTAAATAAATAAAACATTCCAACTTTAAAGCCAAAATGATTTAAAAAAAAAAAGATAACTCTATCAACATTTTCTAACAAAACAAAAACTTACAGAAAACGGGGCCTAAGCGATGGCATGAGCAGTAAGGCATCTGCCTTGCGTGCACTAGCCTAGGACAGACTGTGATTCAATCCCCCCCTCCCAGCATCCCATATGGTCCCCCAAGCCAGGAGTGATTTCTGAGCACATAGCCAGGAGTAAACCCTGAGAGTCACTGGGTGTGGCCCAAACACAACAAAACAAAACAAAAACAAAGAAACAAAAAAAAACATTACAGGAAATATAAATTATGACACATTAAAAATATTTTCAGTGTGGGGCGGGAGAGATGGCATGGAGGTAGGGCATTTGCCTTGCATGCAGAAGGACGGTGGTTCGAATCTCAGCATCCCATATGGTCCCCCAAGCCTGCCAGGAGTGATTTCTGAGTGTAGAGCCAGGAGTAACCCCTGAGCGCTGTCAGTAGTGACCCAACACCCCCAAAAAAAATTCTCAGTGAAGATAGAAATGGGAAAAATATTTGATTTCACCCTTACTATTTGATGCTATTATTGGATGAACTGGGATGTTATGTAGTCCATCTACTAAGATATGAAGGAAAAGCAAGAAGAATGTTACATATGGGTAATACGATTATCTATGTGACATATAAGAGAAATCTGTATGTTTGCCAAAGCATAATTATCCCAATATTAATAACATTCCCCAAATGCAATGACCAATTAAACAAATTAGTAGGGAAAATATCTCACTTAAAAAGGCAGCAAAAACTGTGTTAAATAACTAGAAATTAATCTAACAAAGGGTGGTTCAAGAGTTTTATAAACGGGGAGGAGAAAAACTCAGAGGGCTGGAGTGCATGTTCATATAGCAGCCAGAGGTTTGATCCACAAAATCATAATTCTCAAGTGCCACTAGAAAAGGCCTCTTAGTACATACAGCACAAGAAATAGCCTCCAACACTTCTAGGTGTAAACCTCCACCCTTCCATCTCCCAAAAAACAAACAGAAAAGAGGGATCTTCTTTAGGTTGACTTTGGTTTGTTTTTTGGGCCACATCTGGCAGTGTTCAGGGCTTACTCCTCTGGCTGTGTGCTCAGAGATCACGTCTGGTGGTGCTTGGGAGATTTCCTGGTATGGGTCAGCCTTGTGCAAGCAAGTGTCATAAACTCCTGTATCTCTCCATTCTGACCAAATAAAAGAGATTTGTAAACAAATTAAATAGATTTTTTAAATTAAGAAATCATAATACTGAATCACTCAATTTTACAAATATATACTATCTCCCCAAATTTAAGCTCAGTAAAATACCAAAAGGCTTTCGAATGGATCATTACAAACTCACACTAAAGTCAGTATGAAAAAGAAATAGTGGGCCGGAGAGATAGCATGGAGGTAAGGTGTTTGCCTTGCATATAGAAGGACGGTGATTTGAATCCTGGCATCCCATATGGTCCCCTGAGCCTGCCAGGAGCGATTTCTGAGTGTAGAGCCAGGAGTAACCCCTGAACACTGCCAGGTGTGACCCAAAAAACAAACAAAAGAAATAGTTCAAATACAAATTTTTTAATTAATAAAGGGGAAAAATTTCTCCAGATATGAAGACTTTTTATAAAGCCACACTAAATAATGGGGCTGAAACAATGGTGCAGAAGTAGGGCATTTGCCTTGCATGCACCTCACTGAGGAGGGAAGGTAATTCTATCCCCCAGCGTCCCTTATGGACCCCAAGCCAGGAGTGAATTCTGAGTGCGTAGGCAGTACTAAATCCTGAGCATCACTGGTGTTCCCCCCCCAAAAAAAAGCTACACTAATTAAAAATGTGGTATTGACTCAGAATTTGTTTGATCTATAAAAATGAACTAAATACGAATATATCCATAAATAGATGGAAATTTAATTTACAATCATGTGTGTGCATTGTCAATAAAAAAATAAAAGACTATTTCATATCAGATTAGAATAACAGCTTTCCACATAAGGGAAAAGAAAATTTTATTTATAATTTATACTCTCCTCAAAAGTCCAAGATGGATCAGTTTTACAGGTGTGAAAAGCAAAACTTCAAAGCATTCAGAAAAAAACTTAAGAGACTATGTTCTTGGCATTATTCATGAATATATTTAATATGACACACATAGCACAAATTATAGGTTAATGCATATGACTATCTTTTCCAACGTTCATAGGACAAAACATGTCTAAAGCAAGAACAGTCTGAGACAATATATCTCACATGAATTTTACAAATCAGAAAAAAAGATGACACCCTACAGAGACCACTTGAAAAATGGATGAAACGGTGAAAAAGAAAACATATTCAGAAACCTTAACAATAAATAATGCACAGATGTTCAGTCTCATTAGCAGTGAGGGAAATTAAAATGATACAGTAAAATACTGAACAACTGAAGTGTTAGAAATAAGAAAAGTCTAAACTAGAACTGCAGAAGTTCATGTAAGGGAAAGAAGAACTCTGATGGGTGTGTAAATTAGAGAACCATTTGGCAATGTCTAATAAAATAAAAAGTGTGTGTGTAGCCTAGCAATTCTCTATCCAAGCAGATACACAGAGAAGTTCTCACATATGTGCAAAGGACACATATGCTCATTTGAGCATTGCCTGTGATATCAAAATATTGGCAGCAGTTTAAATATTCATCAATAGGGGAATTAATAAACACAGCACATTCATATGCATGGATCTATAATATATAATTAAGATGAATATACTGAATTTGTATTTATCTGCATGGAAAGAGAAAAAGTAAAAACATACTAGAAAGGAATAAAAAACAAGTCACACGATAGGTTCTAACACCATACTGTACACTTTAAAAATCAAAGCAAAATTGTATGCTTTTATGGGTTTGCATGAAGTAAAAAATATAAAACCCAGATTGCATAGTGACATACTAAATTCATGATAATGTTTGTCTTTGGATTAAAGGCATCAGCAAAGACTACAAAGGGATTTTAGTTTGATCAGAAATGTTGAATAGCTCAATTTAAAAAAAAATCTTGAAGCAGACAGGACAAAATGTTAACATTTACCAAATATATGGCATAGGTATGTGTAGGTTTTTATATTTTCTCTGCATTAAAGGATTTGCAAATATATGGCATAGGTATGTGTAGGTTTTTATATTTTCTCTGCATTAAAGGATTTGCATTTAAAAAAATTTAAAAACACCTAGAGTTTTGAGGCAAAGAACTTTATCATGATTATTTTTAGAAAGAAATCTCCATTAAAAAAAGAAAGCTGACAATATATAAAATTGCTGAAATGATGATATAAGCAATCAGGATAATTATCAAAATCATGTTGGGGGCAAAGTAAGTTGCTAAATCTTACACTACAACCTTTATTTAAAATGTGAAATATATAGCCACATCTATATTTACAAATGAAAAGATATAGGTAATTAGGAAATAAAGACCTAAAAACAACTGCTGCAAGAATGCACATTATTCTAGGGAAGTCAAAGAGGGGAAAAGGTGTGTGTGTGTGTGTGTGTGTGTGTGTGTGTGTGTGTGCGCGCGCGCGCGCGCGCGTGAGAGGGGGGGTGGGAGGGAGGGAAGGAAAGTGGGATTTAATCCCATTTGCAATATTTACTATCAATAAATCTCTAAAGCAGATATAATAAAATGATGCCCATTTTCTTAATTTAAGAGTAACATATATGAATGATATTAAAGTATATTTCCATTTTCAAAAAAGTACTGAAAATCACAAATTAAAATTTTAAGTATCTAATTTAATATTGTATTCATTAAGTCCTGTGGTTTATAGAAACTAGACTTTTCCTAGAAACGATTCTGTCTGGTTTCCTGTGTGCTTTTAACTCTTTAAAAAGTAAAAAGGAGGGAAAATTAAAGCAATGGAGAAACGTAAAATAAATAAAAAAAATAAAAAAAGAAAAACCCACACAGCTCTGATACAAAAAAAAGAGAAAAGCCTTCACAATTATAACATATCCCATGAGCAATTCTCTATCATTGGCTGTATTTTCTCATTTTTTAATTGTTGTCAAAGGGAAGGGGGGGGAAGGTATTGCCTAACTGGAAACGTGACTTCTATTATTAAAATCGTGGGAGTCCATTTTAATGTGTTTATCTCGCTGCTACGCTATAATTTATATTTCAGCGTGGAAATTTGTTTAGATGCCTGTGACAGGTTAATGCAGTTTCAACAGGCATTTTTTCCCCTTTCGTTCGCTGAATGGTTAAATCGTTCCTCAAAGGATTTCAAGTTTCTATTTCAACCACGGGAAAGAGGATTCTTTTCCTTTTTTTTTTTCTTTTTTCAATTTTTTTTTAAATCAGGGTTTAAGAAAAAATGTTCCTGGTGCAAAATGGTATTAATTCATAGCCAGGTTGAAGATCGATTGAAGGGAAAATTGCATCCGACCTAGATTAAGAGTGTCTCTGTTAAATAAAATTTAAAAAAAAACTTTTTTTTTTCCTTTTGGGAATGCACGCAGACTTGGAGAGCTCTTTAAAAATTTTTTGCTCCGCCAGCGGAGGACAGAAGTGAAATGCATTGATTTTTTGCAGCTCGCAAAACACACCCTCGTCATTAGGGGAGCGAAAAGACAGATCAGAGATGGGAGATTTATTTTTCCATTAAAAAAAAAACTTTTCTCGGACTCGGCTGCGCTGGACCAACGCAGCCGGTCCAAAGGGGGGGCGCGCAGCGGGGACGAAGAAGGGGGCGCGACGCCCGCCCGCAGCCTGGCCCCGAAGTTGCGATCGGGGGGACTTCGCTCTTTGGGAACGTTACCTGGCTCGCCAGCAGAGAGGCAAGGAGGCGCAGACCAGCTAATTGCGGCCGCTGCCCACTTGCCTTAGGCCGGTGCCCCGCGCGCTGCGAGGGGTGGAGGGCGGGGTGGGTGGGGGGTCCTGCGGGCCGGGGCGGGTCCCCGCCGGCCGCCCCCGCGGGCTCCGGTGCGTCAAGGGCGCGTCAAGGCGGGGCGGGCTCGGCGCGGGCGGCAGCGGCGGCGGCGGAGCTGGTGGCGGCGGTGGCGGCGGCGGCGGCGGCGGCGGGCGGGCGGCGCGCGCGCCCGGGCCCTCCTGCTGCTGGTGGCTCGGAGGCTGCGGGACGGACGCTCCCGCCGACCAGTCCCCGCTCGGCCCGAGCTCGCCGGCCGGCCGGCAGTATGTCGGCGGCGGCCGTGGCGTGCCTGGATTACTTCGCTGCCGAGTGCCTGGTGTCCATGTCCGCGCGCGCCGTGGTGCACCAGCGCGCCCCGGACCCCGAGGGCGCGGGCGCCGCCGCCAAAGGCTCGGAGGTGGGTGCGGCGGCGCCTGCAGAGTCCGAGGTGCCGGGCCCGGGGCCACAGGGGCCACCGGGGCCCGAGGAGGTCCCCGCGGTCCCCCAGGTCCCCGCCCCGGGCGCCGCGCCCCACCTGCTGGCTGCCAGCATCCTGGCCGACTTGCGCGCCGGCTCCGGGGACAACTTCGGAGAGCACTGGAGCGCCGCGCCCCCACGCGCCTCGACGGGCTTCGGAGACCCCCGCCAGGGCTCCGCGGCACCCCAGCCAGCCCCACAACCCGAGCCCGAGCCCCAGCTCTGCGCCTTGGACCTCTCCATCTCACAGCGCGCCTGGAGCGAGTTGGAGATGCCAGAGGCGCACGACGGTCCCCGAGCGCTCCAGGATCCCAAAGGGGACCCCGACGCGGCCCCCGAAGCTGCCCCAGTCCTTGCCACGGCTCCGGGACCCCGTCGCAGGCCCGTGATCCCCGCAGCCAAGCGCCACCGCTGCCCCTTCCCCGGCTGCAGCAAAGCCTATTACAAGTCGTCGCACCTCAAGTCCCACCAGCGCACCCACACCGGGGAGCGCCCCTTCTCCTGCGACTGGCTCGACTGCGACAAGAAGTTCACGCGCTCCGACGAGCTGGCGCGCCACTACCGGACGCACACGGGCGAGAAGCGCTTCTCCTGCCCGCTGTGCCCCAAGCAGTTCTCCAGGAGCGACCACCTGACCAAGCACGCGCGCCGCCACCCCGCCTACCACCCCGACATGATCGAGTACCGGGGCCGCCGGCGCACGCCCCGCGTCGAGCCGCCGCCGTCCCCGGGAGACCACCCCCAGCCCCCGCAGTCCCCAAGCGACGACGACGACGACGACCCCGCCGCCACGACCCCTCCGCAGCAGCCCCCGGCTGACCGCCTGCAGCCCCCCGGCCAAGTCTTGCCACCCACCCACCAGGTGGACAGCTCCGGCTCTGGCCCAGACCAGGCCCCCAGCAGCTTAGCTACCTGCCTGTCCTTCGGTTATTGCTTCTAGTCCAGTCGTCTGAAGATGCTCGTGGACAATACCCGCCCACCCCACCTCACCCCCAAGCAGTTGTCCCTCTGACCCTCCCTCTTCCTCAGCGTCCTTAGTCCAACGCACAGATTGAGTCCTCCTCCTCCTGGAGGGCTGCAGCTGCTGGCTGACAACTCCTTGGAGCGGAGGGGGAAGAGGTCCGGAGGGGGAAGATGAAGGGGGATTTGGAATTGGGGGTGCGAAAATTGCAGGGATTCTGACAGTGTGTGCATTATCACCATCCGAAGCGGGGGTGGTGGTGTCTCAAAAGAAGTTCCTGGAACTGTTGAGAAGGGACCAACGCTCCCTGATACACTCCAGAGCCTTGAAGATGGGTCCCCTTATTCCTGGATCAAGAGATGGAGACTGGAATTCTCAGGGCCCGAAGAGGCCTGTCTCCAAGGACTCTGGTGTTTTATTTTTGTTTTGTTTTGTTTTACCCAATATGGGGAGGACCTTGGAAAGGGTGATTTGTTGGTTTGGGGGATTTTTTTTTTGTTTGCTTCGTGTATGTGTGGGTTTGTTTTTTGTTTTGTTTTGTTTTGTTTTTAATTTTCTGGGGGTGGTCTTGGAAAATGCCCACGACTGGGATGGTGAGAGGCCTTTAGAAACAGAAATGGTTTCTGTTTCTGTAAACAGAGATGTTTACTAATTTATTTTTAGTATTTTTAAAACAGGAATGCCAGGTTGATTGGAGGTAGCTATCCTTTGCTGCCCAATTTGTCCCAGCTACCTCTGCAAGGAGGGGCCCTGACACATACTTCGCGGCTATATAATGGCTGGGAACAGCTTCTAGGTGATGAAAGGAGTGATAGGAATCTGTGTAGGTCCTGTTGCATGCTTTGGAGTTCTGAGCTTGCGTTGAGGCCTTTTCTTCCCATTTAGACTCCTAATATGGGGAGAGTGACATTCGCAGCCCGCTCTAATGGTGAGGTTGGTTTAGAAATTTGCTTTAACAACTATACACGCACCAGGTCTAAAAAGAGTGGCTTGCACTAGCTCCCCCCTTCTTCATCCAGAAGGCAACCTGAATTTGCTCCAGGTGATATTGGTTCAGAACCAGATCTTTTGGAATCATTCAGGGAAATAAAGGCACATGGTCCCGGCAGCCCACTCCGGTAATCTCAGGTGCGGTAGGTAGATTCTGCTGGCTTCTTAGTGGTTAGACTAGAGGTTTGTTTCCCTTGGGATCTGTGCATTGGAGGGGGGGTGTGTTTCTGCAGTTGGTGGGTTGCTGGTAGGGGAAGGAGAAGAGCAGCATGGCTTCTTGCTGAAAGCTGGCTGTCCTGGATTTGGGAAACAGCAAGGTGAAAGTGAGGATTCTTCAAATAGAATTTGAAGAGGAGGAGGATTCTTCTCCCCTCTGACCTTAAGAGTTCCCCAAGTTATGCCCTCAGGACGCCTCTTTTCCCCTTGCAGGAACTAACTAGCAACAGTATTTATTATGTTTTCCCCTCCTCTCCTTGTCTCTGCTGCTATGGATGAAATTGTTGGCCACTTTGCTTATGTGTGTGTGTGTATTTTAATGTGTAAGTATGCAAGCCATGAGATGTGGGTCTAAAAAGCATTTTCTGCCCTGCTAAGGTCCCTTTTAGCCCTCTCCTGAGTATATTCTCGTAATGGTCTGTCAGTCAAACTTGTGGAAGTTGCTGTATCTCTAACAACTATAGCAGACATCTAAAGTTTCTCCCTATTTTGCAGATGAAGACATTGATGCCTAAATAAGCCTACATCCTGATTCCTGAAAAGAGCTCTGACTAGAAGTTGGCTGTCTAGTCTTCTAAGCTGCTCTTTCCCTCATGCTTGGTTACCCCCAAGGTCGTTAGTAAAAGAACACCACTCTCTGCTCCTTCTACGAGGTCCCCCTTCTTCTCAGTCCCCACCACTTCTTGAGTCTTTCTTGAGCCTCACCCTCTTTTGCCCGTGATGTTTAACCTGAAAGCCCTTTTCTTGACAGGTTGAGCCCATGCCCTCCTGGCATTATGGCTTTTTTTTTTAATTAGCAAATCAATTTTCAAAGCCAATGTAAATCGTTTTTCTGTCCTGGATGATCCAGGGAATGCCTGAAAGAGCGAGTGACTGTGTGATACAAACCTGATACTGAGACTCTATTAAATGCTTAAACACTGAGCAAGGGAAGTGTCTTTGAGGAGGATACAAAGAGTGTGACCCAAAAGAAATTTTTTGCTTCCTAATGAGGTATAAGAAGGACATGTCAGGCTCTCTTTAGGATATACAGAAGAAGATGTGGTCCCCCAATTGTGATGTGGGCTTTGTTGGTGGGAAGATTCATCTCAGCTGGAACTGGGTAGGTAGGGCACTCGCCCTCCCTGAGTACTGATTTCCCTTCTGCTCTCTTCAATAGAAGATCTGCTATTGGGTTAGGTGGACCAACAGAGCTAACAGAAGAAATTTCTACTGACCATTCTGGAATTGGGCTTAAGAAAGCTTGGCTTTTTCAACATCCTTTGATAAATAACTTTTGATTCTCAATCTCCCAAGTATTGTCCTTATTTGAGTTCATCTGCCTTGGGTTTTTTTTTTTTTCCCAATCACAATCTGAATGCGGCGTACCTTTCAATCACACCTCCTAGGTCTTGGGGTGGTGGGGTGGAGACACCCAGTGTACCAGATCTCCCAGTTAATGGAGAAAAGATTTCCACACTGACCTTTCTTTGGTCTGAGTATTGTTATGGCTCTTTTTACTCCAGCAATAAGCCAACTCTTGAGCAGTTAATAGTAAAGGCTGTGGAAGAGGTTTCTTATCTTTATGGGTATTTCTGCAGGTTCATTTGGTTCATCAAATGGAGTTCAGCAAATGAATGTGCTAAAAGTTTTAGTCATTGGGCCACCATCACCATCCTGAGTTCGGATTTGGGAATATCTTAAAATAACATAATTTATTAATAGATTAATAGATTATTAATAGATCTCTTCCTCAAATCTGGGTTGGAAGTTGAACATGAATTTTGTGTCAGACCCTGCAAGTGAGAAAACAAGAATTATCCTGTACCCCTACTGGGAGAAGGTGAAGAGGACAGACCCATTCTACACCCTTGAAAACAAAATTCTTTCTATTTCCCATCTCCTGTTTCACTCACTCCTCTTCAAGCCAAGGGTAACACTGAGAAGCACTTGTGGTCCCTATCTCTGCTTCTTACTTTTTTGCTTACTTCACAGGGAAATATTTGTGTTCTGTGTTGGAACCATGGGAAGAGGTTCACATAATACACATTCCAGTACATAAACACACACTCTGTCTCTATGTCTGCCTGAGTCTCTCTTGGTTTCTCTCTGTGTGTCTCTCTGATTTATTCTCTCTTGCTGCTCTTTGCCTTTGGTGTTTGTACCACTCCACTCAGATCCTCTTTTCTTTGGTAAGCATCATTGCAGTTTGTCTGCCAGAGGCAGGCCTGAAGAACTCTTCTTACCACCTGCTTTGGCAACCATATCCTGAGCATCTCTCCAGGTAAGTGTTTCCTTTGCCTACTCTCACTTTTGGTGGAGGGAGGGAAGTTCATTTCAAGACTGGTGATTGGAAGGAGTGGGAGAACTAAAATAGGGTGTAAAGAGAGTTAAAGGTATTTAGAAAGACCAATTTTGAGCATAGATGACTTCAACAAAATACTGATTGTTTTCCTCCTTAGTAAGATTCCTGTTTCTGTTACTTGGTGTAGGAGAAAAAAACATGATTTATCTTCTCTCTTGCTCCTTAAACATGCTAATGTGTGAATTGACTGTTAAACTGAGAGCTAGATCCTCTGGAATTAGGTGACCAAAATAAGATGTGTGAAGATGGGATATCTGCAGTGTCAGGGCACAGATCTTTACTGTCACAAAGATCTCAGATCTTTTTGAGTTCTTTGGCCTTTTCAAGCTCTAGACATTTATGGTAGCTAGTGTCCACAAAAAAACCACTACTCCTTTAGAGGAACTGGACATAGGGTCACTGGAAAAGTAGGCTATGTGGGAGTTGAGACAGATGGGAAAAGCACTGTGGGATAGGAGATTGTATGTTTCTATTAACTTCAGCCAGAATTGTAGATAAGGTCTATAAGGTGCAATGGAATAAGTTTCATGTATATTCTGTAAAATCACTTCATACGCCATATTGCCAACCCCAAGTGAATGAGTCTGAATCAGGGTCGCACATGAAATAATCCAAACCAGGCTGAGGGTGAAACACATGTAATCTGGCATTCTTCTACCTTGTATGGAGAGTGAGCTGCCTCCAGAACTGCTGTCTTTATTGAGTACAGAGACCATCACTGGGTGGGCAGTAAGAACAGATAGCTTAGCTGAGCCAGTCCCACTCAGGTTTACAAGTTAGACAATCTCTGTTTTGGGGTAAATCCAAGTTGTAAACAAAAATACAAAGGAACCAGGGATGATCTTTGTTTTAGGTAAAATAAGGTGTAACCTAATATTAGGTACAACCTAATATGCCATATCAAAATTCTAACCTTTATTTTATTCTAGGATTATCCAACAGACATTGAATCAGTTTCACCCAATTTGGTCCTCTTTCTCTTAATTTGAACTGAAGTTTGTATAGAACTGGTGGGGGGGAATATTGTTTAATTTCTGGTAATATTAGCACTTTCCCTGTTGGTTCCAGGTATATTGAATATATAAGCCCTGATAGTAGAATTTCAGAAATTCAAGTTAAGTGTTTGGTCACACAAGAACAATAGACTTTATAATTTAAAAGTTTGTGGTCTTAGAAGATAATTACCAAGACAAATGGGAAAATAAGAAAGATCAGTTGCCAATCTATCTTCAAATTACCTCATCAACCTGTAGTGATAGCACAACAGGGAGGGCATTTGTCTTGCATGTGGTTGACCCGGGATTGATCCCCAACATCCCATAAGGCCCCTGGACCTACCAAGAGTTATTCTTGAGTACAGAGCCAGAAGAAACTCCTGAGTGCTGCCATCTGTGCTACCCCAAATGGACTATTATATAAAATAGTGTGGTAATTTAGTCATGAATAGGTTAGAGAATTTACTATTGGAAACCAGAGATGAAATAAAAATGGAAATATTGAGAGACAAAACAGAAATGACCACTTCTATTAGGGATCTAAGCTGAAAGAAAGTTTTGAAAGATACCACCTGAATCTATAAAGAAAGCAATGGGAAATTACTCCTTGAACAATGAGATAGGTTACAGATATGACAATTTTAGCTTAGTTTCAGCGAAACTGCCTTTTTCACAGGAATATAAATATAACTTGGAAAATGTACATAGGTATGTTTCTAAGGTAAAAATAATGTACATCTAAGGTAAAATATGTACGTAGATAAGTTTCTAAGGAAAAATATCAGGTATATTAAACAAAAATAATCTAATAGCAATTTGAAATAAAAAAGAAATATGATCAGGCTGAAGCCATAGTACAGCAGGTAGGGTATTTGCCTTGCAAGTGGCTGACCTGTGTTTAATCCTTGGCATCCCCTATGGGCCCCTCTGAGCACTACCAGGAATAAATCCTGAATGCAGAGTAACTACTAAGCACCACTTGCTGTCACCAAATATTCCCAAAAAATGTATGATCATCTCAATACAATATATTTTTTGGTTGTTGGGTCACAGCCAGTGGTGCTCAGGGGTTACTCCTGGCTCTGTGTTCAGAAATCACTTCTGGCAGGCTCAGGGGACCATATGGGATGCTGGGATTCAAACCATCGTCCATCCTGAATTGGCTGCATGCAAGGCAAATGCCCTACTGCTGTACTATCTCTCCGGTCCCTCAATACAATTTTTTTATTTAGTTAAAATCACCTTATCAAACTAGTAATAAAGGTTACCATATTTTCATATGATAAGACACACTTTTTCCCCCAAAAAGATGCATCTTCTGGAGCAAATACTGCCTGGAGCTGAAGGAGTTGAGTGCAGCAAAGGAGAGCATGTAAAAACTATGTGAGTCTTATGGTCAGGTGCATCTTATAGATTATACAATATTTCTCAGATAGACAGAGTATCCATCAAACACTTTAGGGAAACGTTAAACTTAAAGGTGAAAGGTTATAGATATTTTATTGACTGTATGATAATGAAAAATTTTTGAACTACTTTAGAGTAGCCTTGGATTTCAGTAAAAACATAAATATTAAAAAAATAACCAAAATTTGGGACGAAGCTAGAGGGTGGCGCTAGAAGTAAGCCCATCTGCCTTGCAAGAGCTAGCCTAGGATGGACCAAGGTTGATCTCCCAGTGTTCCATATGGTCCCCCCAAGCCAGGAGTGATTTCTGAGTGGATGGCCAGGAGTAACCCCTGAGCATCAATGAGTGTGGCCCAAAAACAAAAACAAAAATAACTAATATTCATGCACTGAGAAAAGTGAGAACAAACCTCTGCATAATATGTAAAATGGACAGTTTTTAACATATAGAGAATGATTTAATCCATCAGCACCACATCAACACTTCTGTGATGAAAGCAAATTCACTGGTAAGGGAGGTTCTACATTAATTGTTATCTTGTTTGTTTGTTTGTTTTGAGCCACACCTGGCATACTCAAAACATACTCCTAGCTCTGCACTCAGAGATCACTCCTGTAGGAATTTAGGGGGACATATCAGATACCAAAGATCAAATTCAGGTTGTGTGCAAGGCATGCACCTTACTTATAGTACTATCTTTCCATTTTATTTAAAAATACATTGAATCAGAGAACTTTTCAATTCTAAAGGATAAAGAAAAAACAACTCAAAGAAACAAAGAGAAATGTCTATGGACTGTACATTCTCAACAGAGAAGATGCTATCTCCAAGGGAGCAAACATTGTGAGGTTTTTTAAAAAAGGTATTTAATTCGGGCTGGAGTGGTGGCACAAGCAGTGAGGCATCTGCCTTGCACGTGCTAACTTAGGATAAACTGTGGTTCAATTCCAGGTGTCCCATATAGTCCCCCAAGCCAGGAGCGATTTCTGAGTGCAAAGCTAGGAGTAAACCCTGAGGAGTATCACAGGGTGTGGCCCAAAAAGGCAAAAAAAAAAAAAAAAAGGTGTTTAATTAGTTGTGTCTCTCCAAAATGCTATGCTATATAAACATGTATTGTTTAACATGTTTTGCTTAAGATTTGTCTTTAAAAGTCTCAGAGAGGGATGATAGTGAGAAAGCAATGAAAAACTATTATAGGTTAAAGCAAAATGCTATGGGGAGGGGAAATGAACAGACTTGAGCAAAGCTCTTTTTAAATGCCCAATACAAATATATTACTTTGGCAAATATAGTTAGGAAAAAAGAAAAGACACAAAACATTATTAGGAATGAAACAGTACATAAATTATTAAAGTAGACTTTTAAACTTACAAAATAGCCTATCAGTATGGTTGAAAATATATCAACAACATAGGAAAATATAAAATTTCAAAATGGTATTAAAAATGTAGAAAATCTAAACTTGAAATGGTGGTAATCAATCATCTATCTTGTTAAAAGGCACTAGGTCTAGGTGGTTGTATAGGTTGTATAGCTTTCTGAACTGTTAAGATGCAGATAAATTCCATCATGTAAATTGTTTGAATCAGAGCCACTGGTGAGCTCAGATCCCAGGCAAGCAGAGAACTCACAAAGAAGCATCCACAGCTTTGAAAGAATAACTACCTTAATTTTAGGTGATAAAGAGATCCTTATTTTGGGGTATGAACTTTTTCAGCCAATCAAGTAGGGTGTGAGAGTGGACTACAGCAGGGTGTGTGCTTCTGTGTTTAGAGAAAATGGTATAGGCAATTAGGGAGAACAGGGTGTGTGCTTAATATGATTAGCTACAATAGAAAAAGATAGAAAAAATCAGTTCATTTTATCTCTATCATTTAACCCTAATTATAAAAAATGAGAAGCAAAAGTCAAGAAAAACACCACTTCCTGGGACCAGAGTGATAGTACAGTGGGAGGGCATTTGCCTCATGTAGTTGATTCAGGTTTGATCCTTGGAACCCTGTATGGTCCCCTGAGCAGGCCAGGAGCAATTTCTGAGCACAGACCCAGGAGTAACCTCTGAATGATGCTGGGTATGGTACAAAAACAAGACAAACAAACAGAAAAAGAGAAGAATACCACTTTTATCTATAAATGTGGGTGCAAAAAAATAACAATAAAATTGGGGCCAGAGAGTTAACACAGTGGTAAGGCATTTTGCCTTGCATTCCGCCAACCCAGGAGGAACTATGTTTGATTCCCAGCATTCCTTATGGTTGCCTAAGTCTGCCAGGAGTGATTTCTGAGTGCAGTCAGGAGTAACCTCACACACTAGGTATGGCCCAAAAACCAAATAAATAAACAAATAAATTGTGTTTGGAAAAAAAATAAGAGCAAAAGTTTCAATTTAGCAGTGAACAAAAAGAAGGTATATAATAATGTATTTTATCTCCTGAATACAAATTTAGTAATAAAGATCTAACTATGTAATTCACTACATTAAATGAAAAATGAAAAATCAATGACTTAGATGCCAACGGTGATCAATTAGAAGTTATTATATATAGGTATATATATATATATAGCAACAATGAAGAATATAATAACTGTGGATAAGACTATAAAACTTATAGATAATGACATAAAATTTGGCTAATAGAGATAAATACATGTCTGTAGTGGGTAAAACACAATACTATAAAAATATCAACCTTTTTCTTAACTGTTTACACTTAATGGATTTCAATCAAAACACAAAGAGCATTTTCAAAATAAAAATTCTTTTGGAGCCAGGGAGATAGTACAGTGGGTAAAGTGAAGTATGCAGCATATCCCTATATGATCCCCAGTCCCCCATATGGTTCCTCAAGCCTGGGGAGTTATTCCTGAGTACAAACTCAGGAATAAGCCTTAGGACTGCCAGGTGTGCACACACCCCAAAAATATATCCAAAAGTGAAAAAAATTTCAAGAAAGTATTGTAAAAGATTGAGGCTCCAGAGAGATATAGCATAGTGGCTAGGGCGTTTGCCTTCCACGCAGCTGACCCAGATTCAATCCCTGGCATTTCTTATGGTCCTCCAAGCCTGCCGGGAATTTCTGAGCACAAAACCAGAAATATGCCCTTAACACCGCCGGTGTGGTCCAAACACCAAAAGAAAAAGAAAAGAAAAGAAAAAAGGTTGTGAAAACCTGGGAATAAAGGGAGGGAATTGCTTTTCATTTTTCATAACATTACAAAATTTTGGTCATTAAAACAATGTGGTATAGCGCAGGAATAAAAACAAAAATAGACAACAGAAATTGAATAGAAAACTCAAAACAGGCGTGTATATAGAAGAATTTGGTAAATCAGAGAGATTACTTCACATAGGTGGAGTAAGAACAGACTTATAATCAGACTAATGGGTCTTCCTGAGGAAAAAAAGAAAATCAAAACTGCAAAATAAAGTATATTACTTTCTATAGCTAGATAAATCTTTGAAGCAAAACAAAACAACAAAAAATACACAAAACCACAAACTACTTTTAGACAAAAGACCCAGCCTGTTTGGGTTGCAAATATTTTAGGTCTGATTTTATCATCCAGGACGGAGCAGAAGTCTTCCATACACCACAAAAGCACCAAGGGGAGAGTAAATGAACCTGAAAAGAGTCTAGTCCAACACCCCCACCCGAAATCCAGGGAAGCCTCAGTGGACCTCGGGGTGGAGTGAGGAGTAGACAAGGCCCTCCTGATGAGCCCTCTGGACATGTGATGATCAGAGCTGAGATGCTTCCCTGACCTCCACCCTACAGAGCTGATGGAAATGCTGGATCTGTGCTTCTGAACTGTTGGAGAAGAACATGTGCAGGCTTTACTAGGATGCTGGAGACATTGGCTTGAGAAGAGATGCTGCTATAGGAAACTGTGAAGCGGCAAAAGCCGGCTCCCTGTGTGTGACACCAGGCGGGGAAAATCCGCGAAAGTACACCGGCCCAGTGGGGCCCAACTGTGAAAAACTGTGAGTGTGACCTGTCTATGTCTGTCTACTGTCCTCTTGCGTGAAACTCTTGCGAGTGGGGCAAAAAGAGGCTCCAGAAACCTCGCTCGCCCAGACGCCATTTTCAGGGAGGGACTACAGAGCATGAAAACCGGCTAAGCTTTGCAAAAGCCGGCTCCCTGTGTGTGACACCAGGCGGGGAAAATCCGCGAAAGTACACCGGCCCAGTGGGGCCCAACTGTGAAAAACTGTGAGTGTGACCTGTCTATGTCTGTCTACTGTCCTCTTGCGTGAAACTCTTGCGAGTGGGGCAAAAAGAGGCTCCAGAAATCTCGCTCGCCCAGACGCCATTTTCAGGGAGGGACTACAGAGCATGAAAACCGGCTAAGCTTTGCAAAAGCCGGCTCCCTGTGTGTGACACCAGGCGGGGAAAATCCGCGAAAGTACACCGGCCCAGTGGGGCCCAACTGTAAAAAACTGTGAGTGTGACCTGTCTATGTCTGTCTACTGTCCTCTTGCGTGAAACTCTTGCGAGTGGGGCAAAAAGAGGCTCCAGAAATCTCGCTCGCCCAGACGCCATTTTCAGGGAGGGACTACAGAGCATGAAAACCGGCTAAGCTTTGCAAAAGCCGGCTCCCTGTGTGTGACACCAGGCGGGGAAAATCCGCGAAAGTACACCGGCCCAGTGGGGCCCAACTGTGAAAAACTGTGAGTGTGACCTGTCTATGTCTGTCTACTGTCCTCTTGCGTGAAACTCTTGCGAGTGGGGCAAAAAGAGGCTCCAGCGGAGCACGGCCGCTCCGCTTCGCTACGCGGCCATGCACTCTTTCTAAGGAAAGAACTCCATTGCAACAAGAAGGAAAAATCACACTAAGAATGGCGCTATATCACAGAAAAAAACATTTCTCTCCGGACTGTCTTCTCTGTTGCATACTCGGGCTTAAGATTTGACCCAGTGTGAGGCTTCATTCACGGAGGACTCCCCTACCTTAGAGGCAAGTCAGCCCATCCAGAAAGGGAGGAGCCAGAGGAGTGTGCTGCCTGCATCATATAGACAATGATTACCACCACAACACGTAGAAAAACCCACAATACAAGTGTGACAATGGGGAAACAACGCAGGCCAGCATCAGACATAGAGAATGAAGATAACAATTCTGAGGACCAGATAATGACCAACCAACTAATCAACCTCTCAGATAAGGACTTTAGACTAGCAATATGGAAGATGCTCAATGGACTCCAAGAAACCATGGATCGAGTTGAACAGAACACTAATAAGAACCAAAAAAATATGAAGACAGAAATCACAAAACTCCAAACTGAAATAACATGTCAACTAACAGGACTGAAAAAGTCAGTAAACGAAGTGAATGACAAAATGGATAAGCTCTGGGACAGGGTATCAGAAGCTGAGAATAGACTTGGTGCTGTGGAAGATGAGATACATAATAATTCCATACAGCAGGAGAGATTGGACAAAAAACTTAAAGCAAATGAGCAGACAATGGAAAAATTAGTCAAAGAATGGGAACAGACGAAAATAGAAGTCTATGATAAGATCAACAGAAACAACTTAAGAATCATTGGAGTCCCAGAGACCCAGGAAGAAAATTTCCAGGAAGAATCAATGGTCAAAAACATCATTAAAGAGAAACTTCCAGAGCTAAAGAATATATGTGATCAAATCCTGCATGCCCGAAGAGTACCAACCAAAAGAGACCCCAGAAAAACCACCCCAAGACACACCCTAGTCACAATGACAAATCCCACAGATAGAGACAGAATTCTGAAAACAGCAAGATCAAAAGGGGAAATCACGTTCAAGCAAGCTTCCCTGAGATTTACAGCAGACCTGTCACCAGAAACGCTCAATGCCAGAAAGCAGTGGTGGGATATTGTGACAAGACTGAATGAAATGAATGCTTCACCCAGAATACTATACCCAGCAAAACTCACTTTCCGGTTTGACGGAAGAATACATGGCTTCACAGACAAAAAACAGCTCAGAAACTTCACAGACACAAAACCAGTCTTAAGAGAAAAACTGAAAGACCTAATCTAAGACAAGACTACCCAAAAGACACACCAAATTTTGAAATAAAGATGGTGTTAAATCCCAGGACAATTCTTTCTCTCAACGTCAATGGACTAAATGCACCAGTTAAGAGACACAGAGTGGCTAAATGGATCAAAAAACTCAATCCAACCTTCTGCTGCCTACAAGAAACGCACCTGAATAGTCAGAACAAACATAGACTCAAAATAAAAGGCTGGAGAAAAATTATCCAAGCAAACAACACCCATAAAAAAGCTGGAGTGGCCATACTAATATCAGATAATGCAAACTTTATACTCAGGAAGGTTGTAAGGGACAAAGATGGACATTTTATATTAATCAAGGGGTACATAGAGCAGGAAGAATTCACTCTCCTAAACATATATGCACCGAATGAGGGGCCAGCAAAATATTTAATACAACTGTTGACAAATCTGAAAAATAATAACAACAACACAATAATTGTGGGGGACCTTAACACGGCTTTGTCGACACTGGATAGGTCAACCAGACTGAAACCCAACAAGAATATACTAGACCTGAGGAGAGAAATGGAAGAAAGAGGCCTAGTGAATATATATAGGACACTCCATCCCCAGAAACCTGGATACACATTCTTCTCCAATGTACATGGGACATTCTCCAGGATAGACTACATGCTGGCACATAAAACATACCTCCATAAGATCAAGAGGATAGAAATTTTGCAGACTACCTTCGCTGACCACAAGGCTCTGAAATTATTTGTGAACTCCAAAGGGACTCAGAAGAAACACTTTAACACCTGGAAGTTAAACAGCCTCATGCTCAATAACCAGTGGGTCCGAGATGAAATCAAGGAGGAAATCAAAAGGTTCCTGGAAACAAATGACAATAAAGACACAAACTATCAGAACTTATGGGACACAGCAAAAGCAGTACTGAGAGGAAAATTTATAGCTTTGCAAGCACACATCAGGAAGGAAGAAGCTTACCTGAGTAGCTTAATGACACAGCTAATAGAACTAGAAAATGCTCAACGAAAGGACCCAAGAATAGGAAGACAGAAGGAAATAACAAAGCTGAGAGCAGAAATCAATGAAGTGGAAACTCAAAAAACAATCCGAAAGATCAACGAAAGCAGAAGTTGGTTCTTTGAAAAAATAAACAAGATTGATAGACCACTGGCAAACCTAACAAAGAAAGAGAGAGAGAGAGAAAAACTTGATAACTCGTATCAGAAATGAAAAAGGAGAGATCACTACTGATATGACAGAGATTCAAAGGGTAATCAGAAACTACTTTGAAAAACTCTACGCCACTAAAAATGAGAACCTGGAAGAAATGGATAAATTCTTGGACTCTTATAATCTTCCACGGTTGAAGGAAGAGGATGTAGCATATCTAAACACCCCCATCACCATTGATGAAATTAAAACAGTAATCAAATGTCTGCCGAAAAACAAAAGCCCAGGTCCAGATGGATTCACTAATAAATTCTATCAAACTTTCCAAGAGGAACTACTGCCAATCTTGGCAAGACTCTTTCATGAAATTGAACAAGCAGAAACACTTCCAAATAGCTTTTATGAAGCCAACATCACCTTGATACCTAAACCAGACAGAGATGCTACCAAAAAAGAAAATTACAGACCAATATCACTGATGAATGCAGATGCAAAGATCCTCAACAAAATCCTGGCAAATAGGATTCAATGCCTCGTTAAAAAGATCATCCACTACGATCAAGTAGGTTTCATCCCAGGAATGCAAGGCTGGTTTAACGTCCGTAAATCTATCAACATAATACACAACATCAATAACAAGAAAAATAAAAACCACATGATCATATCAATAGATGCAGAGAAAGCATTTGATAAGGTCCAACACCCATTCTTGATCAAAACTCTCAGCAAGATGGGAATGGAGGGAACCTTTCTCAATATAGTGAAGGCCATCTACCACAAGCCAGTGGCAAATATTATCCTCAATGGAGAAAAACTGAAAGCCTTCCCTCTAAATTCTGGCACAAGACAAGGCTGTCCTCTCTCACCACTCCTATTCAACATAGCACTGGAAGTACTTGCTATAGCGATTAGGCAAGAAAAGGATATCAAGGGAATCCAGATAGGAAAGGAAGAAGTCAAGCTCTCACTGTTTGCAGATGACATGATACTCTACCTAGAAAACCCTAAAGACTCTATCAAAAAGCTTCTAGAGGGCCGGGCGGTGGCGCTAAAGGTAAGGTGCGCCTGCCTTGCTTGCGCTAGCCTTGGACGGACCGCGGTTCGATCCCCCGGTGTCCCATATGGTCCCCCAAGCCAGGAGCAACTTCTGAGCGCATAGCCAGGAGTAACCCCTGAGCGTTACCGGGTGTGGCCCAAAAACCAAAAAAAAAAAAAAAAAAAAAAAAGCTTCTAGAAACAATAGACTCATATAGCAAGGTGGCAGGCTACAAAATTAACACACAAAAATCAATGGCCTTTCTATACACCAATAGTAATAAGGATGAAATGGACATTAAGAAAACAACCCCATTCACAATAGTGCCACACAAACTCAAATATCTTGGAATCAACTTGACTAAATATGTGAAGGACCTATACAAAGAAAACTATAAAACTCTGCTCCAAGAAATAAGAGAGGACACACGGAAATGGAAACGCATACCCTGCTCATGGATTGGCAGGATTAACATCATCAAAATGGCAATACTCCCCAAGGCATTATACAGATTTAATGCCATCCCTCTAAAGATACCCATGACATTCTTCAAAGAAGTGGATCAGACACTTTTGAAATTCATTTGGAACAATAAACACCCTCGAATAGCTAAAGCAATCATTGGGAAAAAGAATATGGGAGGAATTACTTTCCCCAACTTTAAACTGTACTACAAAGCAACAGTTATCAAAACAGCATGGTATTGGAATAAGGATAGGTCCTCAGATCAGTGGAATAGGCTTGAATACTCAGAAAATGTTCCCCAGACATACAACCACCTAATTTTTGATAAAGGAGCAGGAAATCCTAAATGGAGCAGGGAAAGCCTCTTCAACAAGTGGTGTTGGCACAATTGGATAGCCACTTGCAAAAAATTGAACTTAGACCCCCAGCTAACATCATGTACGAAGGTAAAATCCAAATGGATTAAAGACCTCGATATCAGCCCCAAAACCATAAGATATATAGAACAGCATATAGGCAAAACACTCCAGGACATTACAGGCATCTTCAAGGAGGAAACTGCACTCTCCAAGCAAGTGAAAGCAGAGATTAACAGATGGGAATATATTAAGCTGAGAAGCTTCTTTACCTCAAAGGAAATAGTGCCCAGGATACAAGAGCCACCCACTGAGTGGGAGAAACTATTCACCCAATACCCATCAGATAAGGGGCTAATCTCCAAAATATACAAGGCACTGACAGAACTTTACAAGAAAAAAACATCTAACCCCATCAAAAAATGGGGAGAAGAAATGAACAGACACTTTGACAAAGAAGAAATACACATGGCCAAAAGACACATGAAAAAATGTTCCACATCACTAATCATCAGGGAGATGCAAATCAAAACAACGATGAGATACCACCTCACACCCCAGAGAATGGCACACATCACAAAGAATGAGAATAAACAGTGTTGGCGGGGATGTGGAGAGAAAGGAACTCTTATCCACTGCTGGTGGGAATGCCTTCTAGTTCAACCTTTATGGAAAGCGATATGGAGATTCCTCCAAAAACTGGAAATCGAGCTCCCATACGATCCAGCTATACCACTCCTAGGAATATACCCTAGGAACACAAAAATACAATACAAAAACCCCTTCCTTACACCTATATTCATTGCAGCACTATTTACCATAGCAAGACTCTGGAAACAACCAAGATGCCCTTCAACAGACGAATGGCTAAAGAAACTGTGGTACATATACACAATGGAATATTATGCAGCTGTCAGGAGAGATGAAGTCATGAAATTTTCCTATACATGGATGTACACGGAATCTATTATGCTGAGTGAAATAAGTCAGAGAGAGAGAAAAACGCAGAATGGTCTCACTCATCTATGGGTTTTAAGAAAATTGAAAGACACCCTTGTAATAATAATTTTCAGACACAAAAGAGAAAAGAGCTGGAAGTTCCAGCTCACCTCAGGAAGCTCACCACAAAGAGTGATGAGTTTAGTTAGGGAAATAACTACATTTTGAACTGTCCTAATAATGAGAATGTATGAGGAAAATGGAGAGCCTGTCTAGAGTACAGGCGGGGGACGGTTGGGGCAAAGGGAGACTTGGGACATTGGTGGTGGGAATGTTGCACTGGTGATGGGTGGTGTTCTTTACATGACTGAAACCCAAACACAATCATGTATGTAATTAAGGTGTTTAAATAAATTTAAAAAAAATAAAAAAAATAAATACATAACAAAAAAAAAAGAAAAGAGTCTATAGTTAATCACATGACAATATACTTCAAGGGTGGAGAAACCCTGTATCTCTTAGGCCAAGGGAATTCCTTTTCGAATGACCCCAATATTTACTGTGCCTGTGCAGGAGGGAAGAAAAAAAGAAAGAAAAAAAAAAAAGCAAAAAGCACAAAACAATTTTTTTTATTTATCTAGGCTTTGTCGTTTTCTTTGTTTTGGTTTGGATATTGAAGCTGTTGTCTCCATTTATATTTATTTTTTTCTTCTTTTCCTCCTTTATGTGCTCTGCCATGTTTTTTTTTTATCTCAAGACCATGGCTTTTATGTGATGCTTATTTTTATTATTGGAGTGCTCACTGGATATTTTATTTGACACTTCTTTTTGTACTGTTGTGGTGTTTCCCCTTCGTTTTCCCCTTTGTCTCTCCAACCTAGGATGAGAGCCTCCAGAAAAACTCTGCCCATTTTTGGCATATTTGATTTTCCCCCCAGTTTATTAATTTTCTCTTCTTCAAACAAAACCACATAACTTGAACTATCTAGTCCTTCCTCCCAATTAGAGCGGGAAATAAGGCAGGTACCAAAACCAAACAGGGGTAGGACCACTAAGTAGTAAGCTAGGCACAGAGGGGACCACTTATTCTGGCAGCCCCGGGGGTGAGGGAGGAGGATATGGGAGGTAGGACGGGAACAGAGATGGAGGTAGGGCAATTCGGTGATGGGAATTCCCCTGATTTTATGTTAATAGGTACCAAAAATATTATTGTCAAAGATATGTAAGCCACTATGATTAAAATAAAAATTATATTTATTAAAAAAATAAAATAAAGAAATAAGTCATGAGAAAAAATATTTGAAAAAATATATCATCATTATCTAAAGAAATTTTTGTTTAAATTATAATACATTTTACAATTATAAAGTATTAAAAAGATGGGGATGAAGTGATAGCACAGTGGGTAGGACATTTGCCTTGCAAGCACCCACCCTGGGTTTGAGCTGGAATAACCCCTGATCACTGCCACGTGTGGCCCAAAAAACACAAACAAAAAAGGTAAAAATATAGAATAAGTTTTATAAAAAAGAGAATTTTTTAAAACCTGTAGGAAATGAAATATCAAACAATATTTTGAGAACAATATTTAATTGTTAATATTCCAGAATATATATTTAAAAAAACCCAAAGCTTCAAAGAAAAGAAAAACAATACATGATCAAGAAATAGTAGCAGACAAGATAAGAAAAAAAAGAGAGAAGAAGTTTTGGGGCCGGAGAGATAGCACAGCATTTGTCTTGCACAAGACTGACCCAGGTTTGATACTGGCATCCATTATGGACCCCCGAGCCTGACAGGAGTAATTCCTGAGCACAGATCCAGGAATAACCCTGAGGAATAACCCTGTACCTCTCCCCCCAAAAAAGAACCAGTATTAAGAAATAGCTTTATATAATACTTTAACTCTTTAAGGTGAATGTCTTTATGTATTGTTTGCAAAAAAGAATCAGGATTGAGAAAGTTTATATATGATATACTGATGTGCATACATTACATTTTTTTAAAATATTTTAAAGATGAGGGAATGACTATTAGTTAAAACAAAAACTGACTATAGGATAGGAAATTATATACTAGGTAAATGCTAATAAGAAAAACAAGTAGATATAACAACATGATTGGTGTCAAAATACAATTTGAAGTATGTTAGCAAAAATAGATGATTATTTTATATGTCGAAGTATAACATAGTAAGAATCTAAAACAACATTTTTGCCGAGGGATGTCAGCTCAAGAATCCCATTACCGGGCCAGCACGGTGGTGCTAGAGGTAAGGTGTGTCTGCCTTGCCTGCGCTAGCCTAGGACTGACCACGGTTCAATCCCCCGGAGTTCCATATGGTCCCCCAAGCCAGGAGTAACCCCTGAGCGTCACTGGGTGTGACCCAAAAACCAAAACAAAAAACAAAAACAAAATCCCATTACCTGTTCCAGGACTTGGATTGAGATGTTTTCCCTTCTCCTCACTAAGAATTTCCTTTTTCTGACCCATTTCCATTTCCATTTTCTGAAGTTCAATGCAGGTGTGAAAAGAGTTTAAATCGCATTGAAACTGAGCTCAATCTAAATTCCCTCAGGAAACTCTTTTCCTGAGGCAAAGTAATAGCACAGCGGTAGGGCGTTTGCTTTGTGTGGTGCTGATCCAGAACAGACCAGGGTTTGATTTCCAGCATCTATATGGTCCCCCAGGAGTGATTTATGAGCTCAGAGCCAGGAGTAACCCCTGAGTGCCGCCAGGTATGGCCCCCAAAACAAACAAACAAACACAAATAAAAACACTTCAGTTTAATGTAAGGGAAGAAAATCAAATGTAAAACAAAAACAGAATGGTAGAATCTAGTATTAACAAACAGGCTGCCCCTCTTATTAAAGACAGAGGCATAATTTTTTTTCTGTTGTTGTTGGTTTGGGGGCCATCCCCAGTAGCTCTCTGGAATTACTCCTACTCTATCCACTTAAAGATAACACAGTGCTGAAGAATCAAGTCCAGGCTTCCTGTATGCAAAACATGCAGTCACCTTGTTGAGCTATCTCTGATACTAGAGGCAGAATTTTAATTTGTCAAACTCTCATGATTGACTCCTTATAATCATGTGCCCACAGTACCCATCATGGTTTTTGAATGCTGGGAGTTTATCTATTCTTGTAATAGCACAGTGGGGTGCTGTCTTAGAGCTATCTGCTATGCAGTTCACTGGGTCTCAGTTTCTGAGTAATTAGCACTTAGGTTCAATAGATGGACTACTTATTCTCCAAGGAGCTTTTCTGATACTCGCTTCTGAAATCTGTGGTTCATACTATAGGCTCTCTCTCTCTCTCTCTCTCTCTCTCTCTCTCTCTCTATATATATATATATATATATATATATATATATATATATATATATATATATATATATATATATATATATATATCCTGGGGGACCATATGGATGCTGGAAATCAAACCCTGGTCTGTTTGGATCAGCACCACGCAAAGCAAACGCCCTACCGCTGTGCTATTGCTTTGCCCCAAACTAGAATGGTTTGAAAGGGGAAGCATATGGATGAAACTCTCAAGAGACAATGTGGATAAAAGTGAGGTTTCATGAAGAAAGAGAGAGAGAGAGAGAGAGAGAGAGAGAGAGAGAGAGAGAGAGAGAGAGTAGTATAGGCTCTAAATGTGGGGTTGCTGCTGGATACAATTTTCTCATTCCAAATCAGAGACCTAGGCTCTTTCAGCATTTATATGCACTCTTCTCAAGACTCAAAAAATATCCTGGTTCCCTTATACCAAACCAAGTCAACAGAGAAATGTGTCAGGCTTAGATTCATCTACCTAAACGTCTCTCTGCCATTTCAAAATTACTTCTTGGCAAGATCACTTCTTGTCAGCATGTTGCCCAGTACCATGTGAATATGGAGTGAAAATAAAGAACCAGCTAGAAATTTCAGGTTCAACTACTATATCTCCAGGGTTTCCAATTTCTTGACCATCATTCCATTATGGGTCAAATATCCAATGAATGAGGGTGATGATAGGTTCATTTACAGGGATCCAAACACCAGAATTCTTCTCAGATTTTTACAAATAAAAGAGCATCTTTCTTCCTCATTTGGTGATAACTTCCCACCAAAATTTTCTCTACCTTTTGCTTTTAGTGCAATTTTGTTCAGGATTCATGCATATCTCTTAAGAGTATTTGGGATCTGGAACTTCCTTGACTTTCCCAAAAACAATCTTTCAAGAGTATTATTTAGTTGTGGGCTTCAAAGGTGAAATTTCTAGGGTTGTTCTTTACCTTTACCCTTATATATGCTAGAGAAATTATGCAATTCTCTCTAAAGCCATAGATGTCACTGCTTAAAAAGGAAATGGCCACATGGAAGAAACAAAGGAAAAAAATCAAATTAATATTTTTAAGACATCTTCTTCATGCCGTTGAAAAACCTGGTTCAATATTTAATTATTATTTCTGTAATTGAAACCTAGAACAAAGTGATTTCCCCTAGATCTCCACTGTCTACAGCAACATACCCCTTCTCTCCACCAAATACTATCAAGCTCCTTATGAGACAACATACTTATCAAATATAAATAACATAAAAAGGAGTCAGTGTACTGTAGGTCCCTGGAATCAGGAAAAATCCAAGGGAAAGAAAAGAGTAACTGCACATCCCACTTTGTAGATGGCAGACCAGGTATGAGCAATGACCTGTCCTCTGTTGTTCACAAGGAGTTCTGGGTTCATCTCAGAGTCAAGGGAGGGTCTTCAGCTCAATACGTGGATTCCAACAGGAGTCAGCAATAAATTGAACTGGACTCACCTTAATAGTCCCATATTCAGTGCCAGAGGCTTTCTGGGTGGAACTCTGACTTTTACCTTAAACCACACTTCCCAAGGCCAGAATATAAAATTCAACAAATGTTTATTAGGCACTTGGAATGTGTCAGGCATTAAAAGTCCATATAATAAAGTAAATAAAAAATCCTGGCCTTACAATTTATATTCTAATGGAAATAAGGTAGAAAATAAGTGTGTAGTTTATTAGGTAATAAAAGATAGTGAATTGATGAAAAATAAATAAGACTGGGATCAGGAGTGCTGAGTAGGATTAAGGAATTACGTTGAGGTAATAAATAAAGTGATCTGAATCAGATTCTTAGTGCACTATGCTCCTGTCTTTATTAGGAATAAGCAGAGACTATTGCTGTTCCCTCTACTTGAACATTTTCCCCAGATATCTCTTGAATAACACCAAGTAGAGGGAACATCAATAGAAACCATAGGAAAATGAGAGCAAGAACCAGAAAGGAAAGGTTGAAGCTATAATACAGTGAGTAGACTGCTTGCCTTGCACATAGTCAACCTGAGTTTGATCCATAATACCTCACATAGTCCCCTGAGTTTATTAGGAGTGATCCCTGAACTTAGAGTTAGCACTAAGTCCTGAGCACTGCCCAGGTGTGGTCCCAAAACTCAAAAGAGCAAAAAAACAGAAAGGAAAGCAGCATGGTTGAAGCAGTTATGGTAAAATGGAAAGGGAGAAGCTAGATCATATGAACCTTATAGGCTGTTGTAATGACCTTACAATATTCTCTGGATAAAGTGTATTTTGAGCAGAAGCATAATATGACCTGCCTTATGTTTAAAAGGACAATGTAACTGCTATGTCTGAATACTTGAAACAAGGCAATATATTAAGAGGCAATTTCACTAATATATGAAAGAAGTGGTGGTGGCTAGGGTCACAGTAATGTTGTAAAAGTGTTAAGTAGTCAGAGGGGCTGGAGTGATAGTACTGGTATGGTGTTTGCCTGGCTTGTGGCTGACCTAGGTTTGACTCCCAGAATCCTATATGGTCCCCTAAGCATTGACAGGAGTAAATCCTAAACTCAGAGCCAGAAATAACTCCTGAGCACTGCTGGCTGTGCCCCCCCCCAAAATAAAATAAAATAAAATAAGTGGTCAGACTAATATATTTTAAGGAAAAATCCAATCAAATTTCTCAAACTATGGAGACTGAGAAACTATGAAGAGTGAGGGTGACTCAATATTATATTTGTCTTGAGCAGCTGGAATGATAGAATTATTGTCCATTGAAAGAAAGAGGTCTTGAAGTGAGACAGATTTGTAGGGTCAGAACAAGTGTTAATTTGGTACACATTGAGATGGATATTAAACAGCCTGGTTGAAATTTGAGTGGGCAAAGAGTTTAGGAGGGAAGCCTAAACTATACATGAAATTTTGGACTTTACATGTTAAAGTCTGAATTTGATAAAAAAAAAAAACTGTGGCTATAGCTAAAGAAAGGAGAAGTCAAGACATTCCTAAGACACTCTAGCATGATGTTTCTGTCTATGGTAGTAGAAACATCAAGGGAAACCAAGAAAAGATGTAAGGTAGGAAGAAAGATAAATTGTTTTAGAAACCTATCTAGGAAACAAAGCATATCCCCAAAAGGGAGGCATCCACTTTGTAAGATGTGTATGCTAAGTAGGATGAAAGCTAGTCACTGACTCTAGTCTATTGATTTGGGGGGGGGGATCATTCGTGATCTTGCCAAGAGCAATTGTGGCTATCTAATAGAATTACCACATTGCAAAGGATTTAGAGAAAAACAAGGAGAAAAATGGGATGGAAATTGGTAGAAAAAAATAGGTTCAAGAGAAGATTTTGCATCTTTAAAGATGAAGGAGAGCATAGAGGAAGTGGCTAGCTTATTTATATGCTAATATAATTTCATTATATGCTAATTAAAATGATTCAAGAGTGAGTAAAAGTGGTTAATGTAAGACAGAGCTCATTTGTGAGGGAGTGTGGATTTTAGGAGTGATATCCTTGAAACAGAACAATGGGATCTAGTATGAAAGTGGAGAGATTGATGTTAGCAAAGGACATAGCTAATTTATCTGTGAAATCATTGGAGTTTAAGAATTCTTTACCATTAGGCTTGATCCACCTTATGGTGTCCATTTAATTATTCAATTAATAGTAGAAAACTTCTGTGGAGTATTTGTCTTCCTTGATGAATTTCCAAAGTGGAGAGCAAAATGAAAACATCCACCAAGAATTTTGAGGTATTAAGTTCTGGCTTTCACATTATATGTATCTTTCTCCTAAACTGCTTTTGTCTTACAATTTCTCTTACCCACATCATTTTAAAGGATGAGTGGGGCTCTTTGATCTCCTCTATAACTAGAGTGTCTACAACAGATAGTGTATTCTAGTCCATTTGGGTGAAGCATTGGCCATTATCTATAGCAATGTCCTTGCAATGGACCATCTTGCCTTGTTGTCCCAGAGTCCCTGAACTTGTATTTAACTCTTCATAAAATACTTATTATGTTCAATATGTGATCCATCCAGAAGTACTGATGCAGTACTTCTGTATATAGGTAAGTTTTTATTCTAAAGTCCTCCAAAATAGATCTTTCTGGGTATTTGTATAACACAAACTCTTTCCTCAGTCATAAGCTTAAAAAGTAATATCATAGTGATATTCTCCCCTGGGTGTTTTATCAGATTCTTCCCTTGCTCCTCAATGATAAGATTAAAAGGTTCCCACATCTTGGGGGCCGGGCGGTGGTGCTGGAGGTAAGGTGCCTGCCTTACCTGCGCTAGCCTAGGAGACGGACCGCGGTTCGATCCCCCGGCGTCCCATATGGTCCCCCAAGCCAGGAGCGACTTCTGAGCGCATAGCCAGGAGTAACCCCTGAGCGTTACCGGGTGTGGCCCAAAAACCAAAAAAAAAAAAAAAAAAAAAGGTTCCCACATCTACCATATAAAGTGACATAAAAATAAAGACATTTTATTGACTAGGGAGGGAATGGTAAGTCAGTCTTTCTGATAGTCCCTAGAATACAAAATTCAGTCATCAGCCATTAAGATTTCCAACAGACAACCTCATTTGGTACAGTCCTTTCATCTTGTGAGTTTTCTAAGGGTCAAGGAGTCATTCATAAGTTCCATTTAGTATCACTCATTGGGCACTTTGGAATCAAATATTCCAGGAAACATGCTTGAAAGCTCTTTTTGGCCATCTCAGAAAATATAGATTAAGATGGCCATTACTCTGACCATTCAGGGCAGAAGTACTACTCTTCTCCTTGGACTGCAAAACTCTGGAGCACATGCCCACCCTGTACTGCTATTCCATCCACTACCCCAGATGGTGCCACTTCAGTGCATCTGTCCCTGAAGAATTATTAGCAAAATCCATAGACCATATTTACTTTGTCAGTGTGGGGGAAGAGGAGGACCCAGCCTCCAAAGTTCTGCATTGAATCTGACAGAAATCAGAAAATTTGAGTACTAGTGGTACAAGCATGACTTGTTCTTTCTGAGTTGGAAAACTGTGATGATCATTATTGTAGTCTATTATTTTATGCTTCTCACTAAACCTCATTAAAAAAAGGAAACACAGACCTGGGATATAGTTTAGTAGTAGAAAATTTTCCTGGCATGTGTGAAGTCCTGGGTTCACCTTTAGTATTATAAAACAAACAAATGACAACAAAAACATAGTGGTAATATTGTCCCTCATCTAGGCCCTATTAGTATTTAGGGTATATCACAGAAAGTTTATTTAGAATTTGGATCCTTGGAGAAGAAGATATTAGATATTTCTATCCTCCTGGTGAAAAAAATAGTGTTTATTCTATATTCTTATCTTTGCTAAACAGCTGTATTAGATAAGATTATATGCAAGTAAAACTTAACCAAAGAGGGTTTTCCATGATATCACAGAAAGTGTGGAGGGCAGTGCCTGCTGATACTTGTTCAGTATGCTGGAAGGTCAGTTGACACCTAATGACCACAAAACAATCAACCTAGCACTGAGCACCCCAAGTGACAAATAGCATGCCCTAACCAGATCACATTGTCATCTCTAGTTATGAGGAAGCCTGGAAAATTTTAGGAAGGGCCAATTCTGTGAGTCATCTGTGATCTGGTGCCTAAACATAACTGGAGTTTTCTTTGCAGGGGTTGGCAAAATAAATACCTGACAAAATCTGTCAAAATTCTTTTGACCTTTTGATGGCTCAACTGCATGCCAGCCTATAAAGATCTGTTATCTTCAAATCTGTTATCTAGTGTCTAACACCTGAGTTTTAGGATCTCATATATCATGGTACACTATTGACTTATCTTTTGCTTGTTTGTTTTTGACCTATTTGTTTTAAAAATATGTCAATAGGACAAAAATATAGTTTAGCAGGCTGGATTGCATACTTTGCTCAATCCATCATCACCCCCACAAGATCCACCAACCAATCTCAAGAATAATCCTAGAACACTGAGTTTGGAGTAACCTTAGAGTGCCATTGGATGTGATATAAAAATATATATTATATATTATGTACAACTCGAAATTTCTAGACTATGTCAGGTTCAATGCAGATATATATATACATACAAATATGTGTGTATTGTAAATGGGTTTTGGCAAAAATTTAATTATTTGATCTCTCAAATGTTTACAAGAATAGCCTCTAACAAAGAATGTCTTACATATTTATAACCACTCAAATTACACTTACAATATGAAGCACAGGGTTTGATCAGATTGGCAAACATAATTGACAACAGGCATGCTATTTGAGTTTTAAAACATTAAGAGAACTTCTGTTGAAAATGCTCATATTAATTAGTGCTATGAATATCAAACAAAACAACAATATCCCCTTGTCCTCCCCGCATGTGTGTGCATGTGCGCTGAGCATGTGCGCACACAGACACAAACACACACACAGACACACACACTCTCTCAAACTCCTAAACAGAACAAAAAATAATAACAAAAAAGGAGAAGGAGGAAGAGGAGGAGGAAGAAGAGGAGGAGGAGGAAGAGGAGAAGGAGGGAGTGGAGGAAGAAGAAAAGAAGGAAGAGAAGGAGGAAGAGGAAGAAGAGGAGGAGGGGGGAATCTTTTTTTTTTTTTTTTTTTTTTTTTTTTGGTTTTTGGGCCACACCTGGCAGTGCTCAGTGGTTACTCCTGGCTGTCTGCTCAGAAATAGCTCCTGGCAGGCACGGGGGATCATATGGGACACCAGGATTCGAACCAACCACCTTTGGTCCTGGATCGGCTGCTTGCAAGGCAAACACCGCTGTGCTATCTCTCCGGGCCCAGGAATCTTATTTTTAGGTATTTTTTTCCTAAGTTTTAAATTATAAGCAGTGGGTCCTTCCTGACACCCAGTCAGTACCACTGGGGCTTTGAATTATGAGCTCTATTTTGGGGCTGGCTTTCAGATGCCAAAATCTCGAGCCTTTGAGCTGAGATTTATTACTTCTCAGTAGCTGATTTACACAGGTGTCTTCTTGAAGAGGGAGATCATAGTTCTTGATCTTCGACTCGTTGTTAAAGTTTGTAAAGAACTTTATTTCTCTTAAAGACACTTTGCCCTTTAACAATGAAATATATATATATATAAAGGAAATTCTTTAGGCTAGCAAAAAATAGAGAAGGTAAATTGAGATGATGTTTCTGACAGTTCAAGGATGGGGGCTCTTACCTACAAGGTTTGGGGTTACTGAATTTTATACTCTGGGGGGGGGGGAAGAGTGGCAGGAGTTAAAGAACATAGATACCCTACATTTTCCTCTCTAAGCCGAATCAGTGTGCAGGAACACTAGTAGAAACTGAGCCTCAAAACAGGGGATCCAATGGATTTCCATTCTGTGGGCAGATCTGGTAGAAACTGAACAAACTTTTTCACCCTGTAATGTGGCCAAGCACAAGAATTGTTGGGTAGAAGCTCACCAGACACTCTTTACATCCAAGTCAGTGAAATCTTGCTGATTACAGAGGGAGGCACATTCCTCATGGCAGGCACTGAAGTGAACTTTCACAGCAGTGACATTGAGGGAAAGGGAATACTTGAATTGCAGGGTGATTAAAGAGGTAGAGGGGTAGACAGAAGAAAAAGAGACCAATCAGGGGAAAGAATTTATGAAGAAGGGCGCGAAGCAATAGTGCAGAGAGTAGAGGGCTGAACATTTGGCTTTCCCCTGGCCTACCTGGGTTCCATCTCTAGTATTCCATATGGTCTCCTGAACCTGCCAGGAGTGATTCCTGAGTACAGAGCTAGGAATAACTCCTGAGCACCACCAGTTGTGACTCAAAACAAACAAACAAATAAAAGGAGTCTATAAAGAAGTGCTCATTAACACCTATTACCATGGAAATGAAAATGAGATCAATAATGAGGTATCACCTCATGCCAGTAAGAAAGGTGGGGATATAGGTGAAAAAAGAATCCCTCACTTAGGGTGTCTGGGTTTGTCAACTGGTTCAAATCTCTATGGAAAATAGTCTGGAGACATCTCAAAAATGTATAACTATAGGACTCCCCTATGATCTAGCACACAAGCCGAGACTGGGAAATAACCCATGGTATACATACAATGGAATATTGCTCAGTTATGAAAATAAGATAAAATTCTTGCTTTTTGCTATAACTTGGATAAAACTAGAAAGGAGTACATTATGTAAAATAAGTTAGAGAAAGAAAAACAACTGTGGATGATCTCTCATGTGGTATGTTAAAAAAAACCAGGGCCAGAGCTGGAGCAGTGGTGCAAGCGGTAAGGTGTCTGCCTTGCTGGTGCTAGACTAGGACAGACAGCAGTTCGATCCCCCAGTGTCCCACATGGTCCCCAGGCCAGGAGCCATTTCTGAGCACGTAGCCAGGAGTAACCCCTGAACATCACCGGGTGTGATCCAAAATCCAAAATAAATAAATAAATAGATAAATAAATAAATAAATAAAATAAAAAATAACAAGAGCCTGAATGGTATAAAGGGTGGGGGAACCTTTGAGGGGCCAGAGCGGTGGTACAAGAGGTAGGGCATTTGCCTTGCACGTGGCTGACCTAGGACGGACTGTGGTTTAATCCCCCTGCATCCCAAATGGTCCCCAAACCCAGGAGCAATTTCTGAGTGTATAACCAGGAGTAACCCCTGAGTGTCACTGGGTGTGGCCCCAAAAGGAAAATAAAAAAGCCCTTTATTACTTTGATTATTTAGTTAAAGATGATCGCGAAAGGATTACATATGCAAAACAATCAACAAAATAGAAATGTAGATAAATGAATGTAGAGGAGAAAATAGTTAATTTATAATCCCATATTCTAGTGATATTGATTGCTAATATTGGGGCCAGAGCTGTGGCGCTGAATGATAAGGCATCTGCCTTGCCGGTGCTAGCCTAGGACTGACTGTGGCTCGATCCCCCGAGGTCCCATATGGTCCCCCAAGCCAGGAGCGATTTCTGAGCATGTAGCCAGGAATAACCCCTGAGCATCACTGGGTGTGGCCCTGCCCCCCAAAATAATAATTGCTAATATTATAGGATGCATTTTCAAGGTTCTTAATATTTATGGTATATAAAATTACTATTCTTATTTATTTTTAACAGTTTATTGATTGATTGGTTTTGGGCCACGCCCAGCAATCCTCAGGGGACTCCTGGCTCTGTGCTAAGAAATCACTCCTGGCAGGCTTGGAGACCACATGGGATGCCAGGAATTGAATCGGATCTGTCCCGGGTCAAATGCATGCAAAGCCCCAGAATTCCTATTTTTTAAATTTTAAAATAATTTCAGACTGACAGAGAAGTTGCTTTAATAAACTCAAAATTCCTCTAGCCATATTCCTTTTAGAGATCCAACATCATAACACATTTGCATTATTTATCTCTCTATAAATATAATGATATATGTATGTGTGTAGATGCCCATATGCATACTGCTATGATATAATATACATATCTTTTTCTTTGAATCATTTTATTGCAATTAACTGTAAAACTTTTTTGTTTGTTTTGGCACTACATCAGTAGAGCTCAGGGTTTATTCCTGGCTCTATACTCAGGAATCACTTCTGGTGGACTCAGGGAAATGATATGGGGTGCATTGGCCATGCGCAAGGCAAATGACCTACTCACTGTACTCTCTCTCTCTACCCTTTCAACTTGAAACCTTTAACAGGGTCAAGTTATGCAATGACATTTAAACCATCAGAATCTCTAATTACATTGTGAAAGACTCTAAAGTAAGAATAAATGAATAATAATGCCAACACAACCTTTATCAAAAAATTCACATCATATCAGAACAGACATAGGTATGGGACTGGAACAACAGTACAGTGGAAAGAGCAATTGCCTTATGTGTGTTAGACCCAAGTCCAAACTGCAAATATAATACTCCACCAAACACCGTGGGAGTGATCCCTGAGCACAGAATCAGAAGTAAGTCCTGAACACCTCTGGGTATGGAAAAAAAAAAAGACAGCATAGAACAGACTATAATTGGTAGAAACTGAAAAACCTGAAGTATTTTGTAGTTGCTTGAAGACCTCAATGCAATTCTGAAACAGAGGTTTTACCAGGCTTGACTGGTAGTGATTTGTTTTTAAGTAAATTAACACAATCCTGTGTCCTGTGGCTATTAGAGGGCTGAGAGGCATTTCAATAAGTCACCTGTGAAAGGATGTATAGGGGGCACAGAGCTCAGTCATGGGCCACCAGGAAAGAGATACTGTATTCCAAATATATTTATTGTTTGTCACCTCCTCTTATGTAGAGTGTAATCTGTCATTTTGGAGAAGTCACTTCCAAGTGGCCAATTGCAGATAGAGGAATTAATCATTCTTGAGGCATAAACAGCCTCCCCCATAAAGGCATCATTGGGGAAAGAAGAGAAATTAAGGCCTTCTGTTACCTGTCAGGTGTTGATGTAAGTGAGATAATGTATTAGCAGTGGGTTAAATATTTTTTTCTGGCAGAACCTATCATCTTGAGAATTGGTATGAAATAGAACCAGATGCAAAATGCCTTGCTGAATTGTATTTTCAGGGTTGGACTGGTTTCCCTGAGGTATAAAGTTGAAAATACCAGATTGTCCATGCTTCTAAAAGCCAAACAACAATATGCCTCCCAAGAGTCTTAAAAAGCATCACAGAACTGCCTGGAACTGGATGTCAGTCAGGATACAGGAACCAAGAAGGTCCAATTCAGAGGATTAAGGTATGACATATGCTTATTTAATTCTAGAGCTAGCTCTGTTTTGAAAGAGAAATTACACTATTTTCCTTACAAGTAGATTTAAAAGTTTGAGTTAATTTACAAGACTTGCCTCTTGGTCAGAAAGAGAAAGTCTTATCTACCATGATAATTTCTCATAAATGTCATCTCCTGAAGATACCTACCAATGATCTGGAGGGTATGCTAAGAGCTAGTGCCAGGCGAATATATTCCAAATCCAAGAGCTAGTAAGGATCCTGTCTGGTGCTTTAAGATTAGGAGTGCAAATGAAATGGTGAGAGAGAGTTAGCATGCAAGAAAAAAATTCCCTCACCCAATTCTCAGTGCTAGGAATTCTCCAAATGTATGTAAATTCTCCAAATGCAGGTGGGTCCAAGAGTTAGCTACTAAGGATGAGAATGATTGTAGAATAATGTCTTGCAGTGGATGCCACAGGGACAAACATGCACACACATATAAAGAATGAGATGTGAAAGTCCAAGGAATCTGGAGGAGGGCTTGAAAGTAAATCTGTTTTTGGTGGAGTCTGTAAGAATAAATAACCTATTGAGAATGGTGCCATAGAATACAAGCTACAGGCATAAATCATCTTTTTGTGAGCTATCCGGGTTTTCCTTTTGCCATTCCTCTTCCTGATGCCATCCTCAGAGGGCATATACCAGAGAGAAAGGGGTAGGAACTAGATTGCTTCCTTTTCTTTAAGCTGCTAGAGAAAGGGGTGGAAAGAGGACTGTGGGAGCCTTTAAATCATATATAAGATTCACATTTTGGAATGAACATTGAGAAGTTATAAGAACTAAAAATAACTGTTCTAATAGTTAGAAGTCATTGAACTTCTATCTCTTTAAAAGAAAGTTTTTAAGGAACAGATAATAGTCCCCGCGAAAAAATTTCATTTTAGACCTAATAATTGAGGTTCTCCTCTACATTAATCCTCTGTACATTTGTATTTCCACAATTCCATCCACATGCATCTCTCCATTTTTGTCCTCTTTGAATTAGAGCTACCTGATCAAGGTCTATTTTACTGGGGCCAGAGTGGTAGCACAGTGACATTTTCCTTGCATGCAACTGACCTAGGGCAGACCTGGGTTTGATCCCTGGCATATCATATCATCCCCTGAGCTTGCCAGGAGTGATTTCTGAGCACAGAGCCAGAAGTAACCCCTGAGCACCGCAGGTATGGCCCTAAAACAAAAATAAAATAAAAATAAAAAATAAAATCTATTTTCCCAATGATGTGAAGGGCCCAAGAGGACCAGCAAGTTGTCTCCACTTCTAATTTCATGGGATTACTGTGTATCTCTGGTGAGAGCAGTGTTCTTTTGGTTTTAAGACTTTTGATAAAACACATTTCAGGGGCCAGAGCGATAGCACAGTGGTAGGGCATTTACTTTTCATGCTGCTGACACAGGACGGACCTGGGTTTGATCCCCCAGCATCCCATATGGTCCCCCAAGCCAGGAGAGATTTCTGAGCATATATCCAGGAGTAACCCCTGAGCGTCACCAGGTGTGGCCCAAAAAGACACCCCCCCAAAAAAAAAACACAAATAAACAAAAACCCATAGCAGTGGTAAGGGGAAATAAAAACTGTAAATGATAGAAAAATCCAACTTCAGTCTTTACCCTGAACTGTGTATTCTGGCTTTAGCATATATCTGAACCACATGTATCATCCCAATCTTGCAAGATTGACCACAGAATTGAGTCTCCAGTTTATTTCTACCCAGTGCCTCCTGGATGATGCCATATAAGATAAGCCAATAGATTCCATGGGTGCAAGCAAACTTTTGATCAAATTCTTTAATAGCATAGTGTTTCTTAGTCCAAACAATGTATGAGAACTTGTTAGTCAATATTTACATGCTAAAATATGTTAATGGGTAAGGAAAGACAACTGAGGGAACTTGTTTGTTTGTTTGTTTGTTTTGGGAGGCCCACACCTGGCAGCACTCAGGGGTTACTCCTGGGTCTGCACGCAGAAATCATTCATGGCAGGCTCAGGGACCGTATGGGATGCCAGGAATCAAACCTAGGTCAGTCCTCAATTGACTTCATGCAAGGCAAATGCCCTATGCACTGTGCTATTGCTCCAGCTCCTGAGGAAACATATTTATATCCAATTTTATTTCTGTATTTGTGGGAGAAAACCGTAGTCCCATATTGACTGAAGGGATTTGACCACCATATGTCTGACAGTGTGACTCAGGCTGTTTTATGACTGTTCAGAAACACATAGATGGCTGTTCTATAATCTGAGAAGGGGGAAGGATAAATGTTATTGAGCTCACTAATAAACATAAAATCCACCACTTTATTGTTGAGCCCATAAAACAAATTCTCAAAATTCTCAATGCTAGGGAAAGACCGGCTAACCTCTACCACAAAACAGGATTAGGTCATTGCAACGACCTGGTAATGAGCTCTCTGCAGTATAAACCATTCAGTAACCAGTCCCAAGAGACACTGATATGCTAACACTCTGAGTTTCTTCTGCAAGGCTGATAGATTCACTCTGTGGCACTTAGAGATCCAATAAAAACCAATAGAACACATAAATTAAGATATTTCAAGGGAGTTGGTTGTTTTTTTTTTGTTTGTTTGTTTGTTTTTTGTTTTTGTTTTTGTTTTTACAAAGGTGTAGTCAACCAGTAACACAAAGAAGGGTACATAAAGTACCCCAGGGCTGTTATCATATCTGTACCAAAATGCAGAGAGAAAGAGAAGTTCCAAGACCTAAAGAATTATTTTTGTTCTTCGGACCACACCCAGAAATGCTCAAGGGTTACCCCTGGTTCTGCACTCAGGGATCATTCCTGGTGGTGCTCAGAAGACTACATCAGATGCTAGAGACTGAACCTGTATTGGCTGCTATATTATGCAGAGAGGCCACCTAGAGGAAAACTGAGACATTGATTTGACTGAACCCAATAGAGAGTCTGGGTTCAATTTGACTTTTCCTCACACCTTCCCAAACCCAACTAAAAATTAGAGGACAAAAGTCACAAGTCAAATAGGTTAGCTTCCCAGGGTAGAGAGCAATAGCTGGCCTGAGAGGTGAAACTGAAATAAGAACATGCTGGAAAGGCATGCAGGAGCTATCCAACAACTGTCTCTAAAAATTATTTGTTACTAAAATTATTTATCCCCTACCATGTGCCAATCATTATCCTCCATGTTCAGAGCCAAGCAATCAAGAAAACAAACCCAAACTTTAAATTTCATGGAGTTCACAAGATAAATAAAATCTATTAGAACAATGTGTGAAATTGGGCTTTTTCTGTAAATGAAGCCATTGGAAGGTTTTGAACACAGGGGCAGCATAATCTGTCATATGTTTAAGCTGGGCATCTGGCCCCCATGTTGAAAAAGACTGGCATATCCAGAGGAGCCAAGGTAAGAGAAGACCATATAGCAGGACATTGTAACCTGTCAGTTATGGGACAATGAGAGCCTATGCTAGGTGGTAGAAAGAGTGGTGAACAGTAAAGATGACTGAATTTGCTGAAGGATGTGGGATATGGAGGTGAGAAAAAGGGAAGTCACCGCCAAGAGTTCCATGTTACCTTTGAGGAAGCACTTAACTAAGAAAAAGTAAAATCTGAGCTCAGAGTTAAAAATGATTGTTAGGGCCGAAGAGAGTGTGCAGCAGGTAGGGGATGTGCCTTGCACACAGCCGACCTGGGTTTGACCCCTGGCATCTCACATTGTGTTCTGAACACTGCCAGAAGTGATCCCTGAGCAGGTGTGACCCCAAAACAAAAAACAACAACAACAAGATGACCTATTATCTGGGATGGCTGCTAGGAATAAATACAGTTTTGGAGATGTTTGACATTCAAGTAGAGATATAAAGAGAAATAGGTGGGGATAGAAGTTTGAAGTTCAGAAGAAAAGTGACAGTTTTAAAAAAAAACAAGTGATATTATAGTGGTCTGGAAATTGGAAGAGAAGTTATCAGCTCTAGCAAAGGTCCCTTGAAGTTAAATAGAATTTGAGCCTAAAATTGCTGTTGTAAGAAATAATAAAGGGAGGACTCAATCCCTAATTCCTTCATGGCACAACCTGAGCAAGGCAGTGTTTTCTTGGCTGCATTTTCTTTATCTCTGGTGAGGGAGGGAGGTTCGGGGCCATACCTACTGTCCTTGAGTCTTATTCCTAGCTCAGTTGACAGATCATACCTGGTGGTGCTGGGGGATGCTCTTGGGTGCTGGAGAGTAAACCTGGGTGAGGCAGAGATGGTTCTAGAAGGTTTTGCAAGTTTAGATGAAGGGCTTACATTAAGGCTGGGGGTGGTGAAAAGGGTTCTGACTCAAAGGTCTGGGTGGGCTCCGAGGTTTTGCCTTGCTGAAGGGCTCTCAGCTCTGGGACTCACCACTGGAACTGAACTGAATTAGGTACCACCCTAGGGTGGGAGCAGAATGCCAGGTCACACCCTAGGGTAGGGCACAATCACCAATCAGGGTAGGGTCAGTAACATAATAATCTCATTAAAAGGTTTACATACACAATAAAGACAAAAAAAAAGAAATAATAAAGGGGATCTTTGCAAGAGCAGTTTTGGAAAAGTGATGGGGATATAAACTAGTTTGAAAGAGTATCAAAAACAGGCAAAAATGTGGACAAAACAAATATGAACAACTTTTTCAAAGATATTTTTAAGGGAAAGAGCAATGGGACTCAACCTAGAAAATGAAGTAAAGCCAAGATTAGTTTTTTCTTAATTTTTTTTCTTTTTTCTTTCTTTCTTTCTTTATTTTTTAAATTTCTTCATGCCCCAATGGGAGGGAGAGAGGGAGGAAGGGAGGGAGGGAGGGAGGGAGGGAGGGAGGAAGGAAGGAAGGAAGGAAGGAAGGAAGGAAGGAAGGAAGGAAGGAAGGAAGGAGGAAGGAAGGAAGGAAGGAAGGAAGGAAGGAAGGAAGGAAGGAGGAAGGAAGGAAGGAAGGAAGGAAGGAAGGAAGGAAGGAAGGGAGGGAGGGTGGGAGGGAGGGAGGGAGGGAGGGAGAGGGAGGAAGGAGGAAGGAAGGAGGGAAAGATGGAGGAGGGAAGGAGGAAGGGAGGGACAAGGAAGGAAGGGAAGCCAAGATTAGTTTTTTGAAGATAGAATAAAAAAAAACCTTAGTCCTGAATCTTATTGTCAATAATCTTTCCATCTCTATCAATGAAAGCTTATCTCAGGGCTGGGCTATGACTCACAGTGGTAGGTCACTTGTCTTGCATGTGCTAGGTCCTAGGTTTGATCCAGGGCACTGCACACACCTCAAGCACTCTCAGGAGTAACCTACCAACATCCTTTCTATCCCCCCAGAGTAATCTTGGCAACTGTCTCTAAACATGATAAATGATTTGTTATATTAGCCACTTCCATGTCCCAGACATTATTCCCCATGTTGGAAGCTAGGCAATGTAAAACACAGACCCAAACTCTAAACCTTGTGAAGTGATATTGCTGGGCATTTAGATCTCAATTTCTACTGTTATGAGGAATGTCCATATTGTTTTCCCAAAAAACTGGATCAGTTGACATTGCCACCAGCAATGACTAAGAGTTCCTTTTTCTTCACATCCATGCCAGCACTAGTTGTTCTTTTCCTTTTTTTTTTTTTTGATGTGTGCCAGTTTCTGTGGCATGAGAAGATATTTTGTTTTAAGTTACATCTTCTTGATGATTTATGATATGGAGCATTTTTTCATGTACCTTTTGGCCATCTGTTTTTCTTCTTTGAGGAAGTTTCTTCTCAATTACCCTGCTCATTTTTGCATGGGGTTAGGTTATTTTTTTCTTGTCAATTCTACCAGATCCTTGTATATCTTAAAATTGAACCCTTTATCAAATGGGTGTTCCTTTGAGGTGAAGAGGCTTCTTAGTTAAATGTAGTACCATTTGCTTGTCATTGCTTCTACTTACTTTGATCAGTGGTATTTTATCCTTAAAAATATTTTGAACTTCAATGTCATGGAGAGTTCTTCCTACATTTTCTTCTGTGAACCTTATGGTTTCAGGTCTGATATCAAGGTCATTAATCTATATTGATTTGACTTTTGTGCACAGCATTAAAGTGGTCTAAGTTTATTTTATTTTCACATGAAACTAATTGGTTTTCCCAATACCACTTGTTGAATAGACTTTACTTGGTCCACTTTGTATTTCTTGCTCCTTTATCAAAAATTAACTGATCATATGCTTGAGGGTTTGTTTTAGGATTAATTTCATTCATCTGAGAGGGTCAGTCTTTATTCTAATACTGTGCTATTTTAGTGACTACTGCTTTTTAGTACAGTTTGAAGTTGGGGAAAATGATACCTCCCATGTTTTTCCCCCAAAGATTGTTTTAGCTTATTAGTACAGGTTTATTGTTCCATATAAATTTCAGAATTATTTGATCTGTTTCATTGAAAAATGTCATGTGTATCCTTATAGGGATTGCATTAAATCTGTACAATGTTTTGGGGGGAAAATGTCATTTTAATTATGTTAATTCTTCCAATCCATGAACAGGGGATGTTTCCATTTCTTTATGTCCTATTGAAACAGTGTTTTGTAGTTTTCTTTGTATAGGTCTTTCGCCTCTTTAGTTAGTCAGTTCCAAAATATGCCATATTTTCTACTGTATAAGACAACTTTTTTTTTTTTTGGTTTTTGGGTCACACCCGGTCGTGCTCAGGGTTTACTCCTGCTGTCTGCTCAGAAATAGCTCCTGGCAGGCACGGGGGACCATATGGGACACCGGGATTTGAACCAACCACCTTTGGTCCTGGGATCAGCTGCTTGCAAGGCAAATGCCGCTGTGCTATCTCTCCGGGCCCAAGACAACTTTTAAACCCATGAAAAACCTCTTAAAAGTTGGGGGTTATCTTATATGTCATTATATAGCATGCTGAAATTTACTCCTGCTTCAGGGACAAGTGATCCGCCCCTCTCTTACTGGTGCATCTCATCCAGCTTCCAGGAGTCATCACTCAGTCCTCTGCATGTCCTGATTCATTCATTGTTCAGAGGAGTTGAGTTACCAAGTGCTGCATCTCATCCAGCCACTGGGTGTCATTGCTGGTATGCATCTTTCCAGTGCTGAGTCCTCTGTTCAGCTTTTATGAGACACAGAGGAGGCATTTTGTCTCCCTCTAGTTGTTATATTAATCACTGCACCCCAGCCAGCTGTTCTTGGAGGAGTCCCCTCTCCTTGCTTTCACTGTAGATCACAATTAAAAAATCACAGTTTGGTCTCACTCATCTATGGGTTTTAAGAAAAATGAAAGACACCCTTGTAATAATAATTTTCAGACACAAAAGAGAAAAGAGCTGGAAGTTCCAGCTCACCTCAGGAAGCTCACCACAAAGAGTGATGAGTTTAGTTAGGGAAATAACTACATTTTGAACTGTCCTAATAACGAGAATGTATGAGGAAAATGGAGAGCCTGTCTAGAGTACAGGCGGGGGACGGGTGGGGAGAAGGGAGACTTGGGACATTGGTGATGGGAATGTTGCACTGGTGATGGGTGGTGTTCTTTACATGACTGAAACCCAAACACAATCATGTATGTAATTAAGGTGTTTAAATAAATTAAAAAAAATCACAGTCACTCACTACAAATGACAAATGTAAAATGATTGGTGGTACTTCATAGTCTAACTTTATTAAACATATAATGTTAGCCTCTGAGGGTTCTAATCTTTTTTCTTTTATGTTTTTTAATTTCCAACTGGTGCGTGTTAAAAGAGAGGTAGTATTAAATGGCGAATATAGCCCAAACCCTATATTTTAACAGGAAAAGTAGGGGCTCATCTTCTATGCCCAGTCATCTTATATGCCAGAAAATATAGTACCTAATTTTCTAAGGCAAAATTGTGAATTTGTTTTGTTTCTCTTTGATTAATTGTGTATAGGAAAACATAGATTTTCGCATATTATTTTGTATTTTGCCATATTACTATGCAATTCTATTTTTTCTAGAAGCTTTTTTTGGTAGTTTTTAGGATTTTCTAAATATAGTGTCATTGTCATCTGCAAATAGTGAGTTTGACTTCTTCCTTTCCAATCTAAACATTTAATATTTTTTCTTACTTGCTATGACAAGTACTTCCAAACTATATTGAATAGAAGTGGTGAGAGAGAGAGAGAGAGAGCAACCTTGCCTTGTGCCATATATTAGAGGAAAGGCTTTAAGTTTTGCTTTTCCATCTTCTTTTCTGCTATTTTCTGGGGGTATTATGTAGCTCATCTTTGAGCTCACTGATTCTGTCCTCAGCAGCTGTTAATGCTGCCTTTCAATGAATCTTATTTGCTACCTCTTCCACAGTTTCTTTGAGTTTTCTGAACATCCTCAACATTTCCTCTCTAACATCCTTATCAGAAAGAGTGTATAATTGGTTGATACAGGTCTATTTATTCAGAACTACAATTTTTAGTTGCTAAGTGACATAGGGTTCTGTGTTGTCTATTCTGTATTATCTTGAATATTCCTGCAATGTTCAAGAGGCTATGTGGTTCTGGGATTTGAACTCAGGGCTCTCATTGACTACATACCTGCTCCATCCCTTTGAGTCATGCCTCCTTTGTTTGATGAAAATTCATACAAAGTACCAAAAAAAAGAGGGGACAGAGCAATAGCACAGCCCAGTAGGGCATTTATCTTGCACACAATCAAGCTGGGTTTGATCCTCAGCATCTCATATGGTCCCTTGAGCCTACCAGGAGTAATTTCTGAGCACAGAGCCAGAAGTAATCCTGAGTGCCACCAGGTGTGTCCCAAAAGCCCAAATAGAAATTAAAAAATAAAAAATGAATGAATAAATAAATAAGTGTACAATTATACAATGTAACTATATTAAAATTAAATTATAACTCAATAACAAAAATAATAAGCCTTTTTAAATATCTAGAAATTAAACAATATCCTCTCTTCATGAGAAAAAGAGGAAAAGCATTTTCTAAGAATTAGAAAATATTAAAAAAATATTTCAAGATTGGTGATAAAGTCATAATGTTCATAGTATCAAAGACTTATATTTATTTTAAAATAAAGATGTTCTATAATCAGTAGCCTATTTATACCTCAATAATCTAGAAATGAAATAATTTGATGTATACAACTTGAGTAGAAAAATTAATAGAAAATCTAAGAGCAGATGGGGCCAGAGAGATAGCATGGAGGTAAGGTGTTTGCCTTTCATGCAGGTCATCAGTTCAAATCTGGCTTCCCATATGGTCCCCGTGCCTGCCAGGAGCAATTTCTGAGCATGGAGCCAGGAGTTTCCCCTGAGCACTGCCGGGTGTGACCCAAAAACCACACACACCAAAAGGAAATCTAAGAGCAGAAATTATCAAAATTAAAGACAGAAATAACAGAAAGCAAAGATTTTTGATATTAGCAAACCTCTCAAAAGGAAAAAGGAGGAAAGTAAAATGAATATCTCACTCTAGACCTTGCTAAATAAAAGAATCATAAGAAATTACTCTCTACATACATTTAAATTTTGGGCTGCAATGAGCCTTAATAACTACAAACTTACTAATTACTTCAAATTACCAAACTTGCCAAGAAAAAAATGGTTCATTCATAGAATCCTAAAATACATTTCAGCAGAGATAAAAATCAGTTTTTAAAGACCCAAATATAATTCATTGCAGCGCTATTTACAATAGCCAGACTCTGGAAACAACCAAGATGCCCTTCAATAGATGAGTGGCTAAAGAAACTGTGGTACTTATACACAATGGAATACTATGCAGCCGTCAGGAGAGATGAAGTCATGAAATTTTCCTATACATGAATGTACATGGAATCTATTATGCTGAGTGAAATAAGTCAGAGGGAGAGAGAAAGATGCAGAATAGTTTCACTCATCTATGGTTTTAAGAAAAATTAAAGACATTTTTAGCAGTATCTCAGAAACAAGAGAGATGAGGGCTGGTAGGTGCAGTTCATGACATGAAGCTCACCACATAGAGTGATGAGTGCAGTTAGAGAAATAACTACATTGAGAACTATCATAACAAAGTGAATGAATGAGGGAAGTAGAAAGCCTGTCTCGAGTACTGGTGTGGGTGGGGTGGGGAGGAGGGAGATCTGGGAAATTGGTGGTGGGAATCTTGCACTGGTGAAGGGGGGGTGTTCTTTACATGACTGTAATCATACAACTACAATCATATGTGTAATCAAGGTGTTTAAAGATAATTTAACAATAAAAAATTAGCTCCAAAAAAAAAAAAAAAGACCCAAATATAGGCTTCCTGATCCCTGCGGGAGACTGATGAGCAAGACCCCAGGGAAATTAATCCTATCAAGGTTTGCCAGCCAGGTAGGAGGTCTGAGCCCACAAGGCAGGTACCATCTCCTGTCTGGTGCCTATGCATCCCTCCATTTTTGGCTTCCTGGTCCCTGCGAGAGACTGCTGAGCAAGATCCTAGAGAACTTAATCCCATCAAGGTTTGCCAGTTAGGAAAAGGAGGAGCACAGCCGCTCTGCCTTGCTATGCAGCGGTGGCCATCTCCTAGCCCATGAATGCTACCACGACACAATAAAATCTCTGCTACAAAAGTGTCAATGGGAAAATAACGCGGGACAACAGCATGCATAAAGAATGAAGATGGCAGCTCTGATGACCCAGAAACTACCAACTACATAGTCAACCTCTCAGAAAAAAAGAATTTAGAGTAGTAATATGGAGGATGCTCATAGAACTCAAAGAAAGAATAGATCAAACTGAAAAGAACACAATTAGAAAACTCCAAACTGAAATAACAGGACTGAAAATACTCAGTAGATGAAATTAAAAACTCAATGGAAAGCCTCTCAAACAGAGTAACAGCAGACAAAGACAGATTCAGCAAGCTGAAAGATGAAATGCAGAACAACTTTATACAGCAGAAGAGATTGGAAAAGAACCTTAAAGCAAATGATCAGACAATGGAAAAAATACTCAAAGAATGTAAACAGATAAAAATAGAAGTCCTGGGCCGGGCGGTGGCGCTGGAGGTAAGGTGCCTGCCTTGCCTGCGCTAGCCTAGGACGGACCGCGGTTCGATCCCCCGGTGTCCCATATGGTCCCCCAAGAAGCCAGGAGCAACTTCTGAGCGCATAGCCAGGAGTAACCCCTGAGCGTCACAGGGTGTGGCCCAAAAACAAAAAAAAAAAAAAAAATAGAAGTCCTTGACAAATTCAACAGAAACAACATAAGAATCATTGGAGTCCCAGGAAGAAAATCCCCGGGAAGAATCAGCAGTCACAGATATCATTGCTGAGAAACTCCCAGAGGTAAAGGCTGCAAGCGATCAAATCCTGCATACCCAAAGAGTACCATCTAAAGGAGACCCAAAGAAAAGCACCCCAAGACACATCCTAGTCACAATGACAAATCCCACAGACAGGGAAAGAATACTTAAAGCAGCAAGGTCAAAAGGGTAAATTGCATTCAAAGGAGCATCCTTAAGATTTACAGCAGACCTGTCATAAGAAACCCTCAAGGCCAGAAGGTAGTGGTGGGATATAGTGACAAAACTCAAGAATATTCGCCAAGAATACTGCACCCAGCAAGACTCACTTTCAGGTTTGAAGGAAGTATACACAGCTTCACAAATAAACAACAACTCAGAAACTTTACCAACTCAAAACCAGCCTTAAAAGAAAAACTGAAAGGTCTACTTTAAGACAAGACAGACTAACAGACACAACAAACTTTGACACAAAGATGGCACTAAATCCCATGACAATTATCTCACTCAATGTCAGTGGACTAAATGCACAAGAGACACAGAGTGGCAAAATGGATCAAAAAGTTGAAGCCAACATTCTGTTGCCTACAAGAAACACATCTAAATAGACAGAATAAACATAGACTCAAAATCAAAGACAGAAGAAAAATTATCCAAGCAAACAGCTCCCTTAAAAAAGCTGGAGTTGGGGCCGGAGAGATAGCATGGAGGTAAGGCATTTGCCTTTCATGCAGGAGGTCATCGGTTCGAATCCCGGCGCCCCATATGGTCCCCTGTGCCTGCCAGGAGCAATTTCTGAGCCTGGAGCCAGGAATAACCCCTGAGCACTGCTGGGTGTGACCCAAAAACCACAAAAAAAAAAAAAAGCTGGAGTGGCCATATTAATATCAGATAACACAAACTTTAAAGTCAGAAAAATTATAAGGGACAAAGATGATCATTTCATACTAATCCAAGGATATGTATAGCAGGAAGAAATCACACTCCTAAACATATACTCACCTAGTGAGGAACCAGCAAAATATTTAATACAATTGTTGACAACCCTAAAAGAAGACATCAATAGCAACAAAATAATAGTGGGAGACCTCAACACTGCCTGATCACCCCTTGATAGGTCAACAAAGCTGAAACCCAACAATAATATACTAGCTCTGGAAAGAGAAATGGAGGAAAGTGAACTAGTAGATATATATAGGGCACTCCATCTACTGAAAAATGGATATACATTCTTCTCCAATGCACCTGGGTCATTTTCCAGGATAGACCACATGATGGCCCATAAAACATATCTCAAAAAAATCAAGAGGATAGAAATTTTACTAACTACCTTCTCAGAACACAAGACACTAAAATTAGAAGTGAACTACAAAGGGTCACAGAAGAAAAACTTTAACACCTGGAAATTGAACAGCACACTGCTGAACAACCAGTGGGTAAGAGATGAAATCAAAAGGAAAATCAAAACATTGCTGGAAACAAATGGCAATGAAGACACAATCAATCAGAATTTATGGGGCACAGCAAAAGCCATTCTAAGAGGAAAATGTATAGCTTTGCAAGTACATATCAGAAAGGAAGAAGGGGCCTACATAAATATTTTAATGACACAGCTTTCAAAATTAGAAAATGATCATCAAAAGGAACCCCAAATAGGTAGGCAGAAGGAATTAAAGCTTAGAGTAGAAATCAATGAAATGTATATTAAAAAATAAATTCAAATTTGAAAGATCAATGGAAGCAAAAGTTGGTTCTTTGAAAAAATAAACAAGATTGATAAACCACTAGCAAAACTCATGATAAAACAAAGAGAGAAACTTATTAAACTAGATTAGAAGTGAAAAGGGTGAGATCACTACAGATACTGCAGAGTTTCAAAAGGTAATCAGAAACTACTACGAGAAACTCCATGCCACGAAACATGAGAACCTGGAAGAAATGGATAAATTCTTGAACTCCTACAATCTTCCACAGTTAAAACTGAATGATCTAGCTAGATCTATGCTAGATTCTAGCATATCTAAATAGACCCAAAACTACTGAGAAAATTAAAAGAGTAATCATCCCAAATACAAAGCCCAGGCTCAGGTGGATTCACTAACAAATTCTTTCAAACCTTTCTAGAGGAACTACTCCCAATTCTTTTCAGGCTTTTTTGTGAAGTTGAAAATCAGGAACACTCCCAAATAGTTTTTATGAAGCTAACATCAGCCTGATACCAAAACTAGACAGATGTTGCAAAAAAAGAAAACTACAAACCAATATCCCTGATGAACACAGATATTCTGGCAAATAGGATCCAATGCCTCATCAAGAGGGTCCTACACCACGACCAAGTAGGATTCATTCCAGGAATGCTCGGATGGTTTAACATATGTAAATCAATCAACATAATACACCATATCAACAAAAAGAAAAATAAAAACCATATGGTCATATCAATAGATTCAGAGAAAGCATTTGAAAAGGTCCAACACCCATTCTTGATAAAAACTCTCATCAAGATGGGAATAGAAGAAACTTTTCTCAATATAGTAGAAGCAATCTACTACAAGCCAATAGCAAATATTATTATCAACGGTGATAAATTAAAAGCCTTTCCTCTAAAATTCGGTACAAGATAAGGATGCCCTCTCTCACCACTCCTATTCAACATAGTGCTGGAAGTTCTTGCCATAGCAATTAGGCAAGAAAAAGATATCAAAAGAATCTAGATAGGAAAGGAAGAAGCTCCCACTGTTTGCAGATGACATAATACTATATTTAGAAAACCCTAAAGACTCAACTAAAAAGCTTCCAGAAACAATAATTTTATATAGCAAAGTGGCAGGCTACAAAATGAACACGCAAAAATCAATGGCCTTCTTATACATCATTAATGATAGAGAAGAAATGGACATTAAAAACACAACCCCATTCACATTAGTGTCACACAAACTCAAATATCTTGAGGTTAACTTAACTAAACATGTGAAGGACATATACAAAGGAAACTATAAAACACTGCTTCAATAAATAAAAGAGGACACAAGGAAATGGAGACACATACCCTGCTCATGGATTGGCAGGATTAATATCATCAAAATGGCAATACTCCTCAAAGCATTATACAGATTTAATGAAATCCCTTTAAGGATACCCATGACATTCTTCAAAGAAGTGGATAAAACTCTCCTGAAATTCATTTGGAACAATAGACACCCACGAATAGGCAGAGCAACCCTTGGGAAAAGTAGTATGAAGGCATCACTTTCCCAAACTTTAAATTGTATTACAAAGCTATAGTCATTAAAACAGCATGATACTAAAATAAAGACAGATCCTCAGATCAGTGGAATAGATTTGAGTATTCATAGAATGTGCCCCAGATATACAATCAATTAATCTTTGATAAAGAGGCAAGAAATGCAAAATGGAGCAAGAAAAGCCTCTTCAACAAGTGGTGTTGGAGGAACTGGTCAGCCATTTGCACAAAAGCGAACTCAGAATGTTATCTAACACTATGCACAAAGGTCAAATCCAAATGAATTAAAGACCTGGATATCAGACCAGAAACCATAAGGTATATTGAACAACAAGTAGGTAAAACACTCCATGACTTGAGACTAAAGGTATCTTTCAGAAGGAAACAGCACTCTCTAAACAAATGGAAACAGACAAACAGATAGAACTATATTAAGCTGAGAAGGTTCTGCACCTCAAAGGAAATAGTACCTAGGATACAAAGGCCACCCACAGTACAGGAGAAACTATTCACCCAATACCTGTCATACTAGGGGCTAATATCTAAGATATACAAGTTACTGACAGACCTTAACAAGAAAAAAATCTAACCCCATCAAAAAATGGGGAGAAGAAATGAACAGACAATTTCTCAAAGAACAAATACAAAAGGCCAAAAGGCACATAAAAAAATGTTCCACATCACTAATTATAAGGGAGATGCAAATAAAAACAACATTGAGGTACCATCTCATGCCACAGAGACTGGCACACATCACAAAGAACAGTAAGTGCTGGTGGGCATGTGAGGAGAACGGAACTCTCATTCACTGCTGGTAGAAATGCCATCTAGTCCAACCTTTATGGAAATCAATATGGAGATTCCTCAAAAAACTGAAAATTGAACTCTCATATGATCCAGCTATACCACTCCTAGGGATATACCCTAGGAACACAAAAATGAAATACAAAAATCCCTTCCTCGTACCTATATTAATCTCAGCACTATTTACAATAGCCAAACTCTGGAAACAACCAAGATGCCCTTCAACAGATGAATGGCTAAAAAAGCTTCAGTACATAGACACAATGAAATATTATGCAGCCATCAGGAGAGATGAAGTCATGAAATTTTTCCTCTACATGGATGGACATAGAAACTATTATGCTGAGTAAAATAAGTCAGAGGGAGAGAGACACAGACAGAATAGGCTCACTTATCTATGAGTTTTAAGGAAAATAAAAGACATTATTGTAATAATTCTCAGAGATGTGGGCCTGAAAGACCAGATCACAATATGAAGCTTACCTCGAGGAGGGGTGAGTGCAGTTAGAACACTAACAACCACTGAGACAATGTTAATGAGTGAGAGAAGTAGAATGCCTGTCTCGATTATAGGCTTGGGGTGTGGGTGAAGGGAGATGGGGTGCATTGGTGGTGGGAAAATTGCACTGGCGGGGGGGGGAGGTGTTCTTTTTGTGACTGAAATCCAACTACAGTCATGTTTGTAATAAAGATATTAAATAAAGATATTAAAAATAAAGACCCAAATATAAATTTTATACCTATAATAAATCAGTGAATGTGAAAATAAAGTCATCATTATTACCTCTCTTTCTTGTTTTTGTTTTTGTTTTTGTTTTTGGATCACACCTGGCAGCACTCAGGGGTTACTCCTGGCTCTACCTACACTCAGAAATCACTCCTAGCAGGCTCAAGGGAACATATGGGATGCCGGGATTGGAACCACCAAACTTCTGCATGCGAGGCAAATGCCTTACCTCCATGCTATCTCTCTGGCCCCCTTGTCTTCTGTTTTTATAACTACCCTGCTATTTCCAAGTGAGATTTCTTTTCCCTTTCAGTCAGCTTCTTACATAGTTCATGGAGGTCTTGTTTAATAGCAATGAACTACTTTAACTGTTATGTTTGAAAAGCTCTTTATTCTTCCTCAGGTTTGATTGATAAACTAACTGGATTGAGTATTCTTGGTTGAAGATCTTCACCATTCAGCAAACTCCCTTCAATGCAATAGAAATTTTCTTTAAAAAAAAAAAAAAAAAAGAATTGTTCTGAAAGCATTCACAACCTCCACCATATCACAGATCCAACTCTGCCTCTCCTGAGTTCCTTCTTGCTCCCAGACTTAACCTAACTCATCCAGGTGAGATAAATCTCCTGGCTGATATTTCCAGAGCATTTAAAAAAAATTTTTTTTTTTTGGAAAAGAAAGCAGATTCCTTTCTCTTCCAGACGGTTCCCAGCAGGTTCCTAGACCTGTCCTCTGTCATCTGAACAAACCCAACTCCACATCTCTTGAGAGTTTTAACACATCAAATTGCTCACTGCTCACATTATCACATTATTCTGTTACTGGGTGAAGACCAACCAACAGGGAAGGAAGAGTGACACACAGCCTCAGAGATAATCATTCAGATTTGTAGATATGACAGAGTGTCAGGGAAAGGCAACCAATTCAGAAATTTATAGCCTAGAAATCAGCATTGCAAGAAGCAAAGACAAGACATTTGTCATTAATTGAATATAATACTCAAAGGGCTTGTTTATACTAGTTTACTAAGGGATTTAACACATTTTCATTAGTAAATTAACATTCATTTTTATTAAATTTCCATGTCTGATCAGGTGATTATTTGTTTTTACATCCATAGAGAATTTTTTATTATGTTCTTTTATTTATTAAGGCTGATGCCTAAGCATTATCTATAATATAAAAATTTTAACATAAAGACAATATTCCCTTTTTTTAGGGTAAAACACACTTTATATTTTTATAGATCTGCTGAGATTTTTCCCCTAAAGATTTTTTTAATACTCCTTGTTCTTGTTAAATCTTACATTTGTAAAATTGACCTATTTGGTGCACATTTTAAAATGTTTTAGACAAAATTATTCATGGTATTTAATTTTTATTGCTAGACCTGAAAAAAGATAGGCAGTTTTTGAATTTTTTAAATGTTAACTTATTGATGTACAATTATGTGTGTAAGTTTAGAAGTTTAGCTCTTATTTCATATGTGTGTAGGTGCCACTACCGCCACAAAATTTTTTTTTCATCTCTCATATGCAAGATAAAAAGAAACAAAGTAAGGGAACAGCAACTGGTCAAACTCATCTGAACTGGAGATTTTGTCTATAGAACTGAGCTTACATGGGAGCGGGGCTGGGAGGGTCTTTGGACACTGAAGGGACGCAGGCACTTGTGATGGGTGCAATGTTAGAATAATGTATGCAGAAAATTCAATTAACAGTAATGTAACTCTTGGTACTATAATAAACATGGTTAAAATAAAATTCTAAAAAAGGAAGAATATTTAAACAAAGTTTAGAATTAAATTATAGGCAAAATATTGATAAATTTGATGATTATTGATAATTTGAGAAATTATTATTGGAAGTGTTGATCAGAAGTAGTGCCTGCCACCTATGTCTGAAATCCATACTTTAATCCCTGATAAATCACACAAATCTCCAAATTAAAGTTTTCCAAAAACACAATGAGGTGTCTTTACACAGCCAATGAAATGATTACAAACTTTTTGGGCGGGGAAGGGGCCCACTCAGCAATGCTCAGGAATTGCTCTAGGCTCTACACTCTGAAATCATTCCTAGTGGGGCCCTGGAGACTATAGGATATTGAGAATAACATTGCAAGAAATTGCAGGCAAGGCAAGTTTCCTATCCACTGTGCTATTTCTTTGGCCCCAAGAATACAAACTTCTAAAAATAGAAAGCAACAAGTGTTGGCAATTACGTGAGAAAGATTGTAGGTTGAATTAGAGGCAAATAACAAACAGGAACTGAACCCAGAGCTTCAGGAAGAGACCCATGAGTTTGAGACATAGCAAAGAATATGTGACAATACATGTTCTATCTGCAACAAGATGTGAATATGCTGGGGGGGGGATATAGAGGGGTAATAAATGGAAGTCATTGAGGAGAGCAGTTAGTGTTTTACAACAAAATTTTTAGATATACATACAGGCTTATCTTATCACTCAGCATTTTTATTTCTGAATATATGTCCCAAATACGTTATAACATGGCTTTATAAGGAGGATTTCTACTTGCTGCCAAGGACATGAATGCCTTCCCACCCCCACCCAACTCCTAAGACACTAATGTGATTCTGTTGCCAAGTTTTCTGAATTTTACCCTTAAAGTATCTTTGGATCTTCTGGATTTTTGTTTGTTCTTGTTTGGGAGCCATGCATAGCTATACATAGCCAGTTATGCTCAGGGTTTACTCTTAGTTCTGCAGTGTCCAATCCTCTGCATCACATGCCACACACACACCCAAGTAATTATGGGTATTGGCGTTTGTGGCCCTCAGGTACCACCAGGCCTGACAGTTCCCTCCTGAAAGTCAGGAGTGAAATCCCTCTAAAAATTAGGGTAAGGGCCAGAGCAATAACTTTAGGTAGGATGTTTGCCTTGAACACGGCTGACCTGGGTTCGATCCTCAGCATCCCATATGGTCCCACAAGTCTTCCGGAAGTAACTTTTGAGTACAGAGCCAGGAGAAACCCCTGAGCACTGCCAGGTGTGGCACACCCAAAACAGTAAATAAAAATTAGGGTAAGTGAGTATTGAGAGTAAGTAATAATGATACTGTCCTGTGCTTGATAGTTCTTGATAGTTCTTGAGTATTCATGTGAGGAGTACATGGATAGACTTTTTTAACCTAATTGATGATATCTATTTTGCAGGTAAATTTAATACATTTATATAAATTTTAGTGGATATTGATTTCTCTATTTTTATTTTCTTTGGAGGTGTCACTGAGCAGATCTCTGGGTTTACTTCTTACTCTGTTCACTGAGATCAATTTCCAGCAGTAGTGAGGGGACTATACGTATAGGTGCAGGGCTAGAACTAAAGATATTCACATGCAAGGCAAGTACCTGAACCCTAGTATTATCTCCTTATTTTATGATTGTGGTTTTTTTTCATTGTAAGAATTTATTCAAGAAATAAAATTGACTAACATATTGAGGTGAACTAGCATAACATAATATAGTAACATAACATAACCTATAATTAATATAACATAATAATACATGTAAGTTAAAGAACATTTCTGATTAAAACACAATTTTTTTATCATAATGGCTTACATATCTTTCACGGTAGTATTTTAGGTACATATTAACATTGAATCAGGGGAATATCCGTCACCAAATATGTCCTCCCCCCATCCCAGTTCCCTTTCTGCAACCCATATCCCTCACCTTCCCCCCCCCCGGGCTGCTAGAGTAGGTGGTCCCCTCTTCATCTAGCTTACTATTAGTGATCATATATCTATTTGGTCCTGTTGCCCTCCCTTGTTTCCCCAACTATTTAAGAGGCGGAGCTAGATAAATCGAGTTATGTGGTTTTGTTTGAAGGAAATAATAGCAATAGCTTAGGGTACAAAATAAGAAAAGGAAAAAAAGTCAAATATGCTGAAAACGGGCGGAGTCCTTCTAGAGGCTTTTAATCTCAGTTTGAGAGAGGATGTGAAAAAGGTCATTGAAACACCACAACAATACAGAAAGAAATATCAAATTAGATATCCAGTGAGCACTACAGCAATAAAGACAAGCACCACTCAATAGTCTCGGTTCTGCAATCAAATCATGCTGGAGAGCAAAAAGAAAGATAAGATAAAATAAAATAAAATAATATTGGAGACATCAACTTCAATCTCTACACCAAAATAAAGACGTCAAAAAAAATCGATCAATCGATAAATAAATATGTGGGAAAATGATTGTTTTGTGCTTCCCCCCCTTTTATTTCCCCCCTGCATAGACACAGTAACTATTTGGGATATTGTAGAGGGAATTCCCTTGGCCTAAGAGATACAGGATTTCTCCACCCCTGAAGTATACTGTCATGGGATTAACTATAGATTCCTTGCATGATCATTTACTCTCCCCTTGGTGCTTTCGTGGTGTATAGAAGACTTCCGCTTCATCTTGGATGGTAGCATCAGACCTCTGTATCTAGAGATCTTGGTGACTGTGCAGCTCAAGTAATGGAGCTTATGATGAAGTCTTTCTTTGTGGTTCTAGCAGTTATTCTTCTTCAGTGTCGTTTTAATCCACCTTCTGTAGTTGGTGGTCTTGGTCATTATGTTGTTCCTAGGATGGAGCCTTGGATAAGGTCTTTCATTATGTTTCCAGAAAACCCGTTCAGTTGCGGTTGTCTCAATCAGACCTCTGAAATTGGAGATCTTGTTTGTTGAACAAGTCGTAGACCAAAAGCTAGGCTAGAGCTTTTTGTTGCTGTTGTTGTTTGTCCTTGAATGCGTACTGTCCAGTCCTGGTTGTAACAACCAGTCATCTGTATATAGCGATCTTGGCTTTTGCACAGATCAAACGGTGACATGTTTTCTGATTTTGTCTTATCGTTAGCTGATGAGGAAAGACAACTTGCTCTTAGATCAATTTGTTCCCATTTCCTCTTTGTCAGGTTATCAGTTTAGAACTGGCGCATGGTGGTGTCAGAGCAGCACAGTGCATGCCCTGGAGGGGGTTTGGCTTCTGGAGCTATTGTGGAGAACTTTATGTTTCTGTGTCTGGGGATCCAGGAGCAAAACTGGACGGTCGGTGTCTAGTTTTTTGGAGCCTAAGTTGTTTCTACATGACATACATTCAGGGTGGGAGATGTCCCTGTGTTGTAAACAAGTATGAGTTCTTATTCCTAGTAGATAAGAGCTTATTTTACTCGTACAATTTCCCCTTTGTTTAATATGTCTTTGCAGGAGGAAGTGGTGCTACATTATATTGCTGGTGGATTTGGGGGTGGAGAGAAAAGAGAACAGACACCTGACAAAAACTAAGAATATATATGTTCACACATATCTAAAGGAATAAAAGTTTCTTTTAAAAAATAAAAAAAAAACATTAAATAAAAGGCATAATTATAAAAAAAAGGACGTAATTAAAGAAATAAAGTGGGGCTGGGAGAGATAGCATGGAGACAAGGCAGCTGTCCTTCCTGTAAAAGGACGGTGGCTCAGATCCCGGCATCCCCCATGGTCCCCTGTGCCCACCCGGGACGTTCTCCAAGCATAGAGTCAGGAGTACCCTCTGAGTGCTACCAGGAGTGACCCAAAAATGATTGTGATTTTTTGGTTTTGGTTTCTTTTTTCTTTTTCTTTTTTTTTTTTACCATAGTGCCTCTTTTTTTTAATCCCTTCTATTTGAAAGTTTTTTTCTTTTTCTTTTTCTTTTTTTCTTTTTTCTTTTTTTTTTTTTGATCCCTATCACCATAGATGGCCCAAAGAAGCCCCAGCAGAATGATCCCTGAGTATAGAGACTGAAGTAATCCACGCACACTGCTGGGAATGGCCCCAAAACCAAACAGAATGTAACACCTGACATTTTAGTCATGCTATATTGTGTGACTATTTTTATAATCTAGAATGAGAGTGTTATATTTTTTAATATTTTTATTTAAACACCTTGGTTACAAACATGATTGTGGTTGGGTTTCAGTCATATAAAATGACACCCTGTCATCATCAGTGTAACATTCCCATCACCAATGTCCCAAATATTCCTCCTCCCCTCCCGGCCCCCACCTGTACTCTAGACAGGCTTTCTATTTCCCTCATATATTCTCATTGTTAGGATAGTTCATAATGTAGTTATTTCTCAAACTAAACTCATCACTCTTTGTGGTGAGGTTCATGAGGTGGGCTGTAACGTCCAGCCCTCCTCTCTTTTGTCTCTGAAAATTGTTGAGAATTGTCTTTCATTTTTTTTTCTTAAAACCCATAGAAGAGTGAGACCCATTCTCTTTCTCTCTCTCTCTCTCTGACTTATTTCACTCAGCATAATAGATTCTATGTACATCCATGTATAGAAAAATTTCATGACTTCATCTCTCCTGACGGCTGCATAATATTCCATTGTGTATATGTACCACAGTTTCTTTAGCCACTCATCTGTTAAAGGGCATCTTGGTTGTTTCCAGAGTCTTGTTATGGTAAATAGTGCTGCAATAAATATAGGTGTAAGGAAGGGGTTTTTGTATTGTATTTTTGTGTACCTAGGGTATATTCCTAGGAGTGGTATAGCTGGATCATATAGGAGCTCAATTTCCAGTTTTTAGAGGAATTTCCATATTGCTCTCCAGAAAGGTTGAACTAGTCGGCATTCCCACCAGCAGTGGATAAGAGTTCCTGTCTCACCACATCCCCGCCAACACTGTTTGTTCTCATTCTTTGTGATGTGTGCCAATCTCTGTGGTGTGGGGTGGTACCTCATAGTTGTTTTGATTTGCATCTCCCTGATGATTAGTGATGTGGAGCATTTTTTCATGTGCCTTTTGGCCATTTGTATTTCTTCTTTATCAAAGTGTCTGTCCATTTCTTATTCCCATTTTTTTGATGGGATTAGATGTTTTTTTCTTGTAGAGTTCTGTCAGTGCCCTGTATATTTTGGATATTAGCCCCTTATCTGATGGGTATTGGGTGAATAGTTTCTCCCAATCAGTGGGGGGCTCTTGTATCCTGGGCACTATTTCCTTCAAGGTGCAGAAGCTTCTCAGCTTAATATATTTCCATCTGTTAATCTCTACTTTTACTTGCTTGGAGAGTGCAGTTTTCTCCTTGAAGATGCCTTTAGTCTCAATGTCATGGAGTGTTTTACCTACATGTTGTTCTATATAACTTATGGTTTCAGGTCTGATATCGAGGTCTTTAATCCATTTGGGTTTTACCTTCGTACATGATGTTAGCTAGGGGGATGTCTAAGTTTGCTTTTTTGCAAGTGGCTAGCTAGTTGTGCCAATACCACTTGTTGAAGAGGCTTTCTTTGCTCCATTTAGGACTTCTTGCTCCTTTATCAAAGATTAGATGATTGTATGTCTGGGGAACATTCTCTGAGTCTGGGGAACATTCTGAGTACTCAAGTTTATTCCACTGATCTGAGGGTCTGTCTTTATCCCAATACCATGCTGTTTTGATAATTATTGCTTTGTAATACAGTTTAAAGTTGGGGAAAGTAATGCCTCCCATATTCTTTTGCCAATGATTTCTTTGGCTATTCGAGGGTGTTTATTGTTCCAAATGAATTTCAAAAGTGCCTGATCCACTTCTTTGAAGAATGTCATGGGTATCTTTAGAGGGATCGCATTAAATCTGTATAATGCCTTGGGGAGTATTGCCATTTTGATGATGTTAATCCTGCCAATCCATGAGCAGGGTATGTGTTTCCATTTTTCTAATGTCCTCTCTTATTTCTTGGAGCAGAGTTTTATAGTTTTCTTTGTATAAGTCCTTCACATCTTTAGTCAAGTTGACTCCAAGATATTTGAGTTTGTGTGGCACTAATGTGAATGGGGTTGTTTTCTTAATGTCAATTTTTCCCTATTATTATTGGTGTATAGAAAGGCCATTGATTTTTGTGTGTTAATTTTGTAGCCTGCCATCTTGCTATTTGAGTCTATTGTTTCTAGAAGTGTTTTGGTAGAGTCTTTAGGGTTTTCTAAGAAGAGTATCATGTCATCTGCAAACAGTGAGAGCTTGACTTCTTCCTTTCCTATCTGGATTCCCTTGATATCTGTTGCAAGTCAGCCCCTGAAGAGGTTGACTGATGGAGGGATGGAGGATAAGGTCTTTCCCCTTCAGCTCGGAGCACGCGTCTGCCACCCTGTCTAACCGACTGTTCTGAGGTGAAACGGCAGGTAAACAGCTTGCAGACAGTCAGGCTTATGGAAATATTAGCTTTATTCGGTGGACAAGACTCCAAAGACTCAGCATAAGTTCCAGCCAAAAGCCTCTCGCCTTCCACAGACCCTTGTTTTTATCCCCCAGAATCAGGTACCACCCAATGGTGGGATCAGATACCTCTCAATGGTGGGATCAGATACCACCCAATGGTGAAGCAGAATCAGGTACCACCCTAGGGTGGGGGCAGAATGCCAGGTCACACTCTAGAGTAGGGCACAATCACCAATCAGGGTAGGGTCAGTAACATAATCATCCCCTAAAATATTTACATACACAACAGATATCTTTTTCTTGCCTGATTGCTATAGGAAGGACTTCCAGTGCTATGTTGAATAGGAATGGTAAGAGAGGACAGCTTTGCCTTGTGCCAGAATTAAGAGGGAAGGCTTTTAGTTTTTCTCCATTGAAGATAATATTTGCCACTGGCTTGTGGTAGATGGCCTTAACTATATTGAGAAAGGTTCCTTTCATTCCCATCTTGCTGAGAGTTTTGATCAAGAATGGGTGTTGGATCTTATCAAATGCTTTCTCTACACCTATTGATATGATCATGTGATTTTTATTTTTCTTGTTGTTGCTATTGTGTATTATGTTGATAGATTTACGGATGTTAAACCAGCCTTACATTCCAGGGATGAAACCTACTTGATTGTAGTAGATAATCTTCTTAATGAGGCATTGAATCCTATTTACCAGGATTTTGTTGAGGATCTTTGCATCTGTGTTCAACAGGGATATTGGTCTGTAATTTTCTTTTTTTGGTAGCATTTCAGTCTGGTTTAGGTATCAAGGTGATGATGGCTTCATAAAAGCTATTTGGAAGTGTTCCCATTTTTTCGATTTCATGAAAGAGTCTTGCCAGGATTGATAGTAGTTCCTCTTGGAAAGTTTGAAAGAATTCATTAGTGAATCTATTTGGGCCTGGGCTTTTGTTTTTTTGGGCAGACATTTGATTACCGTTTTAATTTCATCAATAGTGATGGGGTTGTTTAGATATGCTACTTCCTCTTTATTCAACCATGGGAGGTTATTTCATTTCATTGAGTTTTGTCACTATGTCCCATCACTGCTTTCTGGCCTTGAGTGTTTCTGGTGACAGGTCTGCTGTAAATCTCAAGGATGTTCCCTTGAATGTAATTTTCCTTTTTGATCTTGCTGCTTTCAGAATTCTGTCTCTATCTGTGGTATTCATCATTGTGACTAGGATGTGTCTTGGGGTGTTTTTTCTGGGGTCTCTTTTAGTTGGTACTCTTCGGACATGCAGGATTTGATCGCATATGTTCTTTAGCTCTGGAAGTTTTTCTTTAATGATGTTCTTGACCATTGATTCTTCCTGGAGATTTTCTTTCTGGGTCTCTGGGACTCCAATGATTCTTAAGTTGTTTCTGTTGAGCTTATCATAGACTTCTATTTTCATCTGTTCACATTCTTTGACTAATTTTTCCATTGTCCATTTACTTTAAGGTTTTTTTCCAATCTCTCCCGCTGTATGAAGTTGTTTTGTATCTCATCTTCCAGAGCACTAATTCTATCCTCAGCTTCTGTTACCCTGTTGGAGAGCTTATCCATTTTGTCATTCAATTCGTTTACTGAGTTTTTCAGACCTGTTATTTGACCTATTATTTCATTTTGGAGTTTTCTGATTTCTATCTTCATATTTTCTTGGTTCTTATTAGTGTTCTGTTCAACTCAATCCATGGTTTCTTTGAGTTCTGTGAGCATCTTCCATATTTCTTCTCTAAACGCCTTATCTGAGAGACTGACTAGTTGATTGGCTGTTTTCCCGTCATCAGAGTTGCCATCTTCATTCTCTACGTCTGATGCTGGCCTGCATTTTTTTTCCCCATTGTCACACTTGTATGGTGGGTTTTTCTATGTGTTGTGGTGGTATTCATTGGCTAAATGATTTGCGAGGCCACGCTTCTCTGGCTCCACCCTTTCTGGGTGGGTCTACTCGCCTCCAAGGAAGGGGAGCCCTTCGTGGATGAAGCTTCACACAGGATCAAATCTTAGGCCCGAGTTCACAGCAGAGAAGACATTTCGGAGAGAAATGCTGGACTTCAGAGATCCAGCACAATTCCTAGTGTGATTTTTTTCTTCTTGTTGCAGTGGCATACTTTCATTAGAAAGAGTGCATGGCTGCAAAGCGGAGTGGAGAGGCCGTGCTCTTCTGGAGCCTCTGGGAGAGCGAATTTTCTGGGCCCTTTTCGGCCCACTCCCGAGAGGTTCAGGAGACAGGATGTGAAAGTTCTTTTTTCAAGAATCTCTGAATTTAGTTAATAATCCTTTCTGAAAACTAGTTGTTTTGTATGAAAGTGTTAAGCATAGTTCTATTTCCTATTATTTTATTGAAAATATTACAATGAATTTTTTTATCAACAAAGATCTCCTAGTTATGCTCTTAAATAAATTAAACATTTATTTATCATTATCAGATCATTACATTAGGAGAAAATGCCTTAAATTGCTCTCTGAGTAGAATCAATTAATATAATTGGTAAACAGTTGATTTGATGCTATAACTTGGCTCAGCACTGACTGTCTGAAATGTAGATTCCTTTGCCAGTATTTGTGCATTAAAAATTATAACATAAGATTTTGACATTCTGTTAATTGTATTTGAAATATAAATCAAATAGCTTATCTACACATATTAAAAAGACATAATATTATTTGTATTTTGGGGGATTTAGTATAATTTTTTCTTAGATAAACAATAAATGGAAAACATTTAATTACTATAAAGTTGGTATTTAAAAACAAGCAGTCACAATATAAACAAACAAGATATTTTGTGGAATACAGTGGTATATATTTTCTTTGTAGATAATTTTACAGCTAAGCAATTCATCACCCTCCTGAGTGGATGAAGTCAAAAGGAAAGAAGTGTTTTTAACTCTTTCCTGCCTTCTTCCCACTAATACCAGTGTTTTGATTTGATTTGTCTTGGTCACTATTCATTTTGATAAAATTTAAACTTCGAGAAAAATCAAGAGTCACGTGGCCCTTAAACCATCCTACACAAATATATGCATTTGTCCCATAGTTTTATTATTGGTTTGGTAAATTGGAGTCAAATATGTCTCCATTTCTTTCTGGTTTTATTTTTTCCTGTGCTACTTTGGGTTTGTCAAATCTCTTGAATCTGTTCATTGATATTTTCCTTTTTTTTTTTTTGTTTTGGTTATTAGGTCACCCTGGCAATGATCAGAGGTTACTCCTCCCACTGCACGAAGAAATGATTCCTTATTTTTCACTATCAGGTGAGCTCAGAAAATCATGTAGGATGCTGGAGATTGAACCCTATTTGGCTGCATGGAAGGCAAGTGCTTTGCCATCTGTACCTTCTGTGTTTGAAAACTTACTGACATTACCTATTCATGGATCTATTGCCCCTTTTCCTCCCCCGCCCCTTATCACGGCCTCCAATGACCATAAGTTAGAAATTGGATATTATCTGGTAAGTGGCTGGGAAATTATTTTTTATTTGTTAAGGTTTTATTTATATGCTCTAGTTTAAATAGTTTCTTTTATTATCTAGTATTTCCTTTCTCCATATCTAATATACCATTTTTTCCGGCATATAAGATGACTGAGCATATAAGATGACCCCCTACTTTTCCTGTTAAAATATAGGGTTTGGGCTATATTCACCATATGACTACCTCTCTTTTAACACACACCAAATGGAAATTCAAAAAACATAAGAAAAAAGAGTAGAACCCTCAAAGGTAGTATATGTTTAATAAAGCTGGACTTTGGAGTGCCAACAATCATTTTACATTTGTCATTTGTAGTGAGTGACTGTGATTTTTTAATTGTGATCTACATTGAGATCAGGGAGAGGGGGCTCCTCCAAGAGCCACTGGCTGGGGTGCAGCGATTGATAGGACAGCTAGAGGGAGAGAGAGTGCCTCCTCTGTGTCCCATAAAAGCTGAACAGAGGTCTGAGCAATGGAAAGCTGCATAACCTGGCAGCTGGATGAGATGTAGCACTTGCTAACTCAGCTCCTGTGTGTGCCCTGAAAGATGAATCAGGACAAATAGAGGACTGAGTGATGACGCCTGGCACCTGGATGGGATGCAGCAGTAAGAGGGGGAATGATCACTTGTCCCTGAGGCTGGAGTAAGTTTCAGCATGTGGTATATCAGCGTATAAGACGACCCCCAACTTTTAAGAAGTTTTTCATGGATTAAAAAGTTGTCTTTCACCCGACCCCCCTCTCCCCCATTCCTCCGGATCTCCAGGTGGGTTCCTGGGAGGAGTTGACGGGACACCCGGGGTTTTCCCCAATCCCAGGCCGGGCCGGGACACTGGCCTAGGGTGGGGCTTAGGGGGTGGAGTTTGATTTGGTGGGTGGCAGATAGCTGCTTAGCTATACTCAGTCTGTCAATGGTAATTTCATACTAGTCTACATTTTGCAAACCGCGAGGGGGCTAGCACTTGCTCCTTCCAACCATCAGTACCCCAGATTTACCCTCCTTAACTTCAGTAACACATAGTTCTAATCTCTGACCTAAGACATACAGTATATCTAACAAATCCCAGAACTATTTAGAAGGACATAAATTGAACACATATATCTTTTGAATATTTTATGGGTATTTTCTTTAACTGATATAACTCTCTTTATATTCTTCTACCATGATGTTTCTATCCACTTTTCATCTTGTCTTTTCTTTGTAAGCTGTTCAGTAAGGATTGTTGTTGGAACTGTCCCTCAGTTTGATGCCTATGATTGAACTATGTCATGGAAATTGCTGGTCTTGTTCCTATTGCCTCCAGATGCACCAATAGCGCTTCATGGCATTGATCCTTGTTTGCATAGACACATTAAAATGGGAAAACACCATACAAACAGATAAGTTCTTATCTAATAAATCTCAGTACAATGTACCTTACACCCTGAACATTGATATAATGACCTGGCACAGGCCTCAGAAGAATGGGCATCCTCCATTCACACCAGAACCAGGCAAGCTATCTACGAAACATCCAAGGTCTTTTATAGCAACAGCTGGAAGCAGTCCTCTACCAGGAAAGACACTACCAAGGGTCTGACATCGACCTCCTAAAGAGAGACTTCCGTTTACACTGAGAAGACTTGACAACAACAATGACCTGCTCTACAGGACATGGTTCTCTCTAGTGCCCCTTAAGTGTGAGGTGAAACGAGAGGATGCTCTGCACCATCCTGACTGCAATATGGGATATGCAGACTCCAGGATCTTTAATACAGAAGCATGATACCAACAACAGAGACTATGTGAGGAATGGAGGTGTATTGCCACTACAGACGATGACTTGAATTGGACAAACTAGTTTGCCTGGAGCCTAGAGTCAGTCCTGTGCCAGGAAACTTCAGGGGTAGGGTCTCCTTGTATTTAGACCATAATTTGTCTTTCCATGTCCCTTATGTTTTGGTGGGCCTATGCAAACAAATGCCACTTTAATACCGTTTTTTACTATGTTCCCTTGACTCCAATCCTTAAGAAAAACAACCCACTAAAACTTTTGAGGTTAACTTAAACTAGTAAGCATGTGCATGGAACTAGAGAAATGTACTTTGCCCTCAATGTTTAAGGAGTTACATAGGTCTAATGTCTTTAGATTATATTGTGTGCTGCTAAGAAATAGTATGTACTACAACTGGGGATTTGAGGGACAAAGTAATTGTATTGTACATGGGTTCAGTTTTGTTTTTCTTAATGTTCTTTGGCTGAAAGTTCAAGGCTGGGATATCATCAATGGGACTACCGAGAATTCTGTTTATGGGTGATTGGGCTTCCACTGTAACTTTACCCTGTCCTCTTTCTTTGCATCTTTGTTGTCATAATAAAATTTAAAAAAAATATATAAAAAAAAAGTCGTCTTATGGGGCCGGAGAGATAGCACAGCGGTAAGGTGTTTGCCTTTCATACAGAAGGACAGTGGTTCAAATCCCGGCATCCCATTCAGGTGTCCCATATGGTCCACCGAGCCTGCTGGGGACAATTTCTGAGCATAGAGCCAGGAGTAAGCCCTGAGTGCTGCCAAAGTGACCCAAACACCAATATATATATATATATATTTTTCCCCCTCTAAGCCAGAAAATACGGTACTACTAAATTCTTTTTTTGTTGGTTTTTTTTTGGGGGGGCCACACCCAGAGGTACTCAGGATTACTCCTAGCTCTACACTCAGAAATCGCTCCTGGCAGCTCGGGGGACTATATGGGAAGCAAATCCGTCCTGGATGAATTGCATGCAATGCAAATGCTCTACCATGGTACTATCACTCCTGGCCAATATACTATTAAATTTTTTTTGGGGGGGGGGTTCGGGCCATACCCGTTTGATGCTCAGGGGTTACTCCTGGCTAAGCACTCAGAAATTGCCCCTGGCTTGGAGGGCCCATATGGGACATTGGGGATCAAACCGTGGTCCTTGGCTAGTGCTTGCAAGGCACCACCTCGCTGGCCCCACTATTAAATTCTTAAGTAAAATATGATACTGTATTTTTCCTATGGAATATGTTATTTTACTACTTTAGGTCATAAAAAGGCATGTAAGGGATTCTGATTCTTTGAAAAGTTCATGGATAAACATAGAACTTTCCAGATTTCCAGATTAATATCTGCGTGTCAGTTCTAGCAATTTATCAAATGGACTCTTTTCCCAAAAGATAAAGTCATAGATAAAAACTAAATTCTGTATTTATGAAGGTGCTGCCTTGTGTAAGCAGTAAGAAAGGCAGGAACACAACTCTCCCACAAACTTTAGCATCTTAGTCATCATTTAAGATGTCTGATACATATGGAGTAAACAGAAAGGCCTTTGAGAAATAATTAGATTCCTCACAGAGTCAATTATTTAAGGTTCAAATGTTTTAGTCGCTAGCCTATTTTTCTAATTCCATATTAGGAAAATAGATGCCACAAAGACATTCAATAAATAAAACTATGAATACCATCTTTCTAATACATATTTAGCTTTAGTGTTTCCCTCAAATCCAAGCAAGTCCTTCCCTTGAATCATACTTAAATTGATCTCTGAATTTCAGATATCTCTGTATTCACTTATGAGCTACTGGAAGTCCTTTGCCAATTTTTTTCTCCTAGGAATCATCAAAGAAAAGTTCCTCCTCATATACTTCTTATTAAGGACATTTTATCTGCTATCATTAGAGGTTAACTTTAGTTTTTGTGTTGTGGGGATGATGGATCACACCCATTGGTGCTCAGGTCTCTGTGCTCAGGGCTCACTTCTGGCAGAGCTTAGGGAACCATATATGGTGTCAGGTATAAAAACAGTCAGTCTGTAAGGCAAGTGCCTTCACCCCTGTGATATCTCTCTGGCTCAGCCACCCCTTTTTCTTTACTGATTTATCATTCATTTACAATGAATGCTTCTCAAAGTGGGTAGCACTGTCTCAAGGCTTCTAGAATCATATGGAAAGGTGAAAGTAGCCTTACTTATCTTGTTTTATCTTAAAGAAGGTAGATTTCCAGGGGCTGTTAAATCATAAGTTTAGGGGTCTCTGATTTGCAAAATTATAGGATTTCAGGAATCGAGTTTAACTTATCATATAACCAAATTACTCTCTATCTAATCCCTCTACCTACTTTTCTTCAAACCCCCAAGAAAGAATATAGTTTTCACTAAATTAGAAGTTAGTTTTGTTTCTCTTTTTCTCAATTCATCTGTTTAGTTAATTATAGTCCACATATGAGTAAAACTATTTAGTAATCTTCTTTACCATTTTTTACCTAGACTTAATCGCCTAAAGAAACATCCTCTTTATCCCAATTTCAATATTTTATCTCTTAAAATGAGAACAGAACTCCATTGAGTATATATACTATATCTTCTTTATTCAGTTATTTGTCAGAGGGTCTTTAGGTTTTTGTTTTATTTAGGTTTGGTTTGGCTATTGGGCCATGCCTGGCAGTGCTTATGACTTACTTCTGATTCTGTACTCAGGAATCACTTCTGAAAATGCCCAGAGAACTATATGTGATACCAAGGATTAAACCTGGGCCAACCACATGCTAGGCAAATGCCCTGTCTTCAGTGTTATCTCTCAGCCTCAAAGGTATTAAGGTTGATTCCATGTTTTAGTCATTATGAATAATGCTGCCATACACCGGCATATGTGTAGCAGCTCTCCCTTTTAGGACATAAATCCACATTTCTCAATATTGTATTTTCTTCATGAAATCTCTTTGGGACTCAGTCCTTTTCCCTAACCTACTCTCAGGAAGGAAGGAAGGAAGGAAGGAAGGAAGGAAGGAAGGAAGGAAGGAAGGAAGGAAGGAAGGAAGGAAGGAAGGAAGGAAGGAAGGAAGGAAGGAAGGAAGGAAGGAAGGAAGGAAGGAAAGAAAGAAAGAAAGAAAGAAAGAAAGAAAGAAAGAAAGAAAGAAAGAAAGAAAGAAAGAAAGAAAGAAAGAAAGAAAGAAAGAAAGAAAGAAAGAAGGAAAGAAAGAAAGAAGGAAAGAAAGAAAGAAAGAAGGAAAGAAAGAAAGAAGGAAAGAAAGAAAGAAGAAAGAAAGAAACATCACCAACCCTTTCATTGTCTTATCCAGAACTTAAAAAGCAGTTTGGTCCAGCTATAAAGTCAGAATTAGTTAGTTCTGAGACTATATCTTGCCCCTTAATTTCAGTCTTTCTTCATTCATCTGATATGTCTCTGATCTGCCTTCTGTCCTTTAGATAGCAGATATTCACAAGTCATAGTTCTCTCTTTACTTGAAACACCCAGTAGGTTGGCCCTGCCTGCTGATTTGGGCTTTTCTCCTGCTTCTAGTCCAGCTTGACTAGAGAAAGGTTTACATGGCACAGGCTTCCTATGGTGTTTTCAGCATTTGAGCTTGTCTAGTTTCATTTTCTTAAGTAGAGACCTCTAACTTAATATCGTTGTTGTTTTGCTGTTATAGTATTCACAAAAGTGATTGGATCATAACAAATGAGCATATTGTGGCCAAACTGAAAGCACAAAGAGCAAAAGAAAGAACTTTTTTTTAAATAGTAAGAATGCATTTATGATTCTTTTTCTCAGCTCTACAGACATAATTTTCACCTTCATTATACTTTTATATGGTTCTAACAGAGGATAAAAATTCTTATAACAATCTCTGTATCTGTTTGGATAACCAGCCAGTGAAATAGAAAGGATCCAGCAAGTGGTCCAAATGAGAATGGATGGGACTGAAGTAGGCATTGGCCTGAAGCTTCTTTGTGAGGTCATTGTTATCCCTTTCATGCTTGACCACCATGGCAGCTAGCTAGGAAAACACACTAATTTTCTCATGATAGTCCTAAAGGTTGTCCCCCACTTTCACCATGGCCATGAGGATGTCCTCATATGCCATATGCACTGCTCAATGACATTGAAGTATGCCACCAATCTTTCAGGATCAGTTTTACTCTGATTATTTTTCTTATACTCGGTATTTCTTCTTTAAGAATGAACTAATGTCACCAACAATGCCTAACACTAATAAATCAAATCACTAAATGTCTCATAGCTTCCATCAAGCATTCTAGCTGAGATTTCAATTTTTTTTTTTGTTTTTGTTTTTGGGCCACACCCGGTGACGCTCAGGGGTTACTCCTGGCTATGCGCTCAGAAGTCGCTCCTGGCTTGGGGGACCATATGGGACGCCGGGGGATCAAACCGCGGTTCGTCCTAGGCTAGCGCTAGCAAGGCAGACACCTTACCTCTAGCGCCACCGCCCGGCCCCGAGATTTCAATTTTTTATGCAACTAACAAATACAGTCTACTGTACACCAAGAACTGCAGATCCAAACATTAAGGATATAGCTGTGAACCAAGCAGGCCAAATTCTTGCTATACTGCACCTGAAGGAATAAATTTTAGGAAAAATTAATTTCGGTAAATGTGAAGACTCCAAAGAAAAAGAAAGCATAATCAAAGAATGCTATTGGGAAAGAGTCTCTTTTGAGTGTTAATAATTATTAACACTTTATAGTAATGGACACTTGACTAGATAAACTAATGAAGTAACAAAGTCTTGATGAAGACTTCCATAGGAAGTCTTGATAAAAAACATTTTGAAAAACAGAGTTTATAAAATCCTGAAGGGGGTATTAATATATCCTTAATATATTTCACAAAGAGAAACCCAAGATGGTAAGAATCGTGGAGAGATTAGTGGGACATGACATTATGAAAGGACAGAGTCACACAGAGTCTTATGAAACACTGTAAGGAGTTTTAATCTTATACTAGAGGTGATAGGAAAGTACTGACAAGTTTTTAATAGAAAATTCTGTGATTTTTCCACATAGACAAATATCTCTACAAAAATACATTTGCTTCTTTCTCTCTTGTTCTCCTATGTGCTTTTTCTACTGCTTCTGGGTTTAAGTAGGAGTTCATGAGGACATAAATAAATGAAGCAGGCTCAGCTTGTAAACTCAGGGAAATGGCACATTTCCTAAGGACTTAAGAAAGAACATTTAGAATTTTATCAGAAATGTCTACAGTTTCTTTAAAGGAAATGGAGTTGGTAATGTGTGCCAATGTATGCCTAATATCTGGATTGTTTGGTCCCAGATTCATCTCATTTCAGAAACCTTACAATTATGCAGGGTTTTGTTTGATTATTTGGTTTTAGTTTTTTGGGGACCACACCCAGAAGTGCTAGGGTTCATTCCTGGCTCTATGCTCAGAAATCACTCCTGCTGGAATTCAGGGGGACCACAAGGCATACTGAGGGATAAAATCCAAATTGGCTGTGTGCAAGGTAAACATCGTGTGCTGTACTAGATCTTCTACCCCTACAATTGTTTTTTTGTGGTCCATAGAGTATAAGGAGTTTTGGCTTGAACCATGAAGGTTGAAAAGCACTGTAGTGGATTATATATGAAAGAAAAAATCAGTAAGGGGCAAGATAGATTGTATAATTGGTAAGACAATTACTTTGCACGTATGATTCCCTGAGCCTCATCAATAGTAATTATTGAATATAACATCAGAAAAAGCCCTGAGCATAGCTGGGTATGTTCCCCCCAATATAAAAATGTACAAGAAAACAATAAAAGTAGAAGAAAGCAATAGTATCTGAAGTTGAATAAAAAAGAGATATATATAGTTGAGGGATGAAAGGACTAAGTATAATTCCAAGTATTTTTAAAATCTAAACAATATAATTAATGGCAGTCCTTTCTTTAATATGAAAGGCAGAAGGAGAAATGGGTTCAAAGGAGAGGGAGCTTGAAGAATATCAAGTCTCAGATACTTATTAGATATTCAAGAACATAGATGAACTATAATTGTGTAGTCCCAACCAGAATGTAAACTCCAACAGTGACTTTTGTCAGTTTTCTTTCCTTCTGTATCTTTAGAACTTAAAAGAGTTCTACACCGAGCACATAGCAGGTGTTTAATAAACATTTGTTGAAAGATAAATAATAGGAGTTTGGAGCTTTTATTATTTTTAAGTTTTGAAATATAGCTCAAAAATGGTGGCTCCAAATACCATTTATTATCTAAAATAGAAGAAGCAGGGACCCGGAGACTACTTCCATCTATTGGTACCCAACTCAAAATTCTGTATTGGCATATCACAATGGGGTAGAGGAAAGGAGAACAAATAGAAGAGAAGCCCAGATCCTGGAGAGAGCTGTGAGAAAATTCATTTAGGTGATGTTTTAATATGTAAAACCTCCTTGAATAATAAAAAAATTCAATAATCATATGAATTTTATCCTATGGTAAAACAAAGTATAAAAGTGAGAGAGAAGAGGCTTCTCCAAAAGTTCTCTCTCCAACCTCAATCCCCACCACAGTCAATCTACCAATATTAATGTTTTAAAAGTGTTAGTTCAGCATTGAAACTCAGAGTATGACTTGGCTGGAAAACGTAATGTCTAGGAAGATCTATGTAGTCTGACTCCTACAACCTACATCCTATGTAGTCTGACATCCTACACCATGGCTGCATGCTATTACAGCTCGCAGTTATCTGGAAGAACTAAAAGGAAGCAAGGGTCAAAACAAAACAAAAAAATAAAATGAAAGGAAGCTTCTTGGATTCACCTTCATGGAGCTATCACTTATCAGTGCAACCAATAATGACACTTTGTTTTGACCTTCCGCATTTTTTCTAGAATTATTTAACATTAATACATGTCTTTTTTTCCTTGGGAAGAGCTATCCAAATCACTCACATCTATTTTTCAAATCATTCTATTTTACAGAAGGTTATTTGATGGTTGGACTTAAAGGTCGGGATCTGCAACCTGATTCTCTGTTTCCATTTAACTCTTCCAAGGGAAATTGTCTACAGACGCAAGAAAATGAAGCATGTTGGTCAAGGGTTGAGAGGCATGTAAGTACTCTGCTTCCTCAGATTTCATTCCTCCTGACTAAGCAAGCTACCTACTGAGCCTTTTTAAGCCCAGAATTCTTCCTAAATTCTCCTTCTACCTCTCACTGTCCATCTTGTAGGTTTAAACATCTCAACTTCTTTTCACTTTGACTTCTCTTTTGATCTACATACCTCAAGCACTTTAGTGGTAAATGAACTAAAAGTTTTGTCTGGAAAAACTTCCATTCTCTTCTAAGAAAATTATCCTCCTCCATTTTTAATAGGCAAATTTACAAATAACTTACAACCTTGAACTCCCCAGATTTCCAATCTCCTGCTGTTCTCTATATTTTTTTAATTTCTGGCTGTCTTTTTTTTTTCAATTTAATATTTATGCAAGATTTCCTAGAACTTATGCCAATTCCATATTTATATCAGAGTGCCTAGTATCTCCCCCCTAATATTTGTTATCTCTGAAAATAATTTTCCATCCATACATCTGTGGTCAGTAGTTTTGCTAATATGTGGTGTTGGCCAACAGATGAGATGTGTGAATGTATAAACCCTAGTCCCACTGAATCTGCGATTGGAAGGCATATGATTAGGCAAAGTTCTCTCTCTCTCTTTCTTTCTCTCTCTGTTTCTCTTTCCAGTTTTCAGTAGATCTTTACCACCCCCTTCCTTCCCTTCTTTTTTTCCTTTGCTAAGAAGAGAACTTTCTGAAATTCCAACTCTGCTCCTCCTCCTCCACCACCTCCTTCACTTCCTCCTCCTCCTCCTTCTTCTTCTTGGCCACACCCGGCAGCGCTCAGGGGTTACTCCTGGCTCTATGCTCAGAAATCACTCCTGGCAGGCTCAGGGGACAATATGGGATGCCAAGATTTGAACCATCATCCTTCTGCTTGTAAGGCAAAGGCCCTACCTCCACGCTATCTCTCCAGCCCTCTGAAATTCCAACTTTCTGATTCTGTTACCCAAACCCTACAGAACATTCAAGCATCTGCTTTTCCTAGGAAGAACTTACTCGGAATTTCTCATCTTGTACGCCGTAGATCTATCATCTCTAGAGCTTGTAGTTGATTCCTTGACACATGTTTCTGGTTTTGGACACCCTGTGTTTAGGTTAGAAGTTTTTCTATATTTTTTCCTGTGATGCACTTATGCAAACAGCCGCTCTTTTTATTGCTTAGTTGTTCCTTTTTTACAATTATGCAAAATATTATTTACTTCTGTACATTATTATTTTTTCTTTACTAAAAAGGGGGAATTGTTGTATATGAAAATATTTCCATAAGATTATCCTTTGCCTGTTGTCCCACCTTGACCGGAATCCAGGTGGGGGCGCTGTTGAGAGCCAAATAAATGGCTTGGGTGCCAGGCGTTCAGGGTCGGTTGCCAGAGTTGACTGGTTGGTTCTAGGTGTTTTGGAGCTAGCAACAGGCTGACAAAGGACTCTTCGCCCAACCTTTTACCCCTTAACCCTCTTGTCAATGTGGATTATTTGCTGCAGATAAATATTACCAAGATCTCCCCAAAAGGGGACATGGGGATGGGAATGAATTTCTCATTCTGGGAGCTCGTTGCGGATAATCAATCAACAAAGGTGAAAACGGGACCCAACAGGTCAGCTGCATGCAAGGAAAGTGCCCTACCCACTTCAATATTTTTCCAACCTGTTTCTATTTTTTAAACAGTTAGAAAAGGGAGAGGGAAAATGAACCCCCACACTTCCTCCTATTATGAAGCCTCATAACTATACCTTGTTCTTAAAGTAACATCTCCCAGAAGGCATCAGACCATTCCTAACACCCACCTCCTTAATACTCAGTTGCTACCAAGGGTGTGATATCTCCTTTTGAATGTGAAAAGTTGTGAAGGTGAAAGGGTGAGATGACAAGACCATTCTTAAGTCCTATCATAGATCCAAAGCACAGGGGTAGTGGAAAGGGAGAGTTAACTTTTCTGTTTGCTGTAAAGCTTCTTTCTAAAAAGGAAGATTTGGTAGACAAGGTGTGGCCCATTCACATTGTTTTCTCTCAGATGGGCTTTACCTGTTCTAACAAACCTTGTCCATTACTTGAAGCATTTTATAAGTATTAGTGTTTTCTGCTTACAATGATACTACATCACACCTACCACCAGTGTCACTATCCTTCTACTGCTGTCTCTAGTTCCATTCTTCCCCCTATGCCCACTGGACAGCTTTAGTTCTGTTGGTAGTATCTCAGGTTTTGTTTCTAATGGACATTGTTTTTTTCCTTATTTTGTTTCCTTAAACTACATATAGATTGATATCATTTGGCATTTGTCTTTTTCTTTCAAACACATTACACTAAGCATGAATGTAATGTGTAGCTTTGAGAATCATCCAAGTTGAAGAAAAATGCAAGATTTCATCTTTTCTTGTAGCTGTGTAGTATTCCATTGTGTTTTGGAATCACACATTCATGGGATACCACAATTTCTTTATCACTTAGCTGTTGTTGGACATTTGGATCATTTCCAGATCCAAACAACAAACAAGTGTTACTGTAAGTAGTATTGCAATGAATGTGGGTGTGTATATAGCCTATAGAAAATTACATATGTCCAAGCAAAATTTAACTCTGCCATGAACTCAGACTTAATAGGTTTGGGAGAATTTATACCTATTAACTCTCTAATTGGTAGCATTTAATGATTTACTAAACTTTGATGATTTTTGTGAATTTTAAAGTTTTTTCTAATGGCCAGAGAGATATAGTGAGTAGGGTATTTACCTAGCTTGTAGCCTATCCAGGTAAAATAAAAACTCTGGCTCTACATATGGTTCAGTAAGCACCACCAGGAGCAATTCATAAGCATAGAGACTACCATAGAATGTAAACCTTTCTTATTTTATGCACTGCAAAACCAAGATGTGAGAAGACCTTTCTTCCAATCTTATTTTATTCTGGTGGTCTGGAATCAGCCTCATCAGATCTCCAGGTATGCCTTCCTCTTCAAAAGAAGTGTGTAAGTTACAAATCTTTAGATTATATTATGTTAGAACGTTGATTTTTTTAAAAAAATTGCTGTTAGCTTTTGCTATAAAATATATGTAATTGTGGCAAGTAAAGACAAAAAGTCCTTTGAGAATATTTCTCCATATCACTTCTGTGCTGACTTGTGGCACAAGGATCAGCAGCCTGATACAGATTACAACTAATAGTCAATACCCAAGACTGTGACTGATAGTTAACAGCAAGTTTATTGTACAGCTTCAGGGATTTAGATTCTACTGGCCTTGGCCTAAGTGAACAGGTCCATCTAGCTAGATCTGCAGAAGTAAATAAAAAATGGAGTTAAACATGAAGTGAAAGGGGAATAAATCATGAGGGCAGTAGGCGAGAAGAAACAAAGAGACACAGATGTCTGTCTCATGCCAGTGAAAAGCAGATAGGGATGCCTGTAGCAAGAGAAGGCCAGGTACCAATAGTCTCTATGTGAGGCACAAGGTCTTGTGGTTATCTTGAGGGGAGTCAGGTTCATGCTCAAGCTGAGCTCAAGTTACCTCAGGAATGATGTTACACGGCCATTCCCCTAGTCCTGGAGCATTCTGAAGAGGCAGCTGCTTCCCTAATGCAGGGCCTGATTAGATGTGGACTCTAACACCACTGTATGTATATGTAAGCATGAACACCAATTTTTTAAAATTAAACACAAAAGTAAAATTTCATAAGGTAAATGTAGTATTTGAGAAATTATTAAGAATATTTATATTTTAGGACAACATATTTATATTTATGGACAAAATATTTTATATTTTAGAAATATTTATTTATATTTTAGGACAAAATATTTTATAATTGTATGCATATGCAACTGCATTGCATATGGATGACACCAATTCTATCCTGGCGCCATATATGGAGTAATCTCTGAGCATAAAGTCAGGAGTAAGCCCTGAGCACTTCCAGGTGTGGTGCAAAATCTTTTTAAAAACTGATAATAGGGCCGGAGAGATAGCACTGTGGTAGGGTGTTTTGCCTTGCAAGCAACCAGGACCAACGGTGGTTCGAATCCCAGCATCTCATATAGTCCCCCATGCCTGCCAGGAGCGATTTCTGAGCACAGAGCTGAGAGTTTACCCCTGAATGCTGTCGGTGTGGCCCAAAATTTTAAAAAAAAAAAAGAAAAAAGAAAAACTGATAATAAAGTGGCAGTCTTTGCTAGATAATATCAAAGATGGTAGTGCATATTATAGTGTTCCTAAAGTGGCAAGAAAAAAATATGTCAAATCATCTTTGCATTATGGATTTATTTTTATAATTATGGTAGCTTGTAAAACCTTTTTGAATTTATAATGAAGGTATGACCATGGGGAGCATGAAATCAGCCAGACCAAAATTACATCTTAATACCAAGCATATAGTTGACTACAATAAACCAAAGGAATATATTGAATTTAAATTTTTTTCACATAAATAAAAATAATGTTTTGGAAAATTTGTCACTGTCAACTGAAAGTATTTGGGGATCAGAGAGATAACATAGAGGGTAGAAGTCTTACCTTCATGCAGCCAACCCAGGATCAATCCTCAGCATTCCTTATAGGCCCCCAAGTCCCTTCTGGAATGATCCCTCAGTGTAGAGCCAGAAAGGAGTGAGTCCTGAGCACCACAGGATGCAGCCCAAAATTAAATAAATGAAATGTCATAAATAGTTAAAAGGGGAGTTGATATTTGTAAAAATTCCTTTATCCAATGATACAGTTTCTTTTTATTTTCTTTTTGTTTGCTCAGAGGTCACTCCTGGCTATGCACTCAAAAATTGCTCCTGGCTTGGGGACCATATGGGATGCCAGGGTATCAAACCTCGGTCCATCCTAGGTCAACCACATGCAAGGCAAATGCCCTACTGCTGTACCACCGTTCCAGACCCTCCAATGATATGGTTTCTAAAGAAGTTTCTGAAATTAAATAATGACCATTTTCCATTTACCAGGCTTAAGGGCAGCCCCAAGTTTGCAACACCATAGGTAATTCTTTCTTTTTCTGTTTTGTTTTGTTTTGGGGTAATAGTTCTGTGCTCAAGGATTAATCTGCAGCTATTAGAAAAAAATGAAGTCATGAAATTTTTCTATACATGGATGGATATGGAGACTATTATGTTGAATGAAATAAATTAGAGGGAGAGAGATAATGAATAATCTCACTTCACCTGTGGGATTTGAGAAAAATAAAAGACATTATAGTAATAATACTCAGGGACAATAAAAATGAGGGCCAGAAGGACCAACCCATAATATGAAGCTTACCACAAAGAGTGGTGAACATAGAGAAATAACTACATTAACAATTACCATGACTATGCTAGAGAAATAGAATGCCTGTCTCGAAGACAGGAAGGGGCTGGGGGAGAGAAATGGGAGACAATGGAGGCAGGAAAGTTGCACTGATGAAGGGAGGTGAGCATTTTATGGCTGAAACCCAATTACAGACATGTTTGTAACCATGGTGCTTAAATAAATAAATTAAAAAAAAAAAAAAAGAATTACTCCTGACAAAGCTTAGAGGACTCCATGGGGTGCTGGAGATGGAACCTGGGTTGGCCCTGTGCAAGACAAATACCTTCTCTGCTGTGCTATTGTTTCAGCTGTGGAGACCACAGATGTTTCTAACATGGCATAGTTGTATCTATTACATATCTCACGCCGTGAGATACATTATGGAGGTAGCATACATGAGAAATTCTAGTTTTGTCACTCTTCACAAGACACAAAATGGGGTAACATCTTAAAGTGAATGACTTTTGCACAAAAGAAGGTTCATGATGGGAAAATTGCATTGGAGTTTGATATGTAGGTATGTGTGATGATCTGAAAAAGCACCAGAGTTAAATGCTATGCTTCATGATACTATCAAAATCAGTAATTTCATTAACGCCATTAGTTCTTAAATCTTTGCATTTAAATAAAGTGTGACTCTTTTCTACATGAAGAGGTGAGGTGGATCCCAGAAGGGCAAAGTTCAAACTGATTGTTGAAATTGAAGTTGTTATAGTTTTTAATGAGCAGAGATTTGATTTTGTTAAATTTTTTTCAGGATGATGTACAGATTTCAAAACTCTAATATTTTTGAATATTTCTGAAAAACTCAATGATAGGGGCCAAGAGAGATAGAATAATGAATAGTGTGCTTGCCTTGCATGCAACCAAGCCAGGGTCAATCCCACCACTCTATATGGACCCCTTATCCTGCCAGGAGTGGCCCAGGAGCACAGTCAGAAAGAGAAAGCCCTGAGTCCTATAGAATAAAACAAAACAAAACAAAACAAAACAAAAAAGAAAATAACTTTTCCAAAGATTTGACTGTTGTAGGGTTAATTGATCCTCTGAAGTACCTAGGCACATATTCCAAAAATATTTTCTTTCAAATTTTCATTCCAAATACTAAGTTGGCTCATAAACCATAATTAGAAAAACTTTAAATATCATCTGCCATTATAAGTTTAAAATATTTTGTCAAGTTATCGAGAGACACAGACAGGTTTCAACTTGAGTTTCCTAAAATATCATTAAATAAATTTTGGCATGCGAGTAAGACAGAATTTCTAACAATTCCTTAAATGACTCAAACATGCTTCTGCCATTTTATGTATTTATGTAAAGTGGCATTCTCAGCATTGATGTTGAAACAATTAAAATATTGATCAACTGAAAAACATTTCATACATTTAGTTATGTAAAATTAAATAGGCCTATCTGTCTCATCAGTATACAATTTTGCTTTCATCTGTAATAAATGGAAAAGTTATAAATAAATACATTTCTAAAATATTACTTTAAATAGGATGGGAGAAATAGTATAGAGATTAAAGAACTTGTCTTGCATGCAGTAAGCCACACCTAATGGGTGTTCAGGGCTTACTCCTGGCTCTGCACTCAGGAATCACACCTGGTAGGTTTAGGGGACCATATGGGGTGCTAGGGATCAAATCTAACTCAGCAACATTCTAGACAAGTGCCCTACCCACTATACTATTGCTCCAGCCCCACTCCTTTCTGAAATGGCCATTTTCTCTTCTGTTCACCTAATTTTCTCCCTTATTTCCGACTTCAGTCTAGGTGCTAGTTCTAAGTCATTCCCAGACTCTTCATATCTGGGAATAAAGGTTCTCCCTTTCTCTTTGCTCCAAGAGCATGATGAATTTATCTCTGAGACAAGCATGGCAATTTGTTGCATTTGACATATTTCTTGTCTATCTTTCAGACAACCTGTAATCTCCATGTGTTCAGATTTCAAAAACTACGTCTAATTTATGTTTATTTCCATTAATATGGTGCTGAACACACATAAATGTTCATTAAATATACATTGAATACTGATTTTTGAATGCCTAATATATAAGGCAGTGCATTGTGTTAGGGTCACAAAATACCTATATATGTATGTATATATATATATATGTACACATTTATATCTTCACTAAAGAAGTTACAGATGATAACTGCACATAAAAATATTTCAGGGCCAGAGATATAACTCAGTCAGTTGAACATATGCTTTGCATGTAGAAGGCCCAGATCAAATAAATACTGCTACCTCACTGTAGCTGTTAGTGTCTATTGTTCCCAAAACCATAAGCCTCCCACCACCACCAAAAAATGTTCCTATGATCAAGAATATAGCTTAGTGATAGAATACTTGCCTTTCATGTGTGAGGCCCTGGGTTCAATCCCCATCACAGAAGAAAAAAAAGAGACAGAAAATAAAAAAGGAAGTTCCAGTATAACTACAAGATAATTACATGCATGTGCACACATACACACATGCACTCACACATACATACACACAACCACCACTGAATAAAAGACTACAATTTGGTATAGAATTGTTCTGCAAAGTCTTTTCTAAAAGGCTATTAAGTAGTAACTTAAAAAAGTTCCAAATGTTTTGAAGAGAATTTTAAATGAATTAGAAATACTGGATTTGAAAAATGGGAGTGGGTGGACATTGGCTAAAAACAGATGTTAATGAAAAAATGATACAAAAATGTCGGAGTGTGTAGAGGGAAAGTGATAGGTGAGATAAATCAATTTTAGCTAATCAGAGTAGATTTTATGTATGTCATTGTACATTTTTCATTCTTCACAAAGAATAGAATACTTCAGCATTCTAGATTGCATTTGCATCACAAATTCTGTATTGCCTCTAGATCAATAAAATAATAATTAAGATAATTTTAATATGATCACTTTCTAGGTTGAGAAATCTCTTTGCTCCAGTGAACTAAAAGTTCTTGGTGTTGGAGGTATTGTATGCCAGATCTTTCCATTCTCATTTTGAATATAGCTTTGTTTGTATAGCCTCTTCTATTCTATTGTAAATGATAAGCAAGCAATGAAAGGCTTATAATTCCTAATGTGATGGCCCTACCTATTTTGATGATCCTATAATATACTATACATATTTAATTTATGATTCCAGTAAAAATGATAAAGGGGTGAAAAAATCATGAATCTATTTACTTTGAAGGGAATTGACAGAATTTAGTTCAATCTACTCATTAGATTCAATCTAGACAAAGACCCTCAACAATCATCTATCAACATTTTAATACAGTCTTTTTTCCAAGCCAGGTATCTACCAGGCACTTGTCCTTGTAGACCTTATCATGGTCAAGGTTGCCAGAATCTGATCCTGTTCTACATATTAATTTTTATTTCTTACTACTTAAATCAATACCAACAATCCAACAAATCCTCCAGCTAGACAGCTTCACATATCATCCTGAAGTCTCAGCTCAAGTTCTATATCTTTTGGAAATATTTCCAAATCTCACTCACCTCTCTTTTCTACTTCATCTTGTATATCCTATTTTTAGTTGTCTCCATAAAATAAAGCAGCAATTCCATGTGTCTTCCCTCTCCCCACCCTTCCCTTACCCATATATACAAACCACTCACACCACACTTCCTGGCTTCCTAGGTTTCTCTGTGGATGTATATGGTTATACTGACAAGAAAGATAATAAAAGAAGGACTGCTCGTCCTACCTTTTCCCACAACTGAGAGTGAATTTTTTTGTTTGTTTGGCCCACACATGGTGGCACTCAGGGGTTACTTCTGGCTCTGCACACAGAAATTATTCCTGGAAGGCTTATATATAGGATGCCAGGGATTGAACCTGGGTTGGCTGTGTGCACAGCAAAAGCCCTACCTGCCATGCTACCACTTCAGATCTCTGAATGAATTAACTTATACAATATTTTTATAAAAGTAAATTTCACCACTATCATGGAATTAGAAAGTCATCTTTAAATAATTTGATTAACTCTCTCTTCTTACAGATGAGTAAATAGAGACCCCCCCATGATATAAAGTGATTTGTTTCATCCACTGGCAAGTATATATCATTATTTTTTCATTTTCAAAGTTCCTTCCTCTTTCTCCTTGTCATTTACCAACTAAACTTAAAGTTGATTATGATATTTGTGTTTCCTACAACTACAATAGTGCCTGTCCTTTGTTTTCCTTACAGGATGAAGAGCAGAGTTTGGGCCCATAGTGTGTGCTAAGGAAATAATTTTGGATTGAATCAAACCCATGCAGAATGTGGACTACTTCAAGGCACTGAGTTTGGCCTTTGAGTGAATACTTGCCTCAGGTTGGCCTACTTACAGTGAACAGCATGAGCCAAAGGACACAAGCCAAGTGTGTAGTCTTTCTTGTCCAACTAAACTATATTTAGCATCACATATGAACTTCTTTTGTAGTCTCTACAATTTGAACAGTGTTAGTTACAGAGTAGAACTATAGTAAAAGTGTTTGAATTTTACTCTCCTCAGATTAGCCAAATTTGGGGTTGTGTTCATGTAGCAACTAGTTCTTTCCCCCAAAATGTACTATGCTATATAAGATGGATACTGTTGGGCTGAAGACGCATTTTTTGTTGAGCTCAATACCTTCAATTAGCCAAAGACCAGGTGACTAGGAGTCAATGCTGCTTTCTTACAAAGAGCTAAATAAAAATTGTAATATATTATTAAGTGCCTTCAGGTAATAACACACCTCAAAAGATAAAATTCATTATATTTATTTGGGATTTATTTGAGTTTATCCACAATATGTCACCTTCTCACTTTAGGACCATTTTTAAGATGGCTGGCTTCCCTTACTGGTATAGCTGGTAGCCAGAATGGATGCAAGCCAGCTGTCCTTGGATGGGATTTGGTGCTGTATTTGGCATTATTTGTATCCCACACACTGTAAAATCAGTTGACTTGCAACACAGTGCAATTTTTCCAACTTTTACTTTAATCTTTACTCTGTTCCTTCATTCTTTTTTAATTTAAAATTTTAATTTAATTTTGTTTTGGGAGGTCCACACCGGGACATTCTGGAAAACTCCAAGCTTGGTCTCAGGACTCAATCCTAGTGGTTGGTGCCTTGGGGACTCCATGGTACCAAGAATTGAACTTATGGACTCCTAGCAAAATGCACACTCAACAGTCTTTGACCTATCTTTCCAGCTACCACCCTGTCTTGCTTTTTCGGGGGGAGGCACACTAGGCAGTGTTAACTTTTGGGGTCACACCAGGCAGAGCTAGGGCTTTTTCACAGAGTCAATAATGAAGTAACATCTATTTCTATCTTGAAAGCAGGTAGGCATTCAAAAGAGCAAGTGATCTTTAAAAGTATCCCAAGTGTTCAGTTTCCAAAAGAGTTTTCTAAAGTAGTCACTTAAGCACTTCTTTGAATGGTATATAGCCCATACTTTAGAAGAAGTCAATGCATCAGATGTCTTCATGTCATCCCCCATGAGATTATATTTGCTTAACTCTTCAAACTGATTGCTCTCCCACCACAACATTTTGGCTAGATGATTCATCATCTTTTTCCTATTTTTGCATATTTAATTGGTTACCACCTAAACTGAGTTCTTTGTTTAAAAAAGAGTGTCTTTAAACCCTTTTTATTGCTATACTGAGATAATTGAGTTATTTGAAGTCAATCTTACAAACCGTATTGAGGGAGATTGAGAATATCCACAAAATACAATGGGATGTTCTGCCTCTCTTTCAGGCAGCAGCAGCCTGGCAAAACAAAGAATAACTCTAATTTAGGAACAGCTACTGACCTTGATGAGGTATGTCATTTGCAAGTGTTCCTTTTTAACTCTTTCTTGGAAGTTGCTTAGGACACTTTATGAGCTGGATTTCACAAAGTTTCTGCTAAAAAACAACAAGGTGTCAGGATTTAAGTAGAGAAAAGGTTAATTTATCTAATTTTATGGAAAAGAGACAGGGACATATCAGAAAGAAAAAATAAAACAGGGCTCAAAAACTAAGCATCAAAAGCTTATCATAGAGCCCATGTGAATGTCTTTTCTAACATTGGGGTCACTTGCAGCAAAACTTCTTCAGATATTGTTATTTTTCCACATTTATCATACTTAAGTGAATTTTCTAGCTCAACTCTTATTTCATTAGCCAGAGATAGTGCAATTCAACATAAGAACACTAAAACCATCCCAAGGGGCAATACCTTGGAAAAATTCAGGTGTAAAAATATTTTCCCAGAGACTTTGCCTCCTAAAATTAAGTTTTTAGTGCCCATAAAACAAAAATCCTCATATATAAGCCAAGCAATTTTTCTAGGCTTCTATGATTATAAATTTGTGTCATAGCCATGAAACAGGTTTTGCATAATATATTTTGGTTTTGGACAATGGAATTTCAGTTTTCCAAAAAGTTATAAAATAAATAACTACATCTTTGGACTGGTCTTATATTTCATCTTGCCCTCTCTAGTGGAATGGATGGCCTGGCTCTACTTTTTCCTTGGTTTTCCCTCCTTTCCAACTCCTGGGAATTGCCAGCTTCCAACATATTCTCCTCTAACAATGCCTTTCCTCTAAAAATTTATTCTAACCATTTCTTAAAATGTTACCCTTTTGAGGCCTGAGAGATAGTAGAGGAGTTAGGTGCTTACTTTATATGTAGCTGACATTGGTCTGATCCCATGTATGATCTCAGCATGGTCAGAAGTGACTACTGAGCAGAGCCAGTAGCTGCTCCTGAGTTCTGTCCAATGTGGCCCCAACACCATCTAAACCCCTGCTGTTCTCCAAATTAAAAACATATTTCCCTTCTTTATTGACTTTCTTGCTCTTTGCATCCCTTTGGTGCATGATCCTTTCCTCTAAACCCTTTTTATTTTACTTTTTTTTTTTTTTGAGGCATGACCATTTTTGTGATTATTTTTTACCTGAATACAGGATTAAACACAACCATCATTGCCCTATCTTTTTCTGCTTTCTCACAATGCAAGCCTAAGGGAGGTCATTAGAGCTTTAATTTCTTGTTTTCTTACCTCTTATATTTCTCCTTAGATAGTTTAGGGTCAAGTTAAAGATCAGACACGATATAGGGGCCAACAAAGGAGGAAAGAGAGAGCCCGCAACTCTATAACCAGACATCTCACTTCACTCATCCACTGAATGGCCATGACCAGCTTTGGCACCAACAGAAAAATGGAAAAAATATAATGTTGCCCAAATCCAAATGTGTGTATACATTTCTGGAATCTAATATTTCAGATATAGTGACAAAATGCATAATAAACTGTCCTTTCTCTCCTTTTTCTGTGAATGTATCTGCATTCAGCTTAGTTGGCAGTTATCTCGCAGGTTCCCTCTACTTCAAACCTGTAGAGCATTGCCCTTTTGCTAGTTTCCTTTTGTCTTAAAGGCTCTCCTCCACCTTAATTTTCCCTTGATTCCACTCTGCTAAAGAAAGAAATGGCAGAAGGAAAAGACATGAGTGATTTGTCACCCTATAAAATTGGCCCTGTGTCACTTTCTACCAAACTGCTTGGCTTGGCATTTTATCTTTAAAAAGGGTCTATTTTTTGTGAACCAGGTTCTGAACTAGGGTGCTTCAGAAACTAGCTCTTCTTGCTGTGACTCTCATTCTGGGAACATTCAGGAGCAGACATGGGAGCCTAGTGTTTCTCCCTTTCTTAATTTAAACCAGATATTCATGTCAGTATGACTCAGGTGTGGTAAGAGATAAAATTCTGCTTAGCATAAAGGCGATTTGAATTCACTAATTTGGATCATTGTCTCTAGGTCTTTGATACAGTTGGACAATCAAAATTTGTACTAAAGAACCTTCAATATTACACAGACCACCCAAACTTGGTAGGTGGGAAAAAATCAATCCCCCAAGATCTTCATGAGCAAGTTTCAGTAGCCCTGCAGTGACTCACTCACTGAAGACAATTCCAGAAGCCTCTTAGAGCCACCACCCAGCTTGTGAAACTGTGCATGCTCCTAGCACAGAGAGGCATCTCAATCCTAGGAATGAGGGTGCTGAGGGAGGAGTGGGGGGCTGGGTCCCTGCTATCGATTATCCTTTCTGTTTTTAAGTTGATAATGTATATTTACATTCACAAGCGCTCTATATTCTCCCTCTCCAGCCCTCTGCCATCCTCCTGTTAACAGAAAGACCAGTTTAAGGGATTGCCCTTCTCCAACCACATCTTAGGTGGCAAGCTGGACTTATTTTTAAGCACTGGACTTGTTTCTTCATATAATGAAGCTATGTCTGTGGCCGAGAAGCTCTGGGATGTTCTCCTTAGGTTCCAAGCAAGGAGATTGAGTGTGTGATTGTTTCTCCCATGGCTTCCCAAGATGCACAGAGGACACTTAGGTGTCTTGCAGGAACTTCTGTTGGCATTCATGGTGTTGGGCTTTTCAAAATGTCAGTCTTTTCAAAAGAACAAAGTTATTTTATTCTTCTATTGTGGAAGTTTCTCCAGTTTATTTCTTTTCTTCATTTTTTTTTTTTTTTGGTTTTTGGATCATTCCCAGCAGTGCTCAGGGGTCACTCCTGACTCTATGCTCAGAAATCGCTCCTGGCAGGCATGGGGGGCCATATGGGATGCCGGGATTTGAACCACCAACCTTCTGCATGCCTTGCCTCCATGCTATCTCTCCGGCCCCTTTTCTTCATTTTTTGATGGTTTTGTTTTGTTTGTTTGTTTGTTTGTTTCTACAAAAACCTTTTGGGGGGGCCTTTCTGGCTCATTTCCCTAGCCCTTAGTCTATTTCACTATTGCCCAGAGTTTAGTAATCCTGGAGCAGAGGGGTGGTGATGGGAGTAGGTTGGGGTAGTTGTAATTTAGGGCATAGTAGAAATGGGGTTCTGTTTGTTTGCATAAATTTCCAGCAGGGCACTGAGTGATTCTTCTTCTCTTTTCCTGAAAAAGGAGTAGTAGACCAAATAAGTATGGATACCTCTGGTCAACTTCCTGGGAATGTTGTGAGGAAGGAAAGGAGCAGACAGCTTTCCACCATTTTCTGTGAACCGAATTTCAGAGCAGATTTCTCTAGATCTTTCCCAGTCTCTCTCCCTGCCCCATGTAAGAGAAACATTATCCAAATGATGTGGTAGTTTCTTTTGCTCTAACCCCTTTGTGTCTTTGGAAACCTTTATGTCTGTTCAGGCCCGCTATTATGAGTCTTTGAAGCCCACACCACTGCAGGTATTCCTGTTTAAACAAAGGAAAGTCCAAAGCTTCTTGTTAAAAGTAGCAGAATATGATCAGGATAAGACCCTACTAATTCTGACCAACAACCCACTTCCCTGTCCCTTTAATCAACAAGAAGAGGACACCACACCCAATTACTTTTCTAAGGAGTTTCTGTCCCAGGTAAGGCACTATGGGGGAAGTTTCCTGGCATCCCAGGTAAGGAACCAGAAGAATTAGGAAGTCAAATTGAAGAATGACAGTAAGAGGACATAGAGGATGTCTTTCAGAAGTCAACATACATTGCCATATGCTTCATAAAGCAGAATCTGGTGTTCTTTAGAAATACTCAAAATCAGCATTGTCCCAAGGCAAAATTAAGTCTAATGTGAAATTTCACTGCAGAGAGATGATGGAGTTTTGAATATAAATGGTTCTTTTTGGGGAAAGATAGTTTGTTATTAATGATAGATAAAGTACCATTGGTTTTACAGTCTAAATATGAATTTTTGGGGGGTTTTCGGCCACACAGGTTTGATGCTCAGGGGTTACTCCTGGCTAAGAAATTGCCCCTGGCTTGGGGGGACCATATGGGATGCCGGGGGATTGAATCACGGTCCTTCCTTGGCTAGCACTTGCAAGGCAGACACCTTACCTCTAGCGCCACCTCACCGGCCCCCTAAATATGAATTATTAAAGAAATTGGGGATTAGAGTCTGTTGTAGAGCACTTGTCTTGCATATGTGTGGCTCTGGCTTCTATTCGTGGCATCACAGAAAATAGAAGTTAGTGAACAATAATTCAGAAAATGAGAACTTAAGGAATAGAAATAAATATGTAAATGGGAAAAGGGTAAAGAATTAACATTTTATATACTGCCCTTGCTGCCAGAAAAAGGAAAGTGTGGTATGGGGGAGAAAATGGTGGCTAGACAATGAATATCATGTAGACAAAGGGAATTCAATAAAAATGACTGATTATAAGATAGTTTCTACCTTCAAGAAACTTGGACTCTAATGGGAGATACACAATCAATAAATGAAATATATAAAAGTAATTATTTTGGGATATGTGAATAATAAAAATATACAAATATAGAACTAATATTTAGCAGGGAAGTAATTAAAAATCTCTGTAAAAGGGGTAGGTCTGACAAAAGAAGAATGAGTATATTACCATCCAGAAAAGCAACAAAGGACTATACATGAGAAAATAAGATCCAGGCAGAGAAAGGTAAAGAAATCAGTAGCACAGAGCTGACAATGTAGCTCAGTGGTAAAGCACTTGTCTTGCATATGTGAGGCCATGAGTTTGAGCTGCACAGGGTGGAGAGCAGGAGAGTAAAAGAAATGATCAGATAGATCAAATATAAGGATTATATTTGGAGGTTATAAGGATGCATTAGTTGTAAAGGACAAATATAATCTTAGCAGTATAGATTTTATACAGGCCATTTTTGGAGGTTATGAGAGAAGGATGCATTAGCTGTGAAAATCAAAAATATAAAAATTAATTGTAATATAACTAAAAGAATTCAGATAAGATTCCAATGAACTGAACAAAATCATTGGCAGAGAAAGTAGAGAAAACCATTTCAGAGTTATTAAGTGAAGGCTTAAAATTACAAGAAGACATTAAATAAGATAAGTGAAGGTATACACTAAAGTATCTAAATATGATTGATATTTAATGTTGGTGATAGAATTCACCCAAGATGATACTTAGAATAAAATGTGGTGAATTTGGAATAAGCATTTCTTTAGTGGCTTGATGGTCAACCAAGAGATTCCTTTAAAACAGAAGATAAAAATACTAATATCCATTGTATATGCTGAGAAGTTAATTAATTCATTGTGGTCTAGGGTTTTTTTTTTTCTTCAGAGTGTGAGTGCAGTGGTGGTTTTAAAGTAGTGGGTAATGTTTACTGAGAGAAGAACATATGCCACATTAGTATGGTCCTGCTCAAGATAGAGAAGAAAATAGAAGAATATTATGTAACTTTCCAACAGCTGCCACTTTATGAACTTTCTGGATAATAGGGAAAACCTATTCATATTCATAAGCAAATTGTGGTATCAGTCCAATTTATTGTGAAAAGGCTTGAATTGTCAAATATTAGCACTGTAATATATCAGTGACTAAATTAAAATGTATTGTTTGTGGCCAGACCTGACTCTAAAGGGCTTACTCTTGGCTCTATAGTTAGGAATCACTCCTGGTTTGCTCAGGGGATCATATGTGATGCTGGGGATTAAAACCGGGTTGGCTGTGTGTAAGGTAAGCACCCTATGTACTATATGGTTCCTCTAGCTTCTTTTTATTTATTTACATTTTTTGAAAATCAGAGGCGTTGGGTGAAGTTTAATTCTAGAGAGGTAAACAGATGCACAGAAGATAAGCACACAAATAATATATATGACAAGGGCCATGGCAAAGCAAAATAGTGGATTGGTGCAGTGTGTGAGGATTGATTTTCAATATTGTGGTTCCTCAGTAAAGACTCAGAAAAGGTGATGTTATTTAAATAGTTATTTAAAGGACTGGGAGTTGCTACACAGTCCCTGCACCTAGCATATTGTTTTTTTAACCTTCATTACATTGGAAAATATTAATTATAACTTTCTCAAAGAAGTTACAATGAGCTAAATCAGAAAACACTAGGAAACCAAAATCAAGTCAAAAGCTCAAAGTGTTTATTCTGGAAAAGCATGAGTTTAGTAGGAATGTAATAGAGTTATTCACATTTCTAATGGATTCTGTAGAAGAGACACGATTTTATCTGTTTGGGATTAGAAATTATAGGAAATAAATGGGTTAGTTGTTTTGTTGTTGTTGTTTGGTCCCAAATGGTCCCCCGTGCCTGCAAGGAGCAATTTCTGAGCATGGAGCCAGGAGTAACCCCTGAGCACTGCCAGGTGTGACCCAAAAACCACACACACACAAAAAAAAGATGGAATGCATCGTTTAACACTGGATATTTGTCATTCACTGCAAAGGTCCAGTGAACAAGTTCAGTCAGTTAGTGGATGAACCATATCATGAGGCAATGAAATAGATGTTAGCCCACTTAACTGTATCCTTTTGTTTAAGCCTCTAAATAACCACTTTCCTCTCTGACAGGTTTTGGACATTAGGGTAACTGGAGCTTAGTTGAGGAATAGTCACCCAAGTGACTCTGTGTACTCCCTCGTGTATTCTTTCCTCTGTTGCAGAAAATGGACCACTCCAAAACCCCTGAATCTGTCCACCTACCCCCAATATCCTCGAGAGAAAGATCTAGCCCAAGAACTTCCTTCTCATTTGCATTGCTGAAGGATCTCAGGAAGGAACAATGGTTTAGGTGAAGTAATGGCTCTTATTCTTTTCCTTTCAATGTTTTCCTGACCCATGCTACTGTCTCTTTTCAGTATGATTTAACCGACTTTTTAAAAATTAATTAATTTATTTTTGTCCCCCAATTCACAATACAGACCAGGCAAAGTGCCTGGGTTGAGGTGTGTATGGGATGCATTTACTGTACCTCCTTTTTCTATACAGTCAGTGTAAAGAACACAGCCTGTGGTAAGAATTGGGAGGCCTTTTCTTTTCTTTTTTAATTTTTAATATATATTATATATTTATATATATTATATATATTTATATATTATATATATTCACCAGTGCAACATTCCCATGACCAATATCCCAAGTGTACTTCCTCCCACCCCACACAGGCTTGTACTCTAGACAGGCTTTCTACTTCCCTCATTCAGTCACATTTTGTTATAATAGTTCTCAGTATAATTATTTCTGGGACTGCACTAAACGATCCCTGTGGTAAGCTTCATGTCAGGAGCTGGACCACCCAGTCCTCCTCTCTTTTGTCTCTGAGAATCATTACACAAATGTTTTTTATTTTTCTCAAAACCCATAGATGAGTGAGACCATTCTGTGCTTATCTCTCTCCCTCTGACTTATTTCATTCAGCATAATAGATTCCAATACATCCATGTATAGGAAAATTTCATGACTTAATCTCTTCTGATAGCTGGATAATATTCCATTGTGTATATGTACCATAGTTTCTTTAACCATTCATCTATTGAGGGCATCTAGGCTGTTTCCAGAGTCTGGCTAATGTAAACAATGCTGCAATGAATATAGGTGAGAGAAAGGGATTTTTGTATTATATTTTTGTGTTCCTAGGATATATCCCTAGGAGTGGTATAGCTGGCTCATATAGCTCAACTTCCGGCTTTTGGAGAAATCTCCATATCGCTTTCCACAAAGGTTAGACCAAATGGCATTCCTGCCAGCAGTGAGTAAGAGTTCCTTTCTCTCCTGCCAGCACTGCTTGTTCTCGTTCTTTCTGATGTGTGCCAATCTCTGTGGCGTAAGATTGTTTTGATTTGCATCTCCCTGATGATTAGTAATGTGGAGCATTTTTCATTTGCCTTTTAGCCATTTGTATTTCTTTTTGTCAAAGTGTCTGTTCATTTCTTCTCCCCATTTTTTGATGGGGTTAGATGTTTTTTTTTTCTTGTAAAGTTCTGTCAGTGCCTTGTATATTTTGGAGATTAACCCCTTATCTGATGGGTATTGGGTGAATAGTTTCTCCCACTCAGTGGGTGGCTCTTGTATTCTGGGCACTATTTTCTTTGAGGTGCAGAAGCTTCTCAGCTTAATATAGTCCCATCTATTTATTTCTGCTTTCACTTGTTTAGAGAGTACTGTTTCTTTTTTAAAGATACCTTTAGTCTCAATGTCATGAAGTGTTTGACCTACATGTTGTTCTATATACTTTATGGTTTCAGGTCTGATATCTAGGTCTTTAATCCATTTGGATTTTACCTTTGTACATGATGTTAACTGGAGGACTAAGTTTGCTTCTTTTTACAAGTGGCTAGTCAGTTGTGCCAACACCACTTATTGAAGAGGCTTTCCCTGTTCCATTTAGGATTTCCTGCATATTTATCAAAAGTTAGGTGACGGTATATCTGGGGAACATTCTCTGAGTACTCAAGCCTGTTCCACTGACCTGAGGGTCTGTCTTTTTCCAATACCATGCTGTTTTGATAACTATTGCTTTGTAATACAGTTTAAAGTTGGGGTAAGTAATACCTACCATATTCCTTTTTTCAAGTATTGCTTTAGCTATTCGTGGGTGTTTATTGTTCCAAATGAATTTCAGCAGTGTTTGATCCACTTCTTTGAAAAATATCATGGGTATTTTTAGAGGGATCACATTAAATCTGTACAAAGCTTTTGGGCGTATTGTCGTTTTAATGATATTAATCCTGCCAATCTAAGAACAGGGGATGGATTTTCATTTCCATGTGTCTTCTCTTATTTCTTGTAGTTTTATAGTTTTCTTTGTATAGGTCCTTCACATCTTTAGTCAAGTAGACTCCAAGGTATTTGAGTTTATGTGAGACTAATGTGAATGGGGTTGTTTTCTTAATATCCATTTCTTCCCTATCATTATTGGTGTATAAAAAGGCCATTAATTTCTGTGTGCCAATTTTATAGCCTGCTACGTTGCTATATGCATCTATTGTTTCTAAAAGTTTTTTGATAGAATCTTTAGGGTTTTCTAAGTATAGTATCATGTCATCTGTGAACAGTGAGATCTTGACTTCTTTCTTTCCTATCTGAATTCCCCTGATATCTTTTTCTTGCCTAATCGCTATAGCAAGTACTTCCAGTACTATGTTAAATAGGAGTGGTGAGAGGGGGCAACCTTGTCTTGTATTGGAGTTTAGAGGGAAGGCTTTCAGTTTCTATCCATTGAGGATAAGATTTGCCATTGGCTTGTGATAGAGGGCCTTGACTAGATTGAAAAAGATTCCTTTCATTCCCATCTTGCTGAGAGTTTTTATCAAGAATGGGTGTTGAACCTTATCAAATGCTTTCTCTGAATCTTGATATGATCATGTGATTTTTATTTTTCTTCTTGTTTATATTGTGTATTATGTTGATAGATTTAGAATGTTAAACCATCCTTGCATTCCTGGGATAAAACCTACTTATCATAGTGAATGATGATCTTGATAAGGCATTGAATTCTATTTGCCAGAATTTTGTTAAGGATCTTTGCATCTGTATTCATCAAGGATATTGGTTTGTAATTTTCTTTTTTGGCTGTATCTCTGTCTTGTTTTTGTATCAAGGTGATATTAGCTTCATAGAAGCTGTCTGGAAATGTTCCCGTTTTTTCAATTTCATGAAAGAGCCTGGCCAGGATTGGTAGTAGTTCCTCTTGAAAAGTTTGAAAGAATTCATTAGTGAATCCATCTGGTCCTGGGCTTTTCTTTTTGGGGAGACATTTGATTACCGTTTTAATTTCCTCAATAGTGATGGGGATGTTTAGATATGCTACATCCTCCTTGTTCAACCGTGGAAGATTATAAGAGTTCAAAAATTTATCAATTTTTTCCAGGTTCTCATGTTTCGTGGCATAAAATTTCTCAAAGTGATCTCTGATTACACTTTGAATCTCTGCAATATCTGTAGTGATGTCCCCCTTTTCATTTCTAATACAGGTTATCAAGTTTCTCTCTTTCTTTGTGAGTTTTTGCCAATGGTCTATCGATCTTGTTTATTTTTTCAAAGAACCAACTTCTGCTTTCATTGATCTTTCGGATTGTTTTTTGGGTTTTCACTTCATTGATTTCTGCTCTAAGTTTTGTTATTTTCTACTATCTCCCTATTTTTGGTTCCTTTTGTTAATCATTTTCTAATTTTATGAGCTGTGTCATTAGGGTATTCAGGTATGCCCCTTCTTCCTTCCTGATGTGTGCTTGCAAAGTTATAAAATTAAGAGGGTAGAAACTTTTCAAGATATCTTTGCTGATCATAAAGCTCTGAAATTAGATGTGAATTACAAAAGCACACAGGAGAAAAAATTTAACAACTGGAAACTAAATAGCCTGCTACTGAACAACCAGTGGGTCCATGATGAAATTAAAGAGGAAATTAAATCTTTCCTGGAAACAAATGACAATGAAGACACAAATTATCAGAATCTATGGGACACAGCAAAAGCAGTACTGAGAAGAAAAAAAAAGTTTCGTTTTCTTTTGGGATCACACTTGGCAGTGCAGTGGGGTTACTCTTGGCTTTGCATTCAGGGGTCATTTTAGTGGTGCCTGGGATGCTGTCAGCTGCATGCAAGGCAAATGCCCTACCCACTGTGCTATCTCTCCAGCAAGATTTAACCAACTTTTTTGATTGTAGAGAAATTCAACAATCAAATAATGCCTTAATGCCATGGCCACCCCTGTGTAAGGAACTCTGACCTGAGACCATGGCTAAAAGAAGGAACCATGTTTGAGAGGCCTTAGCTGCCTGTACCCACAAGGGAGGGCACTGGACATTGAGAGACTTTGGCTGCCTGTCCAGGGGGCTCCCAGGGAAATGGGGAAACTGATATGGGCCATAACACCTTAACTGATAACCCCCAACTTTGTTTACCCCCTAATGAAACAGTGCTATGAAACTAAATTTTTCACAGATGGTTATTATCAAGAGCAAAAAGAAGATTCCAAGGTCTATGCTTTGAAGAAATAAATAAAAAAATCCCTTCAGTGTCTTAGGAGTTATGGTGTGGGCATAAGGTACAGAGATTTTCTTGAACACTTGTTATAATGTAAGCTATGTCTAGTTTGGAGAGGAGATTCTAGAATTTTTTGGAAGTTTACAGTATTGGGTCTCTCACTCTCTACTGATGGACATTCTCTAATAATTAGCCCTACTCTTTCTACCCAACCCTAGGATTTGAGTGCTGGTGATTGTTTAGTAGCTATTTTCATTAAGCCCCCTATTCTGAACTTTCTTTTTTTACCCAGGTTTTCCATAAGCAATGACTTCAAGACTGAAGGGAAATATTCAAAGCTCCATGCTTTGAGGAAACAGATAAAGACATACCCTCATCTCAACTTTGTTTCACTCTACACCAGAGACAAGCAGAATGGTACGTTCCCTTTCAAGGCAATAGCTATAAGTAGGGTCAGCCTAAAACCTTACAGGAGTCTCAAACTCAACTTACCTGGGGGCCACAGGAGGCAAAGTCAGGGTGATCCTTGAGTGCAAAGTCAGTAGTAAGCCTTGAACATTGGGGTGTGTGACTCAAACACCTAAAACAAAACAAAACAAAACAAAACAAAAAAGATTTCTCTAGGGCAGGGCTACAAAATGTTGTATGGAGGGCCTCGTGTTTGAGACCCCTGGAAAGGAATGAGGGATAAGAGCAACCAATAACTCTAATGGGATTCTAAAGACAATTTCTCCTGGTCGCATTAAATTTTAAGCTTACAGAGGGCCAGAGAGACATTACAGAGATTAAAGCATTTGTCTTATATACAGCTGACTCTGGTTCAGCCTCCAGCACAACATATCTCTTGAGCATCAGAAGAAGTAAAACTCTTAGCACAGTCAGGAGAAGTCCCTGAGCTCTGCCAGGTGTGCTCCCCCACCCAAGTGACACATACACACACAACCTGAGAGGCTAAGTAATGCTAGGTTTTGGCACCTGTTTAGATTCTCAGGTTTCTAGAAAGTTCTAGCATAGTATTTTCCAAATTATATTACCTACCACTTTGATTCTTTTTGCCATATTGATGATCTACTATATACTTAATTAAAAAAAAAGATCATTTTGGTACTTAGTGAAGACTACTTTGTTCACATCATGTATTTGATATAAAAATGTTTTTTCCTGACATCTTATCAAATTCATAGTAGTTCCATTTAAAAATATTTGTCACCTAAAATTATTCATTGGGAGTCTTCTTCCACTTTAAGGAAAATGGTTTTAGATTGGCCAAAGAATCAAGAGTATAAGCATCTTTTAAGTGCTCAAATCTTGGAAAGAGTTTGAGATAAGATTGCATGGAAAATAGCACAACAGGTGTGCCCCTCACAAAATATTCTTTCAACAGCATTTATGAAGAGCCTCTGAAATATTGGACTCTGTTTAAGCACTTTCAATATGGGAGATGGTTGGAGAAGATCTTGAAGGGTCTTGTAAACTATGCAAATAAGGATTTGAGTTTTATCCCATCAGCATTTGAAACCCAGTGAGGGATTTCAAAGTACCAAGCAGAACACTTGTGTGTTCAAAGCATAATGGATGAGGTCCTAAATTGTACCAATTCATAGATCCATGACAAGGTTCATTTTTCCTCAAGGGTTTCCATGCTTAAGAAATTTCTGAATCTCCTTAAAGTCTGCTTGCCTATTCTACAGAGTCATTCTAAATAACACCTTTGCCAGCCAGCCACAGTCCAGTTATAAGTCACATTAGGAGGCCCCATTGAAACATTCCATAACTAACTACTTCTCCAGGCTTCCCTGTCCTTCCTCTACTTTTTGGCCATCCTAACTTTTACCCATCTACTGCTCTTTATTACCCCTACCCATAAACAGCTGAAACTAAATGTTAAGCAAAGCTTCATAGACATGAAGAAAAGTTTTTAAAAAATGATAGAAAACCACTTAAAAGCAAAGTCTTAGACTGGTTCTAAGACCCATCCTCAGTTCCTTCAGACCTGTTAATATGAAGCACCTTTGCCCACTAACCATTCTAGAAATAATTTGTGCTAGGACTTCAAAATCATCTGCCCCAAAGAAGAGGAAGGGTTAAGGATGTCCCTTCCCCAGAAACTTTATTTTCAGCTCTAGAACATATAAGCGCTTCTATTTCCATATAGGGAAACTCCACTTGTAAAGTAAGATTTGAACTTTGTGAGCCAGATGAGGCAAATGTAATAGTTAACAGTATATTTAGTAAAGTTAGTTAGATCTTAAATGATCCCATATGCAGGTTGTCAACAGTTAAGCTTAAATAAATATTGGAAGACTTTCTAAAGATATAGAATCTAATCTATATATATATATATATATTCTATAATCAGAATCTAGAATCTATAGAATATACTTTCCCCATTTTTAAAATATTTTCCTGTTAATATACAATTTGCCTTTCTAAGCTTAACATTTAACTTTTCAGTCTGCAGAAGTGATTAGATAGATGGTGACTTTACAACTTCCTTCAAAATAAATAAAAGTACAGTTGTTGTATTTACTATGTAGAGAGCCTAAAGTCAGGAAAGATAGTACAGCAGAGAAGGCACTTTCCATACAGGTGGCTAACCCAGATTTCATCCCTGGCACAACGTATGGCCCCCAACACCACCAGGAGGAAGCCCTAAGGTCTTCTGGGTATGCCTTCATGAAAAAGAAAAAGAAAGAAAATAGAGAAATGGAAGAGAGAAAAAAAACGAAAGAAAGGAAGGAAGGAAGGAAGGAAGGAAGGAAGGAAGGAAGGAAGGAAGGGAGAGAGGGAGGGAGGGAGGAAGGGAGGAAGGGAGGAAAAGAAAGGGTCCATCATGGTACTTTCCTTAAGCAAAGACAATCATGAAACAGACACAATGTCACTTTATAGCAAGAGACTTGTAGCAACTTCTCTTTTTGCCAAAAACATTAAATCTTAAGGCATCCAAGTAAAGCTTATAGATTAGTTTAAATGGGATGGAGCTCAATTCGGTTTCTCAGGAGTCTATACCAGATATATTTGATAGGACCTCAACTAAGATGAAACAAAGAAACACTCAGAGAATGTTACATGGTTTAATGATTAAAAAAAAAAAAAAGTGAGGGTGAGAGCAGAGCTGAGGGCTTGCTTTGCATGTGTCCAATCCAGAGTGAATCCCAGCACCATCTCTTGTCCTCAAGCACTCAGGAATGATCTCTGAGCACCGCGTGTGTGGCCCCAAACCAAACCAGTGAGGCGGGATGAAAGCCCAGGAACCACTCCATCTGGAGAGTGACTGATAAGGAGCCTAAGATAGAAATAACGTCCAAGATGAGAAAAACAGAGGTCTAAAAACCAATATAATCTTTGAGAAAAGATTAAGAGGGATTAAGTACGCTGGTAAATGAATGCATTCTAAATTTATTTTGCACTCTTAATTTTGTTAGAAAGTTTCTTATCAATCTGATTACATGCAGACTCATTTAAATGTGTGGGCTTAAAGCGAAGACCCTTCACTGGTATAGTTTCTTAAAACTAAGTTTTCCAGAAAAGTCCGAGTTCCAAAATGTATTCCTTTCCTAAAAATGGGTAACTGGTGGTTTGTAAATCTCCAAGCCAAAGTCCTTTGCTAGAGTCAAGACCAACAACGTTCAGGGCGGTTCCATTTGGGTCTCTTTGCAGCCTAAAGCATGCAACAATCGTCTGTACAATTCACATTCGTCAAGGTTGCCCTGGTGCCTTTTCCAACAGAGTCCAAGAAGTCCAATAAAGAAAAAGCGGTGTCCGTGGTGCGTTTGAAGCCTCTCACCCTGGCAGAGCTCCAGAAGGACGTGACCACCAAGGCGGCCACGCCAGGGGACAGGACCTTTCGTCACGGAAGGGCTAAGCAGTGGATCGTTAAGTGAAAGAACCCTCAGGTGTCTCGTTCCGAGCCTCGGAGACCGAGCAGCCGAGGGAAGTCGCCATCCAGGCTTTGCTGATCCAATAAAACCACAATCTTGCCAGCTCCGCGCGCGTCGCAAGGAAGCCTTTGCTCAGCAGGGCAAGAACCCGGAGGTCCCGGGAGATCCCGGGAGTCATCGACGCAGGGGCGGGGCCGCGGCTCCCGAGGGGAGGGGGGAATCGCCTCTGGCCCCGCCCCCCGCGCTGAGTAGGGAGAAGGGGCGTGGCCTCGCCCGCAGAAACCGCGCCGGCCAATGAGAGAGGGCCTGGCTTCTGAGTGACAGGACGGTGACCCAATCCGCGCCGGCGCAGGGGGCCGGCCTTCCTGCGGGCTCTTCCGCTCGCCGGTCGAGGCGCCTGGGACGGTTGCGGTGGGTCTGTGTGGGCGCTGGGAGTCGTCCAAGATGATTAAAAAATTCGACAAGAAGGACGAGGAGTCTGGTACGCGCTGTGGCTTCTGACGCCCCACCCTCAGCCGTGGGGACCCCGGCCCTCGCCCGCCGCCACTTGCTCCGGGGGACTCTGCGGACTTGGGGGGCGTGAGCGCCGGCGTGCCGGGAAAGGGGGGCTGGAGTTGGAGCCCGGCCCCTCTCTCCGCCTCACCCCGAGCCCCTCCCCCGCGCCCCCGCCCGCACGCCCGCCGCCTGGGCTTGCTGTCGCGCCCCCCGCCCTCGCCTCGATCCCGGGCGGGCGGGCTGCCTGTCCTGCAGTGGGGAGAGAGAGGGGTGCTGTTGGCGTGTGCCCCCAGAGCTGGGTTCTGCAAGGTTCACGAGGCAGGCACACGTGTGTGTGTGTGTGCGCGAGTGTGTGTGCGCGCAACCTTTCCACAAGGCTCATGAGGCAGACACGTATGTGTGTCTGTGCAGCTGATTTGCAAAGTTCACGAGGCAGACACACGTGTGTGTATATGTGTGTGTGTCCAGTTAGTCTGCACGGTTAATGGGGCAGAGAGTGTGTGTGTGTGTGTCAGTGTCAATTTAAAGGGATCTTGGATTAGACTATCTTTCCTGGGGCCTTTGGTTCCCTGTGTGGAGAGGTAGAGGGGGTGCAGGGATTAAGCCTCTCTGTTTCTGATGCTCCAGGTATCCAACAGCCTTGAGTCTCTGATGATTGTCTTCGGTTCCGAGTAAAGGGGAGAAAAAGTTGCCAAGCCACCTTAAAAAGTGAAATAAAGCAACACAGCAACAATTCAAGTGTTTACAGAACTGCTCTCCTAAAGGAGAATGGATGATGGATGGTTGGTTAGTTGGTTGGTTGGCTGGTTTAGCAAATCTCCCCAGCCCTCTCTCTCAACAGCTTGAGATTGATCTCTGTTCAGCTCTGCGTTTGTGCTTCCCAGAAAAATGGGGGGAACACACACTAGAACAATGCCTGCCTTTATCGGAGATCCATAGGCCGCTTCCACAGTTCCAACAAGATACCCTTGCTGGTATCATTTAGGTCAAAAAAGGGGCAGGGAAAGGAGACACTCATTTCAGGGCCTGGTTCGGTTCTTGCACAACTTCAGTGCAAGATCACACAGGATAGTGAAAGGTGGAGTTGATTCCAGACTGGATTCCCGTGCTTGTAGCTGATGGTTATCCCGGTATCCCAGGCACCTCCTCACTTGAATGAGATTGGCACTGCATTCAGTACCCAACCTCTAGAAAGGGAATGTATGCATGTGTGTGTCCGTGCGTGCGAATATGTGCACTTGTGCCCCAGTGCCCAGTGCTTCAGCAATTAAAGGCATCTCTGTTTTATAATGTAGGTAGTGGCTCCAATCCTTTTCGGCATCTGGAGAAGAGTGCGGTTTTGCAGGAGGTATGGCATGGAATGTTCTTTCACTTAGGTTCTCAGTAGCGTGACGGGTGGAGAGCCCCACGAGGGACTGCGGTTCAGAATAAGAAATCAAGGACATCAAGAAATCAAGGACTGCAAAGCCCTTCACTCTTCCTGTTTTCCTGCTTTGGGCTTGATGTGCAGCTACACTGAGCGTTCTACTTGATTTGTTAATGCCAGTGGGGTCCCCCCTTGTTTGGAGTGCTGAGTAGCTGCTGAGATAACCACTAGAATTTGAAATATACTGGTTCTTGCCAAACTGTTGACCATTTCAGGAGGGACTGACCTTATCCCCCCTCCCCCCAAAACCTAGTTGACCATGTGCACCACAGATTATCCCTATGGAAACCCAGTTTAAAGTATCCATACCACAAGCCTCACCTCGTCCGTTCAAAGCACCCCTAATTGGGTGCTCCTTAAGATACCACTTTGCTACATGCTACATGACCTCTCTTCTCCTTTGCCATTTTCTCCCGTGGATACCTGGCAGCACCAGTATTCTGGTACTGGGTATCTGTGAATACCAGGGTATACAGTTTTGAGGACCCAAGACTTCCTTGCAGGGACCTCCAATTGTCCTTTTGGTACTAAATTCTACTTCTTTTATTATTGTCATTAAAGGCCAGGGATATGGCTCAGTCCTTTATGTTTGAGGCCCTCCTTTGATCCCCAGTACCACAAAAAAAATGTATGAAACACATCTCCTTATAGACATCTCTGACATTGTGCTATTTCCTCTCTTTAGTTTTATTTCTGCTTTGTATCATTGGCCGAGAGATAACAGTGACTAGAAAGGAGAAATCAGATGAGCTTAAAAAAAAGGAAGTCTGGGGGCGGAAGAGATAGCATGGAGGTAGGGCATTTGCCCTGTATGCAGAAGGATGGGGGTTCAAATCCCGGCATCCTATATGGTCCCCCGAGCTTGCCAGTAGTGATTTCTGAGTGTAGAGTCCGAAATAACCCCTGAGCGCTGCCAGGTGTGACCCCCCCCCCCACACTATAAAAAAGTCTGAACTAAGAAGTCACTGAAGGGGCTGGGGTGATAGTATGGTGTGTAAAGTGCTTGCTTTGCACATTTTGGCCTGGGTTTTATCTCCAGCAACCTATATGGTTCCCTGAGCACTCCAAGGGTATCTGAGTACAAAGCCTAGAGTAACCTCTGAGCATGAAGGGTGTGACCAAAAAACTGGGAAAAAAACAAAAGTCATGATAACAAAACCTTTGAAGAATACAATTTCCTTATTCAATTAGAGGGTAAACCAGATAGCTTTTAAGATTCCTTTTTTTTTTTGCTCACATTCTGAAGAATGTTTAGTGGTGGAAAGAAAAGGGTAAAAGTAGTTAAGCTATATTTTAATATTAAAAATATTGAAATCTTAATCAATAGAAGCAATTATTGTAAGTATTAAATGAAAGTTAGATGCACTTTAGTAATAAATAGCCAAACTCGCAATTGAGCCATGGGACTTAGACACTAAAATACATGAAGATGTTCTTCATGTAATCATCGTTCTTAATATAGATATATAGTAAATTGCTCATTGGCTTATTTATTAATAAGTATTACATTATTTATAGATAAATTATTAAATTGGCTGAGTGGATCTGTGGAATCTGAGTGACTAAATACACCTTCCAAGAAAAGTAATTTTTGCTTATTGGTGGTTATATTTTTTTTCATGATTTTTTTTCTTAAGCTTTCTGAGATAAACATAGTGTATTAAAAAGTACTAAAAGTAGATTGAAAAATATATAGACTTTAAGAGGAACTTTTCATCTAAGACTTTAGACCTCAAAGAAGTGCAAAAACATACTGCCACATGATGAACACTTTAAAATGCCAGAGATGTGTGGAGTACATGGTTAGTGGAAGAAGTTATATATATATATATATATATATATATATATATATATATATATATAAAACTAATTCCACTCATATAAGTAAATACTGTGATTTCTGGGTTTTTTTTTTTTTGGGGGGGGGTTGTCATTCCCAGAAGTGTTCAGGGTTTACTCTTAGCTCTGCACTCAGGTATCACTCCTGGCAGGGTTCGAGGACCAGGCATTGACTTAGACCATCGTGTGCAAGGCATGTGGCCTACTTGCTGTACTATTGCCCTGACCCCAATATGGTTTATTGTTGTTTTACTCAACAGATATGGACCATAAAGTTGAGTTATTAGACCAAAGCAAAAAAAAAAAAAAAGTCAAAGCAAATGAATTAGAAAGTAGAAATAAGTTAAAAAGGTAGTAAATCAAGACTATACCCAAGTAATCATCAAACTCTCATAAACTGAAAACTGTAATGAATTAACTTTAGATATTTTGATTAAAGTGCATAATATTAATTTTATTAAAGTTGTTTTTTAAATCATCTTAATAGAATGAAAATAGTGTTTATGTATAACAATGTTTTTTATTCCTGTGAATAGGCTCGTATATTCAATGAAACACCCATTAATCCAAGAAGATGTTTGCATATTCTAACAAAGATTCTTTACTTACTGAACCAGGTAAATTATTTTGACTTTTCTTAGATTTGGGTCCTGGAGTACAAAGGCATAACGAACAGAAGAGTACTTGGTAGAAAATTTGATGATTGTTTTGTAAATATTCTTAATTTGAAAATCTGTGTTTAACAACTGTAGGAGGAGGATGTTAGAGGGCAGTGATACTTGGCCTAGTGGTGATGTACCTGGTCGTTTGGCGTTTGTGCCTGGTGATGTTTGGCGGGCTAGTTTTTAGAGGAAATCAAACTCAGGGACTCATCCAGGCCCATTATGTGCCCAACCCCTTTGAGCTAGCTCCCTGGCCCTGCAATCTAATATTTTTAAATATTTAAATTAATTATTGGATTACAGGGTTAAAGAATTTCAGGAGTTTAGTTTCACCCTTGCTATGATTATCTATTTAATTTTGGGTCACACCCAGCAGTACTTAGGGTTTACTCCTGGCTTTGCATTCAGGATTTACTCCTGGTGGGCACAGGGAACCATTTAGGATGCTGGGGATAGAAACCTGGTAAGGCAAGTGCCATCCTATTGCTCTGGACCTGAGTGTAGTAACTCTTACCACTAATATTCCAGAACTGTTCCACTGCTCAAAACACTCACTCTCATTCCTTCCCTGTCCCCTTTCTTCTTTGCTAATCACCATTTCATGAGCGTCAGAATTGCATTAGTAAAATAGGTAATTCAGCACTTTATTACTTAAAAAATGTGGTTCCCAGATTAGTACCATTTACACATCATTGGGAGCTTATTAAATGTAGTCTCAAGTTTCACTTTGAAAGCCACTGAATTGAAATCTTTGCCAAGACCCTCAAATAGTTTGTTAATCACTTCAGGTTTTTTTTTGTTTGTTTCTTTGGGGGGGGGCACATCTGGTGATGCTCAGGGGTTATTCCTGGCTATATGCTCAGAAATCACTCCTGGCTTGGGACTCCAGGGGATCAAACTGCAGTCTGTCCTAGGCAGGCAAGGTAGCCTTACCTCTTGCACCACCACTCTGGCCCCACCTTAAGGTTTTGATACAAAACATTCTTTTTTTTTTTTTGGTTTTGGCTTTTATGGGCCACACCCGTTTGATGCTCAGGGGTTACTCCTGGCTAAGTGCTCAGAAATTGCCCCTGGCTTGGGGGAACCATATGGGACGCCGGGGGATCGAACCGCGGTCCTGATCCTTGGCTAGCGCTTGCAAGGCAGACACCTTACCTCTAGCGCCACCTCGCCGGCCCCACAAAACATTCTTGAAGAGGCTTCAGCCCGGCTTTTAGAGTTCTGTTAGTGGCCCCCAAGCCTTACTTTTATATGACTAATCTAGTTCCTGCCCTTTTGGTTGTTTTTTATTGGCCATATTTTCTGAGGTTCCTAATAGTTCTGAACAGTTTAATATTTATTATTTTCCTATGATATATCAGGTTTTCTCTGGGCATTGAATTATTGGAATGTATACCATCTGCTCTCTGCTTGGAAACAGTATAATAATAACATTCCATTCTGATTAGAAACCTAACTTGATGTCATTTTTCTATGACCTTGTGAATCATACTTCTTCCATAAAATTAAATTGTTTTGGTAAGGATTAAGGCAATTCTAGAACTTTCATGGTTCTATACATATGTATAGTATATATGTATATATAACATATAATATAGTTCTAATATCATAGTGTATGATATTAAATTATTTTAACTGAGTAATAGGCAAAAACCATAAATAGAATTCCAGAAAATTAGCAGACAGAATGTTTGCCAAAATTTCTTCTTGATTACTAAAGGGCTGTTGTTGTTTTCAGGCATAAATAAAAATACTTACATCATTTTTGTTTTATAATTTGTTTTAAATTTTACATAGGGTGAATACTTTGGAACTATGGAAGCAACAGAAGCCTTCTTTGCAATGACTCGATTGTTTCAATCTAATGATGTAAGTCTTTTGTTTTATTCTTTCAGGCTGCTAAAATCTCCTTTCATTTATTTTCTTTAGGAACTTTAAATGTTCCAAATTGGGAAGGCTGCTTGAAATGTGTATAATTACATAGAAATTATTTTCATAAAATTCATAATGCTCATTGAAGGACACTTGAAAGAACAAAAGTGTATCATATAGAGCTGTACACTCACAGATCTACCAAGTGGTCACAAAAATGGCTCATTTGCAGTTTCTGGTGTGAAAAAAACTGGGCATATATAGAAGGCAGTGGACACAGCTGCTGTCTGTTTTTATCATGTTTCTGGCAAGCTTGGGTTACTCTTAGTGGGCAGAGCTAGCTTCTAAGAAGAGCTGGATGCAGAGTAGAAAGAGGACAAGAACAGGGAAAAAGAAGAGAGCACAATCTGGTTGCCAGTACCTCTGCATGTGTATCTCATTACCTTAGACCACCCTGCTGCTTTGCTTCTGCCTTCCAAATGTGGCACAGATTTCTCTTCTGGCCAGCTGCAGCTTGGAACCCTATAGGGAAGCCAGCCTTTGGCCTGAGATTTCCCAGATTCCTGTTAACATATATTGCCTAACTCGTAGAGTTTTCTGGATATGCGTGCATGTCTTTGTAGGTCTTATTTTGTGAGCCGACTCTCGAGCACCATCTGGGATTCTGAGTCTGGTTATATGCTTAGGTAATGAGAGGTTTCTAGAGAGATTCCTTGGGAACAGCAGCAATCCCTGGGAATTCAGCTGCCTCAGAGGAGTCCCATCTACCTTCTATAGGTACTAATTTCCTTAGACTGGCAGTGATGAACCACTTTGTTTTGTTTTTTTGGTTTTTGGTTTTTGGGTCACACCCGGCAGTGCTGGGGTTCCTCCTGGCTCTACGCTCAGAAATCACTCCTGGCAGGCTCGGGGACCATATGGGATGCTGGGATTCATACCACTGTCCTTCTGCATGCAAGGCAAACGCCCCACCTCCACGCTATTCTCTGGCCCCGATGATGAACCACTTTTATTTGCAAAGGTATAGGAAGGATTTTAGAGGTTCTCAATTTTTATCTGATTGTTTTCAGCTTCTCAGCTCCCACTTTAGTCAAGATGCTAACTTTTACTTAAGATATTGGATACAGGTGTGAATTATTACCTTTGCTTTCTGCCTCAACCACCTGCTTTTCAATGACCTCACCCTCATCTCTAGGTAACAAGACTTTTTTGTTAAGGCATTTAGATTTCTAGTACATTGCCCATTGACTTCACCTGTGAACTTAAAACTTTGAGCTTTTATATTCATTATCAATTTCTCTAGTGAACTTAGAAGCAACTAAGCAACTCACTTCCTGATTACCCCAAACTTTAGCTCCTACAACTTGTTGATTATACTTGCCTGAAGGTGATATTTGAAGTCTTTTGCCACCATATGCCATTGACTGCTAGTGTTCCTCTTTGCAGCAGAAGCAGGGTCCTTATTACATTCTATCAAGCCAGAGACATTATCTTAAATTTTAATCTATTAGATTCTGTTTTTTTTTTTTTTTTTTAATCCAGATTTAGAGTTCAGTCAGGGAAACAAAACCTCTGGGATTTTTTTTTTTTTTTTTTTGGTGGGGGGGCTACACTGGGCTGACCTCAGCACGCACTTCTGACTCTGAGCTCAGGGATCACTCCTGGTGGTGCTTAAGGGGATCTTATGGGCTGCTGGGGACTGAACCCAGGCCAGCTGTGTGTAAGGCAAGCACCCTAATTACTGTCCTATCTTTCCAGCTCAGAGCCTCCGGTTTGTATAGTAGTCTTTATTAGAGGAAATAGATGAGAAAGTTAGGAATGGTGCCACAGTGGGAGAATTGTAAAAATCACAGAAAGCCTTTGCTTCTCTCGGGTCTAAATATGTAGCCCAAATGTCTGGTCATGGCCCTAGGTGACTCTTGCCTGGGGTAGGCCTTTGGGAGGAAGAGCTAGGCCAAGAGCCAGGAAGATGAAGTGTAGGAAGAAACAGAATGAGGACAGGTTTGGAGTCTCTAGCACAGAAGAAAGAAAAGAATTAATATGATTTATAGGAAGTAAATTAGAGTTACATGGCATTATTGGGCAGGAAATTGATGGAGATGAATTTGCAATATTACTAGGTAGCAGGGTGAATGCATTGTTGCTTTTATTTTTCTAGCAGCATGCCTCAGATTAAGGCATGGGATACTTAGAGATTGGCTTTTATTAGAGCTGGAGTTTCGCCAGGAGAGTAAACTGAGAAAGAGGAAGTGCAAGGAAGTTGAGTAATCAACTAGGAAATCTGTTTGGTTAGGAGGCAAGTAACAACAGGAACTACCCAGGACAGTGCCATGTTAATAAATTAATGGATTGTAGGTTATGAAAGAGTCTGGTGGGTAGGGAGTGAAAGACTTGGGGGACCATGTGGGATGCTGGGAAATCAAACCCGGGTCTGTCCCAGTTGGCTGCGTCTAAGGCAAACACCTTGCTCACTTTACTATTGCTCCAGCCCCACTAAGCATTTATTAATGTTTATTCTTTGTTTCTTCTAAAATAATTGTCCATAAAACTAGAGTTAAAGAATCAAGCTCGAAAAGAAGGTAAGACTTGATAGAGATTAAGCAGGCAAGTTTAAAATTATATAATAAAATGATATATAGTACCAAATTTATATTTATATTAAATATAAATGAACCAAAAACTTAAAAACAAATTTGCTGCAAAACACAATGCATTTCCCAACAATTACATGATAACGAGTGTGATATTTAATTACAATGGATTGGTGTTAGAATTTATAACAGGGGCCAGACAGATATAGCACAGCAGTAGTAGGTCATTTGCCTTGCATACAGCTGACCCAGGATGGACAATGGTTCGACTTCCGGCATCCCATATCGTCCCCTGAGCCTGCCAGGAGCGATTTCTGAGTGCAGGGCCAGGAGTAACCTGTGAGCATTGCTGGGTGTAACCCAAAAGCAACAACAACAACAACAAAAATTTATAACAAAAGAATAACTAGGTAATTCAACATTTATTTTGTTATTAATATATATTGTTGTTCTGTTTCTAGACCTGATCGTACAAAGGGGCTAGTTTTACCCAGCTACCATAGAAATCTAGAAAATAAACCAAAATGTATTCCACAGTTGTTTTCAGATATTATATAACAGACATTCCAGGACTGTGATTTGAAGAAAAGGTAAAAACCAGGTGATCTTTTGCAAATTACGTGTCCTGGATCCAGGATGGCTGACTCTAACAAAACTTCACTATCTCTTAGAATTGAGAAAACTGGTGGCCCAGGGAAATACCAAGAAGGCTCTTGTTTGTAAGTTACTGTACTAGGCAGGAAAGAAGGTGGTGGTGGGAGAGAAAGAGATTTAGAACTGTTCCATTGATCTGCTGAGAGGTCCCTGGCATAATTAATTGTAAGAGGCCTGATCTTTGAATATAAAAAAGGCCACACTCACCAAAACACAAGATGAGAACAGTTCTTATTCCTAGAGTGTGCAAGACCATGTCATTTGCTATAATTCTCAAAAGTGTATCAGGGAACTCAGCAAGGGGAATATTGGATTATAATGACATTACATTAAAGCTTTAAAAGTCTTGAAAGCAAAAGATACGGAGACATTGTGACCTTATTCATGATCAGAGAAGACATATAAAAGAAAATAAAAACCCAGCACCTAACAACATAAACTTTGCAGTATTCATCATTTAATAAATTATCAGGTTTAGCAAAGAATTAGAAATTTTTTATGAAAATTTTTTTATAACCAGAGGAATAATGGATCAACAGAAGAACACAGAAATAACTATGATGGGATGAGTAGAAATGACATTCACAACTGTAATGAATATTTGTGTTCTCAAAAATATAGAATATATAGAAAAATATAATAAGAATGAGTAGCACATTGAAGATACCCAGGAAGTTTCAAATATATGTAGATAGGTATAAGTCTGTCTAGGGATATGCACCTCATGGGGTTAATATCAAATTAAGGTTAGATATTGCAGGAGAAAAAAACTAAGTAAACTTAAAGACAGCAATAAAAATTATTTAAAATAAAGCAGGGAGAGAAAAAAGTTAAAAAATTCAGCAGTGATATGTGGGATAATAGTTTGGAAGTTTTTTCATTGTTGATTTAGAGATTGCAACACAGATTAAAAAAAACAACATATGGCTGTCATAGTTTTAAAGTTTATGGTTTTGAAGTAGGTTATTCACCCTATGACCTCCAAAGTGCACATAACTACTACTGTCCTTTTGTCACTGCTTTGTTCCTCCCCACAATTATTACCCACTTTTTACCACTTCTTCATTGATTAATTAATTTTGTGATCCTAGGCCAAGATTTTGTCATTGTTCAATGCTGTCTTTTCCATTTTATCTCTTTATATTCCACAGTTAAGTGAGATCATTTGGTATTATTTCTCTCTTACTTTCTTTGCTTAACATGATACCCTTTTATTCCATCCACATTGTAGCAAATTGCATGATTTTATCTTTCATTATAGCTGCATAATATTCAATTGTATTTACATACTACATTTTTATCTATTCATTTGTTGTTACAATTTGGGCTTTTTCCCTCTTGGCTATTGTGCTAAGGAAGCACTATAGTGAATTTATTGTGCATATATTTTTTTCAAATTAGTGGTGTATGTGTAATTGGGGATTAGATGCCAAGAAATGGAATTTGAATTATATGAATATTCTGTTTTTTGGAACTATCTCCATTCCAATTTCCAGAGGCTAAATCAGATAACATTCTCACCAACAGTGGAAGAGGGTTTCTTTTCACTATATCCCCATCTTTTTGATATATTTCATTTTTACTGTGTGAGATGACATTTTATTGTTTTGATTTATATTTCTTTAAAAATTGTTATTTTAAAATTGTTTTAATCTAAACACCGTGTTTTACAAAGTTTCCCATAATAAGTTTATTTCTGGCATTCAGTATTCTCACTAACAGTGTAACATTCCTATTTATCCCCCTACTTATGTAACATTCCCTCCACCATTGTCTTTAGTTTCCCGCTCTCCCTCAAGACTGCCCCTTGGCAGGACTGAATAATTTACTTAATATTGCTTGTTAGAACTAAATGATAATAGAGTTCTTGAAAAAAAAAAAAGCTTCATTTAAAACAGTGTCTTAAAATTGTCACATCTCACAATGGGGGTCATTAAGTCATGTGTGAAGGTTTACTAAACTGTGTTGGTCAAGCATTTTGTTACTGGTTTAATTCATTGAATTTAGGTGGTTTCTGTGATAATTTCACATCTACTGGGATGTCATTATTGAAAAATACGGAGATGTTACATGGCTGCAAATGCTGTCATGTGTCCAGGACTTCAAGGACGTGTGAAGCTGAGGCGATATGAATGACACAGCAGTGTTAAAAAGGGACCAAGAAAGCTTAGGGCCCAACGAAGGCTCAAGGTCCAGGAATGCTCAGGGTCTGGGGGTCGGGTGGCGTGGGAAAGCCCAGGGTCCAGGGATACCCAGGGTCCGGGAGAGCCCTCTGCCTAATTAGAGACCACGAACATTCAGGCATGTAAACAGCAACATAAGTTTATTTCTCGAGAGCTCTGGGGTGTCACAGCAAGCCAGGAATTTGGTTTGCATTGAGACCCCAAGCATCCAAATTCACAAACATTAAGGAAGTTCATATGATAATGAGCACATAGGTCAAAGCATTTCATAGTTTTATACAATTTAAATCATCCAATGAATTTTTACAGAAAAAGTGCAATTTTCTGTCTATTCAGCCCCTTCATGACATCATTTACCCCCAACTCCTAGACCAATGGCATGTAGAGCTATGGGCTGGGCCTTTCAGGTGGTCTCCCAATCCACAGGGTGGAGGACCCATTCTTTTGACAACATAGTGACCGGAGTGATTAGGGGAAGGGAGCCTTGTTTATTATATCATACTTGAAGCAAGCCAGTGACAGAAGCGAGAATAGCATTAAACTAGATTTTATCATTATTCTATACCTATTGAGTCATCCGTGTGTTATTCTTTTTTTAGTGACTGTGTGCAATTATTCCTCCCTATCTTCAAGGGTCATCTGCCATTTCTCGGTGCCTCCTCCTTGCGGGGACCAAGCTGTCCCCATGTTGGAACGTAGGATGGTCAGTTTGGTTCCACCTACCTCCTGTCCCTCCAAAGTGTCTCTATGATGAAATGCAAGATGTCCTTGTATTGGAATGTCCTTATGGTTTACAGCCTGCATGGGAATGTTCTTATGCACCTTGAGCCTTCGTTGGGTCCTAGGCTTTCTTGGTCTTTTTAACGCTGCTATGTCACTTCATTGCCTCAGCTTCACAGGTCCTTGAAGTCCTGGACACGTGACACTATTTACAGTCATGTAACATTTCCATATTAAGGTTAGCCTGGTTCCCAGAATCAGCTGTTTCTTCAGGCCTAGTCTTTCTTACCTTAAAATTGCAGCCTCTGACTAAATTTCTAAAAGCAAACTAAAAACAGAAGCCAATAGCATGGTCACTTCTACTGCAATCACACCCATTACTAAGAAATCACCATTCCTATTAAAAACTACTTGAGAAACATTATAAAATTACCTAAGAACACACTATGTCAAAAATGTTCATTCCAACAAGCAGAGGCTATGGGTTGTGGGTATTGTTGCTTGGGCTTCAGGAAGTATGGAGGTGTGGAGGGAAGCTGCCTGCCCTGATTCTAAAAAGACTCTAGAGTTCTGAAACCAAAACTGTCATACCTGGAGTTTTTGATGGTTAGGTAGTTTTGATTTACATTTCTGATAGTAAATGATGAACAATTATTTTTTAATAATCCTGGTCATTTGTATATCTCAATTGAAGAAGTATCAGTCCATTTCCTCTCCCCTTTGTTTGATTGATATACTTGATTGACATACTCCTGCCTCTGTGCTCAGGGATCATTCCTGGAAGTGCTCAGGGATATGGGATCCTGGGGATTGAACTGGGTCAACTGCATGTAAAGCAAATGCCCTACTTGCTGTGTTATCGCTCTGGCCCCTGAACAAATATTTCTTCTACTTAGGAGGATGTCCTTTGTTTTTTTAACCCCAAGTTTCTTTTGCCATGCAAAAATTTAAAATTTGATGTATTCCATTTGTTTTTTTGATCATTTTGTTTTTTCTTTGTTTTTAAATTATATATAGTCCATTTGTTTTCTTTGTTTTTATTATCTTTACAGTGAGTTTAAATCATGGAGGGCATGCTGTGTTCTTTATCCTGGATTATTTTACTTATATTGTTCTTAATGTATTGCATGGATGATATATGCAATGTCTTAGTTGCTTTATTTAATTTAATTATTTAATTTAATCTTAGTTGCTTATTTTATATTTAAACCTTTTTTTAAATTTTTGGATCATATCCAATGGTGCTAAGGGTATACTCCTTGCTCTATTCTCTGGGATCACTCCTGGTAGGCTCAGGAGACCATATGGAGTGCTGGGAATCAAACCAGGGTCATCCAAATGCAAGACCAAATATCCTGCCTGTACTATCTCTCGGGACCCAATATTACTGTCTTTAATCCACTTTGCATTAATTTGTGATTGCTGTTAATTGTGGTTCCAGTTTTATTTCTTTGCATGTGGTTATCCAGTTTTATCAATACCATTTGTTGAGGAGGGTACATTTCATGTATGTAATCTTTATCAGAAATTGACTCTCCATAAGTCTGAGGGTGTATCTCAAGGATTCCAATTCCTTTCAATTGGACTTAAGAATCTGTCTTTATTCTATTACCATACAGTTTTCATTACTCTAGATTTATAATATAATTTGAAGTCAGGAAAGGCAGTACCTCTCATCTTCTCTTTTCTCAAAATTGCTTTAGCTGTTGAGGGAATTTATGATTCTGTACAAAGTTTAGTAGCTTATTCTAAATGTATTGGAATATTGATGGGGATGCTTTAGGATGGTCTTGTGTGTGTTTGTGTGTGTGTGTGTGTGTGTGTGTGTGTGCGTTTTAGGGGGGTGGATTGGCCATACCTGGCAGCATGAGAATGAGCTCAGGGCTCATTTTTGGTCCTATACACGTGAGTTACTCTTTCTGGGACTCAGAAGACCATATGTAGTACCTTGGACTGAATCTTGGTCAACTAAGTGCAAGGCAGGTATCTTAACTTCTGTACTATTCCTCTGTTCCAGTTTATGATGTTTTATGTAAAAGTCTTTCACATCTTTTATTCAGTTAATTTCTAGGTATTTGGTGTTTTGGGACACCATTAAAAATTGGGGGGTGGGGTTGCAAGAGGTGAGATAATGGGTAGGTTGCTTGCTTTGCATGTCACCAACCTGGGTTTGATCACTGGCACTCAGTATGGTCCCCAAACTCACCAGCAGTGATTATTGAATACCTGGTCAGGAGTAAGCCCTGAGCACTGCCAGGTGTGGCTCCCAAAACAACAAAAATAAAATTTTAGTTATACATACAATATTCTATTTAATGATGCACATTTAACATTCCAAAACCACCAACCCAGGGTTTCACATGTGTGAGCGATGTGCTCACTGAACCACTTTGCTGTCCTTTAAAGGAAGAACCACGTTAGGAAGCACTGTCTTGAAAGGTCTTTTTGTTTAGTCAAGCTGTTAATATTTTTAATTTATGAACAACCTATTGCCTTTTATAAATACCTTTTCAGCAAATCTTGAGAAGAATGTGTTACCTTACCATCAAAGAAATGGCTAATATCTCTGAGGACGTGATCATTGTCACCAGCAGGTAAGTGAATGTGCCATTCCTTAGAGGGTGTTCTTAGGTATTCAGAGGAATAATTATTGTTCTCTTTCTATTAAGTCTACTTATGGGCTGGAAGTAAGTTCATAAGCACTTTAAGGAATGTATCTGTAAAAACATTTATTTCTAGTGTAATATATCACAATTATTCTGTATTTGGGATTATGGTTGTTTTATCACTTGTTTAAGTTAATCTAGTTTTTGTACAACAAAATAAATGTTGGAGTATGCTATTTAATTTGCAGTTGAGTATACATACCCTGCTGATGGATTGGCAGGATCAACATCATTAAAATTGCAATACTTCCAAAAGCATTATACAGATTTAACGCGATTCCTCTAAAGATACCCATGACATTCTTCAAAGAAGTGGATCAAACACTTCTGAAATTCATTTGGAACAATAAACAACCTCGAATAGCTAAAGCACCCTTGGGAAAAGGAATATGGGAGGCATTACTTTCCCCAATGTTGAAACTATCTTACTTTGTACTTGGGAATGTAGAAATATCTCATTGCATTAGAAAAGGTCTGGCAGTTTCTTATAAACTTAAACACCTGATATTTGAGCAATAATTCTGCTAGTTATTTATCCAAGAAAATAAAAACTAAAAAAAAAAAGAAAAGAAAAGAAAAGAAAAATATCGCTATGATAAAGATTGTATAAGAATTTCAGAGCAGCTTTATTTGTGATAGCCCATACTGGGAACAACATTACAATATCCATCAACAGGAGACTAGAGAAATAAATTGAGGTCTGTCCTTATAGCAGACTACTGCTCAGCTGGAAAAGAAATCAAGTGTTGATTCAGAAAACACTTAAAAATTTCTAGAACCTTATGCTAGCACAAAATAAAATGGACACAAGGAATATGTTTTAGAAGATCCTGTTCATGTATATTAAGAACTAACTTATCTTTGGTTATAGAAAATAGAAATCCAATTGAGTTAGAAGAGATTGAATTGGAAGTGAGCCTCAGAGATTTTTTGAAGTGATAGAAACACTTGGCAATTTATTTTCAGTGAAGAGTATGTAGGTGATCACTTAAGCTATAAACTTTACTTTATATACATTACTACTCAGTTAAAAACAACAACAACAACAACAAAACAAAAAAAAAAACAAGGAGATGTAGGTACTTGACTTCTGAAAATCACTAAATTGACAACCAGATCATAATACTATTTACCTTTGTCTAGAAATTAAATCTCGTGAAAGTCTGCACTTAAAGATTGCTTAGTATTCTGGAATTTATTCCTAGGAAAAGGCAGGGGTGTAAGAGGAGATTGGGGGGGGGGTGAGGATGGAAGCAGGGGTGTGGTAATAGTAAGTGTTTAGTTTTAGTTTTATCTTTTTTGGGGGGGGGTTTGGGTCACACCCGGCAGTGCTCAGGGTTACTCCTGGCTCTACGCTCAGAAATCGCTCCTGGCAGGCTTGGGGGACCACATGGGCTATCTCACTGGCCCTAGTTTTATCTTAATCTCAGAAAATTGAATGCTGTCCTTTTTGGTCTTCAGAATTATACTCTTAAATTTCCTACTATTTCTAGTCTTCCTTTTATTCTGCTTCAGAATTGCCTACTTTCCTCTGCCTTTTTAATTATTGGGATTACTTGGGGTTAATATATATATTGTTGGCATTTTCTGAACTCATTGTATATGTTTCCTCCCTCTGCCTCCATTACCTTATTTCCTTTTTAATATAGGCCATACACTATTTATATATTGATTTTCCTGTTCTTGAAATTTGGTCTTTGTCTTCTCTGTTGTTCTTACAGCAATTGATTTTTGCCTCTATTCTAATATGTAATACATTGTATTATAATTATTTGTTTACATATATTTTGGTGGGGGAGCAGTTTGAACCAAACCTGGCATTGCTGAGTATTTACTCCTGTCTCTGTGCAGGAATTGCTCCGGTTTGAGGGGCCATACAGTGGCCAGGCTTCAAATCTTTTGGTTGCATGCTCAACAAGTGCCTTATCTGTCATCATCTTTTTGGCATCCTCTACATATTTTCTCTCTTGTGTACTGTTCTTTGAGATCAAGTGTCATGTCTCATATAGTTTTGTATCTATAATTCCTGGAAAAGTGTCTTATTTGATTATTTTAGACTCAACAAAAGTCTGTCATATGGATCAAACTATCCATTTTCTCTTTCTTGGGGGCTAATCTCATAAGTATTACTTATCTTTATTCCTGTTTGAAGAAAAGAACTATAAATAGGAAGAAATGGAGAATTGGGTATATTAGACAGAGAAACAGACTTAAGAGGATATATAGATAGATAAATATAAATATAGTTCAACTATGAAGGACTTTGCGATCACAATAGTTTCAATAAAATAAAATAAAAATAGATATAATTATAGATATATATATTTGAACAAATACAGAGATAAAAATACAGATACAGTTAGATAGATTTCCTCTGCAGTATTGGCTCAGTTAGTTTCACAAAGAAAGCGTAACGGTATGCTGTAAGCAATAGACACATTTAACATACAATGATTCATAAAATCGAAAGACAATAGAATAATGGAACAAATAAATGATAAAATAGAATTGAAAGCTAAAAACATTGAGCTGAGTGATAGTGCAGTGAGTGGGTAGCCATTAGCCTTGCATTTGGCTAGCCTGGAATAGATACTCAGCATCCCATTGGTCCCCTGAACAGTGGAAAAATCAGGTGTAATTCCTGAGTGCAGAGCTAGGAGTAATCCAGGAGCATTGTTGGGTGTAGTCCCAAAACAAAAAACAAACAAAAAAGCTAAAAACATTAAGTATCCATGTTCATCCATGTATAGGAAAATTTCATGAAACTATTAGTCTCACTTATCTATGGGTTTTAAGAAAAATAAAAGACAATGTTATAATAATGCCCAGAGATGTGGGTTGGAAGGACTGGCTCATGATATGAAGCTCACCACAAAGAGGGTTGAGTACAGTTATGGAAATAATACACTAACAACTACCATGACAATGTTAATGAGTGAGAAAAGTAAAATGCCTGTCACGAATACAGGCAGAGGATGGGGGAGGAGGGAGATAGAGGGGGTATTGGTTGTGGGAATGTTGCACTGGTGAAACAGGGTGTTCATTTTATGACTGAAATCCAACTATAGTCATGTTTGTAATCACGGTATTTAAATAAAGATATTAAAAAATTAAGTGTGAAAAGGGATGCTTTGTAATGATTAAAGACAACTTTGAGAATGAAAAGAACATCATTAATAATTTATGCAAGGACCAATAACCTTGAGGCAAAAATTGTAGGAGATAAATTAGAAACTTATTTAATAAGAGATTTTATTGACTTGCCTTCAGTATATGAGTTGGAGACAAATAAGATGGAAATAGACAATCTAAGCAAGAACTCTATAGAATAGTAAAGTAATTCAAATTAGAAATACTACTACACTTTTGATGGCAGTGCAGTAAAAAATTCATTATCAAAAATGAAAAGACTTTTCCATGGGGGGGGTCTTTTAATCTGTTAAACATTTCCTCAGCAAAAGAGGAAATGAAAAGTTAATTTGCAGAATTAAAAAAGAATGAATCACTACATAGTAAATGGTTTTCTTTTTTTCCTGTTTGTTTTTGTAGTTGTGCATTTGATTTTTGGTTTACACATAGTGGTGCTCAGGGCTTACTTACTCCTGGTTCTGTGCTCAGGAATCACTCCTGAGAAGGGGGTTAGGGGATGATTATATGGGGTGTCAGGGGTTGAATCGAACCCAGTTTGACTGCTTACAAGGCAAGTCCCCTACAAATGTATTTTCTCTCTGGCTCCCATAATTGATACGTTTGTGCATAGTAAATGCACATGGACTTAAAGCAGTGATCAGTGAAAAAAATCATATAATAAGAGCATACAGATGATAACTCAGAAAATTAGATAAACTAATTCAAAAGAAAGCTCAAGGCAGAGAATAATTAATATATGAAATAAAAGAAAAATGTTAAATAAGTCAATACTATATTTGTACAAATTAGCAATTAAGCTGATCAAGAAAGGAAATAGCACAAATAATACAAAATAAAAAATAACATGGAAGAAATAACTATTAAACAAGAAGGTGAAAAGTCCTAAGACTAATTTATAGATCTCTGTAAAAAATGTTAAGTCGGGGCCAGAGAGATAGCATGGAGGTAAGGCGTTTGCCTTTCATGCAGAAGGTTGGTGGTTCGAATCCTGGCATTCCATATGGTCCCCCGGGCCTGCCAGGAGTGATTTCTGAGTGTAGAGCCAGGAGTAACCCCTAAGCACTGCCGGGTGTGACCCAAAAACAAAAACAAAAAAAATTTTTTTAAGTCTAGTTGTAATTGGTAATTCCTAAGGAAATGCAGATTGCTGAAAAGGACCCTGTTTTTAAAAATGGACAAAAGTATGGGGCTGTAGAGGTAGTACAGGTGCTTGCTTTCCACACTTTCATAGCAGTTCAAATCCCTGCATTGCATGTAGTCCCCAGAGCATGCCATGAGCTGAGAGCCTGGAGTAAGCATGAATGTCCCCACAACAAACCAAGAATAAGCAACTGTTCACAATGGTTATCTCTAGATGAGTTACCTGAAAATTAGTTGAGACCTAATCTAAAGATACCATATTTTGGAAAATTTTCAATTAGAACTGTTGCATGAGTAGAATATATGTTGTGATTAAGGAAAGCAATTTTAGGATACGCAGCAGCTTTCTTGGTGTCCTGAAGGAAAGACTTGGAGTGGAAGGCTCTATTGATAGGGGCAAGAATGGAGTGAGAAGAAGTGAATTAGTTGTTTGTGGGTAATATAAATGATCAGAGAACCAAGAACAGAGGATAGAAGAATGATAAATTGAAGATATGGAATTTTGTAGTTCAAGCTCCATGCATTGGTCTGCTTTTAAAGCTTAAAATACCATTATCATTTTAAAAAAAATTTAGTTTTCTGTTTTGGGGCCACACCTGGCTCTGCACTCAGGAATTACTCCTGACAGGGCTTAGAATACTATACGAATGGGGTACAGGGAATCAAAGTCGGGTTTGCTGCATGCAAGGCAAATGTTCTACCCCATACTACTCTCTGGCCCCTGTATCTTATTATAATGTCAGTAATCAGTATCTAAAGTTATGTATGTATTTGTTGATCTGAAAACTAAGTAATATATTCTTAGAAATCTTCTACCCAATAATTTTTTATGACAAAAATATGACTCAATGAATGTCTATTGAATTTGTATACCTGCTTAAAAATAATTCTTGAGAGGCTGGAATTAGTTAGGGGCATTAGTTAGCAAGAGGGAGGACTTCACTGCATTTGTTCTCATGTTCATTCATTGGAATGTCTTAGTCTGACCAAGGACATGACTGGGAAAGAAGACGTGTACCGAGGCCCGGCCATCAGAGCTCTCTGCAGAATCACTGACGTAAGTTCTCTGTGTCTTACTGGGTATGTTGTTTATCTGCCGGTTCTATGTCAGTTTCTGTGAGTTCCTAACCTATCTTTGGGACCCTTTAGTGTAAGAGAAATGAGAGTAGCTGAAGCATTTTTAGTGTCAGGCTTTTTTCCTTTTTGATTATTTTTTTGTTGATACAAATTTAACATTTTTTATTTTTGACCTCATGGACTTCCTTCATAGACAGGTTGCACTGCAGGTTGCTGCATTCTAACATAGCTTTAAGAGCTTCATTGCAGGATATTAGACTTCTCAGATTTTGAGGTAAAAATTGCATCCAGATACCCACACATGAAATAGAGCACCTTTGTGAGACTAAGCAGCAAGATTTTTCAGCTACTTGCTGCCACAGCCCATTGTTTATTTTACCTGCTCCAGCCCCCTTCTGCTTCCCAGTTTCATTAGTTAAGAGAAAATCGGTTTGGTTGTCTGCTAACCCTCCCAGCAGTACTCAGCCATTTGATCTGAAGGCTATTCAGACCATGCAGTGCTAGGGATTACCTGGGTAACCCCTGTTGTGCTGAGGTTTTCCAGGGCTGCATCTGGCTGCTCTGGGTACCATGTGTTGCCAGGGAATTGAACTTCCATCGAACCTCTGTCCTATCTCCCTGGTCCATGAGACAGGCTTCTAACTTTAATCAGTCTGTGGAATCTGGAGAGATGAGGTTAGATGGTATAGTGGTCTTCAGCCTTTTCATACTTGAAACAGCACTGGTCCTACACATGGGTCCACACAGCAGCAGCTTCTAATCCAGGTAGAAGGCTAGTGGTTTACAACTTGTCTCCACCTGTGGACTGGTGGTTGAAGAATGCTGATTTAGTATGCTGGGCTGTCTCTTTCTATAGAAGATTAAAATAAACACGCTGGGCATTGCCAATGAGTTGAGTTATATTTTAGCTGCATCCATGCTTGGGTGTATATATATATATATATAGTGTGTGTGTGTATACACACACATATGTATACATAATTATAACCTCCAATTTTTTTCATTTGATTGTTAATTCATTTGGCTGACTTTATTTTCACTTAGCAAACAAATAAAACAAGAACTATTAAGTAAATTATTTGTATCTGCCAAAGCATGCTCAGGGGAGGGTGGGAAATAGGACAATGATCGAGGGAATGTTACAATGGTGGTAGGATTAGTGTTGGAACATTGAATTCCAGAAGAAAACTATATTATGAGCAACTTTATAAACCACAGTGTTTGTTTTTTTTTAGGGTTAAGTTCACTTTATCTTTGTTTTCATTTATTCCTTTTTTTAAAATTTTTATTTTGATCATAATGGCTTACATATCTTTCACAGTAGTATTTTAGGTACATATTAACATTGAATCAGGGAAATACTTATCACCAAATATTTCCAATTTTAATAGCCGAGCAGAACCTAATGGTAACTTTGGATGTTGCAGTGGCAATGGCATTGTTGTAATTTTTTTGCTCTTCAGCTCTCTTTATTGTGTGTTTTTTTTTTTTGAACACTAGATAGGTAGTATGAGATTTGATGGTGCCGGGTTAGCAACAAAACTCTTATTGATCTCAATATGTTTACCTGTTTGTCTCTGATACCACCTTCCCAGGCTTAGCTTCTTCCAGTTCAAAATAAAAAGTAACTTTGTTTTCAGAGAAAGTTTTACAGAGAACTGAATATTATAATTATTTTTTCACATATAATTTTCTCACATGTTTTTCACATATAATTTATTTTTTATATTTCACATATAATTTATCCTGTATTTAACAAGAGCAGAGATCGAGATGCCATTTGCTTTGTAAGAATTTCTTGGAAACATTAAATATATACCCTTGCAGGAGGCAAAGTCAGGGTGATCCTTGAGTGCAAAGTCAGTAGTAAGCCTTGAACATTGGGGGGTATGACCCAAACAACTAAAACAAAACAAACAAAAAAAGATTCCTCTAGGGCAGGGCCACAAAATGTTGTATGGAGGGCCGTTTGCGACACATGGGCCACGAGTTTGAGACCCCTGCTTTAAAATGAGATACCTTTAAAGTTTCAAAAACTGTTCCTGGAGTCGAGGCTAGTACAGAACTTGGTGTGTGCTTCTGCCATGTATCTACTTTCAATTCATCATCTATTACCCAGTGCAGCCCTGGAATACCCCCACCACTACTGGTGGTGGCCCTGGAGCACCCCAGGTGTTTTATCTGAGTATTCCCAGCACCATATTACATTGAACCACCAGTCCTGTTGATTGAGGATTACATGCGGACCCTCCAGGCCTCCTGAACACTTCTTGGGAAGCCTTCCAGTTCCCCAATACATTCCCATTTAGTAATATCTTTTATATTATAACATAGAATATTTGACTTCTACTTGTATTTTTCTCCAAATCTTTGAGATCATTAATTTTACTATGGAATTCTTTTTTACAAAACCACTCACACATTCCTCCTTAAACGTTCCACTAAATTTTCTGAGTTTTGTCCTCTGGGATCTTATTATTTTGGTACTTGTTTTAATATATTCTAAATGTTTTTGCAATAGCAAATATGAGGGTTGGGTTATTTTGGGGAGGGATTCATAATTTTGAAGTAATAGTTATGTATAAAATATGTTTTGCTTTAACACCTTTTTTCTTCATGACTGTTATTAGGGAACAATGCTGCAAGCCATTGAGAGGTACATGAAACAGGCCATTGTGGATAAAGTCTCCAGTGTTTCCAGTTCAGCACTAGTTTCTTCCTTAGTAAGTGAAAGAGCAGCTCCCTGGCCCTTAAGCATGGTACAGTAGTTTATAGACAGAAGAGTTTAAGTATCACTATAATTCTTTGCACATTTAAAACATTAAAAAAAAAAGATGTATTTGTCTTTTTGCTTTATCTTTTTTTGGGGGGGAGGGGGGCCAGACCCGGTGGTGCACAGGGGCTACTCCTGGTTCTACGTTCAGAAACCGCTCCTGGCAGATTCGGGGACCATATGGGATGCTGGGATTCGAACCATGGTCTTTCTGCATGCAAGGCAAATACCCTACCTCCATGCTATCTCTCCGGCCCCCTTTTTGCTTTATCTAAGAGTATTTTATCTGCAAGAGTATTAAGCAGTTAAAATGGGTTGTTAAAAACATGAACTTCTCAACTGTTTGAAAGCAATTTGGTTTCAGGATGATACAGTGCACAAATAATATTGAGGGGAGGGCCTAAAAGGGATCTGTGAGGATAAGGAAGAAACTGGTAGATCCTTGTCTTTGACTATTTCTCATGTCTGACCTACACTTCTACCTTTTTTCTATCTACCTTTCATTGGTTCCCCACACCTACAGTGTCTTTCATTCTGAAATCTCCTATTCTACTTCCAAGTTTCCTCCCAGAAAGTGTTTTGTTTCAGTAACATATTCTTTCTTTTTTGATCATAAAAATAAAATGTATTCATTTTAACCTGTCAAATTGATTTTGATTAAACTAGATGAGTAATGTGTGAATGGGTTAGATAATCAGAATTATAATAATTTTTAGGTTCTAAAATATAATTGTTAAGTTTTTCCAGTAGAAATAAAAAATCACCTACTAGGACCTGGGAGATGGTTCATAAGGCTGGATACCATGCATGAGGGAAACATAATTCAATTCCTGGCACTATATTGTACACTGAATACCTCCAGATAGGCCTTTGTCCCTCCCAGCTCCAAGCCAGGAGTAACTCTGAGCACTACAGGGGATGGCCTCCAGGAAAAAAAAAAAAGCAAGATTTATAGCAGAAAATACATGGATTTTTTTTCTGCCAAGTGAGTTTCTTGGATATAAAACCTATAATGTGAATACTACATAAATACTATTCTGTTAAAATTCTTTCATTTTGGTTTTCCTTTCCTATTACTTCCTTTATACCCCTTCCTGTCTGCATTCACTTTTATAAAGGGGGCTTGAAAAATATCTGTTTAGTAATATCCCAGGAAAACAAACTCATATGTCTAAACTTTTAATGAAATCCATGGATCTTATGGATATTTTTGTCCTTCATGTCTCCTATTATATAGCACATGATGAAGATAAGCTATGATGTGGTTAAGCGGTGGGTCAATGAAGCCCAAGAAGCTGCTTCAAGTGATAATATTATGGTCCAGGTACTGTCATTAAATCACATTAGCTATGTCTCTTGATATGTTTTCTTTAAATCAACCTCTTAGGTGCATTTTTATTGTTTCCCCAGATAAACATTTGTCAGGGAAAATTCTCAGGCATATAATAACTCATATAATGCCTCATTAGTGCCTAACCTGAAGCAAAACATTCCTGCCCATTGGTGTAGAATAGGCTAATAGAACTGTGTGGACATTTCAAGAATGTTCAAAAAAATATCTCCTATTCATTGGTAGTTTGAGAAGCTCATTCTGAAGGTTTTTCATAATACACTCAATCCATTATTTGAATTTGTGGAGAAAAATGTTCAATTTAGTTTTCAGGCCTTGATTTCAGTAGGCTTTATAGAATAGTGAGAGTTAGTTTTTGGTGATGCCTCAAAACCTTTCTATTGCAGAGATTCCTTTTCATTTGCATTAGTTTCTTTTTTTCTTTTCTTTTCTTTTTTTTTGCCTTTTTTTATTGCACATCAGTTTGTTTCTTATTAAAAGGAATAAGGTTAAGTTTTGTAACTAGAAATCTTGTGTGAGGTGCCCTGTTGGTGTTTGAGAGAGCTTTAGTTTCTGCCCTCTCAGTGTTTACAGCTATTCATATTAATTGTTCTAAGAAACAGAGTAGTCATTTTTCCCTTGAGAAATAATCTCACTCTTGTAACTCTGATCATTGAATTTTATGCAAAGTGCCATGACAGTTCTATTCCTGGAAGCCTGTGTTAGGAGATGAATACTTTTAACTCTGAACATGGTCATGGTTGACACTGGGGAGATCTCTATCATGGAAAGCTTGGAACTGAAAACATTTGTACTAAGTCTGATGTGATGCTGAACCTTCTAGAGCTATCTTCAGATGGTGTGTCACCTTTTTATACTAGTCTGCTATAAATTTATAATTTGGGGGAGTAAATGGGAAAAATCTAACCCTTTCAGTCTTGCCTATGTTTGATTGGTAAGTAAAGAATACTCATTGGTATCCTTTTTTTGTTTGTTGGTTGGATTTAGTTTTGGGATCACAACAGTGGTGTTCATGAGTTGTTCCCTGGCCCTGCACTCAGAAGACTATCTGGGACATTAGGATCGAACTTGGGGTTGGTTGCATGCAAGACAAGTGCCCTCTACCCATTGGACTTTGGCCCTATTGGTATACTCTTGTCTTGAATATCTATCTCTTTATGGGAAGTCTTGTTCCATGTGGTTTTATTCTTTTTCTACTTAGCTTTCTGATATGTAACAATCTTTTTTCTTGTTCTTTAGTACCATGCATTGGGAGTCCTGTATCACCTTAAACGGAACGATCGCCTTGCTGTTTCTAAGATGTTGAATAAATTTACTAAATCCGGTCTCAAATCACAGTTTGCTTATTGCATGCTGATCCGAATTGCTAGTCTCTTACTAAAAGAAAACGAAGAGGGGTAAGTGTTATTACCAAACCTCAATATTTTTCCTCTTGTTGGTTAATAAGCCTCAGAATTAATTTTATTTGTGAATTAATTTGGGGATGGTCACATGCAGCAGTGCTCAGGACTTACTCCTGGCTTTGTGTTCAGCCTGGGAGCCCTTCCAAGATTTTCAGACAACCAGGCAAGATTGTGTTTGGGGTCTCCTGGCTTGCACCCAGTGATGCTCAGGGACCAGATGGTGCCAGGGAGAATACATAATGGCTGTACTCTCTCCTCACCCCTTTGGTGAATAGTTTTTGAACAGTGTTGACTGGATGGGTTTGATAGTTTCCAAATTGAAAAAAATAGATCTCAAGTAACCCTACTTTATAGGGTTACTTAGAATCTTTATTTTTTAGCATTAATGTTTGCTTTTGTAAATGTACTTACTAGATTTATAATATACTTTTTAGTGATACAGTAATAATTATTGAATAAAATACTTAATAGATCATGAAGTATACAATATATAATATTTAATATTAATGTTAATTATTATGTAATATGACTATTATGTAATTATGATATATAATTATAATACACTATACCTCATATAGTGTACTAATATATAATAAATGATCATAATATATGTTATAACATAACATAACATAACATAACATAACATAACATAACATAACATAACAACATAACATAACATATTTACTGGATAAAAGGTTTGGAACCTAGCTTGAGACAGGAAGAGTGATGAAAATTTAGGGTGGAAATCCTGGAAAGTAGCAAACCATAAATGTGCAAGCCCCTCTGACCTTTCTTTGCCACTGTAGATCTTCTTTACAGATATATATTAAATTTTATTAAGGACCATATATTATATAGTGCTCATAATACACTTATTCAAAGACCAATTCCACCACCAATGCGAAACTCCCTATACCATTGTCCCCACACTCCCACCCATTCCCAAGCAAACCCCCTTGGGAAGCATAAAATAATTCTTTTTATATTGCTTGTTTATAGGTAGTGAAAATGCAATAATTATTTTTTAAAAGGACAATAATAAGGGGCTGGAGCAGTGGTGTGGAGCGGTAAGGCTTACTGGCGCTAGCCTAGGACGGACTGCGATTCGATCCCCCGGCATCCCATATGGTCCCCCAAGCCAGGAGCAATTTCTGAGCGCATAACCTGGAGTAACTCCTGAGCGATGTGTGTGGCTGAAACCCCCCCCAAAAAAGGACAGTAATAAGAAAATTTGTGAAAATTGTGTGTTGAAGACAGGCAGGGCGTGGGGGTGGAGGGAGATGGCAGACATTAGTGGTAGGAATGTTGCACTGGTGAAGGGAAGTGTATTTTTTTTTTTTCGGTTTTTGGGTCACACCCGGCAGTACTCAGGGGTTACTTCTGGCTCTACGCTCAGAAATCGCTCCTGGCAGGCTTGGGGGACCATATGGGATGCCGGGACTCTAACCGTTGTCCTTCTGCATGCAAGGCAAATGCCCTACCTTCATGCTATCTCCCTGGCCCCAGGAGTGCATTTTTTTATGACTTAAACCCAACTACAAACATGTTTTAACCATTGTGCTTAAATAAATATATTAATTAAAAAAAACAACAACAACTTAAAAGTTAATGTATTGTAATCAGTTATTAAGTCATTGTCAGACTGCTTGCTAAGTGATTTGTTGCTTGTTGTTATTTATTTTGTTTCTCAACATTAGGTTGCTTTAAATTCGTGTTGTCTGAATTGGTGTATTCCTACTGGGATGATAGTATTGAAAAAACTTTGGAGTTTTCATGCAATACATGAATTTTACGATCTGTGGTTGATATTGTGGCTTTTTGTGGGGTATGATTTTAGCTACCAGGACTTCTGGAAATATGAGAAGGGAAGAGGTACTTACTCTAAAATACTCCTAGAGATGTCAGCCCAAATACTGGCCTACCTGGAGTTTTGGTTGGTTTGGCATCCCTGTGGAGCTCCGTGGTTGAGTGGTGGTGAAGCTCTGGGCTATTGTCAAAGTGGAAATTGTTGGTAGTAGGTATAGCTGACATGGCTTTGGCAAGGCGGGGACTTGGCTCACCCCTCTCTTTCTGAGATTGCCATTTGCAGCTGTACAGCCAATGTACCCATGATTTTTCAGTTTAGGATACAGCTTATTGGAAAGTAGAGTAAATCTATGGAGCTGGCTGAATACAGACATGATGACTACATTTGCAGGGACATGTTTTCAGCTGCCTTCTGGAAGTACAAGAAGGCAGGGAGAGGGTGCCTGTACTCACTTCAAAAAAGTTCTGGAGTTGTCAGCACAAATATCAACATACCTGGAGTTTTGGTTGATTTGACATATCTGGAGAGCTCTGTGGCTAAGCAGTGAAGTTGGACCATTGTTAAAGTGGCAGTTGTGGGTGAATGGTGCAGCTTGCATGACTTTGGCAAGCTGGGGATTTAGCTTACCCTCTTCTCTCGAGATTGCTGCTTTCAACTGCAAAGCTGGTATATCTGTGATTTTTCATGACTTGGTATATATTTCTTGAGAATAGTCAGTTGACGATCTTAAATTAGGTCACGTTCCTGATGGGGTTGCATAACTAAACATGGGTGTTAATCAAAAAAAATTTTTTGCAGTGATAAAGATTTCTGAATGCATAAAATTAAAATTTATTAAATTAATATTAACCCCAAGATTAATTCAAAATTAAATGTGCAATGAATCCAACATGTTTCCAGCAGTGTTCATCCGTGTTGGGTGAAGTGGGATTGTGAATGAAAGAAGTTTATAAGCTCTGTCTGTTGCCTTGTTTATAGCCAGCCCATGTTGTTCTGTGACATGTAATGTTATCTATTCCCAGGCTCAATGATTGTATATACATCACTGGGACCATTCTGCCTACTCCAACTACACTAACCAGAGAGGATATTTGCTAGATAGATACAATAGCATATTAGAGAGGACTGACAAAGTGTAAGATTCTATTTGAAAACAGTAATAAACAGTAGATCTTCTGAAAACAGATGGAAAAAAAAAGTCTCAGAATTGTGGGATAAATATAACTTCTAGCACTTGAAATGTGGTTGAAATTCCATAGGAAGACATGAGATGAAGCTTAAAAAAGATAGAAAAACTAACTTTTTCCAGCATGTATTTATTCTCAGATTCAATCAATAGAAAATTGATCTAGCAGTAAAAAGTGAATGCAATAGAATAAATGTTGTAAAACAGAAAAAGCAATGCTTTATGTATGTAAAAAGAACAGTTAATGGCATTTCAGTGGCAGTTGAGATTTAAAAAATTTAAAAATAGCAATACAAGGAGTATTATTATTCTGACAAGAAAAGCTCCTTCAAAGTTAAATACTTAGCAGCGAGCTCTTTTTTTCTTAGTTCTGGTTTTTGGGCCACACCTGGCAGCACTCGGGTTACTCCTGGCTCTCTGCTCAGAAATTGCTCCTGACAGGCATGGGGACCATATGGGATGCTGGGATTTGAACCCCGCCCTACTGCTTGCTATCTCTCTGGCCTCAAGCAGTGAGCTCTTAATGTTTCTCTCATCATCACAATCTTGAGATTGCGAATGAGACTGTGATGTATATTAATCCTATTTTAAGTAATATTTTACTAGAAATCTTATTTAGTATAGTAAGTCAAGGAGAGAAAATATTAAAGATTTTAATGAGGATATGACACTGTGGAAAATGTGATTATTTCATGTATTAAAATAAAATCCTTAGGAAAAGTTGTACATTTAAATCTTTTGTACATGTGAAAAAATGTGTGCATCCATATGTGGAATATTATAAAATGTTGCTCCACCCCTCCCCACCACCTCAATGTGCTGAGGACAGTCATGGCAGCATCGCTGTTCAGGGCACCAAATGTAGTCTCCAGTGCAGCTGTGCAGAGTGAGCATGTCCCACAGGTACAGTATATGAGCCCCTTGGCCAAGTATGTAACCGCTCAATGAGCATCGCAACTAAAATGTTCATGAGCAGCACAACCTGAGCAGGGCTGCCAGTAAGGGAGGGCTGTGCAACCCTGCAGCCACTGCTCTGCTCTCCTGGCCCCTCCCCTGCCTACTACTACCACAGATACTACAGGAACTCATGTACTTGGTGTCTCCATCTCCTCTCATTACTGCTGCCACTGTCACAAAAAGGGAAAGGAAGGGAATGAAGTAAAATAAATTGGAGAAAAAGAAAACCACAACCTGTTACTTAAAGTATGATCTGAATAAATGGAAGGATGGGTCATGTTTCTATCTATATTAGAATATTCTAGAACAGTGATGGCTAACCTTTTTGAGCCTGAGTGCCCAAACTGCCGCACAAAACCAAAGAATTTCCTCAAAAGTGCCAGCATGGGGTCAGAGAGATAGCATTGAGGTAAGGCATTTGCCTTGCATGCAGGACGGTGGTTTGAATCCTAGCATCCCATATGTCCCCCAAGCCTGCCAGGAGTGATTTCTAAGGGTAGAGCCAGGAGTAACCCCTGAGCGCTGCCGGGTGTGACCCCCCCCCCCAAAAAAAAAGTGTCAGCACGTCAATTAAACCTTAACAACAAGGGTTTAGTATCTAAAAACAATGCGGCACGCACTGCATATCTTAATTGCTGACCTTCCCGCATGCCAGCTGCAAGGCCTTCGCATGCCATAGGTTCACCATTGCTATTCTAGAATAACAATGATGTCACCTTTTGTTAATTTGGCCTTTGGACAGTCCTCAGGGCCTGTGTGCTGGTTGTAGACTGTACTCAGGCCTTACACATTCAGTACATGTACATTTCCTGCTGGGCTCACTCTCTTTTCCCAGTCTTCCTTTAATTTTGTAGACTTGATCTTTCCTTTTTCTTCTTTTAAGATGTTTTAGTCAATTTAGTCTTTCATAAAATCCAACACGGGTGGGGGAGTTTGGCGGAGAGATAGCATGGAGGTAAAGTGTTTGCCTTGCATGCAGAAGGACAGTGGTTCGAATCCCAACATCCCATGTGGTCCCCCGAGCCTGTCAGGGGCGATTTTTGAGCCTAGAGCCAGGAGTAACCCCTGAGCGCTGCCGGGTGTAACCCCAACAAAACAAAACAAAATCCAACACAGGGCTTTCTTGTGTTGATTGCTGGCTTCTGTTAGCTTCTCCTCTCCCCATATAGATTGGATATTTGGTGTCACCATATTTTTCAGTCAAAACTAGTTAATATTGCCACTCTGGTCATCAGACTTCCTCTTCCTCCATCCTTTGAGTTTGTTATTGTTGCTGTTGTGAATTTTTTTTGGGGGGGGGGCATACCCAGCGACTCTCAGGGGTTGCTCCTGGCTGTGTGCTCAGAAATTGCTCCTGGCAGGCTGGGGATCGAACCTGCATCCATGCCAAGTTGGCTGCATGCAAGGTAAATGCCCTGCCATTGTGCTATTGCTCCAGCCCCAATGAATTTTTTTTTAAGGAACTTTTCCAAACTAAGTTTCTTGTCCTTACTCTTTGCCATATGTGGCTTCTGAAGTCTCTGCTTGATTACCTGAGTTCTGACCAATTTCCTTTAATGCCTTAAACCGACATGTCTCCCCTCGCCTTTCAAGTGGTCACTTTGCTTGTGCCTTCCCTGCTCAGCCAGTTGGCAATTCTGTATTAGCTTCACTTCCTCCATGAATGAATTCTCAAAATAGCAGAGCTGAAAAATGGATTCCCCATACTCATGATTCTCCAGGTTCTAGTACTAGCTCAGAAATTTTCCATGTCCTCCATGGACATGTAATTCCTCAGATTTGCCTTTTACAGTTATTCACCCCCTCCCTCCAGTTGAAGTGTCTGCCACTAGCAATGACACTGTTAAATAATTGCTGCTCATCTGGGGTGAGCAAACTTCCCTGGAAAGAGATTTTCTCATTGACATCTCTAAATCAGATGAAATAAAGATTAGATCTGTGGGTGGGAATTTCTGGGGAGTCCTAGCTGAGTCCAGTAGTGGAGAGAGAGAAGGGGGGAGGGAGAGGGAGAGAGAGAGAGAGAGAGAGAGAGAGAGAGAGAGAGAGAGAGAGAGAGAGAGAGAGAGAGGAGGGGAGGGGAGGGGAGGGGAGGGGAGGGGAGGGGAAGAAAGGAGAGGAGAGGAAAGAAGAGAGAGAAGAGAGAGAGAAGAGAAGAGAGAGAAAATAGGAGTCTTTCCTGCAGTGCTCAAGGGACCATATGGGGTGCTGGGGATTTCCAGGTCAGGCAAAGACCCTACCTGCTAGATACTATATATTATATACTATAGTGCTCCAGCCTTTCCATCTGCCTCCTCCAGTGGCTCTGAAGCTTCCAATTCTTACAATAGCTGTGGTTGTGAAACTTCAAGTTTCTTAGGCTGCTGCAACACCAAAAAAAGGAGATGGTAGTAGAGAAGAAGAAAAAGTAAGAAAGTACAGGTCTTATTATGAGTTGTCTGTTTTTCTTGAAAAAATGTTGCTAGGATGAGTGCAAAGACTTTAATTTCTAAGGTACTAAAAATGTTGATTTTAATGGCGTTTGCCAGTACTGGCACCGCTGGGGGAGTGGGCTTTCAAAGAACTTTCATACATAATTAATTCTAGAATACATCTCAATGTCTGTGCTCTTTAATTACTAACTCTCGCCTCCGTTGTTTTTGATATCTAAATGATAACAGCCATGAAAGTCCGCTCTTTGACTTTATCGAGAGTTGCTTGCGAAATAAGCATGAAATGGTAATTTATGAAGCTGCTTCTGCCATCATCCATCTTCCTAACTGTACTATGCGAGAGTTGGCGCCTGCTATTTCAGGTTAGTTGCATACTTGATAAGAGCTCTTGTTCTTAGTCTTCTGTCTTAGTTTAAGGTTCCATGCGTCTGCAGGACAGGTGCTAAGAATGTTAAGGTGGTTTTCTCAACCTTACTTGGGTATATATAACCTGTGCAATAGCTAGGGTTTTCTTTTGTTTTTGGTTTTAGCACCATACCCAGCATGTGTAATGGACTGTTTCCAATGGTACTCCAGGGACCATATGGTGCCAGAAATTGAACCCAGGCCTCCTGCATGCAAAGCATGCTCTTAGTCCATGGAACTCTCTCTCTCTCTAGTACAGCTAGTGTTTTTCTTTACTTAATTTTATCTTTTTCTGAAGTTAACATTTTCCTAAATAAACATTTAAATATTTTTACTTAGAAGACAGTATTTTAATACCTTCATTGTTCTTATTGTTCATAAAGTCCATTGAATATAGAACTTGAAAATTGTTTCTTTTATTTACATTAAATATTACTGAGTCTATTCATTTAGAAAGTTCTCTTTTTTCTATATTGAAAGTTGCTATAGCTGAACAAACCTTTTCATTTTATATTTTAATAACATTTATATGTGAATTTTTGATGCTGTGATATAACTCTCGTGCATATTTTGGTGATAATTCTTTACTATACTTTAAGAAATGTTATGAACTGAGCTATATTAAGTGATTTTCCCCCATCCTTTTTAGTTCTTCAGCTTTTCTGTAGTTCACCTAAGCCAGCTTTGAGGTATGCTGCTGTGAGAACCTTGAATAAGGTAGGTATCCCTGACTAATGACATAGATTAGTGTTTGATTGAGAAGCATTGAATGCAAAAGTGTTTCATGTTCTTTTTTCCTTTTTCTTATTTTTTCTCTGGTAGCATATTCTATAGCACCTCCACTTGTTGATTTCACCTTCATTGTGCTGTGATTCTTTTTATTGTTATTTAAGTGAAGATTTTAATTTATTTCTGATATAACAAGTACCCTATAGTCAATATAAGTATCTGCCAGTCATTTATGCTTCTTTCCATTTAAATTAATACAAATTAAAAATCAAACAGTCCTAAAATTTGTATGGAACCACAAAAGACTGTGACTTTATAATACAAATGTTCTTCCTCAAACTAATTTTATGGAAGAATAAAGCCTGAGGAGTCATATCCCCCAATTTTAAATAATATTACTAGGGTATAATAAAAACAATATGGTATTATCATAAAACAGAATTATAAATCAATTAACCAGAATAAGGAACCCAAAAATAAGCCCACACTTCCACAATAAATCAATTTAATTGAAATTAAGGATAAAAAATAAATGGATAAATTCTGTAGGATATAGTGTTGGAAAAACTGGATGGCCATAAGCAAAAGAATGAAACTATAAATGAAAAATATAAACTTTTAAAATGGTCTATTAAATATGTTTTAATTATAAAAATATTAGGTATATCTAGGAATATTAATCCTTACACTATTCCTCTCATTTATTCCATACGCCTAAAAAAGGAAAAAATAAAAAGAAATGGGACACTATCTTATACTACATACAGAGATTAACTCAAAATAGAGTAGAGACTTGGATATCAGTCCTGAAAACTCCAAAAAGATAACATAGGTGGTAAGTTTCTTGATATTGGTCTTAGAGATTATATTTTTTATTTAATACCAGAAGCAAAGGCAAAAATATACAAGTGATCCTATATCAAATTCAAAAGCTATACATAGCAAAGGACATCATTAACAAAATGAAAAAGTGGGTTGGAGTGAAAGTACAGCAGGTAGATCTTCTTGCACGTGACTGATTTGGGTTTGATCTCCAGCATCACATATGGTCCTTAGCCCAGCCAGGAGTAATCCCTGAGCATAGAGCACAGTCCTGAGCTCTGCTGGATGTGGCCCAAAATACAAAACAAACATGTTAAAACATAAAAACAGTCCACAAAATGAAAATACATATAGAATAGGATTTCTATATGTGTAAATCATTTTATTCATTAAAGGATCCAAAAATTGTAAATAACTCAGTCAATTTAATATTAATAAAACTCAATTAAATTGAAAAGTGGATGGAGAATCTGAGTTGACATTTACCCAAAGAAAGCCTACAGATGCTTAATAGGTATGTGAAAAGATGTTCCTCATTGGTGATCATCAAGGAAATGCAAAGAAAAATCTAACATTTGTCAGAATGATCCTTATTAAAAAAGACAAGAATGAAAAAATTCCCAATTTGTTAGTTTGGTGAGGATGTAGAGAAAAGAGCCCTTTTGCACTGTTGGGACTATAATTTTTTTTTTTTTTTTTTTTTGGTTTTTGGGCCACACCCTGTGACGCTCAGGGGTTACTCCTGGCTATGCGCTCAGAAGTTGCTCCTGGCTTCTTGGGGGACCATATGGGACGCCGGGGGATCGAACCGCGGTCCGTGCGCAGGCAAGGCAGGCACCTTAGCTCCAGCGCCACCGCCCGGCCCCTGTTGGGACTATAATTTGATGCTTGTACTACACAAAGTAGTGTGGTGGTTCCTCAAGAAATTAAATATAGGGGCTGGAGCGATAGCACAGCGGGGAGGGCATTTGCCTTGCACACTGCCAACCCAGGTCTGATCCTCGGCATCTCTTATGGTCCCTGAGCCTGCTAAGAGTGATTTCTGAGTGCAGAGCAAGGTGTAATTACCCCTGAGAGCCACTGGGCATGCTCCCCCCTCAAAAAAAAGAATGACTAATTTTGTCAATTGTGTGGTGATCCCACTTATGGGTATTGCCAATTGCTGGAGTAAATGAAGTAGGTGAAGGGCTTAGGCATATATATTCCACAATTCAGCATCTCTTCAACTCTCAGGAGGAGCCATGCTAGACCTGAAGAGATGCCCCTGGATCTGAAAACACCAAGGCCTACATACAATCTGCCTTACTGAAAGTAGAGCAGACAGGGCCTCCACCCAGGGAGTTGAGTCAGACCTATAGAATTGCCTCTAAACCCAAAACATCAGGCTACAGTTACCAGAGAGCACCAGATACGATGAAGAAAACAAAGGAAGTCAGTTATGTACCTGTTGGTGACAAAAACTCAGGAAAATACTAGAATATTCTTTTAGTGTCAAATTATCTGAATCACTTGAACAGAGAAGCAATAAGTTTGAAGAAAGTCAGATGGGAATAAAAGAAAGCACTCACTCAAGCAGATTTGTTTTTATTTTTGTTTTTTGGGCCATACCCAGCACTCAGGGCTCTGTGCTCAGAAATCGCCCCTGGCAGGCTCAGGAGACCATATGGGGTGCTGGGAATCGAACCTCGGTCCATCCCATGGTCAGCCGCGTGCAAGGCAAATCTCTACCACTGAGCTATCACTCTGGCCCTAAAGAAGAATTTTAAAAGAACTAAATAATACAGTAGGGGCTGGACCGATAGCACATTGGTAGGGCGTTTGCCTTGCACATGGCTGCCCAGAACAGGTCCCCGGCCTCCATATGGTCCCTCTATCCAGGAGCGATTTCTGCACACATAGCCAGGAATAATCTCTGAGCATCACCAGATGTGGCCCAAAACAAACAAACAAAAAAAGATTACAGTAGTGTCAGCAGCAGAATGGGTGCCTGCTAATGAAGAATAGTTAATAGAAGAGAAATTGAGAAAAACAAATGAAGAGCATGTAATTCCTATAGTGAACAATATCAAGAGAAAGAATATCAGAATTATAAGAATTCTAGGTGGGGGCTTGGAGAGATAGCACAGTGGTAGGGTGTTTGCCCTGCACGCATCCAATCCAGGAGGGACTGTGCTTTGAAACCTGGCATCCCATATGGTCCCCGGTACTCAGGTGAAAAGGAAGAGTGAAAGGGAAAGAATGTCTGTTTGAAAAAAATAATAGCCCAGAATGCCCCATCTTGAAAAGGGAGATTGTCGCACTGACCCATGAGACCCAAAAAGTGCTACTCACAGTAAATCTAAACAGAACAACATCAGTACACACTATAATCAAAGAGCAACACCAGTACACATTGTAATCAAAGTGACAAGACCAAATAAAGACTTTGAGATAAACCTCTCAAAGAGGAGAAAAGGCAAGCATATTAGCTTCACATCAAACTTCTAATATGTAAATAAGAGGAGAATGGAAACTATATTCAAAGTACTGAATGAAAGGAATTACCAACCAAGAATTCTCTACCATGCAAGGTTATTACCAAATTTTGAAGAAATGATAAAAATATTCTCATTCAAAGGCAACTGGGGGTATTTGTTACATCTATATCAGCTCTTAGGAATTCCTAAGGACTTCATATGAAAAACAACGACCGAATGACAAATGCAACAAATCTCATCCCTGTGGTAAGTAGTAGCAAATTCCTTCAAATCAATTCCTATGAATGTCAATGGACTGAACTTTCCCATTAAAAGGCACAAAGTGCTGCCAATTAAATCACCCATGCTCTCTGCCCCATAGGGCCTAGCATGCAGTGACTGCAGGTAGCAAGTAGCCTCTTCAGTAGTATACTTAGCTTATGACTTATATGGACTGCAGCCCTTTGCTGTGGATATTCCTATCTATTCTCAGGCTAGCACCAATATCATGCTCCAAATGGGTATTTGGGGAGCCTTTGGAATGTAGGGCTATAGGGCTCTATAGCCAGGATCCATGTTTTGGCCAAGAAAATAATGAGATAGGGACAGCCATATGCCAGTCAAGTGATCAGTAGATCAAGAGAACTTAGAAAGGAGCAGCAAAGTGCATGTTTATCTACAGTGAACTGCAGAACAAGAAACGTGATTGAGGCTCTGCACTGGGACAAGCTCATGTTTCCTGATCTCCAGAAGATCCACATCTCCAAAAAGTGGGTCTTAACTAAATTTAATGCAGAAGAATTTGAAGGCATGGAGACTGAAAAATGGCTTCTCCCAGATAGCTGGCTGTGTGGTCAAATACATCCCAAATCGTGGGCCCATGGACACATGATGGGCACTGTACTTCTGAGAGACTGTGAGCTACCCAACCATCACTGCTCCCTATCCCAGATTTCACCACATCAGCCCACCCCTCACCACAGTAAATCTTGCTTCTTAACTAAAAATAAAGAGGTACATAATGACTAGATAAAACAACAAAATCCAACCTTTTGCTTGCAGGTGATACAGTTGAACTTCTATGATAAAGATATGCTAAGAATAATATATTAGAAAATAGTCTTACAGGCTAACTATAGGCTAAAAATGCAGGAATGGTCATACTTCTATCAGACTAAAGAGCACAAAGCTAGAGAGTAATGAGATAGACAGTCACTACATGCTAGTCAAGGGATCAGTAGATCAAGAGAACTTAAAAAGGAGCAGCAAAGTTGTAAAGCAACTGCTAATAGACCTGAGGACTAACAATGACAACACATTTGTAGTGGGAGACCTTAATACTCTGCTTTCATGGATGAACAGGATTAGTAGCTGTTGATATGGTATGTTTATATTTATATTTATACGCCTCAATATCTGAAAATACATTCTCCTCTGGTGTTCATGGGACATTCTTCAGGATAGACAACATGCTGGAATATAATTTAAATGTCTGTGAAGTTATGGAAATGGAAGTCATATCGAATATCTTTTCAGGCCAGAAAGCCATAAAGGTAGAAATTAAACATAAAAGGAAAGCCAGGGAATAAAACAGTAATATTTAGAAACCGAACAGCGTACCATTAAAACAACTATTACAACTTTCATTGGTACTTCAAGTCCTGGGGATAAAATGTGCATCCTGGTGATTAGTTAATAGTATATATTAACATATTCGTAATTGCATATTATATATTAAATAATTTGCTACATAATATTTACATCAGTAATTACATTTCTGAAAGTTGCTAGGAGATCCTAAAATTTTTTATCACAAAAGAAAAAATATAGCTGGATGGTGACTTTCTTTTTGGTCGGGGAGCTTTAGGAGCTGCTGACTCTGCCCTCAAGGATCACTCCTAGAAGTGCATGGTGCCAGGGATCTAACCCAGGTTGGTTGTGTGCAAGGCAAGCATACTGCCTGCTGTACCATATCTCTGACCTATGGTGACAGTTGTTGACTAGACTTATTATGATCATTTCTGTGTAAAGATACTGAATTAACATTCCTGAAGTTAAATGTTACATACTAAGTATATCTCAGTGAAAACTTATATTAAATAAAATTTAAGATTCGGCTCCTTAGTCACTAGTTACATTTAATGTGCAATAACCATGTATATTTAGTGATTGTCATGTTGAACAGTAGAAATCTAGAATAGTTCTGTCTGATGAAAATAGTTGTTTATAGCAATGCTATTCAAAAGGAGCACAATGTGAGTCATGTTTGAATAATAATTTTAAAGTGACCACATTAAAAATATTCCAGATGAAATTTAACTTATTTTTCCTCTTGCCTTCTATTTTTAAAACATCCTTATATTTTTTTTTTACTAAATTTGACTTCCAGTTTATATTTTACATTTAGAGCATGTCTCAATTTATCATGTTTCATCTTAATTTGTCACATTAACTGATGGCTACCATATTGATGGCATAAATTTACAGTAACAGAATAAATTAAGTAGCCATAAACATTTAAAATTAAAAGCTTAATATAATAGGAGTCTTGTCATTTGGAAGGATGAGTATTGTATCAATAGGAAAGAGAAGTCAAGAGCAGTCATGAAACAATAATCTAAATTCTATTTTGTATTTCTTTATGTATATACTCTTGTAAATTGCTGATTTAAACACAGTTTGAGAGGCTGGAGTATTACTCAGGTGGGTAGGGCATTTGCCTTGCATGTAGCGACCTGAAACTGACTCAGGTTTGATCCCCGGCATCCCATATGGTCCCCCAAGCCTGACAGGAGTGATTTCTGAGCACAGAGCCAAGAATAACCCCTGAGCGCTGCCTGGTATGACCCCAAAACCAAAATAAAATACAATAAAATAAACAGTTTGAAACTATGTGTAAGATATTCTATACCAATATTAGGGTAGACAGAGAGATTCATTGCCACAGAAATAAACTGACATATTTTAACAACAGGCAGTCCAGTTTGCTTAGATTTTTTATTAAATACAGAGTGTTGGGCCAGAGAGAGAGTACAGTGGATAAGGCCTTGCATGCAGCAACCTGGATTCAATCCCTGCCATCCCATATGGCTCCCAGAGCACTGTCAGGAGTGTGTGAGCCCAGAGTGCAAAACCAGGATTATTCCCAGAACATAGGTAGGTGTGGCCCCAAAATAAAAATAAAACTGATATTAAAAAATATTTTCTAAATGATATATCTTCTTTTTTCTTTTATTTTTCTTCTAATTTTTAAAAATAATTTCTTTAAACACTGTGGTTACAGAAATGTTCATAGTTGGGTTTCAGTCATAAAATGTACACTACCCTTTACCAGTACAAATGTCTTCCATTTCCCTCCCCTCCCTGTCTCTGGGACAGGCATTATACTTCTCTCTCTCACTAACATTGTCATGGTAGTTGCCAATGCAGTTAGTGTTCTAACTGCTCTTTGTAGCAAGCTTCATATTATGGACTGGTCTTCATGGCCCTCGTCTCTATGGTCTCTGGATAGTATTACCATACTATCTTATATTCTTCCTATATCGCACAGATGAGTGAGACTATTCTATGTCTATCCCTCTACCTGACTCATTTCATTCAGCATAATAATCTCCATATCCATCCATGTATAGGCAAATTTCATGACTTAATTTATCCTAATGACTACATAGTATTCCATTGAGTAAATATCCCACAGTTTCTTTAGATACTGTTGTCAGACATCTGAGTTGTTTCAGATTCTGACTATAGTAAATAGAGCGGCAATGAATATAGGCATGCAGAGGGCAGTTTTGCATTGTTTTGTGTTCCTGGGGTATATCCCTAGGAAACTCAATCTCCAGTTTTTTGGTAATTTTTTTTTGGTGGGTTTTTGGGCCACACCCAGTAGCTCTCAAGGGTTACTCATGGCTCTGCTCTCAGAAATCGCTCCTAGCTCAGGGGAACCACATGGGATGCTGGGAATCAAACCAGGGTCTGTCCTGGGTTGGCCGCATGCAAGGTGAATGCCCTACCACTGTGCTATTGCTCTAGCCCAAATCTGTAGTTTTTTTGAGGAATATCCATATTGTTTTCCAGAAAGGCTGGACTAGCATTCCCACCAGCAATGAATGAAAGTTCCTTTCTCCTCACATCTCTGCCAACACTGGTTGCTCTTATTCTTTGTGATGTTTGCTAGTCTCTGTGGTGTGAGATGATGCCTCATTGTTGTTTTGATTAGCATTTTCCTAATGATTAGTGATGTGGAACATTTTTTCATTTACCTTTTGACTTTCTGTTCTTTGAGGAAATGTCTATTTCTTTTCACCATATTTTGGATGGTATTAGATGTGGTTTTTGTTGTTGTTGTTGTTGAGTTCTGTTAGTACCTTATATATCTTAGGTGTTAGCCCCTTTTCAGATGGTTTTGGGTGTATAGTTTCTCCCATTCTGTGGATGGCCTTTGTATTATAGTCTGTTTCCTTTGAAGTGCAGAAGCTTCTCAGTTTAATGTAATTCTATTTGTTTATCTTTGCTTGAACAGTGGTGTTTCCTCCTTGAAAATGCCTTTAGTCTCAATATCATGGAGTGTTTTTCCTGTTTCCTTCTAAATACCTTATAGTTTTGAGTCTTATATCAAGGCCTTTAACTCATTTTGATTTGACCTTTGTGCTTGATGCATTGTGCATGGTAAGAGAGGTCTGAGTTTGCATTCTTCCATGTGGCTGAGCAGTTGTCCCAACACCACTTGTTGAAGAGGCTTTCCTTGCTCCATCTTGTATTTGTTACCCTTTTATTGAAGATTAATTGGTTGTATGTCTGGGGGTCATTCTCTGAATACTCAAGTCTATTCCATTAATCTGAGGATCTGTCTTTATTCCAATACCGTGCTGTTTTAATGACTGTTTCTTTGTAGTATGTTTTAATGACTATTGCTTTGTAGTACAATTTAAAGTTGGGGGAAATAATGCCTCCCATCTTCTTTTTCCCTAAGAATTGCTTTAGCTATTATTGGGCATTCATTGTTGCAAATGAATTTCAGGAGTGCTTGACCCACTTCTTTGAGGAATGTCATGGGTATTCTTAGAGAGATTGCATTAAGTCTTTACAATGCTTTGGGGAGTATTGCCATTTTAATTATGTTAATCCTCCCCATCCATCATTTACGTCTCCATTTCCTCGTGTCCTCTTTTATTTCTTGAAGAAGTGTTTTGTAATTTTCCTTGCATGGTCTTTTTACCTCTTTATTTAAGTTGACTCCAAGGTACTTGAGTTTCTGTGGCTAGCAAATAGGATCCAACATCTCATCAAGAAGATCATATACCATAACCAAGTAGATTCATTTCAGAGATGCAAGGATGGTTTAACATATTCAAGTCAATGAACATCATATCAACAAAAGAAAAAAATTAATCATATGATCATATCAGTAGATGCAGAGAAAGCATTTGATAAAGTCCAACACTCATTCGTGATAAAAATTCAAGAGGATGGGAATAGAAGGAACCATTCTCAATATAATTAAGGCTATTTACTACAAGCCTATGGCAAATACTATACTCAATGAGAAAAAACTGGAAACCTTTTCTCTAAAATCTGGGATAAGACAAGTATGCTTCCTCTTTCCATTTCTATTCAACATATTACTGAAAGTACTTGTCATAGCAGTCTAGCAAGAAAAAAATACATCAAGGGCACCCAGATAGAAAGGATGTTTGAACTGTTTGCAGACGACATGATCCTATATTGAGAAAATCCTAAAGACTACCAGAAAGCTTCTAGAAACAATATATTGTATAGCAAAGTGGCAGTCTACAAAATAAACACGCAAAAATCCACAGCCTTCTAATATACAAATAATTAATGAGAATAAATAGACATTTAAAAAATCCCATTCACAGTAGTGCCTAAGTGATACATTTTCAACCATCCTTGTTGAGTAATATTTACCATGTTAACTCTTATGTTTTAATATTTAGTAGAGATAAATGTAAATAGTACAATAAGAAAAAGCGGGCCAGCTACAATAAAAGGTTGGGATATACTGATGTTACAGTGGTAAAATATAGCAAGAGAAGGTGCTAATGTGATATTATGACAGGTGATACTTTGTCTTAAAAGATATTATACATTAGATTATCAACTGGAATAATAAGTATTCCATTTGATTTTATTAGATTATCTCATTTAGATCTCCCAAGTTTATTTTAACATGGGTCATGGCCAGTGGTACTCTGGGGCTGCCCACCGTGGCAACACCCATGGTTTTGACAGTCACCAGGGCTATACCTAGGGATGCATAGGGGGCATGGCCATCTGTTTTGGAGCTAGAGCTTAAGGTTTTGCCCATATGCCCCAGCACTTAGATTATCTCCTTCCCTTCCCCATCATAACCATTTACCTTTTGAAAACCTAGTTTATTTAGTTCAAATTTTCACTTTGTTCTTCCTTTATTTTATAAAGTTCTTGTCAGTAGCAGAACTTTTCTTTACTTTTTTTTCTCTTGCCTTCCCACAGATGGCAATGAAACACCCCTCTGCAGTGATTGTCTGCAATCTGGACCTAGAAAACTTGATCACAGATTCCAACAGAAGCATTGCTACTTTGGCCATTACTACACTTCTCAAAACAGGAAGTGAGAGCAGTGTGGACAGGCTCATGAAGCAGATATCGTCTTTTGTGTCCGAAATCTCTGATGAGTTCAAGGTAAGGGCTCAGATATGATTATTTCCCTCCCCACTCCCAACCCAGATTGTGGAACATTGAATGACCGCAATAATGGTATTATGAACAACTTTGCAAACCATGGTTTTTAAATAAAATTGGAAAAAATTAAAGAAATGTGATCCTAGGACAGAACCAGCTGTCTTGAAGAACTAACTCTAAATCGAAGTCTTGTAGGCCTTCCTTCTTATCTTCTTCAGATTCCACTTCTTATAACAATACTCACAACAATAAAGACTTGAAAGTAAAAAGAATGGGTCTGGTGTGATAGTACAGTGGATAGGGTACTTGTCTTGCACATAGCCTACCTGGGTTCAGTCCTCAGCACCTTATATGGTGATCACTGTTATCTCTGAGCATAGAGCCAGGAGTAAGCCCCTGTGCATTGATGGGTTTGGCCCCAAAACAAAAATAAATGTAAAAGGGAAATGATCTTTGCTCCAGTGATTTGAATGAACGTCTTTATTATATACTGAAATTATATATTTGGGCTTATATCTGAACGTTTTATTCTGTTTTGTTGTTCATGTATTAGAATTTTATACTATTTTATATACTGAAATTTTTAGGATATATTAATGTCTGTCCTAGACCTCTCATAATTCTTAATGCTTATTGCCTCTTAGCTGTTCTTAGGTGTTTATTTTTCCTTTAATCTCTTTTTGTCTAATTTGTATATTTTTATTTTTAAAAATCTCATTAGCTTAAAAATTAGAATTACATTACATTTATTTAAATTGGGAAAAATAGCTATTTAATGTTAAGACATCTTAACCAAGAACATGAGATTACTTTTAATTTGTCCAATTCTGCATGTGTGCCTTTTAGGAGTATTTTGAGGTTTATATTTTATTTGTTATATCCATTAGCTGATCAATGTATGAATAGTATACATAAAGACATCAATTATTAATTATTAATAATATTACTATGATAATTACTGCTAATTGATTATTAATTTATGTTAATGATGAATGATTATTAATGTGTGAATAAGATACATAAAAGACAATGAATAGCATTTCCTTTTGCATGTTAATTTTGTACCCTGCTATCATGCCAACTCGTTTAAATTAGTTTGATCATTGATTCTCTAGGGCTTCCAGGTATTCTATCTTGACATCTGTAAATATAGATTTATGTATAATCTTTATTCATCTCATTTTTTCTAATTACATTGGCTGACATTTCCAGGTTAGTGTTACATAATAATGGAGATGTAAATACCTTATGTATTTCTTTAAAGATTGTGTGTGAATGCAGTGGAAGAGTTAATCAATTCCTGTTTTATTTTTGAAGGCTTTACTAGGAATAGACTTTTTTTTTTTTTTTTTTTGGTTTTTGGGCCACACCCGGTAACGCTCAGGGGTTACTCCTGGCTATGCGCTCAGAAGTCGCTCCTGGCTTGGGGGACCATATGGGACGCCGGGGGATCGAACCGCGGTCCGTCTCCTAGGCTAGCGCAGGTAAGGCAGGCACCTTACCTCCAGCGCCACCGCCCGGCCCCTAGGAATAGACTTTTATTTTTATTTTTAAATAATATATTTAAACACCATGGTTACAAGCATGATTGTAGCTGGGTTCCAGTCATAAACAGTACACCCCCTTCACCAGTGCAACATCCCACCACTAATGCCCCCATCTCTCTCCTCCCCCACCCCTGCCTGTATTCGAGACAGGCATTCTGCTTCTCTCACTCATTACCATTGTCATGATAATTGTTAGTGTACTTATTTCTCTAACTGCACTCACCATTTTTTGTGGTAAGCTTCATATCTTGAGCTGGTCCTTCTAGCTCTCATCTCTATTGTCTTTGAGCATTTTCACAATAATGTCTTTTATTTTTCTTAAAATCCATAGATGAATGAGACTAGGAATAGACTTTTCAATTTATTAAAGGCTTTTCAGCCTTCAATAGGAATATGATATTTCTCTGTACAGATCAGTGTGTTGAATAATATCAATAATGATTAATATTGAACTATTCTCATTTAAACCCATCTCATGTGCTATATTATTCTGTTACTACAATAGTCTATTAGTCTAATATATTAGAATTTTGTATTGATGATCATATATTAGAATTATAGCACAAACATTCATTAATGGTCTCACTTTCTATGCTCTAAAATTCTGTCTGTAGATTTGGGACTGTATGTTGGATAGAAGACATTTCTTAATCCCCTTGAATTTCTTGCACTTCTGCACCTCTTAAAAGTCAGGCATGATCTGCCATCTGTTTCCTTCTATTCTAGTTTGTTCCCTTTGTGTAGAGTGAGGTATTTTTCAGTCTTAGAAGACATAGTGTCCCTCTCTTCCTGAAAGGGCAGATTTCTTTACAGACCTGGAAGATTTAGCTAGTGCTCCCTCTAGAGTACAAAGCAAACATACTTAGTGTCCAAACTTAGTGTAGGTTTCCAGTCAGAACCAAGGACAGACATGCGTACTGCACTGTCCATTGCGAAGCCTTCAAATTCCTTTCTGCATAGTTCTTCCCTTGCAATGCAGCGACAGCAGATGTAGTATTATCTGGTCCCTTTCATCACCTTGTGATAACTGGTGCTGAGGAAACTGAGGAAACTAAAATGCTCCAGCTCCTACCATCCCCCCCACCAACACAACCCCCCTCCCCCCCATTTCTAGAGCTTGATGTTTTCTACTCAAAGCCCTGAATCTGTGATTGGCTACTGATGAGCTTTCAGGAAGGGTAAAATCTCACACTTGTCTCCCTTCTTGGTCTGTGTCTTTAAAGCTGTAATAAACTTCCCCCATGGAAACTTTGTGAAATGATATCTTGGCAACTTTATTTCTCTGTTTAAGCTTTTTTTTTTTTGGTTTTTGGGCCACACCCGGTGGTGCTCAGGGGTTACTCCTGGCTGTCTGCTCAGAAATAGCTCCTGGCAGGCACGGGGGACCATATGGGACACTGGGATTCGAACCAACCACCTTTGGTCCTGGATCGGCTGCTTGCAAGGCAAACGCTGCTGTGCTATTTCTCCAGGCCCTCTGTTTAAGCTTTTTATCTTTACTATTCACTTAAAACTTTTTATTTACTTAAATTAAAGGGACATGGTTTTTTTGTTTTTTGTTTTGTTTTGTTTTGTTTGTTTGTTTGTTTTTGTGTGCCATGCCTGGCAATACTCAGAGTTTACTTCTACCTCTGAGTCAGGAATCACTCCTGGCAGTTCTCTGGGGACTCTGAGATGCCAGGGATCAAACCAGGTTGCCTCATGCAAGGCAAGTGACCCTCACAAAGTACTGTCACTCTGCTCTAGAGGACATAGTTTCTTGAACAAAATTTCATTTTATGTTGTTTGTTTGTTTTGTTTGTCTTAAAGTCTTCTTGTCTATTTCCAAAAAAAACCATAGTCCGTTTAGATAACTACAAAATGATTTTTCTTTACCTGTAGCAAAGAGGGACAGTGTACCGAGTGGAGAATTTAAGAAACTGATAGTCCTGTCTCTGGTTTTCCCTAGGTGGTAGTCGTCCAGGCCATCAGTACCCTGTGTCAGAAATACCCCCGGAAGCACAGCGTCATGATGACCTTCCTCTCCAACATGCTCCGGGATGACGTAGGTGGATGAGTTTCCGGTGCTAGGAACCTGCTCTCTTCAAGCCCTGGGCTTCCTCCTAGCTTCCAATTTCTTTAGCTTCTCAATGTTTCTTTTGAATACTGGGGTGGGATTCTGGTGCTTAACTTATCTCTATGGAACCTGCTCTTGCAGCAAGTACTTCCCTCTTGCCAACTCTCTATTTTTCTCTCTGTCTCTGTCTCTTTCTGTGTCTCTCTGTCTCTCTCTCCCCCCTCCCCTTTGTGTTTCTTGTTTCTTTCCTAAGGGAGGGGATACAAGACTTGAATGCTACAAGCATGTGCCCTGAGAATCAACCTCTCTCCCACAAAGGATGTGGAGAATGACGGCAAATTTTTGTTTTCTCCAGGGAGGTTTTGAGTATAAGCGTGCCATTGTGGACTGCATCATTAGCATTGTGGAAGAGAACCCTGAGAGTAAAGAAGTGGGGCTTGCCCACCTCTGTGAATTCATTGAGGACTGTGAACATACCGTTCTGGCTACCAAGATTCTTCACTTGTTGGGCAAAGAGGGCCCTAGGACTCCTGTCCCCTCCAAGTACATCCGCTTTATCTTTAATAGGGTTGTCCTAGAGAATGAAGCTGTCCGTGCTGGTGAGTTGTTGGAACGCTGATCACAGTGGAACTGCTTTTGAAATTCTCTCCTCTAGAGGGGACCCAGGGAGGGCAGTTTGATATCAGAAAAGGAAGTTTGAAGTGCTTATTGGTGATGCCATAGGCATCATATACACTGTTCCTGGCTATATCGCAGCTGTCAAACTTATTTTTGCCTTAGATTAGTGGCAGATAATGCTGGACTTTCAGTATGTCAGAAAAACTGATAATCACATTATGTAGTCTTTCACAGGACTAGTCATAGTGTGTGTGTGTGTGTGTGTGTGTGTGTGTGTGTGTGTGTGTGTGTAATTAACTATTTCAATAGGAACTTCTTTACTTCTCTCTTTCCTTTCCTTTAGCATCTGAATAGGTTCAAATCTCTACCATTACAAATATACTTGACCCTCCGTTCAGCCAATGTCACACCAGCTACAGGCTCTGCTGCCCTGTCAGAGAAACTTGAAGCAGCCATTAGTACTAGCTTCCCTCATGACCCTTTTCTATTTTCTCTTCAATTAATTGGAATCTACTTTGCTGTCTCTCTCTCTGAAGTAACACTGGGAGCTTTTTTTCCTGTGTGGGAGTGGGGGTGCATGTACTGTTCTTCGTGTGTGGTATGTATGTGTGTGAAAGTGCTTGTGTGAGTGTGTATTACCAGGGATTGAACCCATGTGCTTCACACATGGCAGGTCAAAACTACCTGGCCCTGAACATTTTTTTTTTCTTCTTTTTTTTTTTTTTTTTTGTTTTTGGCCCACACCTACTCAGGGGTTACTCCTAGCTCTGCACTCAGAAATCACTCCTGGCAGGCTCAGGGAACCATAGGGATGCCAGGCATCGAACCAGGTCCATCCTGGGTTGGCTATATGCAAGGCAAATGCCCTACCACTGTGCTATCCCTCTGGCCCCGAAAATTTCTTTTCTTTTTTTTTTAATTATAAGGTGGCTGAGAAATCAAGTCAAGTACTTTATATATTTTTTTAAATTTTGTTCACTTCTTTTTTTTTTTTTATGGAATCACCATGAGATAATGCAGTTACAGAGTTGTTCATGATTGAGTTTCATTCATACAATGTTCCAGCAGCCATGTCTTCACCAGTGCATATTTCCAGGCACCAATGTCCCCAGTTTTTCTCCCTCTCTCGATCTCCCCCACCTGCCTGCCTCTATGGCAGACTTATTCTTCTTTCTCCCTCTCTCCCTCCCTGCCTCCCTCTCTTCCTTCCTTCCTCCCTTCCCTGCCTCCCTCTCTCCCTTCCTCCCTCCCTTCCCTTCCTCCCTCTCCCCCTTCCTCTCCCTTCCTCCCTCCTTCCCTCTCTCTCTCTCTCTCTCTCTCTCTCTCTCTCTCTCTCTCTCTCTCTCTCTCAGTAACTTTGATACACTTGACTAAATACTTTATAAAACTTTCTTTTCTTGGTGTATACAGTGGCCTGTTTGGTTATTTTTGGTTGTTTTTATTTATTGGTTGTATTTATTTATTTTTTTGGTGGGGGCCACACCCATTTGATGCTCAGAGGTTACTGCGGGCTAAGCGCTTGGACCATATGGGATTCGGGGGGATCGAACCGAGGTCCTTCCTTGGCTAGAGCTTGCAAGGCAGACACCTTATCTCTAGTACCACCTCTCCAGCCCCTGTTTTTAATTTTTAAGGTCAGTTTTGTTAAGTTGAATGATGAAAGCTCTCAGAAGAATATTCTCCTGTAAAATTTATTTTAAAAGAAGAAAAAGAAAAATAGACACCTTCTAAGAATTAGCTTGCTCTCCTTAGGAGTTTTCCTGACAACATTGTGTTCTCAGAACACTCATTCTTCACAGTGATCTCTCTCTCTCTCTCTCTCTCTCTCTCTCTCTCTCTCTCTCTCTCTCTCTCTCTCTCTCTCAGCTCACATGTGCTGTGACAGTCACATCTCTTTTCTGAATTGTATATTCTGCTTTCTGTGACACTTGAAACTGAATTGAAATTCAAACTAACCAAACCAAAAGGTTCACCTTTATCAGCACTTCAGTAGGGAAGACAGAAACACTATTTTATGGTGTATCCCCACCCCACCCCCGCCATTCTTTACCAAAATTCTGTCAATCTGGTATCCTTTAATTTTCCTCTTTTCCCCTAAATTTCATGGGTACTGCTTTAGCATCTCCTCTGTTTCAAATGTCCAACACCTCTGCCTTCTGCTAGTTCTCACTCTATTCTTCATTCTGCTATAAAAATTTTCTTTCAGACATATAGTCATTCTGTGTATGACATCTACTACTTATAACTTTGAAATGACACCATAACCTATTTTTGTTTCTCTCCAGGCTCTTATTTCCTCTGGTTCTCTAACCCTGTTCCTGTGTCTCATCCCAGTGAATACATAAGGCTTTACTTTCTTTTCTGGGTCAAGGACTTTCACACTTATTCTTCTCTCTGTCTCTTGTCTTTTTCCCTCTGATTAACTCTCCTTGTTCTTCAAAATTGAGTATAAGTAATCAGTATCAACACCTTACCTACTTCTTCATCCTAATTCTGATTTAAGATCTTTTGTATGTACTCACATGTAATCTCACATCCCTTCTGCCATGGACTTACTCTGCTCTGTTGTAATTGATCTCATTACTTGCCTGTCTTTCTCCCAAGAGTGCAACTGCTTGAGGTCAGGGGGCAGGTGTCTTAATTTTCTACTACCAGCACCTAACAACATTCCTGACAAAAAGTTAGGTGAGCAATAAATATTTGCTGAATTAAGATAATTTTTATAAATAACATTTCTTCTTAAGCTTCTAGCCATTAAAAGGAGCTGAGAGCTTAGTTTTTATCCAGGTGGCATAGATAAGGTTATTATCCAGATAAAGAGTAACTCAGAGATTTTCTTTTTCTTAGTGCAAAGAAGGCTCTCCTGGCTTATAGAGTTCTGTTTGTGCTGAAATGGATCAAAGAATTAAGACCAGGAAACACAGTAAAATAATGAGATCTTTCCCTACCAGATGTGGGGGCTTTCTCCTGTTTTGCCTGGGGGGGGGCTGGTGCATTGGTGGTTTAGATTATTCCCAGCCATGCTCAAGGCTAACCCTGGTGTTTCACTCTGGGCTCACTCTTGGCAGGACTCGGTACCATATGGGATGCCAAAGATTAAACTCAGATTGGGCTGTACAAAGGCAAATGCTCTACTTTTTTTTTTTTAATGATTGATTTAACTCCGAGAAGCCAGAATTTTTCAATGTTGCTTCATTTTATTATTTCATTTGTAGCTGCTGTGAGTGCGTTGGCTAAATTTGGGGCACAGAATGAGAATCTTCTCCCAAGCATCATTGTACTCTTAGAGAGGTAAGTCTTTCTCCGTTGTGTTCTTCCTTTTTTAAAGGAGTCCACATGCTCAGTTGTGACTGGGCCTTCCTATCCTATCATACCATATTGAAATGCATCCCAGGGCATATGAGTCAAAGTCATGGAGCAAGCCAGAGCAGATACCATTTTCTATCTCTGTGTGGTCATTCTGTGTGTCCTGGCTAAATGCAGAATTTGACTTTGAATTTCTCGTGGATTAATTTTGGAAAATATATTTGCCACTATGTAATAGGGACCAACTTCTAAGTGATTCTCAAGAACGCATTGAAAATAGTAGCTTTTTATGGTCTCCATGACTCCCAGCTTGAGGAGGGAAAGAGCTTCTTTAGCAAACACTTTGATTACATCTTATAATTACCACAGAATTAGAAGCCATGGGGCTGACTGGGTTAAATAAAACAAATTGCCATTTGAGTGGTAACAATGGATTCTGAAAGCTTTTCAGTATCTTCGTAAAGTATAATATCCTGCCATCCCCCACACCTTTTCTTTGTTTTTGTTTTTGTTTTTATTTCTATGATTGATGCCAGGAATCAAACACCCATTGAAATATAAGCCTTTAAAATTTAATCAGGTTAAGTGGTTACAGACCCAGTAAAGGCTATTAATTATTGCCTCATGTTATTGGGCTCTTTCTAATTATTTTACTGTATTATGTATTGTGTCTGATTCATAAAAACATTGTTTCTTTACTAACCAAAATTAGTACCCAGGAATTGTGGAGGGTTTGGGATCCATTCTTGACTCTTTTTTCATTTTTTTTATTGTTGTTTGGGTTCAGCGGTGTTCAGGGTTACTCCAAGCTCTGCACTGGCAGGCTTGGGGGACCATATTGAATGCAGGAGATTGAACCCAGGTCAGTCACGTGCAAGGCAGACGCTTACCTGCTGTGCTATTACTCTGGCTCCTACTCTTGAGTCTTTTTATAAAGATGATTATCAGTACCTTGAATTATTTTCTGCAATTTGAATGAAAAAGCTGTTGGAAATATTGCTGGGGTCTGTGGTGGGTCCTCCTAGGACACCCAGGAGGTCTGTGGGCCCCTCCCAGTAACTCTTGCTCAAAGTGACTCAAAGTGAGGGCCAAGGATTCTGTACTGCATGGGGTCTGTGGTACCAGAGGTTACACATAGGTCATCCATGCTGTAGTTAGGGAGTCTCAAAGGCTATGTCCAGTCATGATCAGAGGACTATGTGGTTCTGGAGGTCAAAGTGGGGTCAACCACATATAAGGCATATGCTGGATACCTGTACACACACACACTCTCTCTCTCTCTCTCTCTCTCTCTGTCTCTCCTGTACTCTCTCTCTCTCTCCTGTTCTCTCTCTCTCTCTCTCTCTCTCTCTCTCTCTCTCTCTCTCTCTCTCTCTCTCTCTCTCTCTCTCGTCCTAGTTACTGGAGGATTGTAGGGTGCTATGTCATTCCTGTTGTGTATCTCTGGACAGGTGCATGATGGATACTGATGACGAGGTACGGGACAGAGCTACCTTCTATCTGAATGTGCTGCAGCAGAGGCAGATGGCACTGAATGCTACATATATCTTCAATGGTCTGTGAGAGCCAAGAATGCACAGATATGTTTCTGTCCCCCAGTTGATATCTCAGAGGCATCTTTCTGAGAATAGGAACTGACCTCACCAAGCAAAATGCCTGGGCTGTACTGAATGTATTTCCATTTCTCTGGCAGCCTCAAATCTCTTAAGGGTCCAGAGACTATGGCTTGAGATCCCCCTTGATTCAGTTTGACTCTCCTCCCCCCCATTTCATAGGCTGCTGTTGTTGCCAGATGGCCACATTGCCTTCTTTTCTGGAAGATAACTTAAGTTTTGTTGACATTTTTACGATATGTTCCTCAGCTTTTGTGAACACAAGGCAGTTTTATGTGCTAGCCTTTATTTCTAATTGAGTTATAAATTATGTGGTTATGTTTGTCTCTTCTTTCAGAAAGCTTAAATAAATATTACAAATCTAGTTCCGTCTGGACCCTGAAATTGGCCAGGTTATAATACTGAGATTTCTCTGTTTCGTAGGTCTGACTGTCTCTGTGCCAGGGATGGAAAAAGCATTACACCAGTACACACTGGAGCCTTCAGAAAAGCCCTTTGACATGAAGTCTGTTCCTCTTGCTATGACTCCCATTGTTGAACAGAAAACAGGTAAGTGGACTCTCAGTTTTTCTGTGTTTTACTGTTTTCTGAGCTGTTTGCATATTTCCCCTAATACTGCTTTTATCTGACACTCCTAATTGTAAACCATAGTGGATTTTTGTTAGGTTTTTTTTCAACCTTACTAGTTTTCACATGTAAGCAAAGATCTGGGATACAGATCAGGTTGAAGCTTTTTTTTAATGCTGAGTCTTACACCTTTTTAGTGAGTTGTCACTAGATCAGCAGTAATTTCACCATAGCTTTTAAAAATAATTTACCAAGTTAATAACTTCTTACTGCATTTGGCTCTATAGGATGTTTGTCTTAAGAGAAATATAGGACAAAATCATAAGATACATTCCCTCCAAAATATTTATTATTTGTTTGTTTCCTTGTTTGTTTTGGGACCTCCTTCAATAATGCTTAGGGCTTGCCTCTGATACTGTGTTCAGGGCATACTCCTGGCAGGGCTCAGGGGATCATGTCCAATGCCAAGGATCAAATTAGGGTTATTTACATACAAAGCAAGCATTTAACCCTAGTACTAGCTCTCTGTCCCTACCCTAAGTTATAAAGTTACTTATAACTCAAAAAAACAAACAAACAAAAAGAAGTGGCTAGGGTTGAAAACTGAGAATGAAAAGATCTTGTGGATAATTTTAATAATTTAAGTTTTCTGTTGATATTATACAAATAGTTTCCCCACTTGAATACTGACAACCCTTGCTTTGTATATTTTTCATCCTATTAAGAATATTTTTAAGATGTCCTTACCCTTTAAAGTACATTCGGTATTTTTAATGTTTGCCTATTTCATAAAGTGATTTCACTGATTTATTGTACTTAATACCTGTGATCGTATTAAGTACACCAAAAATGTGACAAAAGCTATTGATTTAACAATCGGTCCATATCTCTCTAGAAGTTTCTGCTTTTGTAGTTTGCATTTTTTGCTTGCTAGTTGGAGGGAGGCTCACTTGGTTGCTGATACTTGTCTTTGTAGAAATCACACTGATTGCTACTAAGCCCGAGAAGTTGGCTCCTTCCAGGCAAGACATTTTTCAAGGTATGGAATGATGGATAGGAGTGAAAGTCTTAAAACTAGACATTTTAAATAGAATGAAGTCTCTTATTTTTATACAATTAATTTGATGAATTCTCAACAAAGTAGATGTGTGTGTGTGTGTGTGTGTGTGTGTGTGTATGTGTGTGTGTGTGTTTGTGCAGTTGCTAGTGACAACCTCATGGACTTGGGGTCTTCAAACTTTTTAAACAGGGGGCCAGTTTACTGTCCTTCAGACTGTTGGAGGGCCAGATTATAGTAAAAACAAAAATTATGAACAAATTTCTATGCACACTGCATATATCTTATTTAGAAGTGAAGAAACAAAATGGGAATAAATACAATATGTGGCCCGTGTGCCGTAGTTTGAAGACCCCTGTATCTAGAGTCTCTGAGAAAAAGCTCCATTTTCTATTCAATTTCAATCTTAGAAATCATATTCTTATTTCTATTTAACAGGGAAGTCATATTCTGCGATATTAGGAATTTAATTTCTTCTGTTGACTTTAAGTAATCCAGAATATAAATGACTTTTTCACTCAAGCTAAAGAAGATATTCAGTTCTGTGTTCAACTAGTAAGCAGGTTACTGAAGCTTAACTATCTTCAGCACTCAGAGTTAATGCTTTTCCCTGTCTTCTCATCTTATTTTTGTTTTGTTGTTATTGGTTTTTTTTGTTTTTGTTTTTTGTTTGTTTTTGGGTCACACCCAGCAGCTCTCAGGGGTTACTCCTGGCTCTATGCTCAGAAATCGCTCCTGGCAGGCTCAGGGGACCATATGGGATGCCTGGATTCGAACTGCTGACACTCTGCATGCAAGGCAAACGCTTTGCCTCCATGCTATCTCTCTGGCCCCCGCATCTTAGTTTTTTTTTTTTAATAATATTTAAACACCCTGATTACAAACATGATTGTGGTTGGGTTTCTGTCATGTAAAGAAGACCCCACACACCAGTGCTACATTCCCATCACCAATGTCCCAAATCTCCCTCCTCCCCACCCCACCCCCGCCTGTACTTTAGACAGGCTTTCTATTTCCCTCATACATTCTCATTGTTAGGATAGTTCTCAATGTAGTTAATTTCTCTAACTGTACTCATCACTCTTAGTGGTGAGCTTCATGTCATGATCTGAACCTTCCAGCCCCCCTCTCTTTTGCTCTTATAATTATTGCAAGAATGTCTTTTGTTTTTTGGGTCACACCCGGCAGCGCTCAGGGGTTATTCCTGGCTCTATGTTCAAAAATCGCCCCTGGCAGGCACAGAGAACCATCTTAGTTTTTAACTGCTTTTTCTTTCCTTTTATTCTTGACAGACCAATTGGCTGCCATTCCTGAATTTATGAATCTAGGCCCTCTGTTCAAGTCTTCTGAGCCTGTTCAACTCACAGAAGCAGAAACAGAGTATTTTGTGCGTTGTGTCAAGCACATGTTTACCAATCACATTGTGTTCCAGGTGAGATATGGACCATCACTGGGCATGAATAAGCTTCCCCTTCGCTTATGCTCTTGTTCCTCTAGAGATAATTATATTTATAGCTAATTCTTAGCTATAAAAATGCCTTAGGATGATGGGTATCTTTTGATGATTAAAGGGACATAAAACTGAAGTGTCTCAAGTTGGCTAATGTAAACTATAAACTATTAAAAGATAGCCCTCACTTAACATAACAGTATAAACTAACTGATAATTCAAAGAATTTGGATTTTAATTAGATTTTCAGACGGATACCAGACTCCTCTCCCATCTTGGGTAGAATTCAGTCTCAGAAAAAACAAACAACTGATGAATAATATAAACAAAAAAACCTCAAGAACAAATGTCTTTTTTTTTCCCACAAATTGATTTTGAGTTGTAATGTCAATTCAATTTCACTGATGGCTGTTCAGTATAGAAAAAAATCAGATACTGATCAAAGTAGTTCAAAGCAGTTTTACTCAGGAACTTTTGCAGTAGAGGAAAAGAGATTTGTATAAAATGAGGATCTGTTTTGAATATAACAATAAAAGTAGGGATGAATATTTAAGAATCCTGGGTAGTAACCAGTGGAAGGTAACTTACTAAGATGAAATATCAAAGATGAGGGATTTTGACCAACAAATCTGATAAGATTCTTATTGAAGATAAACTGGATAATCAGGTATTACTTGGGAGAAGGTGGGGATGAGGAATGTGATGAGATACTGAAGGTAACTGACTTTGGTCTGGTTTTGTTTTTCAATAAAAATTGGCATTGGGAGGCTGGAGAGATAGTACAGCAGGTAGGGCATTTGCCTTAATTGCAATTAACCTGTTTTTGATTATTGGTATTCCACATGGTCACCTGAGAATGCTAGAACTAATTCCTGAGTGCACAGTCAGGAGTAAACCCTTGTACCACTGGGCATGGCCCAAAAACATAAAACAAAGTAAAACAAAACAAAGCAAAACAAACTTGGCAATGTAGGTCAGGACTGGAGCCCGAGGGATAGCACAGCAGTAAGGCATTTGCCCTTGGTGCAGAAGGATAGTGGTTCGAATCCCGGCATCCCGTATGGTCCCCCGAGCCTGCCAGGAGTGATTTCTGAGCATAGAGCCAGGAGTAACCCCTGAGCGCTACCAGGTGTGACCCAAAAACCAAAAAAATTAATGTTGGTCAGGACCCCCACATCCAGCCCCACCCACACTAGGCTATGCTCACCCCTGAAACCATGAGACTGAGGCATCACCACATCAGGGCCCTGTAAAGTTGTTTTGTCTAAAGAAAAATCTTAGAAGACTAGTAGCACTGTATATTTTGGTGAGAGTCCTCCAAAGTGGTGCTTAGGAAAGTGGGCCTCCCCTTCCTGCAGTTAATTTATGACTAACCCAGCCAATGGTTGAAGGAAAGGGCTGAGAATGTAGTACTCCTTGGGCCCTTGTGGTGGCCCAGGACCACCAGGGCAGTACCTGGTAGTGCTCAGGGGATACAGGGCACCAGGGATTGAACTGGTGTCAGCAGCATGCAACAGGTAATTTTTCCAGCAGTATTATTTGGAGATGGAAAGTGTAGTGAGTTCTCGATCTGAGCTGTGGTTTTGGGGTGATTAGGGAGAAAGGAAGGGGACATTGTACTTAGTAGTTCTTGTCATTCATACACTTTCCTATTTGCTACTTGTCAGTTTGACTGTACCAACACTCTCAACGACCAGCTTTTGGAGAAAGTGATTGTGCAGGTGGAACCATCAGATTCGTACGAGGTGCTATGCTGCGTCCCAGCTCCCAGCCTCCCTTACAACCAGCCAGGAATATGCTACACTCTGGTTCATTTGCCTGAAGATGACTCCACAGCAGGTACGAACCCAGGGGAGAGGAGCTAGTTCTCTGATGGAGAGTACATTACACCCAGTGCTCTTATAATATCTCACAAATCTTTGGACTTCAGGGCTTTTTTTTTTTTTTTTTTTTGTCAGACTGAAAGTTGTGATAATGATGGTGTCACAAAATGGGGGACTACTATAATTGAAACACTAATCTCAGTATAAAACTTTCTGACTATTGGGCCTTAAGAGAGAACCTGAGTGTAGAGTCAGAACTGTTAGAACACGCAACCCTGGAAGGTTTCGGTCCCTCGGGTCTCCTCCGAAGTATCATGGTAGGCTGGTGCAGAGGATAGACTTGTTATTTTATTAGCATTTTAGAATTGATCACTTCTGATAATTCTCTGCCACAGGCTGGCCTCTTGAATGGATGTAACCACCTAATAAGTAGTTTAGCCAACATCTGTGTGTCCACAGTTGAGAATGCCTTTATAATTCTCCACTTTGTGGAGGTGGGAATTAGGGAGAGGCCTTTGAGACAAGTGATAATGCCAATAATTGTCTTTAAAAACTTGAGGATTGAGGTCTTCCATCTCTTGTGGATGACAAGTACTGGTTGTACTTGATTTCCTTTCCCCATGTAACTCACTCGCCCCTCCTGTTTGTCCCATTTTCAATTTATCTGCAGTGATTATCTGATTTTCCCAGAAATAAACACACATATCACGTTTACATTTTGAACAATTTTTATTACTAGAACAGGAAAAAATCTTTACTAGCAGTACAGGAGAAAACAACAACAAAACAAAACATGAAAGTTAACAAAATGTACAATTACTGAAGAAGTTACAGTTACAAGAAATTGTAAAAGTACTGATAAATAGTTATCCTTTGTCATCATTGTTCAGTTACATTTGAGGCTGAACTTGCCTTCTTTTCACCCTTCTCACCTCCTTTCAATGTTCCTGGGAACCCCATCCAGTCTTTATCTGTGGTGGAAGATAGTCTAGGCTCCTCACTCTGATTAACACGAGGTAGATTCAAGTTGGCACCATGGCTTGGTCTGAACTCCAGATTGTTCCCTCTGGCCCTGTGTGAGCCTTCACCTTATTTCTGCAGCCACCCTTGATCTGTACCCCTATGAGTAGAAAGGCACTTGCCTCTGTGGCCTTCAGTTTGTGTTTTTGTTTTCCATGTATAGGCCCATCTGTCTTTAAATTATTCTCTCCTTTCATCCTCTGATAAGGTTTTCTCTAGTTCTACTTCCTTTCAGCTTTATGTTTTCTCCTGGTCTCTCTTATTCTAGTTCAGTGTGTCTGAATTAAGTTTACCATCCAGTCATTAAACATGTAAAAAGGCTGTCTCCTCTGTAAAGCTAGCTCCATTTGCCCTTGTTCCAAGCCAGTAGTATCTGGGCCTTATCTCCCTGAAGCCCTGTGACCTCTATTGTTATTCTAGGTTTCTCTACACTTGATATGCATTTTTTTTTCCAGTAACTATATCTCCTTGTTTCAAAGTGCCTTCCCAAATGTACCTCTCAGTTTTTAGCTTTCACAGGGTACCATAGCATTACCACTTTATTTTCAAGGGAAGCAGGACGCTGAACCCATGAAGAATCCAATGCTTCCCAGTTGAGAATTTTATTCTCCTTCCATTTCCCCAGGTTCACTTGGATAACTGATAACTCAGGTGCCTCTCCACTCCACAGAGTGGTCTTAACAGAACACAGTAAATACAGTTTTACAACATCTAGATACATGAAACAGCAATATTAAAATCACAGAAATTACATACAGTACAATAACGACAGAAAACATTTCTACCAAGAGAAGAAGAGAGTTTTTCTGACCCCTTATGCTAAGGAGTTCATTTCTTTTGAAATGTAGATTTTAAAAATCAGCCCAGAGGTTTCAACCTTTGGTCTGCTGGCTTACGGACTCTCTTGCTTGATTGTTGCTATTTACTTTGTTTCTAAGAATTTGTCATTTAAAGAATTTTGTTCTACTTTTCAACGGTGTTTCTGTTTGTTGCTAAAACGTCATTATAGATTTTTTATATTACATTTTAGAGAAAGAAAATGGTGATTTTTAAAACTTTGTGGTTGATTTATATTTGATATATCTGGTGCCTGCTTTTTAAAATCTCCTTTCTATTCTTTAGCCTTTGCCAGAAATTCTGAAATTTTTTATGTATAGGGAATCCAGAATTTTAGCTGTGCAATGTATAGAAGTAAAAAACCAGGGCATAGATAGTAACAGAACAAAATTTTACGCAGTTCCTTTTTTTTATTTTCCCATGGCCATATTCTGAATTTTACCAATTATCTAAAGATCTATATATCACCTGTCTCCATTCAGAAAATTTACTTTCCTTATCTGTAAGATAAGGAAAACTGTAGGAAACAGAAATTATAGATTGTGATTTCCTTCAACTTGAAAATTGTATATAGCATAATAAAAATATAGGTTTTTAGAGTTAAACATTACTGAGATTTGAGTTCTGGCTATGATATAATGATAGACTATAATTTTAACAACTTTTAATTTCTGTAAATAAGCCTTTGTAAACTGTTATAAGGATGAAATGAATTAAGTGTGGTCATGGCTCCAGATACATAGTAAAGAACAGAAGCTATTGTTTACAGTTTAAAACTATCAAGTTTTCCCATTGTTCCCTTTAAAAATTCAAATCTTGCACAGTTCAAAAATCACATCCTCTGCTCTTTTTGAGAAAAGTAATCCTGTCAGTTACTCTTACCTTTTATCTTTAAACTTTCACACTCCTCTTTGTAAATATACATACCATACCATCTGAAAATATTACTTAAATCCAATATTGAGATATTAGCCTAACTTCCTTAAATCACAGTCAATTATGGGAAGTGTTCAATAGCAAGTGGCTTCATTAACTTCATCCTACTTACAATCTTGTTTTCAACACTTGCTCCCTTAACTCAGACATTTTTTGAAAAGCCTCAGCCTTTTCTTTCTTGGCACACTTTTTTCATCCCCCAACTTTCTTTCCTCACAATTATTTACCGTATCAGCAAAGATATTGTAGATGCACCTTTGACTAATTTTTCCACTTGGAACCTCTGCACTTGCCCTATTTGGCTGCCTATTTAGAGCTATTTTAATTTTATATTACTTTATTATTAAACTATCAGAGCTTATGACATATTTTGCATCATCTCAAACCATTCCACAAATTTGGAGAACTCGCTTTAAAATTCAATAGAAAATAGACTAAAATTTTAACTGTCCAAAGAAACTTCTGTTTTTATTACAGATGTTGTCAACCAGAAAGCAACTCTGTTACATATTCTTTAATTCTCAACTTGCTCCCTCCATTTCCTTAAACATCAGCTTTAACTTAAGTAAACACAGGGTTCTGATGAACTAGAACTCTTTGAGTCTGTAATCTCCACTCCATATTTAAACTATACTAATATAAAACTTCCACTAAAAATGGTCAGTTTTTTATTTTAGCTTAGCTCTAATCACTCATTAGGATGCATTCTTTCAATCCAAGCACAAATTTGTGATATTTTACTCAAGTACTCAAAAGAGCAGGACTGATAGAATGTTGTTATTTAACTATGATTTCTCCTGCTTTGACATAAGGACTTATAGCTAGCTAAGTTTGAAATTACTTTCTTCTCAGCTGGCCCATAAAGATATTGACCAAAATTCTCAGTGTGAAATTTGCTTATTGAAGTGATCATTTTGTAACCAAACCACCTTTCTTCACACATACTAAAATGTACATTATTGCCTATGAACTTCTTTCAGCCTCTCATCTTATCCTATCTGCTGTTCTGTTTTCATCATCATCTTTATAGTCATCTTTATTGTTGTCTTTATTCATTGATAATTTTCTAGAATACAGTGTAACATGGCCTTTCCATTCATGTCTCTTTTCTTTCATTTTTAGTTGTTCTGGGTGCTAGGGCTTGAACTCAGGACCTCAAAACATGAGAATCAGGCTCTGCCACTCAGCTATGTTACAAGCCTTTTAACTTCTTTTATCCTTAGAAATAAACATGTAAACCTCTTTATCCTACCCAGGATTTGATCCCCAGGTACCAACCTTTATATGTATATGCGTATAAACATGTGTGACCTTCCTGCTTAGCCTTCTCTGCTCTCACTACCCAAAACAGCTTTTCGCATACATGTCCATCTTTAAGCAGTGCTGGTACAAGGGGCTGTAGTGATAGTACAGCAGGTAGGGCACATATCTTGCATGCAGCCAACGGCCCTGATCTCTGGCATTCCATTTGGTCCCCTGAGCACTGCCAAAAGTAATTCTGGAGTAAAAAAAGGTGCAAGTCCTAAACATTACTGGATGTGACTCTGCCCTCCACTCGCCAAAAATAAATAAACCAGAGCAAGTATCAGTGTTCTCGGAATTGCTGCAGCTGTTAATCTTGAGTCAGATTCAGTTCATGAATTTTTATGTGCCATTATTTATTTTCTTAGACCTATTCACTCTGAACATAGAATAGAGTAGAACCAGTCAACTAATTTCTCTCTGATAATTTCTTTAAATATATTTCTCCCACTTTCAGGTGCAATATAATTTGTGGCTCATAGTCTCCATAATATTCCTCAGTGATTCTGAAAGAGTCCATATGCATACTAGTGCCTTGATTTAATAATTATGTGGCTACCTTAATTCCATTTTCATCCCAAACACATCTTTCCATTTGTCCTCTGTTTATTTCCCTTGGAAAAATAATAAGCAACCGGGTACTCTGTCATTCTGTGGTTTGCAAATAATACCAGTGTAACTGCCTTTGTTCAGCTTGAATGAATGGAAACCATTGGCTCACACGGAGAATTCTTGGCTGACCTAAATTCTCTCGTCACAAACTGTACACTGCTCTCTGCACATGCCTGCCCTCTGACTTGTCCATACACCTGACACAAAGCACCTGTACTTTCCACTCTTCTCTGCTAGGTCCCTAGCCTCCAGCCTGCACACACAAAAGACACTCCTGTTTGCTGCCCAGATTAGGAGCTCCCAGGCCACCTTCCTCTTCTGTGATTCCCATCACCAGCTATCCCTGAGCTCCAGAAGCATGGTGACTTTTCCTGTGCACCTGCTTCTAAACACTTGCCTCTGTACTCTGTAGCATCCCTCACTTAGTCAAACCCCAGGAACTTCTCAGGTATGCAGAACCCCCATCCCCACCCCAGAGTCTTATCTCTTTCTACCGATCGCACTGAACCTGCTTGTAGATTGTCCTTTATTCTTCTGGTCTCATTCCCTAGAGAACACATCCTTTCCATGGCCTCTCCCAAAACCCTCTCCTGCAGCACAGGCTGCTCTCCTCCCTATCCAACCTCAGTTCACTCTATGTCCTCATTTCTCCAATTCCTGTCCCACTTGTTTCTCCTCATTTCCTAACTTCTACCCTAGCCCTCTGAATCGCTGCTTCTCCCCATCTAAAACCCTCTGATCACTCTGCTTCAGGATCCCTGTGTCACCCTCCTTCACACACAGTCCCCAGTGCTCTAGCCCTCATCCTCTCATACCTCCTCCAGCCCCTCTCTGGTCCCTGCTCTGAGCCTCCATGACACCACCCTTATCCAGCACCCCGCCTTCTCAGTGACATCCATTTGCATGCTCTCTGCTGGGCCCCGATTCTCTGTTCTCAGCTCCCCCTCTGGACTTGGGTCCCTCTGCCCTTCAGGCTCCTCTGCTGCCCCCCACACTGCCCCCCACCCTGTGATTCTCCCGAGGATGCATGGCCCCAGAGCGGCCTGTCTGCAGCACCTTTAGGGTGATTTTGGATGTTTAATTGTGAGCAGAGAACTGCCCAACTCCCAAATGTGCTGACAGGCCCCCCTGGGGGCATGCCCGCCCCCCCTCGGGTGAAATCACCCCCCACCCTCAGGGAGAATCACTGCTGTGGGCATGCTGTGGGCACCCCTGACCCCAATACCCCTCTGCCCATGGGCACCTCTTCTGCCTGCCATGACCCTCTTCAGGGCCCCAATCCCCCACTCACAGGTCCCAGCTATGCTCTCCACCTGCTATGACCCTCCCCCTCAGAGACCCAGCCCTTCCCCACATCTGTCCCAACATGCTCTCTCTGCCTGCCATGATTCTCCTTGGGGACCCTAGTCCCTCCACTCACCTGTCCCGGCTCAGTCCTCTTGGAACCACCATGTCAACCCTTGCCCCTCCCTGACATTTTTCTCACTCTGGCCCCTCATGTTCTCACACACGCCCCACTTCCGTGCCCCACTGCCCCTTCCTGGCTTCACCCAACCCTGGTGACCTGTCTTTTCCGTGGATCAGGGCCAGCAGATCCTGCAGAGCCCCTGCAGAACCTCTACCCCAGACCCCTAGGCCCTTCCTTCCTGAGAGCCTGTCCCCTCCTGCCATGCTCTGCCCAGCTCTCTTCCCCAGTCAGCACTCAGCACTGAGACTCTGGCCAGAGACTCAGGGACAGGAGCATCTTTCTTTCTGGCTCATCTTGGCTCCTCCCACCCCATCCCATTGGCCCTAACCTGTACCTCACCTCTTGCCCCTCATCCTGGTCCCTCCTCCCACCCCACATCCCTCCCCACCCACTGACCCCATCCTTGCAACCTTGATCACATCTATTCCAGTCACCCAAACCCATGTTCTGCTCATACCCCACCCCTCCCACACTGGACCCATAATAAAAGGTGGGGAAGCAAATGTTATTTTTCTAGGACATACCTAAACTAAGCTGATATCCAGCATACTGATGCTTCTGCATGCTGATGCTTCCACTTTCTTCCCCTTGCCTCTCCAGGTCCCTGCTCTCATTCCCACTGTCCCAACTTCTTTCTTCTTTCTACCCAGCACCTCTGAGAACTGCTAGGACTTGAACTCAGCACCTTTCTTCTCATCCACATTTCCCCCACTGAGTGAGCATCCTCCTGGGCCCTTCCACTGACCTCCACTCTGCTGCATGTCACATCTGTCATTCCAGCTCCTCATTTGACCTATTCTTGCTGAACCAAGACCCTGTGCTCACATCCCACCATGAGCCCTTTCTTCCCTTCCCTCCTTTGCCTGGGGCTCTTACTGCACCTCTCTCCTGCTCCCCAGTACTCAACACTGGGCCCTGTGATGTCCCCCTTCATTATAGGGCAGTGGCACCAGCTTCCTGTATGTAACCTATTCTCTGCCCAAAGCTTAGGCGGTCACTGGCCAGCTCCTTCCAGAGCCTGGCCTCAGCCTTACCTCTGAGCTCCGTCTCCTGGACCTCAGCACCTCTGCCCTCATTCCCTTCACACTAGTCTCAGTCAGCCTTGTTGCTTTCTCCTCTTCCACCCTGGCCTCTACTGCTTCCACACTCCACTCCAGTAGCCCCCAGGATGCACCTGACAGCTGCCTTTATCTCCCCCAGCCACCAAGATTCCAGGTGCCTCTCTTCTAAGGCTCTCCTTCACACCCTCAACATCCAATGTTAAAGTGCTGAACAAGACCTCTGTTAGTTCTCTGTCCCCTTCTGCTTTTATTGTCCTCATAGTCCACTCTTGCTCCCAAGCACCCTCACCTCAGCACTTCCCTCAGTTTACATGCACTGCCTCTGCCTTCCCCTCACTGCCCAGGCTTCCTTCATCTCTCCCTGTGGTGCTGGCCCTCAGAATCCTGCACTCTCCCCAATCACCTGCACATGATTCCATGCATACCTCACACATGCCAGACTCCTTCCAGAGCCCTTCCAGTCCCTGAGATTCCCTGCAGCCTGTACCCTACATTCTCCAGAGCTGTAACTCCCCACCCCCATCTGCTTTGTCTCTGCCACTGTTCTCCCTGAGGCAGCTTCCTAGAGCCAGCTGTACATCCCACCTAGGTAGGCTCTCACCTACTTTCCCAAGATTCCTCCTGTGCCCTCATAGCACAAGCCCTGCTCTGTGGCCCCATGCTCTCTGTCCCTCTAGGCTCCAGGGACTACCTGGACACTGTCCCTCTCCTTGGACTGCATTACCCCGCTGACGACATGGGTGCTGATTGATCACCCTGCTCTGCCTTTCCTCCTCCTTTCAGCATCCAGAGACCCTGCCCCTGTCTCCTCTTCAAGGGCCCTCCATCCCTCCCCATCAATCTGTCCCCCTACCACACTCCCCACCAGATCACACCCATGTTCACCTCAATTTTATTAAAAAAAAAAAAAAAAAAAAGTGGGGAAAAAAGGAAACGGACAAAATTTTTTATCTGATAATGCTACGTGCTGGGCCTCGTCTCATTGTTTCTTATGTCACTACTCTACTGCATATATAGAAAAATTAACTGAGAAACCACCTTTCTCTCAGCCCACTAGGACCTCCCTGATCTGGGCATTCTCTGCTATGAGGCGTCCATCCCTGCTGGTTCCCTCCTCAGCCCAACCCCTCCCACACCTCAGCCTTAATCAGTCCTTTCACCTGAGTCCACCACCTGGGCCCACACCTGGGCCTAGGCTCTGTGGCCGCCTGCCAGAGTCCAGGCTCCCCTCACACCTCTTGTTCATCTCCTCTGACAGCCCTCAGGTCCCTCCCCTCCTAGCACCTTGGCTTCTACCTTTGCCCTCTCCAGAACCCTCTACTCCCACCATGCCCCTTTAGGGTTCCATACCACTCTCCTTCCCTGCATGTTCTTACCTCCTTCCTTTCGTGCCCCTCCAGACCCTGCTCTGAGCCCCCAAGACCCCACCCCACCCTAGCACCCCTGCCTCCTTGGCTACATCCATTTGCTCGCTGTCTGCTGGGCCCTGCCCTCTACTCCCAGCTCCCCCCTCTGGACTCAGGGTTCCTCTGTCCTTCAGGCTCCACTGCTGCCATCCCCACTGCCCCCCACCCCTGTGATTCTCCCGAGGATGCATGGCCCCAGGGTGGCCTGTCTGCAGCACCTTGGGGGTGATTTTGGATGTTTTGTTGTGAGCAGAGAATTGCCCAGTCCCCAGATGGCTGACAGGCTCCCCTGGGGCCATGCCCACCCCCCCTCAGGTGAAATCACCCCCCACCCTCAGGAAGAATCACTGCTGTGGGCACCCCTGACCCCCTGATCCCTAAGCCCATGGACACTTCAGCTTTCTTCTGCCTGCCTTGACCCTCCTCAGGACCTGTTCCCCCACTCATCCATCCCTGCATGCTCTCTACCTCCTCAGGAACCCCAGCCTCCCACTCATCTGTCCCTGAATGCTCTCTGCTTGCTTTGACTTTTCTTTTTAAGGACCCCAGCCCCCCATTCACCTGTCTCAGGATACACTCTGCCTGTCACCAACCTTCCCCCCTCAGAACTCCAGCCAACCACTCAACCATCCTGGACCCAGCCATCACACCCTGACCTTCCCTGGCAACATGCCTCCTGTGACCTCCTGGTTCTTCCACACCCCAGTCTGTCCCACCTTCTGTGCCACATTGTCCTTTCCTGACTCATTGTAGATTGGGAACATGGTGCCCTATTTTTCCTAGGGGGGCATTGCCCCCCCCCCTCCAGTTATCATCACCCCAGCACTGGATGTGACATTTGGCTCTCCAACTCGGTTCAAAGGGATCATTGCCACAGCCTTGAACCTGACCTCTTTTTCCCATCCTGTGGACATCCTGTCTGTACTTACAGCCACCAGAAGGTACTCCATGGGTTCTCTGCACACCTAGAGTTGAGTACCTCAGCCAAAGAAGCTTTGTCACCACCCATTCCTGGGGCTCACTACAGCCCTGCACACCATCCAGCCTGCCCCCTCCTGTCCTCGTGTGTGATGCTCCAGGGCTGGCCCAGACATCTCTGCCCCATCCCTACCTTTCTCTTTCTGCCCTCCTCTAGGCCAGCAGCATCACCCTACCTGGCTTGGGGTACAGTCTCCACTTAGCTACCTGAGGGCTAGTGTCTCCTCTTCTTTCACCTCCTCCCTCTGGGCCTTTCACCAACCTCTCCCTTTGCCCCTTTTTCATGCCCTCCTGGACAGGAGCCCCTTTTCTCCTCTTTTATATGCTATCAGGCCTCTGGTACCACCCTCCCCACACCTTCTTTCCTAGGGCACCTTCCCCTCCAGTCCCTCAGGTGGTCCCAGTCCCCGCTTCCCACCCTCACTGCCTTAGAGCCCCCACATTCTCCAGCTCCCATTTCTGCCAGCATGCAGAATGCTTCTCCAAGGGGTCTCCCCAGTCCCCGAGAACCCCTGCCAGAGTACCTGCACTCCAGCACCCAAGCCCAGCCTGGGGTCCTCACACTGCTCCTGCCAACCTCCTGCCACCCCCACCCCCCATTCGCCCATTGATGTCATGGAGTCCAGGTCTCCTTCAGCTCCTCCAGGGGCTTCAGCACCCTCCCAAGCCCCTCCTCCATTTCAGAACCATTCCCTTTTGCACACTGCCTGCCCCATTCTCCTCTCGTGGATTCAAGTGATCTGGCTAGCAACCCAGGAGCTGACTCACGGGGACCCGAGCCCCCACAGAGAGGTCCTTCTGGTCACAGTTCTATGGGTCTGGGACACAGGCATGCTACCCCCACCACAGCCCAGCTGCCTCCCTCACACTGCCAGATCCACATCCACACCACCTCCTGCTGCCAACCGCTCTCTCCCAGCCTGTGCTGTCCACTGCCCGCTTCTGACACCTCCTGCCATCCTGCAGCCTTAGGCTGTCCTGGCCCCCTGCACCCTGCGTGCTCCTGTCTCTGCCCCGCCCACAGACCACCCCCACACGATGCCACGCCCACTGTCTTTCTCCTGAGCCAAGCCCACCCGTCAGATCCCAGCATCTCTCATGAAACCCTTCTGCCTGTCTCTGGCTAGAGCGCCACACTTGGCTATCACAGAACTGACCTCAAGCCCAATTCCTCACCCCGTTCTACACCCCAAACTGCAAACTTGCATCCATCCACCTCACTGTTGTAGTCAGAGCACAGTCCTCCCCACCTGTTTCTCCTCACTTCCTCTCAGCTGCCTGTCCTATTGGCTTCTCACCCACCCACTTCTCACTCCATTGCTATTCTCAGCCTCTCTCAGGCCAGGTCCACACATCTAGGCCCAGGCTCTCCTGCCTCCTGCCCCCCTCCCTCTCCTCTCACAATTCATTGAGCCCTCGAGCCTCTCCTCTCCTGGCACCCCAACTTCCATCTCAGCCCATACCCTCCAAACTCCCTAATACTCCTCATCCAAAGCCTTTATCCCCACTGTGCCCTAACCTGGCCCATGCTGCACCCCTTTCCCGCGTAGATCCCAGTGCTCTTCCCCTTCTTCCTGTCATGCCCCCTCCAGCCCTGCTCCAGTCCCTGCTCTCAGCCCCATGACCCCACCCTGTTCCAGCACCCCTGCCATCTCAGCTATATCCATTTTTATGCTGTCTGCTGGGCCCCGGCCCTCTACTCCCAGCTTCCCCTGAATTCAGGGTCCCTCTGTCCTTCAGGCTCTTCTGCTGTCCCCTCCACTGTCCCCCACCCCATGATTCTCCCGAGGATGCATGGCCCCAGGGTGGCCTGTCTGCAACACTTGGGGTGATTTGGGATGTTTTGTTGTGAGCAGAGAACTGCTCAGCCCCAGATGTGTTGGCAGGCCCCCCTGGGGGCATGCCCACCCCCCCTCGGGTGAAATCACCCCCCCACCCTCAGGAAGAATCACTGCTGTGGGCACCCCTGACCCCAGATCCCTTTGCCCATGAGCACCTCAGCCTTTCTTTGCTTGCCATGACCCTCCTCAGGGCCCCGGCCCCCTACTCTCCAGACCCAGCTCCTCTGCGGGAACCTTATCTTTCCTGGTCACTCTTTGACACTGGACACACACACACCCTCTGCATGGCAGGTCCATCCTTCCACATCTACTCCCAGCCTCTTCTCTACCGATCCTTGGTGGCTCAGGATTTGTGACAGTTTTGCTGATACACTGGCCTTCCTTGGCATATGACATTGTCCTTCTAAATCTTTGTTTCAGGTTCTGCCATGCCTTGGCTCTGTCCTCCAGATTTCTGCATTCTTCCCTTCAGCAACCCCACACCCCTGGGTCTTATGGGGTTCAGGTTGAGGTGTTCTGCATGCTAGAGCTTTCTTCACTTTTGCCCAGCCCACCCATGGACCCTCTGCACAGTTGCCCTGTACACCAACCAGCCTGGCCTAGACCTCCTGCCACCCCCAGCACTCAGGGTTGCTACCCACTTCTCTGCCTCCTCCACCTTTCTCCTGGCACCTCTGAGCTGGCTGTCCCAATTCTGCACCTTTCTTCTCCATGTTCCTCTTCCCCCCCCCCCCCCCCGTAGGTCAACTTGCCCAGATTCATCCCACCTTGGCCCCCTGGTGTCACCCCTTTCCAACACCTCTGCTCAGAGTCACCTTGTTGCCCTTTCCCTAGTGCTGCTCAGATCCCCTAAAGTCCACTCTCCCCTCCTCCCCCCTGCTGTCAGAGAGTGTCTCACTTCCTTCCTCTGCCCCTGTGCCCTGGAATCCTCTGATGTTGCCACCTGTCTACTCCCTGGCCCACACCTGCCAGCTCCATCCCTCACCTTATTCCCTCTTCATTCTTCCCTTCACCCTCCTGCTCCCCCTCCCTACTGCCACCAAACTCCTTCTTTTCCTTCCTGCCCCCATGACTTCCATTTCCACACCACCAGCTGGTGAAGCAGCTACCCAGATCCAGCTCCCTTTCTCCCGGGAGCCCTTTGGCTCCCTGTCCCCCTGCCCCAAGCCCATGGAAGACCCTTCTGTGTGTGCTTTTGTTTCCAGACCACTAATGCTTCTCTCCACACTGTATGTGGGGACTGGACCTGAAATTGCCATTGGTTCTGGAGCTGCCCCTTCCTCCCTCCTCTGGACTGCACCCACTGCCCTGCACCCCAGAAAGAGCAGAGACAGGGACACACTGTCCTGTCAGAGCCCTCTGCCCTGCTGCACCTGTGGAGTCACTCCCATGCCTACTTCTGCTCACTCCTGAGTCCTTCCTGATCCCCAAGATTCAGCACCTTCTGTGCTGATCAATGCCCTGCTCCTGCTGCAGCCTGTGCTCTGGTTCTCTCCATGCTCTCTTGAGACCCTGCTCTTCAGCACTGTCCTGTTCCCTCTGTTCCACTCAGCATCCTCTCTGGCCTCCTTACTGCACAGATGCCCCATGATCCCTGCCTTTTCTACTACTGGAATAGCCAGTAGATGCCCCTGCCCCTGCCTCCTGGAGTCCTGCAGTTCCCATGAACCTTTGCTCCCCCTGCTCTGCCTTTGCTTCCACCATTGCCAGCTGTTTCTGCTGTCTCTGGCCCCTGGCCTTCCCTCTGCACTCCTGAGAGTCTCAGCTCCTCTGACTCTGTCTTGCTTTCCTCACCACACCATCTGCCCTTCTCTTCCCAAGGCTGTCCAGTGTGGCCACAGCCACTACAGTGCTGCTCCCCTCAGGCCCTGCTTGGCCTTCATGGGGCTCCTCCTGCCGGGCAGCTCTCCCCACCTTCAGCTGCCCTGGACACAGTTTTTGGTATCTGTTCTCACACCTCACCTCACCATCCATGCATCTCTCCACAGGCCATTCTTATCCTCAGCACCTAAGAGCTCTGCTTTTCACCCTCAACCTCTCGTCCCCCACCACGACCTGTTCCAATACCCTAAAAGTCTGCTCCAACCCTGCCAAGGTTCTTGTCCCCCACCTGTGCCCCTGTCCTTTTCTCAACACCCCCCTCGTGGGCCCTCTCTGCTTCTCTAGCCCTTCCACCTGGCCTTTGTGTGTTCTCTGGTTTCTGCTGTTCCCCCTAGCCTCCTCTCCTGCAGCCGTCACCTGCATTCCTGTGTGATCATTCCCTGCTCAGTGCTTAGAGCTTGGCTCGTGTCCCACCACCCACCCCAACCCCGACCTCCATATCCCCATCCAACCCCACCCCCCACCCCAGCCCTGCCCTACCCCCACCCCCCAGCCCAACCTCCCCTTTCCCCATCCCATCCCTCCCCCCAGTCCCTTTACTCCCACCCCCCCCCCACCCCGTGCCCACCTCCCACCCTTTTCCCCCGCCGGATCCATAGAAAAGAGCCTGGCCAAAAATATCTCCCCTTCCTCACCATCCACGGCTGCTGGAGAAACTCACCTGTGCTGCTCACCTTGCTGCTCTGCTCTCTGCGCCTCTTGTGGCATCTCTGAGATCTGCCAGCACCCATTCTGTCCACTCCTGCTGTCTGCTCATGCCCCAGCAGCTGCACCCAGAGCCCTGTATCCACCCCTTTCCAGGGCCCACAGCTTTACCCCTTCCTGAAAGGAATGGGGCTTGTCCTGTGCTCCTTGTTGAGACCCTTTCTATCTCAGCAAGCTCCTGTACCTGTCATCATCATAGGATCACCCCACTATTGGGGTGCATCCTCCTGGGACCTGCCACACTCATTCCATCTAGAACCATCTGCTGCCCTGTGCAGTTCCCATGCCCACTGCCCCAGCTGCCCTGGGCTTCCCCTTAGTCAGTCTATCTATGTCTCTCTCTCTCTGTCTCTCTGTCTCTGTCTCTCTCTGTCTCTCTGTCTCTCTCTCTCCTCCCCTTCACCTTTCTCCAGCCTCTATATACCCCATCATATACTCTTCTTCCCCTGACTACCTCCTGATCTGTTCTCAGGGCTCTGGTCCAGGACTCAGGGATCCTCACCTCAATCTTACCAGCACACATTTACCTCCTGCCTCTCCCTCTCCCTGCACCCCTGTTATCCCTGTTACCATCCAAAGCTAGTCTTAGAGAGACCTCTTCCCTCCCTCGCACCTTCCCTATAAGGATACTGCCCACCATGTGCTGGGAACTCCCACCTCCATTCCTACCCATGTGAAGGAGAGAAACAAGTGCATGAAACTTCAGCCCCTTCTGGTCCTTGCTTTGTGTCCAGGACTCATGTTCGCCACACATCTTTGCCACCTGACCCCACACTGCCCTTCTGACTTTTCCTCATCCCACCTCTCCTATCCCCTCTCCTTTCCCTTCCTGTCCTTATTATCTTCCCTGCCTCTCCTCCTTTCTCTTCTACCCACCTCACTTCTCCCTTCCTTTCTCTTCCCTCCTCTCCATTCCTTTCTCCACTCATGAGCCTCCTTTCTCTCCTCTTCTTTCCTGTCCCCTCATTTCTCTCCCCTCCTTTTTCCTCTCTCCACCTCTTCTGAGCTGTTTCCTCTACTCTAGACTCCTTCTCCTACCCTCCTTTTTCCGTTTCTCCCCTCCTCTCTCTCTTTCCCTTTACTCTCTCCCCTTCGCCTCCTTTCCTCTTCCCTCCTCTCTGTTCTCCCCATCTCTTTTCTGTTGTCCTCTCCCCTCTTCTCCTCTTCTTGCCTCTCCTCTCTCTCCTGGCCCCTCCTCTCCCTCTCCTCTCTCTAGTTCTCTCCTGGCCCCTCCTGTCCTTTCTCTTCTCCCCTCCTCTCCTCTCTTCTGTTCTCATCTTGTCTCTCCTATCTCCCCTTCCCTCTTTTCTCCTATCACCTTTCCTCTTGTGCACCCCTCTCATCTCCTTTTCTCTCCCCCTTTCCTCTTCTCTTCCCTCGCCTCTCTCTTCTCTACTTCCCTTTCCTCTCCATTCTGGTCTCCTTTTCTCTCCTGTCCCCTCTTTCCTTCCTATATACTCTCCTTTCCTCTTCTCTCCTGGCCTCCCTCCTTTCCTGTTCTCTCTCCTATTCTCTTTCCTCATCTTCTCTTCTCTCTTGCCCATTCTTCTCACCATCCCTCTTGTCTCCCTCTTCTCTTCTTTTCCTCCTTCTCTCTTTTCCCTCTCCTCTCCTCACCTCTCCTCTATTTCTCTTTTCTTCCCTCTTTTCTCATATTCTCTTCTACTCTCTACATCCTCTTCTGTGGTTACTTATTTCTAGTCTCCACTGCCCTCTGTCTCTCTCACCTCCTCCTCTCTGCTACTCCTCCGTTTCCTCCACTACTCTCCTACTCACCTCTGAGCTCCTCTTTTTTCCCCTCTGATCTTGTCTTCTCTCCATTCCTTTCCTCCCTCTTCACTTGTACATGTCTTTCCTTGTCTCCTCTCATCTTCTCTCATCCTTTCCTCTCTCGCCTCCTCTACTTCCCCTCAACTCTTCTCCTGCTGCCATCCCTTCTGTCCCTGACTGGCTCCACAATAGGGGCAAACTCACATTTCCATCTCTGCTGCAGCCAGAACACAGTACTCCCCATCTGACTCTCCTCACTTCCTCTGATCCCACTAGGACCCTACCAGGAAATTCAGCAGCTCCATTTCGGCAGCATCTCTGCCGCCCAAACTCACCCACCCAACCCTTGCTCACCCGAGTCCCTCCTCTCAGCCTCACTCATTCACTCACTCTAGGTTCACTCCTAGAATCCAGGCTCTGCTGCCTCCTGCATCCAGACTTCCTCCAGAGCATCCAGGCACTCCTCTCACCCCTGGTTTCAGCTCCTCTGACAAAGCCTTCAATCCCCTCCTCTTGGCACTCCAACTTCCACTGTTGCCCCAAACCCCCTGCCTCTCCCCTCCAGAGCCCTCTGCTTCCCTCTGCATTCCTTAAGGCCCCTGTACCACCCTCCATTCCCCATTCCCCCCCAGACCCCACAGTGCTCCTGCCCCATCCTCACCTCCATCTTCCTGTCGTGCCCCCTCCAGCCCCTCTCCATTCCCTGCCATGAGCCCCCAAGACCCCACTCTGCCCCTAGCACCCCTGCCTCCTTGGCTACATCCATTTGCTCGCTGTCTGCTGGGCCCTGACCCTCTGCTCCCAGCTCCCCCCTCTGGACTCGGGTCCCTCTGCCCTTCAGGCTCCTCTGCTGCCACCCCCTCTGTCCCCCACCCCGTGATTCTCCCGAGGATGCATGGCCCCAGAGTGGCCTGTCTGCAGCACCTTTGGGTTAATTTTGGATGTTTTGTTGTGAGCAGAGAATTGCCCAGCCCCCAGATGTGCTGACAGGCCCCCCTGGGGGCATGCCCGCCCCCCCTCGGGTGAAATCACCCCCCACCCTCAGGGAGAATCACTGCTGTGGGCACCCCTGACCCCAATACCCCTCTGCCCACGGGCACCTCAGCCTTCTTCTGCCATCCTTGACCCTCCTCAAGACTCCCCATTTATCCGCTCTGTATGTTCTCTGCCTCCTCAGGGACCCCAGCCTCCCACTCACCTGTGCCAGCATGCCCTCTTCCTGCCACCAATCCTCCTCCTCAGAAATCCCGGGCCCCCTTCCATTCTGCCTGTCACAACCCTCCTTGGGGACCTGTGCCCCTTCCTCACACCTGTCTTACTCTGGCCCCTGCTTCTGTCCCAGGCCTGTCCAGCCTCATGGCTCAGTTCCTGGCAGTCACTGGTGCCACTGGTTTTTCCTTGGTCTTCTCTCTGTGCTCACAGACACTGTTCCTGCTATTCTCACCTCTGCTTTCCTTGCAGCAGCCCTCCGCTCCCACCTTCTACAGCCACTGCAGTCTGTGCTGCTGGCCTACACAGCTGGCCCTAGTTGTCACCAGCCCACATCCCCTAGTGCCTTTCTTTCCCCTCACATTGGTGTCCTTATATTCTCAATCCTGGTGCCTTCCTGTCACCTTCCTTAACACTGGTTCCTTCCAGTCACCTTTCTCACACTCAGTGCCATCCTGTCCCACTGAGCACACATAGTACCCTCCACTAACTATTCAAACAAAGTGTCTCCTGTAAGCTTCCACACACCCGAGACCCTTTGATCATACAAATGCCCTTTATTCCCCTTTCTCAAAACAGGTGCCCTTCTTTCCCATTCTTCCACACTATTTCCTTCTTTCCCTCTCTCCATACGCAGTGCTCTTCTTTCCGTTCTTCACAAATGGTATCCTGTACGCCTCCTCATGCCTGGTGATTTTTCTCCCCTTCCTCACACCAGATGCCCTTTCTCCATACTTACTCCTGGTGCCCTTCTTAATCCCCCCTCCTAAATACCCACTGGTCTTTCTTTGCCCTTCCTTAAAACAGGTCCCTTATTTCTCCCTCCTCACACCAGGTGCCCTTCTTTCTCCTTCCTTACAGTGGTGCCATTAATTCCCCTTTTTCACACGAGATGCCCTTCTTACCCTTCTTAACACCATGTGCCCTTATTTCCCCTTCCTCACACCATGTGCCCTTCTTCCCCTTCCTCATACCGGATGCGCTTCTTTCTCCCTCCTCATACAGGTGTCCTTCATAACCCTTCAAATGGTGCCCTTCTTTAGAAGCTTTTCTCAAACCTGGTGCCCTTCACTCTACTTCTCATACACGGTGCCCTTCTCTGCTGTTCCTCACACCAAGTGTCCTTTCCCCTTCTTCATACCCAATGCCCTTCTTTTTCCCACGTCACACCAGGTACCCATCTTCCTCTTCCTCAGACCTTGTGCTTTTCTTTCCCCCTACTCTCAACTAGAGTCCTTCATTCCCCTTCCTCACACCATGTGCCCTTCTTCCTCTTCCTCATACTAGATGCGCTTCTTTCTCCCTCCTCATACCAGGTGTCCTTCATAACCCTTCCTCACACCTGATGCCATTCTTTCTCCTACCTCAGATCCGGTGCCATTCATGAGATGGCTCACATGAGATGCCTTTCTTCCTCTTCCTAACATCAGGTGCCCTCTTTCCCCTTCCTCACACCTAGTGCCTTATTTCCCCACTTCACACCGGTTGCCCTTCTTCCCCTTCCTCACACCTGGTGCCCTTCTTTCCCCTCCCTCAATTAAGGTGCCCTTCTCTTCACTTTTCACACCTGGTGTCCTCTGCTATTCCTCAGACCAGCTGTCTTCCTTTCCCCTTCTTCACACCTGGTACCCTTCTTTCTCATTCCTCACACCTGGTGCCCTTCTTTCCACTTTCTCACACCAGGTACCTTTCCCTTTGTCACACCTGGTGCACTTCTTTTTCCACCACACACCTGGTGCCCTTATTTTTCCACCACACACCTGGTGCCCTTCTGTCTGTCCCCTTCCTCATAACTGGTGCACTCTTTCCCTTTCCTCACACTGGTGCCCTTCTTACCCCCTCCTCACACCCTTCCTTCCTCTTCCTCCTACCTATTGCTATTTTCCTTTTCTCACATCCTACTTTCCTCCTCCTCAAGCCAGGTTCCCTTCTTCCCCTTCCTCACCCCTGGTGCCCTTCTTTCTCCCTCCTCACGCCTGGTGCCCTTCTTTCTCCCTCCTCATGCCTGGTACCCTTCTTTCCCCTCCCTCACATCAGGTGCCCTTCTTTCCCTTCCTCACACGTGGTGCCCTTCTTTTTCTTTCCTCATACTTGGTGCACTCTTTCCCTTTCCTCACACTAGTGCCCTTCTTCCCCCCTCCTCACACCCGGTACTCTTCCTTCCCCCTCCTCATACCTATTGCTCTTTCCCCTTCCTTACACGTGGTGCCTTTCTTCTCCCTCCTCACACCTGGTGCCCTTCTTCCCCTTTCTCATACCTGGAGCCCTTCTTTCCCCTTCTTCACACCTGGTGCCCCTTCTCCTCCCTTCTCACACCAGGTGCCTTCTTTTGCCTTCCTCACACCAGGTGCCCTTCTGTCTTTTTCCTGATACCTGTTGTGCTCTTCCCCTTTCCTCACACACACTAGTGCCCTTCTTACCCCCTCTTACCCACCTGGTGCTCTTCCTTCCCCTTCCTCACACCTGGTGTCCTCCTTCCCACTTCTTCACACCCGTTGTCCTTCTCCCCCGCCCCCTTCTTACACCAGCTGCCCTACTTCCCCTTCCTCACACCAGGTACTCTTCTTTCTCCTTCCTTAAAGCAGGTGCCATTCATTCACCTTCCTTATAGCTGGTGCCATTCATTCTTTTCCTCACACCAGGTGATCTTCTTCCCCTTCGTCACACATGTGCCCTTCATCCCTTTCGTCATACATGGTGCCTTCTTGGTTCATCACACCTGGTGCCATTCTTTCTCCTTCCTCACAACTGCTACCCTTCTTTCCACCTAATCACACCAGGTGTCCTTCTTCCCCCTTCCCTTCCTCACAGCAGGTGCCCTTCTCTCCCTTCCTCACCTGGTCCCTGCTGTACCCCTCTCACATTTGGTGCCCTTCTTTTCCTCCCTTACACCTGCTGCCCTTCTCTCCCCTTCTCACACTTGATGCTCTTCCCCTTCCTCACATCTGGTGCCCTTCTTTCCCCTCCTTACGCCTGGTGCCTTTCTTTCCCCTCCCCACGCCTGGTGCCCTTCCTTTTCCTTTCTCACATGTAGTGTCCTTCTTTCCTTCTCCTCACACCAGGTGCCCTTCTCCCTTTTCACAACAGGTGCCCTTCTTTATCCACTTCACACCAGGTGCCCTTTCTTACACAAGTACCCTTCATTCCCCTTCCTCACCCCAGTTGCCCTTCTTCCCCTTCATCACACCTGGTGTCCACATTTCTCCCTCCTCATACCAGGTGCTTTTCTTTCCCTTTCCTCATACCAGCTGCATTTCTTCCCCTTACTCATACCAGGTACCCTTTTCCCCCTTTCACACTAGCTACCCTTCTTTCCCCTTCCTCACACCAGATGCCTTCTTTCCCTTCCTCACACCTGGTACCCTTCTTTTTTCTTCCTCACCCCGTGGCCCTTCTTTCCCCCTTCCTCACATGTGGTGCCTTTCTTTTTCCTTCCTCAAACCTGGTGACCTCCTTTTTCTTCCTCCCACCCAGTTCCCTTCTTTTCCCCTCCTCAAACCTGTTGCCTTTTCTCCCCAGCCTCACAACAGGTTCCTTTTCTCTTCTCACACCTGGTGTCCTCTTCCCCATTCCTCACATCAGTTACCTTCTTTCTACTTTCTCACACCAGGTGCCTTTCTTCCCCTTCATCACACCTAGTGCTCTTTCCCACCACACACCCGGTGTCCTTCAGTCTCTTTCCTCATACCTAGTGCACACTTTCTCATTCCTCACATTAGTGCCCTTCTCACCCTGTCCTCACACCTGGTGCTCTTTCTTCCCCTTCTTCACACCTATTGCTCTCTTTACTTTTGCTCACACCAGGTGTCCTTTCTCCCTCCTTATACCAGGTGCCCTTCATGCTCCTCACACCTGGTGCCCTACTTCGCCCTCCTCACACCTGGTGCCTTTCTTTCCCCTTCCTCACACTGGTGTCCTATTTTTCCCCTTCATCACACCTGGTGCCCTTATTTCCCCTTCTTCACACCATGCCATTCTTTCCTCTTTCTCACTTTGGTGCCCTTCTTTGCCCTACCTTTCACCAGGTTCTCTTCATTTTTTTTTACCTCCTCTTCCTCACTATCTTCCCTTCCTCACTCCAGATGCACTGCTTTCACCGTTCTTAAAACCCGGTGCCCTTCTTTCTTCCTCATACCTGTGCCTCTGTCCCTCTCTTCACACAAGGTGCCCTTCTTTCCCCTTCTCGTATCTGGTACCCTCTTTTCCTGTCTTCACCCCTGGTGCCCTCTTACCCCTTCCTTACAGATGTCCTATATTCCCTTCCAAATGAAGTACTCTTTCCCTCTCCCTCACACCTGGTCCCTTCTTTGCCCATCCTCACATCTCTGCCCTTTTTCCCTTTTCTCACAACTGGTGCCCTATCTTTCCCACCATCTTGCACACCAGTTGCCCTTCTATTCCTCTCTTCCAAATCGGTGCCCTTCTTTCCTCTTCCTCACACCAATTACAAGTTTTTCCTTCTTCATCACACAGGTGCCCTTCTTTCCACTTGCTCACACATGGTGCTTTTCATTTCCTCCCTCTGGTGCCCTCTCTCTACCATTCCTCACACCTGGTGCCTTCGCCATTCTTCTTCATCACACCTGGTTCCTTCATTCCCCTTCCTCACACCTGGTTCCCTCTTTCCCCTTTCTCACACCAAGTGCCATTCTGTCACTCTCTTCACACCAGGTGCCCTTCATCCCCTTCTTCACATCTGGTTCCTCTCTCCCTGCTCACTCCAGGTTCCCTTATGCCTGGTTCCCTTTTTCCCTTCCTCATATTTGTTGTCCTTTTACCTATTTGTCAAAATGGTGCTGTTCCAAACAACAGGTGTCCTTCTTTCCCCTTCATTTCCCCATCTGGACACCTTGTGCCTTTTTTTCCCTCTCATCACACATGGTGCCCTTCTATCCCATTCTTCGCACCTTCTAGCCTCTTTCCCTTTCCCTCAGTGCTTTTCTTTCCCATTATTCATACCTGGTGTCCTTAATTCTCCTTCCTCCCACCAGTGCCCTTCTTCCCCTTCCTCACACAGGTGTACTCTTCCTCTTCCTAACATCTGATGCCCTGTTATCCCTTCCTCACATCTGTTGCCCTTCTTTCTCTTTTTACACATTAGGTGTCCTTTCCCCTTCCTCTACCAGGTGCCCTTCTTTCCATTCCTCACACCTGTGCCCTCTGTCCTCTTTCTGACGCCAGGTACTCTTCTTTCCCCTTTCTCATACCTGGTGCCCACTTTCCCCTTCCTCATACCAGGTGCCGTTTTTTATCCTTTCTGACACTTTGTGCACTTCTTTCCCCTTCCTTACACCTGGTGCCCTTCTTTCCCCACCTCACACCTAGTGCCTTTCTTTGCTCTCCCTCACACTTGGTACCCTCGTTCCCCTTCCTCACTCCTGGTACTCAGTTTCCCCGTCCTAATATGAGGTTTCCTTCTTTCCACTTCCTCACACACTTTGTGCCCTTTTTTCTTTTTCCTAATATCTAGTGCCTTCTTTTCTCCCTCCTCACACCCCAGGTGCCCTTCTTCCCCTTTTTCATACCAGGTGCCCTGCTTCCCCCTACAGCAGCTGCCCCTATTTCCCCTTCTTCACACCTAATGCCCTTCTTTCTCCTTCCTAATACTACTGCCCTTCATTATCCTTCCTCACACCATGTGCCCTTCTTTGTCAAACTTGATGCCTTTTTTTCTCCCTCCTCACACCAAGTGCCCATCTTCCCCTTCACACCAGGTGCCCATCTTACCCCTTCATCATGCCTGGTAACTTTCTTTTCCCTTATTAACACCAGGTACTCTTCTTTCCCCTTTCTCACACCTGTGTCCTCTGTCCTCTTTCTGACACCAGGAACACTTTTTTCCCCTTTCCCTTTCTCATGCAAGGTGCCCTTCTTCACACCAGGTGCCCTTCTTTCCCTTCATCACACCTGGTGTCCTTTCTCCCTCCTCATACCAGGTGCCCTTCTTTCCCCTTCCTCACACCTGGTACCCTTCTCCTTTGTCACACTTGATTCCCTTCATAACCCTTCCTCACATCTGGTGTCCTTCTTTCCCCTCTTCACACCAGGTGCCCTTCTACTCCTTTGGCACACCTGGTCCCCTTTTTTCTCACCTCACACCTGGTGCCCTTCTGTCTCTTCATAACTTGTGTGCTTTTCCCTTTCCTCACACCAGTGCCCTTCTTACCCCCTCCTCATGCCTAGTGCTCTTCCCTTCCTTGCTCACAACTATTGTTCTCTTTTCTCTTACTCACACCCGTGCCCTTTTTTCCCTTTCCTCACACCAGGTGCCATTCTTTTCCCTTTCTTATACCTGGTGCCCTCTTCACCTTCTTCATACCTCTTTCTCATATTTTGTGCCCTCTTCCCTTTCCTCACACAAATGCCCTTCTTTCCCCTTTCTCACTCCTGGTGCCCTCTTCCCCTTATACCAGGTACCATTTTTTTCCCTTTCTCACACCTGGTGTCCACTTCACCTTCCTCATACCAGGCACCCTTTTTTCCTCTTTCTCACATTTTGTGTCCTCTTCCCTTTCCTCATACCAGGTGCCCTTCTTTCTCTTTCCTCACACCTGGTGCCCTTCTCTCCCCTTCCTCACACCTGGTGTCCTCTTTTCCTTCCTCATACCAGGTGCCCTTCTTTCCCCTTCCTCACACCTGATGCCCTCTTTCTCCTTCTTCACACCTGGTGTCCTTCTTTCCCTTCCTTACACCAGGTGCCCTTCTTTACCTTACCCGAATCCTGCTACCTTTTCCCCCCAACCTCACATTAAGTGCCTTTTTTATCTCATTCCTGACACCCAGTGCTTTTCTTTTCCTTCCTCACTTGATGAATTTCTTTTCCCCTACCTAATTAGTCCCTGTCTCTCCTCTTCTTCACACCAAGTCCCTTCTCTGCTCACATCCTGTGTCATTTGCTCTTCCTCACACCTGTGCCCTCTGTCCTCTGACACCTGATTTTCTTTTTCTCCCTTCCTCACACCTGGCATCCTTTCCCCTTCCTCAGGCTGCTCCCTTTCTTTCCTCTTCCTCACACCAAGTCCCTATCTTTCCCATTCTTCACACCTGGTTCCTTTCTCACCCCTTCTTCACACCAGGTGCTCTACTTTCTCTTCCTCACATCGGGTGCCTTTTTTTCCTCTTCCTCACGCCAAGTGCCCTTCTTTCCCTTTCTTCACACTTCACACACCTAGTCCCCTACTCTCCCCTTCTTCATACCATCCTCACATCTGGTGCCTTTCTCTCCCCTTCCTCACACCTGTCCCCCTTCTTTCCCCTTCCTCACCTGGTATCCTTCTCACCCCTTCTTACACCTGGTACCTTTCTCTGCCTTCCTCACACCAGATGCCCTTCTTTCTGTTTCTCACACCTGGTGCCCTTCTCTCCCCTTCTTTACGTCAGGTGCCTTTCTTTCTCTGTCCTCACACCCCTGTGCCCTTCTCTTCTCTTTCTCACATCTGGTACCCTTCTCGCCCCTTCCCACACCTGGTGCCCTTCCTCACACCAGGTGTCCTCCTTTTCCCTTCCTCACACAAGGTGCCCTTCTTTCTGTTCCTCACCCTGGTGCCTTTCTCTCCCCTTCTTCACACTAGATGGCTTTCTTTCCCCTTTCCTTTCACCAGGTGCCCTTCTCTACCCTTCCTCACACCTGGTGCCTTTCTTTCTCCTACCTCACACCAGGTGCCCTTCTTTCTCTTTTCTCACTCCCATGCCCTCTGTCCTCTTTCTGACACCAGGTACTCTCTTTTTCCCTTTGTCACTCCAGGTGCCTTCTTTCCCCTTCCTCTCACCTGTTGCTTTTGTTTCCCCTTTCTCACACTAGGTGCCTTTTTCCCCTTCCTCACCAGGTTCCCTTTGTCCCCTTCTTCACATATGGTGCCTTTCTTTCCTATTCCTCACACCAGAAGCCCTTCTTTCCCCCTTCCTCACACCTCATGCCTTTCCCCTTCACACCAAGTGCCCTTTATTTCCTCTTTCTCATACTTAGTGCCCTCTTTTCCCTTCCTCACACCTGGTACACTCTTTACCCTTTCTGACACTAGGTGCCTTTCCCCCTCCTTACACGGGTAACTTTCTCATTCCCCTTCCTCACAGCAGGTGCCCTCTTTCCCCCTTTTCACATCTGGTGCCCTTCTTTTCCCCTTCTCACCAGTTGCCTCTCTCATATTTCTTTCACACCTTGTGCCATCCTGTCCCTATTCTTCATATATCATCCCTTCCTGCCCCCTACCTCATACCACCTGCCCTCTGTCCCACCTCACACAAAGTGCTCTCATGCCCCCTACTTCATACCATATGCCCTCTGTCCCCTATCCCACACCAGGTGCCCTTCTGTCTCCATTCTTCATACATTGTACTCTCCTATTCTGTACCCTGCACCAAGTGCCTTCCTTTCATCATAATTCATACCCAGCAACCCCCTGTCCCTACCTCATGTCAGGTGCCCTACTGCCCCCCCCCCATCTCACACCTGTTGCCCTCCTGTCTACATTCTTCACACCCAGTGCCTTTCTGTTCCCTTCCTCTCACCTGGTGCCCTTTTGTCCCTCCTCACATCTTATGCCATCCTGTCTCCTTCCTCTCACCATATTCCTTTCTGTCCCCATCCTTTATTCAGGCGCTTTCTTGTTCCCTCTCAGCAAATCCTGTCTGGTCCACAACTTCACACTGGGTCTGTTCTGGTCCCAACTCAAACCTGGTCCCCTCTTGTCCCTTACCTCTGCTTTCTCTTGACATAAATCCCCTCCTGTCCCTCCTCATACCAACTCTCTTACCCCTTCTGCAAACCAGGTCCCTTCTCTCTCTCAGCCTCTCCTAACCTGGAACAAGTCCTGCCCTCAGACTTCCTTCAGGGCCTCCAGGCTCCCCTCATACCCTGTTTCAGCTCCCCTGACAGCCCTCAGTCCCCCCCTCTCCTGGCACCCCAACTTCTACCCCTACCCCCATTATTTCTCCCCCTCCAGAGCCCTCTGCTCCACCTCTGCATCCCTTAGGGCCCCTTGCCACCTTCTTTTGCCGCACAGACCCTTCAGTGCTTCTGCCCATCCTTATTCCCATTATCCTCTCATGCCTCCTCTGGTCCCAGATCTGAGCCCCAATGATCTCACCCTGCCCCAGTAGGGTGATGTAGCCTTCTAACCTACATCCATTTGCTTACTGTCAGCTGGGCCCCAACCCTGTGCTCCTGGCTCCCTCTCTGCAGTTGGAATCCTTCTGTCCTTCACTGTCCCCCCCACCCCGTGATTCTCCCGAGGATGCATGGCCCCAGGGCGGCCTGTCTGCAGCACCTTTGGGGTGTTTTATTGTGAGCAGAAAATTGCCTAGCCCCCGGATGTGCTGACAGGCCCTCCTGGGGGCATGCCCACCCACCCTCGGGTGAAATCACCCCCCACCCTCGGGGAGAATCACTGTTGTGGACACCTCTGACTCCTGGATTCCCCTGCCAAGGGGGCACTTCAGCCTTCTTCTACCTGCCATGACTGTCCTCAGGGCCCCCACTGGGATACCAACATGTTGCCTGCCACCAACCCTTCCCCTTGGGAGGCTCCAATTTCCCCCACCATCCTGTCTTAGTATACTCTCTGCCTGCCATGACCCTCTTCCCCAAGGACCCAGTCCCCCTCTCTAGTTTTGCTTCTCCTGGAACTATATCATGCCAGTGTCTCACTCAGGCCTCTCATGTTCTCAAACATGCCCCAACCCCTACCCCACTTCCATGCCCCACTGCCCTTTCCTGGCCTGACCCAACCCTAGTGGCCTGTCCTCTCCATGGGCTAGGTAGGATCATCAGCTCCTGCAGAGCCTCCACTGCAACCCCCAAGTCCCTACTTCCTGCAGAACCTGTCCCCTCCTGCCACACTCTGCCCAGCTCTCTTCCCCAGTTAGCACTCAGCACTGAGACTGTGTCCTGAGGCTCAGGAAAAGGAACATCTTCCTCTCTGGCTTAGCTTGGCTCCTCCCACCACACCTCATTGACTCTAACCTTACCCCACCACTTGCCCCTCAGCATGGTCCCACCTCTCACCTTGGATCCATCATAAAGATCCTGGTCGCAAACTGTTAAATTTTTGTCCACAGTTTTCAGGCTGATACTCAGCACTACAGTCAGCTTCCTACTGCCCATTGCCTGCTGCCACGTTGGGGGTTAGACTTCTCTGCTGGCACTCTGCCACTCCTCCCCACCCCCTCCCTTCCTGCCCCCATGCACTCTCACTTCTCCTTTGTCCCTTAGCACTATTCCCCCATTTTCAGAGCACCAGGTCTTCTCCGCTGCCATCTGTCACTTTTTCCTTCCAGCTGCCAGCCATAGAATCACAAGCATCCCCCTCCAGAACCTTTGCTCATCCATCCTGGCTTCCCTCTGCCAGAGCCATCTTGCTATTTGTCCATGGCCCTGCCAACTGTCTCCCTGCAGGCCCCCTTACCCTCAGCCTCACCTTTTCTCACTGCCCTCTCTGACATGGTCCCTCTCAGCACCCATCTCCTCCCTGGCATCCTGTGGCCACAGGATCCAGATCCCAGGGCATAGCTGTCTTCGTGCCCTCAGTGTGCCCCTGTGCCTCTTTGTGTCCTCAGTCTTTCCAGACTCCAGCTATTTGGGGATCTTTCACATTTTCCCCACCCCGCCCCTGCCACCCCTTTCCCACATCCCTGAGAGAAGAAACAAACACATTCCCTGGTTCTTTTAGAACCTCAGGTCTCTCCTCCACACTTCACCTGTGTCTACACACAGGCTTCTCCAAGTCCATCCTGGTCCCTGAGACTCCTGCCAGTGCTGCCCCAAGGCCTGTGCACTGTCCAACCTCATCCCATTCCCCTGCACATACACCAGATCCTCCTCGCCACCTCCTCCAAGGTACACCTACTCCAGGCATTGTCCACTCTCCCCTCTTTGCTCTTTCTTCTTCCCTCGGTACCTCCTGTCCTTGAGCTTGTGTCACTACAACCCTGACTCCACTCAGCCCCCAGCTGCCACCACCCTGGGTTGCTTGTTGCCCCATGTCAGTCCATTCCACTGATGCACTGACATGGCTTGGCCAGTCTTGGTCCAGGCCCATCTTCCAGACTCTCTGCCCCTCTTTACAGACCACTTGGAAACTTCTGGCTGGAAGCCTCCACTGCTGTGGCCCATGGTTCCCTGTTGCTCTGTGAGTCTGGGTTTGCTTTCCCTACCCACCGTTAGATACCACCGTAGCCTGCCTCCAAGGCCCAGGACCTGCCCTCTCACACAGCTTTGGCTTCTCTCACAGTCCTGCCCACCGGCCACACCCAGGCCAGGGCTGTCACAAGGTCCAGCCACCTCAAATCCCCTCCAGACTCATCCTTGCTCTATTTGTGGCCCCAGGGATCCTCAAGCCAGGCCCAGAAGCCTGCAGGCACATGGCCATCTATTCACTAGGATTCTGCTCACTTGATGCCAACCTCTGAGCATCAACCAGTCCACAGAGACTGCCCCTACCCTGTCTCACCTGCCGAACTAATTGTCTCTAAGATGCTACACTCTGAGTCTCAGTTCACAGTTTCTTATGTCGCTACTCTTCTACTTATATACAGATACCTGAGATACCACCCTTCCTCTCAGCCCCACTGGGCCCCACCTGTGTGATCGGACTTCTCTGCTGTGTCCCCCCTGACTCCCCACTGCTCACCACAGTCTCCCTCTCTAAGCCTGGACTGAATCCCCAAACCTGGGCCCAGACTGTGTGACCTCCTGTCCCCCTGCCCCACCTCCCTCCTGGTGCATCTAGGTTCCCCTCAGACCCCTAGTTTCAGCCCTCAAGCTCTTCCTCTCCTGGTACCCCAGCTTCCACCTCTGCCCACACTGCTCCAGACTCCCTGATACTCCCTGTCCAAAGCCTTTAACCCTACTTTGTTTTTTCTGGGCCCATGCTGCCCTCCTTCCCCTCGTAAATCCCAGTGCTTATCCTCCATCTTCCTATCATGCCTCCTCCAGCTCCTATCCGATCCCTGCTCTGAGTCCCCATGATCTCACCCTACCCCAGCACCCCACCTTCTCAACAACATCCATTTATATGCTGTCTGCTGGGCCCGACCCTCTGCTCCCAGCTCCCCCCTCTGGACTCGGGTCCCTCTGCCCTTCAGGCTCCTTTGCTGCCACCCTCACTGCCCCCACCCCGTGACTCTCCCGAGGATGCATGGCCCCAGAGCGGTCTGTCTGCAACACCTTTGGGTTGATTCTGGATGTTTTGTTGTGAGCAAAGAACTGCCCAACTCCCAGATGTGCTGACAGGCCCCCCTGGGGGCATGCCCGCCCCCCCTCGGGTGAAATCACCCCCCACCCTCAGGGAGAATCACAGCTGTGGGCACCCCTGACCCCAAAACCCTCTGCCCAAAGGCACCTCAGCCTTCTGCCTGCCATGACCCTCTTCAGGGCCCCAATCCCTCACTCTCAGGTCCCAGCTATACTCTCCACCTGCTATGACCCTCCCCCTCAGAGACCCAGCCCTTCCCCACACCTGTCCCAACATGCTCTCTCTGCCTGCCATGATCCTCCCTGGGGACCCTAGTCCCTCCACTCACCTGTCCCGGCTCAGTCCTCTTGGAACCACCATGTCAATCCTTGCCCCTCCCTGACATTTTTCTCACTCTGGCCCCTCATGTTCTCACACACGCCCCACTTCCGTGCCCCACTGCCCTTTCCTGGCTTGACCCAACCCTGGTGACCTGTCTTTTCCGTGGATCAGGGCCAGCAGATCCTGCAGAGCCCCTGCAGAACCTCTACCCCAGACCCCTAGGCCCTTCCTTCCTGAGAGCCTGTCCCCTCCTGCCATGCTCTGCCCAGCTCTTTCCCCCAGTCAGCATTCAGCATTAAGACTGTGGCCAGAGGCTCGGGGACAGGAGCATCTTTCTTTCTGGCTCATCTTGGCTCCTCCCACCCCATCCCAATGACCCTAACCTGTTCCCCACCACTTGCCCCTCAGCCTGGACCCTCTTCCCATTCTATCCCTATCCATGCACTGACCTTCATTCCAGGCTCCCAGCCTGCACCCACCTATCCATCCCAATCTCACCAGATCCCCTCTCATCCCCTCTGGATCCCTAACAATGGCTTAGCTTAGAGGTTTCACTTTCCTGAAATAGAAACTGTGGTAACACCCAGGCTGCCCCTGCAGTTTCTCTGCTCATCTCTCCTTGCCACAGGGTTGTGCACTATCAGTTGTGCACCCTGTCCTGGGCACCTCTGAGCTGTACCTTCCATTCTGCACCCCTCTTCTCTGCAACCCCATGGAGAGAAGCTGCAGCCTTCTTTCTACTCCTATCCCCCGTCTGTCTCCCTCCTGTCAGGGCCTCAGACCCTGGTGCTACCACTTGCCAATACCTCTTCTTAGTGTTCACCTTGCTCCCCGAAATTTATGAGCCTGGGGAAAGGCCCCATGCCCTGTCGGTGGCCCACAGTTCTAGTTCTCCAGCTGGCCTAAAGGTTATGTGTCCTATACCTTTCCAGCAGGTTCTTTCTAGTGGCTGTCTCCAGCCTCTATACTCTCTTCTCATCCAGTCTTTTTCTGGACTCTCCTTTTCTCTCTGTCCCTTCCTGGCCTTAGCTTCCCTCCTCCCCTGTGGCCTTATTTATTTATTTATTTATTGGTTTTTGGGTCACACCCAGCAGTGCTCGGGGGTTACTCCTGTCTCTACGCTCAGAAATCACTCCTAGCAGGCTCGAGGGACCATATGGGATGCCAGGATTAGAACCACCATCCTTCTACATGAAAGGCAAACTCCCTACCTCCATGCTATCTCTCCAGCCCCAGTGTGGCCTTATTTTAACTCCATCTCCTCCCCCACTGACTCTCCTCACTTCCTCTCATGCCTTTTGGGGCCCCCACCTGGGGACTCGGGGGCTTCTCTGCTGTGTTCCCCCTAACTCCTCACCCACTGCTCACCCAGTCACCCCTTTCAGCCTCTTTCCGACTGAACCCAGGCTCTGCTACCTCCTGCCCCTGCCTTCCTCCAGGGTATCCAGGCTCCCCTCAAACCCCATTTCAAACCCCTTCTCAAACCCCTTCACAGAGCCCTCAATCCCTTCCTCTCCTGCACCCCAACTTCCATCTCTGCTCTGCCTTCTAAACCCCTTGCTTCTTCCCCCTCTCGAGCCCTCTGTACCCATCAGGGACCCCGTACCACCCTCCTTTACCACATGGGCCCCCAGTTCTCCAAATTTCATCCTCATGTCAATCTTCAGGTCATGCCCCCTCCAGGCCCTCTTCAGTCCCTGCTCTGAGCCCCCATGACTACACTCTAACCCTACACCCCCTGCCATCTCAGCTACAAACATTTGCTGTCTGCTGGGCCCCCACCCTCTATTCCCAGCTCCCCCTCTGGACTCCCCCTCTTGTCCCTCCCTCTGTCCTTCAGGCTGCTCTGCTGCTACTTCCACTACCCCACCCCCCACCCCGTGATTCTCCAGAGGATGCATGGCCCTAGGGCAGCCTGTCTGCAGCACCTTTGGGGTGTTTTATTGTGAGCAGAGAACTGCTTCAGCCCCCAGATATGCTGACAGGCCCCCTGGGGGCATGCCCACACCCCCTTGAGTGAAATCACCCCCTACCATCGGGGAGAACCACTGAGCTCAAATACAGTCAGTGTCTGCACAGCTTCCTGATCTTGTTCTGCTTCATTCCTCCTACCTGTCCTTCCTAGGAAGTGCTGAGGCACAACCGCTAAGCTATTTCCTTCCTTGTCACTGCTTCTCCTTTCCTGGCTGTCCTTCATCAGTCTTCCTGGCTTTCTGAGAAAAGTAGTGGCCCCTCAAGCAGTTAGAAACCTTTTATATCCATCCTAAGCCACCTTCCTCATTTCATAACTTTTTCTTCCTTTCAAATCGTATTAACTCCCATTTCTAGCTCTACTTTGCTTTTTCCTGGCAGGTATACTCCAGCATTTCCAGCCAGATTTTCTTAGCGCTTTCACTGCTCTTAGTCTGGCCTTCACCCCTTTCTGGTCTCTATCTTCCACCCCCATATCTCTACACAGCCACTGCTGAGTCCCTGTTTTCTTGTTACTCCTGCAAAAAAGATATACATTTATGTGAACGAACGGTCATGTTTAGGTCTGTATTTCTCTATATGTATCTCCATATCTCTTAACGTCCTGTTCAGGGAACAGCAGAAATTCCCAACCTAGACTTTCACTATGTCATTCTCCCATGGCACCTAACAATCTAACAATCTGTCTTTTCTCATTAATCCAGATAACTGAGTATGCCATCCTGTGCCCAAATACCAGCTTTTCTTCTCTTTTCACTCCTACAGTGTTATCTCTACCCACTCCTGTCTTCTTTCCTACGGATTTGCTAGTTTGCTTTTGCCTTCTTTTCAGTTAATTTCACTCACCTAATGCCCTGGCTTGTGCACACTTCTTTCCCTGGATTTTAGCTTTTTTTTTTTTTTTTTTTTTTAATACAGTTGTATCTGTCACCTTTTTCTCCTCTCCATTCTTCCTTTAAGAACTGCCTCACCACACAGTTCTCTTTGTAAATCAGCTACTTGACAAGTAATTGCAAGCAAGATGCATTATCCTTTGTGTAAAATATGCTATGTAACAGTTTTGCCACTGAATGTTTATATTTATAATCTTACCTTTGAAAAATCCCTCAACCATGCCCTTTGTTTTTTAAATCTTTTTTTTTTTTTTTTTTTTTTTTTTTTTGGTTTTTGGGCCACACCCGGTAACGCTCAGGGGTTACTCCTGGCTATGCGCTCAGAAGTTGCTCCTGGCTTGGGGGACCATATGGGACACCGGGGGATCGAACCACGGTCCGTCCAAGGCTAGCGCAGGCAAGGCAGGCACCTTACCTCTAGCGCCACCGCCCGGCCCCTGTTTTTTAAATCTTAACATTTTCCCTAAACATCACATTATCACAACTTTGAATGTATTTCTTTATAATCATTTTAAATTTGAAGTGTATAAATCACTTTAGGATCAGCTACCATTCTTAAACTATAATTCATTTATGAATCTACATTCTTGTGTAATACAAAATGGTTTCATATCATATAAGACTGTAACTGTATTCTGTTACCCTGACAAGGAATAGTGAACTATTCTCAAGATAAATAACAAATGCACATATGTCTCTGAAATGAAATATAAATAAGAAACTTTTGAAAGCCTTTACTTACCCATTGTTGAGCTTCCAAGTTGTTCCATATTATAAGGGCGAGGATATAAGAATAATGCACAACATATTTAAAACCTTCAGCAAGGCAGTCAGTCACCAGCAGCAAACATGCTGTCCCCACCAAATTCAGGTGTGAACTAAACATTTGCCAGTACTTATTCTCTCAGTGTCCCAAGCATGATGTAAGGGATGGATGGATGGATGAATGAATGAGACCTTTCCGTGTGGACCAGTTTAGGCAGTGTATAAAGGTGCCTGTCTTCTGCCTTCCTTTTTCTCACAAAGCAGCATATTCCAAACCCTACTCCATGCATTACCCCCATTTTCCCTTCCCCCTCTTTAATATACAAGTCTTGTCATGCACTCTCTTACTTTCAGCCAATCCCAACATGATACTTAAGTTCTTGCTAACTTTAATATCACAGGTACAGTTAGGTCTTCCTTTGAATATCTGCCCTGTTGGACCTTAACCATTCTTCCTCCTTTCACTGCCCTTTCTGTACTTACCAGCAAAAAGCAAGACTGTCCCCTGGAGGGTCCTCACTTCTCAACCACTAGCATTCATTTGCGGTGCAAATGTATCTAGTCACACCTTTGAAAGAACAGTGGTGATCCTCAAGTGGCTTCTTAGATCCTTATACCTCCCTCCTACCAAGCACTCACTTCAGTTTTAAATTTCCCAGTAAAGAATTAAAGAGGCAGCCAGTACAGTCTTTTTCCAGGCCTTAGTTCCCTCTATTCTGTATGTGCTCTGAGCTCTGATCACTGTTTCTTTCATTTATACCAGGTATTTCTAGTCAAAACTGCCCCCAGTTCAAACAATGCCCCATCTCTTTTTGTCACTTCTCTTTCACCTGTCATGACCTTTGGCCCAAGTTTGATAAAGAAGCTATCAATACTTGCTCATTCTCAAATAATGTCCTTTTGCCTCCTGGCAACTTGAATATTACTTAACTATTCCTTTCCCTTGTTTCCTTTCTGCTTTTACTGCAAATTCTTTACATTTCATCCAACATTATTTCTCCTAATATAATCGTTTCAATTTCAGTCTTAATCATTTCTTCTGAATATGAACTCCTTTGATATTATCACCTTCTTCCACCTTCATTTCTACCTTCCATTAGGTCTGGAGGTTCTCAGGATTCCTGCACGGCCTTACTATATCATGTTGAATTTCCAATCTCTCATTTTACTACCAACTATTTCAAATCATTTCCCAGCAAAGCTTCGTCATCAACACATCATCACCCAGGTCCTATTTAGCCACATCCTGACCTCCTCTCCACTGACTGACTTAAGGCTAAAGTATCACTGAACCTCAAATATGATATCTCTCAATGTTCCTCATCCTGGTCCTTTTTATATGTCCGTTTTTGAAGATGGATAGAGCATGCAAAAAGCTGAGTACAGGCTTTGTTACAAAATTCCCAGGTTCAGTCCCTGGTACCACATGGTTCCCCAACCTCTGAGCACAAAATAGTCCCCAAACACTGCCAAATATTGCCTCCCCCCCCCAATAAAATGAAGCAAAATTCATTTCAATAAATACCCTCTTGAGGCTGAAATAGTACAAAGGGTAAGGCTCTTGTTTTGCATGCGGCTGACCCAGATTTAATCCCTGTGCCCATAATGAGCACTGAGCCAGGAGCCAGCACCACCAGGTCAAGGCCAGAAACCAAAAACTAAACAGATATTTAAATAAATACCCTCCTTGTTGAATATTTCCAATATATACAGTCTTGTTCCTATTATTCTAACTCCCTCTTAGATGTCAATTTCAGTTTCTTCTTCTCTTCACTTACATGATACTTGAATTTTTTACAAAATTTACACATCAAGAAGTAATACTTTGTCATATATATTGACCTATCTAACAGTTTTAGCTTCCACTTCTCATCATATTAAGACATTAATCTTCTCGAGATATAAATGAATACCCTCCCTTCATTATCTCCACTCACTCCTTAGCAAATAGAGTCTCCTTTTTTTTTTTAGCTCTACTCTACCTTCACACTCTAGTTGGGCAAGCCTGTTACTTTCAGGTGTTATTAAGGTTTCATTGCTGTCATGACTTTACATCAGGATTCATTCTAACTGTTCCTTGCTAATCTTAATCTGATATGCCTTTCTTACATACTAAGCTTTCTTTTCACTCTGACCTTTACAATTTAAATATCCCAAATTGCTTAGAGCTTCTCTCCCTCTCCCTGTGATAACTTTATGTTGATTTGAGATTTTCTATATTGCATATATAATTGAAGCTTCCTCTGTACCAATTCAGAATCATTTCTCTCCATTTAAGAGAAAAATCAGTACCTAATTTTGATACAAGAATATATATATATAATGCTATGTTTGAATATATATAATGCTATGTTTAAGAGTTGAAAATAGTATCTATATGTGAATATAGATATGTAATCATTTTTCCCATCAAGACTTAAAGCTAACTTACTTTCTGTGTCTTATTCATTTTTAGGACCATATTTCTCCAATAATATACCACTTGTTATAATTTTCTCCATTCTAGAGACCTGGCATTGCTCAGAGCTTACTCCTGGCTCTGTACTCAGGGATCACTCCCTGGCAAGGCTTGGGGGACCATATGGAGTGCCGGGAATTGAACCTACTGCCAGCCGTGTGCAAGGCAAGCACTTTTTTTTTTAGTATATGTGCTGCCGAAGCGAGCACACAAGGCAAGCACTTTAATCTCTGGTCTATCTCTGACCCATCTAGTTCTCTTTATCCACACCATATTTGCCTACAACTACTACTGCTACTGCTGCTGCTGCTGCTAGTGCTACTGCTGCTACTACTACTATTACAAACTCTGCTGTAAATGAGATAATACTCCCATTATTTAGATGAAACCCTTTTTTTCTTTTTTCTTTTTTTTTTTTTTTGTGGTTTTTTGGGGGGGGGTCACACCCGGCAGTGCTCAGGGATTATTCCTGGCTCCAGGCTCAGAAATTGTTCCTGGCAGGCACGGGGGACCATATGGGACGCCGGGATTCGAACCGATGACCTCCTGCATGAAAGGCAAACGCCTTACCTCCATGCTATCTCTACGGCCCCTGAAACCCTTTTTCTAATATGCTTGACCATATCTTTCTTGTTCATTCCATCCACTATCTCTGCATCATAACTGTGGATTCAGTATTTTCTCATGACGTTTTTACTTCATATACCCAACCACAGTTCAAAACAGACCATCTTCTTTCTAGACAAAGTACTTGCTCATCTTCCGTAATCTCAATGTTGACATAAGTTAAAGTTGTTAGAAATGTCTTTTAAAGAGAATTCAACTTAACTAAACTGCCTTAAGTTCTCCTATCAGCCCAACTCTAGAATCTTCTGCACACAATGTCAAGAGTTCAGCTTTTCTCTTAAGTAGGTTTCTTTCTTGCTGGCTTCACTATCCTCCAGTCCTACTTTGTATGTTTGTTTTACTATCACTCACTATAAACTTCCACAGGATGTTCATACTTAGAATGCATTTCATGTCTAACTCATTGATCCTCTTGGTTTCACCTTTTGCTATATTGTCCCTATATTGTCACCACCCATACCTTTCAGTATTTCTCCAATAAATTAGAAACCCCAAACCCCAATTTCTGACTTGCACCATTTTTATTTCATTCCTTGTTAATACACAACTCTGATCATTTTTTTTTTTTTGAGGCAATAATAGGTGTTGGGTCACACTTAGCAGTGCTCAGGGCTTACTCCTGACCTCCTGACTCTGTGCTCAGGGCCCACTCTGGCAGTGCTTACATATGGTGCTAGGGAATGGATCCCAGGTTGGTCCAGCTGCCCTCTCCATTTTCTCTCTCAGGCCATATTTTCAACTCCTATTTCCTAATGGCTCCACCTTTTTTTGTTTTGTTTTGTTTTGTTTTTTGGGGCCATACCCTGTGACGCTCGGGTTACTCTTGGCTATGTGCTCAGAAATCACTCCTGGCTTGCGGGACCATATGGGACTCCAGGAGATTGAATTGTGGTCCATTCTAGGCAAACACCTTACTGCTTGTGCCACCGCTCTGGCCCTCTTATTTAGCTCTTTTGACTTGCCTGCCCTTCTTTTTTTTTTTTTTTTTTTTACTATGCAGCATGTTCTGCACCCTAATTCTTGCATCTCTCCTCAATTCTTGAGCTTCCAACATCCTTGTGTTACTCTAACCCGCTCTGCTGTTCTTTTACTGGGTGGCCTCAGTTACTATCTTTCAAAGAAAACCCTAGTTCTGTTTGCTTCCTTTGAATACAGCTTTAAACCCTCTAACAGGACTTGCTTTTTAATATCCCTTTGAGCATTTTCCAAATGCATATTCCTTCTGAGGACTCCTTGCCTGCTGCTTCCCAGTTTCCGCACTCACTCTAAGCCAGTTTTCTGCTGTTTGCACAATCTTTCCCTTAGGAAGTTTGCCTCCCCTTTCTTTTACATCATTGCCCAAGTGGGGCTATATTCCTCCAGTTAGCAACAGTGACCAAAGCTCAGTGCTACATGGCAGCAGATAAGATATTACCTTATCTCCACTTGGCTTCACAAGCACTGTCCTGCCATCAATTTAGAAACACCACAGGTATCCCTCTGAACTCTCCCGGACACACAGCCTCCTCTTGCTCAGTCTGCTGACTGGGCCTACAGTTCACCAGCGCCACCTCTCTCTGACTTCCTCCCCAGAGCATCCCTGATCACTTCCTCACACCTTCCATTTGTCTTTTCAGCCACCTTAGTGGTTATGATCTGCACTGATATGTTACTACTCTCCTGTGCCTCACTGTTTGTTACTTTTTGATACCTGCTGGCCAATTCATATCCTTCAGTCAACCCACCCACACCTGAGTCCCATGTTTTTTTTCTTTTGCTGTTTCTTCTCATCTGCTAACCTTCCAGACAAATCTGCTCCATTGCTTTCTTTTTCTTTTTTTTTTTTTTTGGTTTTTTGGGCCACACCTGGTAATGCTCAGGGGTTACTCCTGGCTATGTGCTCAGAAGTTGCTCCTGGCTTGGGGGACCATATGGGACACCGGGGGATCGAACCTCGGTCCGTCCAAGGCTAGCGCAGGCAAGGCAGGCACCTTGCCTTTAGCGCCACCGCCCGGCCCCTCCATTGCTTTCTTTAGGTTTCAGCTTATCCTGCTATGTGACAAGAACATTTTTACTATAATTATTTCTTATCCGCTTTTGAGCAAAGCTGCTCTAGTCTCTTAAAACACAGATTATTGGTCCCACCCTGAATTTCTGATGGCTTAAGAATTTCTGTATCTGACATATTTACTAGTATTGACTGATCCCAGTATATGAAGTACCCTCTAAATTAACACCTCATTCAAGCCCTTTAATGAAATTTCAAAACAAGGGCCAAAGAGCTAAATGGTCTGAGTGCATGCTTTTCATGAATGAGACCCAGGTTTGATCCCAAGTACTATGTGATTCCCTAGTACCACTGGGATTGGCACCCTACTTTCCCTGTTCCCAAGATGTATCCCCAAAACTCCCCAAAAACTTTTCAACCAGAGCATCAAGATTAAGTGTCCATCAATCTTGTAGGCCTTTATTTCTCTACCTACTAACCATCACCATGTGGCCTACCATCAACCTGGCCTGTATCTTACCAAGTAGTTCCATTCTCACACTTGAGAGAGTTCCCTAGCCCAGAATTGAAATGCACATGGTTTTGCTTATTAGTGTGGTGTAATTCTGACCATTCTCTGTGTCTTTGGCCTGAGGCGGGGGAGAGGAAGGAGAGAGAGGGAGAGAGGAGAAGAGAGGGGAGGGGATGAGAGGGGAGGGGAGAGGAGGAGAGAAGAGGGGAGGGGAGGGGAGGGGAAGGGAGAAGAGGGGAGGGGAGGGGAGAGGAGAGGAGAGATGGCAGGGAGCAGGCTGATCTCCCTTCATTCTCTGTCATTCTTCAAATGAGCTTTGGGTCTGGCGGCAGCTCTAAAGTTGCCAGACCACCCCGTCTCCTTGTTACATCTCTTGTCTTACAGAAATAGATGACTTTTAGCCTCATCTCCCTTCTCTTTTCTGATTCATTCATTCAGTCTCTGTCTCCTCCTGCCCTAGCCAGCAACTTTCCAGTGGCTGTTTCTCACATCCAGAAACACTCCATAGTGAAGTACACTATAGTACAGTGGGTAGGGCATTTGCCTTGCACATGGCTGACCTGGGTTCAATCCCTGGCACCCCATATGGTCCCCCAAGCACCGCAGGAATGATCCCTGAGTAGAGAGCCAAGCTCTGAGCATCACAACAACAACAACAAAAACTAACAGAAACCCTTTGCATGGTAGTGAATTTAAAATGTGGCATCTGTACAATGCCGTCCACATCTTCACATCTGTCATCTACCCACTGTATGTGAATGAAGTTTCACTTTAGAGTTTGGTTTCCAACAGGATCATTTTTAATCATTCAGCCCCCAGTATTCTTCATCCATGACACAGAGTTACCTTAACGTCTAAAAATTTGCTGCCCTGTCTTTATATAATAATTCATCTTAATATATCTGTTTTAGGGGGTGGGAGGTGACTTGAGCCATACTCAGTAATGCTCAGGGTCTTTTCCTTGCTCTGTGTTCAGGAGTGACCCCTGGTGGTGCTCAGAGGATCAAACCAGCATCACAGCTGCCACAGCTGCACACAAAGTGCCTGAATTCATGCACTAGGTCTCTGGCCCCTTCTCTTCCTAATCCTCCTAGTTAATTCTTCCCACCAAAAGTTCCCAGTTTTTTTTAATCAGGCTTTGTTCTTCTCCAATTATATTTCCTTTTCAGCTTTCCAAACTCTGGCATTATGACCCAAGATTAACCAGATAGACTGTTAATGCATCTTTCCCATGCCAGAAACACTAGCCCTCATCAGTCTGCTAAGGCCACTCCACTATTCTCAGCTGATGCTGCTATACTCTTTACATAATTTCCAATCTCTCTGTCTTTCTCTGTGTCTCTCTCTGTCTCTTTCTCTTTCTCTCTTTGCCCTCTCTCTCCTTTTTAATTATGATGCTGTATCCCTCCAGTCCATACTGATTATGCTGTTTCTCCTGCAGGTTTTCAGGTTCTTCCATTCTTTTCTCCGAACCTTGAAAAAATTTTGAGATTGAATATTTACATGGTCAGGATTTGGGGACGGAAACTGAAATCACACCCTGTGATGTCCAAGACTTACTCCTGGCTCTATGCTCAGGCATCATTCCTGGTGATTCTCAATGCTGGATTGAACCCAGGCTGGTGCGTGCATGCAAGGCAGGCGCCTTCCCCTCTGTACTATCTCCCCAGCCTTAAGTTGTTTTGATAGCTACCATCTTGATGTCATTTCTTGTGGACTCAATAATCCTTTCTTTCCTCTTATTTCCTTCACTGTTTAAATATGTCTGCACTCTCAGTTCAGTCCCAGACCTGCATGACAACCATGCCTCTGTCTCAGCTCCAGCCCATTTAGACTCCAAGTTCTTACAGCATAGATGAGCATCCTTGTTGCTTCAAATCTCATTCAAGCATGGTATATGCCATCATAACACCAATTCTGAGCTACTTCAGTCTTTCTCTTTCTTTGCTTCTGATCTAGCTTACTTGTATCTCAAATGAATAAGTCATGGTGCCACTTTCCAGTATCTTTCATGCCTTTTGTTACTCATCCCTTAAATCCTGCACCCCACTTCAAATCCTTAACCTTCTTCCTGATTTCAGTCATGCCCCTCTCCCCTTTCTTAACAGTTGCCCCACAAAGCATCTATTACTTTTCACCAGTGATCACAGAAGTAAGCTCTTAGGTCAGCCTTACTTACAAAGTTGTGGGCAAACTCTACGACAACCTATGACATCCTGACTGCCATCTTTGTGTCTCTCTACGAAACAAATGAGGACAGGATAGTTCTTTTCAGAAATGCTTTTTGCATGATCACCCATTTCCCATCTAATGCAGTGATCATAACTGTGGTACAACCAATTTTCCCTGTACTAAGTCCAACCAAATATCCCTAAAATATCTAGCAATAGTCTTTTGTCAGCATTATCAGCATTTGCCATAACCAGATTCCTTCTCAGTTTCCTCACCAACCAAGTCTTCCCTTCCTCACTTCACCCAGATTGCTGCCCCATATGCTCACTTCCTGCTTCCTCCTGCTCAGACCCTGGCTCCTCCCACTTTGTTGTGTGCTTCTCATTGCAATGGGAATCTTTACACCCCAGATACAACCAATTAGACCATTTTAGGATTCTGATAGGACTCCCCATTATAATTCTGAACCACACCTGCTGAGACCATCTACTGCACAGCATTTCCTTGTCTTTGCCTTTTGGCTCTTTTCTTTCTTACTTCCTCAAGACTTAAGACCTAAGATTTTCATCTTGCCCTACTAGTGACTGTCATTCCTTAGTGACTCCACAGGGACAACTTGACTGTTGCTTTTCTGTACCACTTCTCCTTTCTAGCCCCCATTTCTTCTACAGAATAAAATCCACCACCCCCCATTTCTCCTATAGAACATTGCCCTGACCACCCACTACCATTTTTTCCTTCAAAATTTCCTCTATAACAGCCCTCTTGCCCTGTGGAGCTTCCACTGGGGATTCTTCGTGGACATTTCCCTTTCCTCTGGGGTATCTTCTACTTGCTCTCACCTTGATTCCCTGCACACTACTCTGGATTGCTTCCTTCTAAGCTTGGTCCAGACCTGTCTGGACAACTGAGATTAGACTGCTGGAATCTTCTCAGAAGCCAGTTCTAATTCAGTGTTGTCTCCAGTGTTTGAGGAGTGACCCTATCCCCCAACCCACCAATTCACACACCTTGCATACCTCACTCCTTACTGAGCTTCCAGCCACCATCTTGCTTTTCTAATCCTGTTAGCTCACACTTTTTCATAGTTCTCTCTCATTTGCAGTGAATGAGTTGTCAGCCATAAGAAGACAACTTGCTCAATCCTGAGAAGAGTGTTAGTAGAAAACATTTCCAGGCCTCCATCTCCTATCTGTATCATAATACAGCACTCATCTGGGGACCCCAACGTAATGTTCTCTGGCATAGAAAGGCCCTCTCAGCCCCTATTCTCATCAAACAGTGCTTCTTATCCTCCTGGTAACACTGATAATCAGCTACTTGTGGTTCTGATGAACTTCCTTTAACCCCTCATTATATCAGCCAGTTAAATTAAAAATGTCACAAGTTTCTGGAACATTGTCTCTACCAATATCATTCCTAGTTGTTTTCTAAATATCTTTTTCTGTATAATTGTCTCATATGTAAGTGCTTAATATTTTTATAAATTTGCACCAGTTTGGGGCTGGAGAGATAACACAGCGGTAGGGCATTTGCCTTGCATGCAGCCAATCAGGACAGATGAAAATTCAAATCCCATCATCCCTTATGGTCCCCCGTGCCTTTCAGGAGTAATTTTTGAGCACAGAACCAGGAATAACTCCTGAGCATTGCTGGCTGTGACCCAAAACCGCCCCCCCCCCCAAAATTGTTTGCCTTAATCTTGGATATACTATTGTTTCTAATTGACTCTTTATTTCTTTTCCTCTTTAGTCTCCCTGCTTCACTGGAACAAAACTGGGTCCATGGGATCTATAAATTAATGGTGTCCTGCCTCTCCATCCGTATTTGATCTAACCTTTCTCTCTACTATAGTCCTATCTTCATTCTTACTTTTAAAAAAAAAATCCCTCAGGTTTTGTTTTAACTTCAATTTCTTTCTGCTTCCTCTTCCTCTGCAAAAAAAAAAAAACCCTACCTGAATTGGATCTCCATAATTTGCTTCTCAATCTCCACAAAGCCTAGAAATATGTACTGTACTTTTGATAGATACTAAATGGCTGAGCACATTACTCTCATCTGTTTCATCATACACAATTAGATTCATTTACTTTTGATTTCAGACTCAAGTTTTTGTCATGAGATTCCCACCAGTGGCTTTAATTAGTCAGAGTTTTTCCTAATATTTCTTTATTGCTTTGATCTGACTGCTTCTTTCTCCAGAACTTTGGAAAAAATACCTTAGTCTCTTTCATTTGAAACATGGGCATTTCCCATCCCTTGCTAGAAAAATTCTTCTCAGCACCTGATATTGGCATGTATGACTTTACTGTTTGCAACTGCCCATCTGATCTTTCTGCTCCTTTGCTGAGTGCTAAAGTTCCTGTGCATCATCTGAGATCCAATTAAACTATTACGTATTTAATTCTTTACGATGTATTCAGACGGTTAATCCTGCAATCCCATACACTATTTAAACTTCTATTGAGAAACCTCTGGCATTGAGTTATAATGTCATCAGTATATAGGTAGATCAACCTCTCGAGTGCACTCTTTTTCACACACATGCACACATTATCCTCTTACTCACACACTCATACACTCTTTTATTCTCACACACATATGGATTCATTCACATAGGACCTATATAATCAGCTCTTGGAGATTAAGGTCATATCTCAGTCCTCTTTTTATCTTTATGTTGAAGGGTTTACATCATTTACATGTAATGTCAACATGTATTAACAACATGTATTGGCATTTGTTACATGTCTAGAGGGAGGGGGGGATGGGAAGGAAGGGCCTTAAAGACAAGACTGAGCAGGTGAAAGTCTCAATACCTAACCTGTCACATATGGTCTTTACATCTGAGTCTGCTCTTTTCTCTCCTTGGTTGTCCCCTGAAAACGTTCAACTCCCCAATCACTACACTTCCTTTCTCTATATAAACCTTTTCCAGACCATGAATTTGACTGTAAATATCTTTTCTTGTTTCTCTTACTAAATCCCTTTCTTCAGGCAGTTTGAAAAATCCCATTGTCATCATGATGACTTCACTTGCCAAAAATGTGCCCCAGTCTCTTTTTTATTTTCTTAATGACTCCTCTCGGAACTTCAGTGCCTACTTTCCCCCTCAAAGAAGTGGGCTTTATGGGTTAACTCAATCTCAGGACTGACCTCGACTCACTGTCACCTGCAAGTTCACGCAGGTGATTTCTGGGCCCAGCACTGAGACAATATTGGGACACCAGCCTCATGCCTTCTACCCTTGATAATGCTGGCCTTGTCTGTCAGCTTCAGAATTATGGGTTTTGCCTTTCACAACTTCCAGGCTCTTTGACCAGTCTGGCAGAAGCCCCCCCCCCTCCCCCAAGCATTTATCCTCTAGCTTGCCTTCTTCACGTACAAAAGCAGTAACCCAGGCCGTCCTGCCTGTATGTGTCCAACTCACCACAGGGACTCAGCCTCTGGGCAGCTCTACAGCACCACTTGCTCCCCTGTGGCAGTGTCCCCAGGTGAACTAGAATCAAGGCATGGATGCTGCAATGGGTCACTGCCCCTGACCTTACCTCCCTCTCCCCCCAGTGGCAGCCAGCTTCAGCTGCACCATGAAGTTCACTGTTCGGGACTGCGACCCTGACACTGGAGTCCCAGCTGAGGATGGGTATGAGGATGAGTATGTGGTGAGTGGCACCTGCACAAAGCTCCCTCTGATTCATCACCTGGCTCATCCAGTTGATTTCTGCCTGTTTGTAAAGATGGCTAGCTTGAACTTAGGGGACTGAAAGTAGCCATGAGCCAGTCCTGCATGTCATGAAAGGGCAGCCTTCCCAAGAGAACTGAGGTTAGAGCCCACCCCCTTGGATGTCTCAATAAAGGGACTAATTATGAGCTCAAATAATCACATGCTTTTCACTGAGACTAAGTCTATCTGAAGTGTCAAGTTGGGGTCTTTTGTATGTTTTGTCCAGCAGCTTTCACAGCGCCACAGCACAGTCTTAGGTACCCTCCTAGAATGCAGTGCTAGACTTATTAGAACACAGCCTGTAGTGTCTGCTAGGTGCAAAGGGAAGACCTTGTATGGCCTGGACTCTGTGATCAGAAAACCACATAAGCCCCTGGCACCCTGGGGCTCTAAGAATCTGGCTCAGGAGAGGTGTTCACTCATCTCACTCTCCTTTGTTCACACTACAGAAATCAAACTAGGGCAGGGGGGTGGTTTTTCCCAGGCTCCTACCAAGGCTGCTACCTTGCAGGAGAGCCTTTGTTCATGAGTCCCTTGTCTATCTGCTTTCCTTCTTTACCCCTGTGTATTCCCCACTAGCTGGAAGATCTGGAAGTGACTGTGTCTGACCACATCCAGAAGGTGCTGAAACCTAACTTTGCTGCTGCCTGGGAGGAAGTGGGCGACACCTTTGAGAAAGAGGAGACTTTCGCCCTTAGCTCTACCAAAACTCTGGAAGGTGAGAACAGCGTCAGCATCAGTGGGATGCCTAAAGCAGTATGAGACCTACCATACCCATTTCTCCAGAAGAATGAATACCTTTTCCTTTATAAAGTACAGAATACTCTGCCCTAGTGCCACCGTCTCTCCCCTAACTCCCTGACTCTGAGCCCATCTTCTTTACACAGAAGCTGTCAACAACATCATCACATTTCTGGGCATGCAGCCATGTGAGAGGTCAGACAAAGTCCCCGAGAACAAGAACTCCCATTCCCTCTACCTGGCAGGTAAGAAGTTTCTGTCAGATAACCCCTTCACTTTGTTGCAAACTTGAACTGCATGCCCTCATGTCTCCTCATTCCATTCTGTACATTACCGTTTGATGAAATCCTGTCACACTATTCAACAGGGCACACATGTTAACAGAGATTGCTTTAGCCATTTGAGATCAATCTGTTCTTTAAGAGATACATATAACACATTGGGACTGCAACACTTTATCTCTCCCACAAATACCAATGCAACCACCTTGCCCCAACTAAAGAACTCCCAAATCAGTACCATTACTACTTTCCATATCCCTGGTATCATGGGAATTTAAAAGATGAATTTGTAGGACTCAGTTCCCTACCATAAAGACAAATCTCTGGGAAAGCTAAAGTAAACTCATAGAAAGGAGAAGCAGGCAGAGCATGATAATTGGTCATTCAGAGCTTGTCCTGCATTCTTAATGTGGATATCCTCACTTGTTTTTCTCAGGTGTCTACAGAGGTGGCTCTGACTTATTGGTGAGGTCCCGGCTGGCCTTAGCAGATGGTGTGACCATGCAGGTGACTGTCAGAAGCCAAGAGGAAACACCTGTAGATGTTATCTTGGCTTCTGTGGGATGACTTTGACTGGACAAGATGGATCTGGCGTGCACATCCCTGTCAGGGGACTTTTAGGCTAGTGCATGGCCTTCCCAGAATCAGTTTAGAAACTGTAAATGACTTTGGAGAAGCAAATTACATGTTTGGCCCTGAGCCAGCAGATCAAGCAAATCTCTGTCCTCATGCACATATCTCATGTTTATTTGTTTTCTCCTTTTTCTTTTTATTACACTTGGTCAGCTTTGGTATTATAGTACGGCTTTGGGTGATCTTGAAAATCAAATACTAGCCTATACCCAGCTGCTTAACTTCATGACGTTCTTTAATTTAATGTGTGTCTGAGCGCTCCTGACAATGTTGGGGAAGTTTTATCCCAGAGGGGTGGTGGGGGAGGGGAAGCCGGAGTCCACTTTTGTCAAAATTCATTTTTATTAATAGAAAATAAACACTTATTCCAGTTTCAGTATACTTGAGGTTGCTAATAAAAATCACTGTTTTGACTAAGACAATGAAAGTGTGGCTTTAAAAAAAATATTCAGCACCATTGCTTTCAGAATTTTTTCTTAAAAGTTTCTGGAACATTCCTGTGTATAAAGTACAGGAATTGCTACGTTACGTGCGGCAGTCTCTCTGGGACAACCAATGAGAAGTTAAGCAATCATTCTCGGAGGAATCAGTGTACATTCAGCATGGTAACTTGGACTACACCACGATCCCCTCCCCTCCAGCTCGGGAGGGACATGTGTCTAAGCACTGAGGTATGAAGAATCAGTACTGTTATTTGCTGGAAAGACCAATTCTAACCACAAATAACAGTGAATCTCTGGCACAGATGCTGTTGGTCCTTAATGTCCTGTGATTTTAGGAAATTCTGCAGAATTTGGATTTAGTTCAGTTTATTCTGAAATTTAACACTTATTAGTAAGGTTCACTACTCTAGCAGAGTAAGTATCTGCTGGTTTAGTAAAAAATATATATGTGTGTGTGTGTGTTTAAGTAAATCATATTCAAAGCATACGTAAAAGACTAAACTCTAGCATACTTAGAAGACTAAATTAAAAACTAAAATCTACTCCAACAGAAGTTCTAGTTAGAAGCAGCAGAGGAAACTAAATCCAAATGTATGGCAAGGGAGACCACCCACTCTCACTTGAGGCTGTTCAGGAATTTAGAACAGTACTTGCCCTCAATGCCACTCAAGGAAAAGTGAGGCAGCGCCTCAGTCTTTAAGATCCAACAGGAGTTGGGCCAATATTTTAAAGTATTTCCAAAATTCATGGGTTTTTGTTTATAAACTTAAGTGACTGACTGAATAGCTTTTAGCGTCAGTGAGTGGTAGTGCTCATCAGAATTTCCTAATAACACAACGACAAAGGTGAGTCTATACACGTGGCCAGATGTCAGAGGAATGGGAGGTGAACTACCAGGTCCCCTCAGTCAGAGCTTCTGCTGGCATTTTACTCTACGCTGTTCACCAAGTGAGGCAGGTGGACCTTGGAAGAGAATAGTGTTTGGTGGCCAGAACCTCTGTTGGGCCTTTCTTCCTAAGGAATACACAAGAGATCAGGGATTTGGGGGGTGGGGGGGGGGGAATAATACAGGGAAGCTATGCTCTCCAGCTCAGAAGGAGTTGATGAAGCCCATATATGCATTCAAGAAGCCCATGGGATCCTCTAGCTGTGGATAGTGGCTAATGTGGTCATCCAGAATCGACACTGTGGACCGCGGCAGCGTTTTCCTAGTGGAAGAGAACAGCATGGAGGTGAACTTTGAGGCTTGGAGGGAGGGGGAGGGAAGTAAGCCAGTGGGCAGCCCCAGTTTATGCCCCCACAGTTACCAACCACACTGGGAAGAACAAACAACCAGCTTATTCACCTACTTTGGAATTAATCTCAAGCACATAGACTTGCCAGTTCCATTGATGATATATGCAGACTGGTTTTTAAATGAAATAATCCAACAGACAACAACTAGAAAATCTATCACTTTGGCAAGTGATATCAAGGCAGGATCAACTCCAGCTCCCTGAAGAAACCTGAGCTATCAGACATGTGGACCAACTCAGCAACTCACTGTCCAAATTACAGATGAGAAAAGCCCTTCCTTAACCAGGGGAGATGAGATTTGGTTTCAAATTATATGTGACTATTGGGTTGTTTCTGCTAGGCCAGGTGAAGGTATGGAACATACTTCTAGGACATAGCCAATATCTCTTATTCCAACACCTTCTGAATAAGTACCTAGAGAAAATAACCACCACCTAGAAGGCACTTTTCCACAGTGAGATTTTTCTCAGTCTTTCCTTACAGTCTGCTAAGCTGAGGTCAGTGTGTTGGCTTTTCCATCAGATGAAAGCAAACATTTCTCAAAATGCCACCACTGCCATTTCTCGGTTCACAAGGCTCATGTTCCTTAACTTTACACCTAGGAATATATTGTAGCTATGACAGCAAGTAACAGGTTGTATGAATTATGAAACTAGAAAACTAAGTTTCTTAATGACTTAATACATTTACATGAGAACATTTACAGCCATCCTTTTAGAATGTTTCCAGGATGAGTAGGTCAGAAATGTTGGCTGGAGCAACAGTTCTCAACAAGCAATCCTGCACGTCATTAGGGCAAGGAACTAGCAAAGCAGAAGCCAGCCCCTGAGGGAGACTCACCTGTACAGCTCCAAAAATTCTGGAAAGGGGTTCACAGGATCCATTGGCCCATAGATGAAATGAACTGCAAAGGGAAGAAGGGATTAAAAACAGCTCTCTCATCCACGCTCCTAACCCCAAGCCAAAATAACTCCTTTTGTCCAAGTAAGACTTTTTAGACAGCCCAATGAAACCTAGTCCATTGGGGATGGGTAGTGTGGTGCAGAAAGATACTACTGAAAGATGGGTTAAGGCACTTGCCTTGCACATAGCTGACCCAGGTACAGTCCCTGGCACCACATGAGGTCCCCTGTGCCCTGCAGAGAGTAATCCTGAGTGCAGAGCCAGGAATAAACCCCCAGCACTGCTGGGTGTTGGCAAAATAAACAAAATACAACCAACATTCATTTCCTCCTCCAGCTCTTCTGTGCCCAGGACAGAGAGAATAAGTCCCATTTAGATGCTATAAAGCCAAGCACTGGCATCCGGGAGTTTCTCTCTGGCTATAATTGACACTCAATATCAGCTAATAATTTCCTGAGCATTACTATGTGTGAGACATTGAAAAAAAGATGTAAGACATCTTTTAACCCTCTAAAAATGAGGAAACAAATGATCAGAAGCTTCATCCAGTGACCTATCCAACCTTCTGTGCCAGAGATTTAGCATGATCATGGAGCCCCTCTCACCCAGCCCTGGCAGTAGTAACAATCTCTGCAATAGCATCAGTGTTTGACGAGCTTCACTGCAGCCAGGTTACTGGGAAGAGCTTTATCAAATGAAAGCCTGTAAAAACTGAATTCTTTTTTTGTTTGTTTTTGGGCCACACCTGGTGACGCTCAGGGGTTACTCCTGGTTATGCGCTCAGAAATCGCTCCTGGCTGGGGGACCATATGGGATGCCAGGGGATTGAGCCTCGGTCCATCCTAGGTCAGCATGTGCAAGGCAAACACCCTACCGTTTGTGTGACCACTCCAGCTGCACGGTTTTTTTTTGGAAACTTGAATTCTTGATAATTTCTTTAGTATAAATATATGTCCCTGATGCACAGCATATACTGAACCCTACAAAACATATTTGTTGTTTAAATAAAATTACGATTTATGTGGGGTTTCTATTTGTCTTTGCTAAACCTGGCCACTTTTTGAAGCCCAATCCCCAATTCAGTGAGTGAGAAATACTCACTGGGAATGTTTACAGAGGCCAATGCTCCAATCCAGCGTCTTCTAAACTTCTTCCTCTGATTGATGTACTGCAGGAGACTAAAGGACAAAGAAATCAACATGAGGGAAATCAACCAGAAACTCTCTTTTTTATGGAATGCACAGCCCTGGGCTCATGTCTCAGGGAACAAAGCATGTTTTCTTAATCTCAAAGCAATTTCACATTCCTGGTATGACCTGTCCAACAAACGGACCCATTCTGTAACCCTCCATCACACCTAAACCTTCATACAGCTGGGCCATGCCTGTTTCCTGAGAAGTACAAACAAGGCTTGGGGTGCTTACTACGTATGACCCAAGCACTCAAGCCTGGCTCTACTGATGCACTCAAACATTTTACACACCACTTTTGGCGTACAAGGACTGAATCATGTGGTCTCCAGGTTGGGACTGCTACACGTCTTTGTGTAGAAATGTGTGAACACAGAGCTCTGGAGTGTATCAAACTACAAATCATATGGAAGAAGAGCCTTTTCTTGTTCCGCAGTAGGAGGTGCCACTGAACCTGGGCTGGATTCTAGTTATTTGACATAGCCATCTCCAAGACAACTATTTTTGTTCACTTCAATGATCATCTCTTACAGCTTATATTGGCTATTGGGAAGTAAAAGTCAAGGGAATTTTTTTTCAAATGGGCTGGGTTTTTTTTTTTTTTTCTTCAGTTTTTTTCTATTAAAATGAATCTTCAGGGATCCTAAGGAGGGGCTCTGGAGAGTACAGAGGAATGGTTTCCTGACTCCCAGCAAAGCCATTAATTAAGCTACACTAACTCAGCTAACAAACGCATAGTAATTGCACCTGAAATAGTTCTGGGCATCACCATCTCTATGTCCCTTATGAAAGCTGCTACATTTTCATTTGTACTAAGGCAAAGTAATCCATACAAAGGAATTATTTGTACCGGACAGTGAAACCTCTCAGTCCCCACTGTTATGAAATAAACTTGTACTAAGAAACACTAAGCTCCTTTCACAACTGAAGTCAGACATTCTGAATCATTTCTAAGAACAATGGTTCTACCAAAATCAGTTAAGTGACACTTACAAACTAAATCAGCCTTAGGATTTGCAAACTTTCATGCCCTGCAACTTATATTCACCCTAAGACTCGGACTCCCTTCTTCCTGAAAAGTACAGAGCAGATCTGGTTTTTGTTGACCATCATGGAATAGATCAAACAATCCCACATCTTTCCCCACTTCCCAGGATTTGGGGTTCAGCCTCTGGAAGCCAAAGCAAAATGTTCTCTTACCTGTCGATAACCAGGTTACCATCGTTGTTGCGGATCCCTGCCCACATATCCCACAGCTCGCTCTCGGAGGGGCGCGTGTATGGCCCGAAGACTGGGGTGAGACTGAAAGAGTCGGAAAAAGCAGGAGATAATGTGAGAAGAATTCAGAATGTCAAGTATGACTGGAACCTCAGAGGTCATGAAGTCCGACCCATAACTGATTTATGTATTCCTCCTTCTACTGCACTGGCAAATGGCCAACACCTACGCTTAAAATATCAAACTCGAGGATTTGACCAGGAATTTTAATGGCAACAACTTTTCTCACTACACTGTTCCCAGGCTGTGGTGAATCAATCTTTGCCAGGAACTTACCCTCGAGAGAAGACAAAGAAGTTCATCAAACGTGTGAGGATTGGTGAGAGCACGCCACCATCTTTCAGCAGCTGTTGGTAAAGGGGTGAGAATGAAAATTAAGAATCCAAAGAAAGAATAGCCAGGACAGCATGTTTTATACTAGGAACTACTGTAGTCAAGTAAAAGTAGTCAACTTCCCACTGAAAGGCCTGATCGCTGGTTTTTAGCATTTTGTTTCAGGGAACAATCTCATAAAAGCAAACCTTCTTCATATTTTCTCTAAAATTACTAGCCTTCTACGAACCCCTAAAAAGACATTGACCAGGTCAACTTTCATTGAAGATCCCAATTTGTTTAAAACACAGTGCTCAAAATAAACTTTAGAGCTGTGTGTCTTAAATAGTTACTGAATCTTTTATTCTCAGAAATAAGGTTTTATCTAAGGACTACTATTATATTTGCATGAAGTAAAATATAAAAGCCCATTATAGCAAGGGTGGCCCTTTCAAAAGTCCTAGCATTATACTTATAACAGTGTAAATCTTAGAAATGAAACATAGTGTCAGTGGAGTAATGCCAACCTTTTGAAGGAGGAGAGGCCGGTGAGTCTCAGGAAATATACCTATAGGAGAAGAGACTTTTTAAGTTAGTCATCTACCAAATTAGGGCAAACATGAACCCGTCATCAGGTTATCCATCCTATTCACTGTCACCTCTCTGGGACTTCCACTGACAAAAAATATAGTCTGAGGTACTTTAGTACCTAGTCATGTAATTACTTCTCCAGGAAATTCCGGAATGAGCAGGTCCAATTCTATGCCAATGGAATTATTTTTCCATTTTAAAGGTAAAAAAAAATAATAATTACAAGGTTACCCACAATGCTAATGACTAAGTGCTGTGTCCTCTTGTGTACTCACTCACACACACACACACACACACACACACACACACACACACGCCATTCTTCAGAACATAGTAGTTCTGTTCGGGTTTTCGAGACGAATGTGTTGTTTCTTTGTAAAAGTAAAAACTCAGGATTTTTCTCTAGGATCAATGGGAGAAAACCGTGATCAGCATGAATGACAGGACAGACTGCTCTCCCCATCTTTCCTTTAGCTATTAAGGACCATGTGGATATTATCACGGGCTTCAAACGCCAAGATTCATGGTACACAGAAAGAATTCTAAAGACACTAGTCCAGGGCTCATTTGTATCCAGCAAGTTTCAACTGAAACTTGGCACTACTGTCAACAGAGTTTACAAAATATATAAGAGGTATAAGGAGTATAAGAGGCACCTGTGGCTTCATGTCAAATACTGGCAAAACCTAATTGTAATTGTTGCAGATTCTACAGAATAGGATCAACATGCTTTTACTAGCCATTCCACTTCCAGACTCACCACTGGATCTGGCTGTGTGATGCACTATTTTAAAGTAATATCAACCAGTAGGATAGTAATTCTTAACAGTGTGTCAAGACGATTCATTTCCTATCTAATCTGATTTGTTTTTCTGCTTTTAAAACATTATAAGAAAGGGCTGATCTATCTCAGACCACCAAAGCAGTCACAGCACATGGAAAGGCAAAGAGGGTCCTTAGTGCCCCCCTGTGTGCTTGTGGGATATTGGGTTACCATTCAAATGTCACTGCGGTTTAAAAGATGGGTCTTCCAGCTACACCGCTTTCCCCCCCATCAAAGCAATTACCTCCATTGGACAGACAGAGACTCTTGATGGTAAGGCGGCCAGATCGATTCTGCTTGAACCTAAGAATGGGAGGAAAACACAGAGCTGATACATTTTTAAGCCTAGCAGCTACAAATTCCCCAGAGGGAGAGGCAAGAAAGAGTCCTGGAACAACAGGCTTTTTTTCCCCATCTTTTTGCCTAGTGAGACCTGCAGAACAGCAGTGCCAGTGGCTTTACTGACCTATAGAGCAGCTCCTGAGCAACAATATCTCCATAATCATGAGACAAAAGGTTGATTTTGCGGTTCTGGAGCCCCAGGTGCCGCAGAAGCGCCTCCACAATGCTGGCCTGCTCAAATATGGAATAGTGGTGTGGTCTCTGAAGAAGAGAACGCCAGATGCACAAAATAACATCATTAGCATCAATCTGTCTGACAGTCCTTCCATCCTCCCTCATCCTCAACACTCATCCTCTCTCAATGCTAACTTACCGGTTTGTCACTGAACCCAAAGCCTAAGAAATCGAGGGCAACCACCCGATGAAATCTCAGGGTCAGACCTTCCCAAATCTAAAAGAAAGAAAAGAAAAAAACACTTGAACTTTCTGATCCCCTCTTCTCTCCTCCAACCTCCAGCTGGATAAGAGATTTCATCCCTATCTAAACTTCACATGAAATTTCAATAAAGGGAAAAATCTCATGAAGTCACAATAGGCTCAAAGATGTTCCTCTTGGAAAGTGCTTTTCACCTTAATCTCTACTGAAGGAAGAACCACCAATATTTTAAGTTTGGCAATAATCCTTCGGAGACATTGAAGAGTCTTTTACTCCCTTACAGTAAATAAGGAACAGTCCTATATTTAATCTTATTTTATGAAGCAATTCAAATCTGCAAGAGCCTTCAGTGCTAAAATCCTTGATTTGGAATTTTTAAAGGCTTAGGAAGACCTAGAAGCTGATTTTATTACCTTGTACCAATCATAGCTGGATGTTGGAAAACCATGTAAAAGCACAACTATCTCAGGACTTCCAACCACACCCACAGAGTCTGGAAAGGAGAAGAGATATTGGGGTTAGAATGGATTTATCTTGAAGATAAAAATGAGTGATCTTGGGGGCTGGAGTGGTGGCACTAGAGGTAAGGTGTCTGCCTTGCAAGCGCTAGCTTAGGACAGACGGCGGTTCAATCCCCCAGTGTCCCATATGGTTCCCCCAAGCCAGGAGCGATTTCTGAGCGCATAGCCAGGAGTAACCCCTGAGCATCAACGAGTGTGCCCCCCCCCAAAAAAAAGTGATCTGGTATAAAGAACAAGAATGAATGTATACATTAATGACATTAAAATAGGAGCCAGAGAGATAGTACAAAGGTTAAGGCTCTTGCCTTGTCATCTACCCCCAGTTTAATCCCCATCCACCTCACTGTCCCTCGAGCTTGAATACTATCAGGAATGAGCAGAGCCAGGAGTAGCCCCCAAGTATCACTAGGTGTGACCCAAAATAAAATAATGAAGTAATATTGTAAAAATGTAAACTTAGGACTTTTAAGAGCATTAAAATCTTTATTTGAGCCAGATAATTATGTATTTAAAATTATAAAACATGTCTTCTATGAAATTCTTGGAGTATTGAGTTTTACTTACACATTTTTAACTATTTCCCCATATATCCCTTTGCATTGTATTAGATGTATGCAAAATATTTTTCATGGTATAAACTCAAAGAATACTATCATAACATTTAAAACTCTTTGTACCTTATAATTTATGACCCCACAAAATTTCTTTTAAGAGAGAGACCTTTTGAACACCTTAGCTAAAGCCATCTGTCCAACAAGGACTTTTCCTTACTATAGGCAAGTGAGTCCATTATCAAAAACATTACAGACTTATGGCAAGATTCTAATAGCTATCATACCATAATACATACATTTTAAAAAAAATATTTAACCAGTAAAAATTCAAACAGTAAAATGCTTTGCTAGTAGTATTAGGTTGAAATGGCTATGTTCATATATTTTCAGTGACAGTATCGATAATTATGTCAGAATTTGGTAATATGGCTTGCAAAAAATAATCAGAAGAAACTAAGAATGCAATATACTTAGGTATTTTAGTCTCAAAAAGATACAAGTAACATCCTATTTACTATTAGTTTTAAAATACGAGGAAAAAATAAGCACATGTATGAAAATTTTCATTCATCTCTATTTGAAACGTGGAAAGCAACCTAAATGACAAACATAAATAAAGCAGTATACTTACTTAATGCAGTACCATAAATGAAAGGAGGTCAGGAGCAATAATGAAAAACGGTTTATGACAAACATTTTTCGTTATTGCTCTTGACCCCCGTCCAAATGATCTTTAACAATCTTCATTCTCAGTTTCTTTACCTACAGAATGAGGTTAGTGGCATCTATTCCAAGAACTGTTGTAAAGATTAAATGAATTAATGAAGGTAAAAAATTAAAGAATTCAACACCAAGGATATGGTAATTACTTGATAAGCAATCACAACAATAATTACCATTAGCAAATTAATTTAGACAAAGGCTTCGGGTTTAAATGACATGTGGTTACACATATAACAAATAATCTTGAGAGACTCTAATAAATGAAAGTGGGTGTGTGAGTACAGAAAGGCAACAGTGGTCTTATCTATGAACTGTGCTTCAAGGACTCGGCACTAGGGGCACTAAACCAATAACTCAATACAAATCGTGGGGAGAAAAAGGAGTGAAAAAAATCAGTTCTGTAGAGATGAGGATCTGAGTATTGTGTCCCCTTTCCTCTCCTCTCCCTTCCCCATCCCACCCCATCCCCCCATTCAGCTGCCAGCTTCAACTACCTCCCCCTTAAGCACGTACCTTGGAAACATGCTACCCCCATATCCTGGAAAGGCCAGCGCCCCTGTTGAATGTACCATGTACCTGACCATATTTGGAGGGGGTGGGAGAGGAGTGTCCCTGGTTCTTACCTTGGTAGAAGATGCGCAGCCCCTTATAGGTGAAGAATTTGCCTGATGACTTCCATGAGTGAAGCGCAGGGGAGAGCTGCGGGGGTGGGATGTGCAGGTAGGCTGCCAGCAGGGGCACAGCTAGCAGCCCCACCTGGACCCACCACTCCCTCATCCTGGGGGGAAAAGCAGAGAGCAGGGGGGATCATTGCACAGTGCCATCAGCCACACAGCTGCTGCCACCACTTTCCATGGGGAACTGAGCCCCAACTGGGCCTGCTGGGAGGGGGGGGGGTGTCACTATTTGAATTTTAAGGAAAACACGGTTATCGTAATATATGATCATTTCTCTTTCAGGCCTCAGCCCCTCCCTTTGTGCTCATCCCAAGCTTGGTGAGGTTTGCATATAAAGAAAAAGATTGCAAAAGTACTAAACACCTTTTTACTAGCTTTTAAGCCACTGGAGGTGGTGGATAGTATATTTCTTTTCTTTCGTTCATATTTTCTCTAAAAGCTCTAATACATACCCACCCAGCTCTACCAGTAGTCTTTTTTCAAATCTATTTTTTGTATTTAAAATAATATTTTCTATATAGTCTTACTAATGTATTAACATCTCATGCCCTCAAGCAGAGGAATGCTCTTGATTTTTATCAAGTCTTTATTAGCCCTTGGCCAAAGTGAAAGTGCCCTTTAGCAGCACTGTTGGTGTTTGTGCTGAGAAACAGCTCAGGGCAGTCTGTGAATGGGAGTTGCATATCCCAACTATGCTGCATATTCCAGCTATAAGCAGCTTTGTTGTGAACCCATAGGGCTAATCACTTGTGTGGCAGGCAGAAGATTATATTTCTGCTTCTCTCAGCAAACTCTTGCGACGGAATTAAATTTCCTAGGACTCCCTCCCTGGGTAGGGCAGAGTTCACACACACTCCATGGGAACAGATCTAGAAGAGTGTGGATTTGCACACCTAGACCTAAAGATCCATAGTAGTGAGATTAGAAGCCCCACCCTCTCTGTCCACCTGGGGAGAGAGCAAAGAGAAAGTCCTCTCAATATGTCATATTTATTATTTACATAAAAAACACCTACTAAAACTAAATCAAGAGTTTAGTCAAGACAACAGGTTTATAAATAAGGGACAGGGTCAGGGCACTGGTGCAGAGATGGCAGTGCCCAGACCTGTACCTTTCACCTTATTACCTAAAGATCCGCCACAATCCTTCCCCATCTCAAACTCACAGGATCCTTTTCAGCTCTAAGGGCAAAAATTCTGTGATTCCACACTGGCATTACAACCTATTTTGCCTATTTATGCATCACTAGGGTTATCTACACACACACACACACACACACACACACACACACACACACACACACACACACACACAAATTCTGTGATTCCACACTGGCATTACAACCTATTTTGCCTATTTATGCATCACTAGGGTTATCTACACACACACACACACCATCCATGAAACTGATCCAGTAATTGGTTTCAAGCTCTTAAGACATTCTGGGGAGAGTGTCCCAAAAGTGCTCAATTTGCACCCCTCACTAAAGCAGGCTTCTTGAAAGGATGAGCCAGACTGAAGCTCCTTTACAGCCTTTTTTCGCACAATCTGCCCTATGCTTCGACTCCCATATGTCCTTCCTCTCGGGCATTCATCCCTCCAGGTCCCTGGCTCTGCGGCTCCTTCATTCAAAAGCTCCAGTAGCGGAATATCTGCAATGACTCAGCAGAGGTGGGGGGAGATGGAGGGGCAGCGGCCCCTCCCCAACCCACTTCCACCCATAGAGTCCAGCCTTGCTCCTTGACACCCCCCCCCATACTGCACCTCCCTTGCAGACCATACCAAGACCGCAGAGGCAATGGAGTGGGAAGCTGCATTTTCTGTCTTAATGACCGCAGTAAAGACTCACCTCCTGTAACAACCAGGTTGGAGAATATTTTTTTAAGTAGGGAGGTAATTTAGCAGGCAGTGGGTGTAACGTTTTAAACATATTTTAATAAGAAAAAAAAATCTCCATTATTTGGTTAGCTACAAGCACTGGCACTAGGAAAACTAAACCCTAGTATCAAACCTGCAAACAAATCAACCTCTTGGAGCTCTTTTATGTCTTCCTCTTGTGAGCTGCAATCTGTAAAAGCTCTGCTCTTAACACCACCAAACCTGAAGACCACTTGGTTTAAACCACAGCCAAAAATCTGGGTGCAACACCAACACCACCGCGGCCGCATGGGCTTGGCGCCATCTCCTGGGGTTCGGTACAGAGCCTTGAGACATACTTACGCCTGGCGACAGATGGGGCACGCCACTCCAGTGCGGGGACTCCCCCGCGCCACGGAGCTCCAGGGCGTCCCGACTTGCTGCAGCGAAGCTCGGGCTCCAACAACTCGCGCGCGCCCGAAGCCTGCAGCGTGCACCACGCGCACGATCCTAAACAGCGCCTGGGCAACGTGAAGGGTCTCCTTCCCACCCAGCCCAGCCCCCCAATCCAAGGCGAATCCCGCCAGGGCAGAAAATATGGAATCGCGCAAGGACAACGCCAAGGTCTCGAAAAGAAAAGACCCGCTGCCCGAGGGTCTAAAATTCATGAATTGTGCCAGCGACCTGCATGCAATGTGCGGGGATCCTAAAAAGAAAAAGATAAAAATCACGAATCACACCTCGGTGATGCGGAGGGTCTAAAATTCCTAAATTCTACCAGGGTGACCGCAGGGTCAAAAAAAAAAAAAAACCTTAAATCGCACACAGGACAATGTCGGGCTGTAGAATTCTAAATTGGCGCCAGGACCACAGCAGGGTCTAAAAAAAAATCCTAAATCACACGACGGTGATGCCGAGGTTTAAAGACTCGATTTAAATCGCACGGGACAGGACGTTGTTGTCCGGGTCTAAAAAGAAACCCTAAAATCGCACCAGGGCGACGTCGGGACCTAAAATTCCCAAATGGCGCTGGGGCGTCGCCACCGGGGTCCGCAGACCCGAACTCACACCAGGGTGACATTGGTGATGTCTAACACCCCTAAAACCGGATAACTACCCCAGTAGGTCTCCAAACCCCAAGATACATCAAGGCAAAGCGGGGTTTAAAGAAGAAAACCTTAGATTGTGCCCAAAATCACACTGAGATGACACTGGCAAAGGAGATGGTGTATCCCCGGGGTTTGCGCATTCGGAGTCCCGAGTTTGGAGCCTGTCACGGGGCGCGCAGAGGGACGAGCCCTTTCCAAGTGGACAGCACGGGCTGCCAGGACGGGACTGCCACCCTCCCTCTCTCCCTCCTTCCCATCAGCACCGCCACGTCCCGTCCCAGGAATCGATTTCCCTCCCTCGGGGTCACACACCGCAACACGCCCCACAGGCCCCGGCGGGAGCGCACCCAGCTCGCCCAGCGCGGCCACACCCCCTGGCACCCTCCGCGCACCCACCTGCGGAGGCGATCTCGGCGCACCATGGCGGCGTCCTATCCCATGCCGTCCGCGCTCACGCTCCCACCCGGGGCACCGGACGCCTCGGCGCCCGCAGCCACGCACGCAGGCCGGCCGAGGGCGGCGCCGCCTCGGCAAGCGGTGAGCCACGGGGGAGCGCGGCGGGCGGGCGGGCAGGCGGGCGCTGCGGCACTGCGCAAGGCGAGGCGCGGCTGCCGCAGAGGACTCGCTGTGCCGCTGCGTGCCGTGCTGGGGAGCAGCGCCGGGAAGGGCTGGAGTGGTGGCCGCCGTGGTGCCCGCTCGTGGGCACCGACTTTTACAGCCGCCGAGCCCCGCCCCCGGCCCGCCCCCTGCGCTGCGGCACTCCCTCCCCTTGCCGCAGTCACCGCCCTTCCCGCAGCCCCGCAGCCGCTGCAGGGCTGGGGCGCCCCCTCCCCGCGGCTTCTCGGCCGAGCACGTTTCGGGGTGTCTGCTCCCGCCAGCACCAGGTTGCACCCCTATGGCTCCCCCACAGTTCTGAACCCCCCACTTCTACCACAGACATTCTGTCTGGGCGTATGGCCTTGCCGCAAGAAGACCCCTAAAAAATCCCAACATGCGCCCCACTTGGGCTCATCATCAGCCAATTCCACGCGCTCCACACACACACATACCCAAGTGGCCTCTTGGCCGCAGGCATGATGGTGTTCAGGACACTAGATTATGGCACCTACTCCCACCCCATACCCGAAGTGTGAATGTGGACCCGCCACGGTCCCCGTGTGATGGCCACAGTCCTCAAAACGTTTGCCCGACTCCTCCTAGGTACCTAACGCCAAGGGACCACAAAAGGGCATGACCAAGGGATACAGAACGGACAGCACATCGGCAAGTCCACAACATGCATGGGCCGATACAGGGCGGGCAAAGGGGCACAACTTTTGGAGAGTATTCACGGATGCCCAGTGCCACCAGCACCACGGCAACGCGTACGATTCCTCTGCAGCAGCGTGACTAGGGCCACACGCCTGAGCCCCGCCGCAGGGAGCCCTTGCTTGGCACAGCTCCGACCTGCACCAGAAAAGAATGATCATCCCAGACTCAGGCTGGGGTCCTTCTGTATTTGCGACCGAATCGCAATCCATGAGCTCCAGGAGAACGGGAAAGTGGGATTTTATTTTTAATTTTTCGATCCGGACACCTTGAAAATAAGCCTATTTCTCGCGCTTTTTTTGGAAAGCGTAGAGATTTGGGCTCATTTTTCTAACTATAAATTGGAAGCTGCAAGGCGAGTGTGTGCAAGCAGGCTGCAATGGAGCCAGGCAGCAAGCACCACGCAGGTCCTCTCCAGCAGGGGCGCTGCCGGCCTCTCTTCCACCCCGCTGTAACCGGGCCTGGCCGCAGCGCAGAGCGTAGAAAAGCACAATTCAATTCGCTAGATGCGGGTTCGCTGCAGCGCCCCGTGTGCCCACCGGGTCACCCACTGCAAAAACCACCGTCCACCTACAAGTCATCAAAACACGTGGGGGTGGGGAGGTGTCACTCAGAGTCCATCTTCTCCATGTCTAAGAGTCATGCACTAACGCTAGTTTTAGCACCTACGTATTAACTGGCCCAGATACACGAATAAATGAATGAACGAACGAATGAATGAATGAAAAGAATGAGCCCACCCCTAGCTCGGAGCGAGATGCTAACCAATGGGTGAGGAAAGCACACGCTACAGAACTGATGCTTCGATTTCAATACCCCCCTTTCATTTGGCGACATTGTGACAGGTTGCCTTCCCTCCTCCCCCTAAATGCGTAAGGCCCCACAAAGGCTGAGCCCAAGTATTATTCACCTTTTTGTGTCCCCAGAGCCCGCCACGGTGCCAGCCACAATGCAGGCCCCTAATAAATAGTGCATGAATAAGTACAAGAATTTGAGGGCGCACAGGGGAGGAAGTAATTAAGGGGAGGGGGAAGGGCTGTCTTGAATGATGAGTAGACATTTACCAGGAGACAAAGAGCATTCTGACCTGAGCCGATTGCGAAGGCAATCGCCAAGCACAGGAGGTGCAGGACCGCACTACCTTGGTGGCAACTGCAAGTCCATTGGTCCTCGGTGCGAACAGATCACAAGATTAAAAAATGGTGAGGGGAGGCTAAAAGGGTCGTTTTATCTCAAGAAGAATGGAATCTCTCAGGATGAGAGAAAGAGGGAGGGAGGGAGAGAAGGAGGGAGAGAGGGGAGAGAGAGAGAGAGAGAGAGAGAGAGAGAGAGAGAGAGAGAGAGAGAGAGAGAGAGAGAGAGAGAGAGAGAGATTATATTCTTATGACCCAGATGGTTACTTGACCAATTTTAATCGCATTCACTTCATTAGTGGTGGGATTACCTATCATAACACGCCTCCTTTTAGAGACTGCATTTGGGGGCAAAATTGAAACAGGTCCTTTATACCGAGGAAAAGCTGCCTCCGTTTCCACTCGAGACCACATTGAACAAGCCTCTATGGGTTGAGGTGGTTTTGCCTTCTGTCCATGGGACTCTTAAGTCCCACCCAAACAATTCCACCCTTTCCTTCTCACCAGGCCAGGAGCCGCTGTCCCAGATAAAGGCAATTTTACATTGAGCGGGCAGAGTGTGCACAAAGAATCTTATTCTGAGGATCTAATTCTGAGAGTCATAAACATGTCTGCTCAAGTGGAAGGGACAACTGTGGTCTGGCAGGTTCACGGAGACCAGAGGTATTATGAGAAAATCCACACTCAGTGAGGACCCCCCCCCCCCCATACCCTGAACAGCCAGATTAAGGAAAACTGTCCCACCAAGGACATCTTAAAGTAAAGTTGAGATGGAGCAATGCCTGGGGACGGAGGTTCCTTAGGAGGAGAGCCTCAGTGGGGGGGCAGAAAGAAGTGTGAGAAAGGAAGGGAATGCAGTGAGAAATGTGCCTGGTCAAGGGAATTTGCTTCCCAAAAAACCCAGAACGAAAATGCAAGTGGCAAGGGTCTCAGGAACCGAAGAGTTAATGATTTTTCTAACTGTGCCTGTCTTCTTGTAGCAGCTTCCTCTACCAGAGAATCTGGCCCAGAGTATAAAACACTTGGGGCGCCTGAGAAAATATGCCACCAGACATAAATCTTGCAGCAGCCACTGGCTTGCACTCAGTACCCCCCTTTCCATTCCCGGACATAGACCCCCACTCTGAACTGGTACTTGAGGCAGCAGGCTTCCCTCCCCTGAAGCTTTTCAGACAATCCTGCCACATTCCAATTATAAGACAGTGGCTCCAGCATAAGTCCTCGGATTCGTGCAAACATGCATGTAGAAAGCTCTGCACTGATTAGCTGAGAGGTACCACAGTGAAATGAGATCCGCAAGACCGATAAGCCCGGCTGAAATCATCCTGTTTTTGAAATTGCAGTTTAAGACCCCAAAAATCACATACATGTATTTATGGAGACAATAGGGCAGAATAGGAAAATGCTCCATCCATGCACCATAAGGATCAATGCAAATAGATTGCAAGAAGTTAAAGATGGGAGCCTGCTCAAGATAAAGACACTGTAGGTCTGAGCTGCCACTGAGTCCCTGTGATACGATTCCCAAAAGCCGGCTACAGAGTGAAATGAGAGAAGTCCCCAGAATTCACTAATCCTGCTCTATTCTGCTAGTTAGACCTCACAGAGAGTTTGTGATTGTCCTCGGTGGCTGACAGGAAGACACACACATAGACAAGCATGAATTTGTTCAAAGGGGAACAACTAAACTGTCCTGCAAATTCTGTCATTTGACCGTACAATAGCTCTCATATTTAAGCTCCCACTATTGTATGGATCCTAACCTAATTTAGCCTTAATCCTCATAATCACTCAGCTAGATGAGTATTTTCATCTCCCTCCCCCCCCCACCAAGGTAAAGATACGGCAGCTTAGGCACCAAGTGATAGTATTAGAAATATGAAGGGGCCCAGGAAATGAACATAGATGTCTGGCTCCAAAACTGGCGTTCTTTCCACTACTCCACACTGCCTCCCTGTTTAAAACCACTGAGCATGTTGAGTTGAAAGAAAAGAAGCCTTGTGGAGTGAGTCGAAGAAGGAAGTGTGTTCACAATCCTCAAATATTTGTGGAAGCGGCATTAGACATTTTGTTCTGTAGGGCTCCAAAGAGTGCAATTGTAGAAAAACAGATGTGGACTCAACATAAAGAATTTCCCAGTAGTTGGGAGGCTGGGCTAAGAGCAACTCAGAGGCTCTGCCATTTTGGAAGGGGATAAGTTTCATTGCTCTCAAAGCCCAGGTTGGAGAGATCTGCCTTTAAATGTGCTTTAAGGTCTTTTCCCAGCTGATCTAAACTAAGGTCGGGAGTGATAATGGAACTTGACCCAACTGACTTTACTAGTGAGAGATCAAATCCACAAAAAATTTTCCTCATTCCTCATCCACCAGCCTAAGTTCTTTGTTATCACATGCTGCTTCATAGGCAAGAAGAATTGAAGAAACTATCAGTACAATCACATCAACTTCCCATTCACCCAGATTTAACCAAGATATTCATTCCAAAAGTGACTCAGTCTTTCTTGCTATCCTGCCTCATTTTGAGCCAAAAAAAAAAAAAAAAAATCAACTGCAGAGAGTTCAAAGATGGTAGAGGGGAGAAGCAAGTAAGCTGAATCATAATCTACTGGTCAAACAAAAGTTAACCTTCAGGGAGAGTGCTCTTAGGTTCATGAGCAGTACCAAGGACTACCCCAAAGTAGTTTTAGACAGACACCTCTAGCTTTGTCCCGGGTGGCCCTAACTCGGGGTCTGCCATAACCAAATCCACCACCCATCAGTGCCTCTTGTACACAGATCCTGAGGTCGCAGGGCTGAAAGCAAATAAAACAAAACGAAATGAATTCTTCTTTATGCCGCTCTTTACTTTCCACCTGCATCCGCTTAACCGCCACTCTCCCTAAGGAACCCCCTCTAGTCTTTGTATCTCCTAAGGAAGAAAGGGCGATAGCACACAATTCACTTTTCCATTTTGGGGAGAGAAAAGAAATGTTTTAATTAAGGGGGGGGAGAAAAAATAGGGGGAAATATATATATATTCTTTGCATATTGGCGTCTTCCTCCATCCAATGTGGAGGAAGGAGTCAAGCCCGAAGCAGGTGGTCCGCTCTTCCTCGGCTGCCCGGTCCTCTTGCACTCGTCCAGTGAGACTCGGGGCGCCCCTCTCGGCCCCCACCCGGCCCCTTCCCTTCCCTTCGCCCCGCCCCGCCCCGGCCGAGCCCGGGCGCCCGGGTGAGGCCCGCGTGGCCGCCGCCGCCGCCGCCTTCCTAGCAGCGCGGGGTCCCCGGAGGGGGGCGCTGCGGTGGGCCACCCCAGGAGGAAGGCCCAGCTGCCATCTGCTCTCGCGGGCGACTCCCCGAGGTCCCGGGAAGCGGGGCGCCAGGCCTCCTCGCCCACGTGGCCCTCGCGTGGCGCCAGAACCTCGTGTGGCCGCCCGAACCCCGGCTGGGCCCAGCGCGCTGCCACGTTGCCTCCCGCCGCCGGCCGGGGCCAGGCATCGCCACCAGCTGGACCCCCGCAGTGGGGAGTGTGGCCCACGCAGCCCCCCAAAACAGGGGTCCATCTTCCAAGGCGCTGGGAGGGAGGCCTCCACCGCACCTCCGTCCTTACCTGACTCAGGTAAGACCAGGGCTACAAGACTCCATGTTGGGGGGAAGTGACGGCGCATGCGCCTCCGGTGGCCGGAGGCTCCCGGTCTCCCCCCCCCCCCTCCCTCCCCGTCCCCAGGGACGACCCGGCCCAGCCACCGAAAACCCGGCTCCGGGCTAGAGCGTCGCCACCTCGGCGGTCGGCCCCGCGCCCCTAAGCTCGGCATGTGCTGCCGCCTTCTCCCTGGCGGGCGTCAGCGCCACCTATGGCAAAGGGTATGAAATGGCAGGTTGGCGCCTTGGCTAAGGTAGAGGCTCCCCCGAAGGACCAAATTGACCTCACACCTTCTTGTTGCGCTAACCTGTGGATCTCAGCTCATCAAACGTCCACATCTCCATCTCTCTACCTCGTCTTCCAAACTGGGAGTTCAGAGAGTTGCTGCTTTCGTTCAAGAGTCATAAGAAAAAAGGTCAAGAAGGTTAAACTTAACTTCAGTCCTGGCCTTACTGCGAAGCCACCAGCTGGCCCCAACACCTGAGCTGCCTTCTTTCGTTGTTCCCTACTTTGGTCAATGTCCTCACCAGCTGCTTCGTTTCCCCCACTTTTTCATCATCGACACTCGTGGTCTGATGGAAAGAGGCTGAAGCTTCTGGAAACCTTGTGGTGGGATTCATTCTTTTGTGTTTTCACTCCGTCTTTCATCCTACCTCCCAGGTAGTTCTTGATTACTCGCCTTCATTCATTCATTCCCGTCAGGACTTGGCCTAGTTGGGCCTCATTCCCTCTCACCTGGACTCCTGCCTCCTAATTGAGTTTCAGCGCTCCAACATCAGACCTTTCTGATCTGTCATCACACACCTACCAAAGTGTTTTTGTTTTCCTAAACTGCAGAGCTAATCACACTTATTTTCCTCTTAATCAACTTCATACTGCCCATGCTAACTTCACTTACAAGGCATTACCAAAACATTTCAAATGCTGATTCTTGCCTTCCTCTATATATTTCTCTTGCCATTTCCACCTTGCCCACCTCTGAACATTACTACTTGCAACATTTCCCCCTAAACACCATGCTGTTTCCTTATACGTGCCCTTATTCATGTTCTTTCCCTGTAAAATAGGCTCTTCCCAACTTTTGTCACCTCCAAAATTTATCCCTCAAAACTCAGCTAAGTTATCACATCATCTTGCACGCCTTCCTTGAAACCTTCCAACAAAAATAATCACCCCTTTCTGTGTTATCTCTGTCCTCTGTACACACTTCAAGAGTTTCATTTATCACACTGCATTGTGATGACTTTTGAATATCTGTCTTGTCTCTCCTACCACATTGCTGAACTCTTGGAGGACAGCGACCGCATCTCATTCATTTCTGAGTCCCCTGTGCCAACCCTGAATTTTAGAATTGTGATAAGAATGAATAAAGTACACATTTATTGATCAGACACTATGCTAAATGCCTTATGTACATTAGAATCTATAATTCTGGTGATAGCTCTGTGAAAGAAGAACTATTCTGTTACCCCAGTTTTACCAATGAGAAAGCTATGGCTTTGAAGGATAAAGGAGGAAATCAAGGTTGCTGAGCTGATGGATTGTGGATTTAAAGTCAGATATATCTACTCGTGTTTATCAATTCATTACAATGATTTGTAGAATTAAAATATTTGAAAAACCATACATTTTAAAATATTGCTTATAAAATATTTATATTTTATTGAGGCTATAAACAGCAGTACACAGGTGACCAAATGATACCAGGAATCAAATCTATAGTCACACACATATTAGCTATGTGCTCTACACTTGAGCAAGCTGCCCAGTGCTATAAAACAAATTTTTGTTCCTAATTTTTGGGTCACACCAGAAAGTGCTCAAGGGTTACACCCAGCAGTTCTCAGGGGACCTCACGGTGATAGTGATTGAACCTGGGCAAAGAATATACTCCCGCCAGTCTATTGGTCTATTGAGCTATCTCAGCTCCAAAACTAATTTGCTTTTTAAGGAAAAACAATTTTTTTCTACTCTAGTGGATGGAATTAGAGTGTTCTCATTTAAATGGTAAAGAAGGCAAACAAAATTTCTTTGATGTCTGGCTAAGTGACAAAACAGTCTTGTTATTTTGTGGAATCTGTTCTTATTATGTGACTGTTGTGAATATTTGTGCTAAGAGATTGATCTGATCTGTTATAAATCAAAGTAAGTGGGTTTTTTCCCAAACCCTTTCTTTCCCTCCAAAAGGGAAAGGGAAGAAGAGAATTTTTTTTTAAATTTTTATTGGATCACTGTGAGATACAAAATTAAAAAGTTGGTAGTAGTTGATTTTCTTTTTTTTTTTCTTTTCTTTTTTTGGTTTTTGGGCCACACCCGGCATTGCTCAGGGGTTACTCCTGGCTGTCTGCTCAGAAATAGCTCCTGGCAGGCACAGGGGACCATATGGGACACCGGGATTCGAACCAACCACCTTTGGTCCTGGATCGGCTGCTTGCAAGGCAAACACCGCTGTGCTATCTCTCCAGGCCTGGTAGTGGTTGATTTTCAATCAATGTTTCAATACCCATCGCTTCACCAGTATTCATTTCCCACCACCAATTTCCTACCCATTAAAGAAGAGAAATATAAATTGAAAGTCACCATGGATTATTCAAGAAGTTACCAGAGATGAAGACACTGTTGTAATGTGAAAGATGAGTGAGATCTGATGAATTAATATGTTTATCACATTTTGACCATACAGGTTCTAGTAGTACATAGGAAACACTACATCATGCTACACTGTATCACTAATGATTATTATTGTTGTTATTAAGAACTGAAATATCCTTAATATAGTGGTAAACGCAAGGAAATGTAACAAAGGAATGATACAACCATGAGAAAAGATCTATGGAAGTTTCTCCAGAAGCAGTAGGAGAATATCTTCCAGCAAATAGGGGAGAAGGACAGAAAAGCAAGACAGCACCCAGACCATACAGGACTGAGAAAGGGAGGAGTTGCCAGAATCAGAGCAATACCACCCAAACTCTGAAGAAACATTCAGTGGCAGATGAAGTTTCTGTTTCTCAGAATAGTTTCCTCACAATTCCTAGCATTCTTTTGCCCCTAGATCCTTGGCCACAGGGCTAAAAGGAAGACTTTCATGGAGACTGATCTAAAAATATGGAAGAATGAAGAAAAGTGGCTAAAATTTATGATGATGTGATCCAATTTCCACACCCCCTCACACTCTCCCACTGCTTCCAGAGTTTAAATCCATTAATAAAGACTTCTGAGAGAAAAACTACATTCCTAGCCCATAGACTCTAGTCCCTTCATTGAGAGAAAAGAGATTTGGGTACAGACTTAGCGATAAGTGTAATGAGTGAGAGAGAAGGTGTAGGCCATGTGGAGGTTGTTGTCCAACTTGGCAAGCATTACCCAAGAAGACCCACCTTTTCCCTCCAAAGCTTTGCCAGCTGTCTAGCACACTGACATAGTGTTTCCCAAGCCAAACAACATGGACCGTTGCTTAAAAGTCTACATTCTTTACCACAGGCCATTAACTTTATATGTAGGCAAAACATATTTATGTTCCTCTCGTTCTTCAATAAACAGAGTAAAGAAACTTTCTGGGGCTCGTTCACTTTGGACGTGTGAAATGAGGGCAGCTGTTCTGATGGGAATAACTAATGAGACACATAAAGGGGTGGAGAGAGTTAAATATTAAACAGAAGAACACTGTTGGTAGAATTAAAAAGATATAACTCTTTCAGAGTGCATTTTGGCAATAGATATCAAGTCTGACTTTGCTAATCTACTTTGCCAAAATTACCCTATCTGTATACTCTTTAACATATGTCCAAGGATGAACAATGCTAAATTTTGAGGAGGAGAAATCTCAACAAAAAAGAAAACTACATGGCCACCAAGAGGGAATCATGAGGAGATCATGTAACCTATCAGGCTTCTTAATGTACACGGAGAAATAATATTTCAAATTATAATACTACTTGTGTAAAAGCACCTATGTACCAATATACCTACCACTATCTATTTTTATACTACTTATATGTTTGCATTATGTCAGAAGTACCTGGAAAGAACAAGCTATGGTCAGAGAGTTATAGACATAGAATGATTGCACCCATTTGTGGGACAAAAAAAAAGATAGCATGGTAATAATATTCAGATATACTAGAGATGAGGGCCAAGAGGACAAGTCCATAGTAGGAAGCTTGTCACAAATAGCAGGGTGTACAGTTAGAGCAGAGAAGGGACCACTATGACAATGATAATTAGAAATGATCACTCTGGAAAAAACTGGGTGTTAAAAGGAGATAAACTGATGATAGCTATGATACCCCTTTAGCAACAATATTGTAAACCATCATGTGTAAAAGTGAAAAAAATGGGGAAAGAGATATCAAGAGAGGAAAAATGTCTTCTCCAGAGGCAGGCAGGGTGTGGGTAGGGAAACTAGGGACATTGGTGGCAGGAAATGTGCACTGATGAAGGATGTTGTACATTGTATGACTGAAGCTCAATCTTGAAAAACTTTACAATTGTGAAAAAAAAAACTTGTAGGGGCAGAGCAGTAGTACAGTAGCTAGGGCATTTGTCTTGAACATAACAAACCTGGATTCAATCCCTGGCATCCATATGGTCCCCTGAGCCTACCAAAAGTAATTCCTGAGTGCAGAGCCAGGAGTAATTCCTGAGCACCACCAGGTATGGCCCAAATGGCAAAATAAAATAAAAATAATATTTAAAAAAAATTAACTGCTGTTTAAATAAAGTGATTAATTTTTAATAAAAGAAAGATCAAGATTGTGCTCACTTCGGCAGCACATTTACTAAAATTGAATGATACGAAGAAGATTAGCATGGCCCCTGCACAAGGATGACACTCAAATTCGTGAAGCATTCCATATTTTGTTCCTTGCAAGTGGGGAAAACAAAAGAAAGATCAAGATATGGAAAATTGGCATTTCAAAGACAAAACTGGGTCTAGAAGATTTTATTTCTGTGTGTGTATGTGTGTGTGTGTGTGTGTGTGTGTGTTCGCGCGCGAGCGTGCGTGCCAACCCAATGGTGCTCAGGGCTTACTTCTGATTCTGTGCTGAGGGATCACTCCTGGAAGGGCCTCAGGGGACCATTTTCAGTGTCGGAAATCAAACCTGGACCAGCTGCATGCACAGTAAGTGACCTACCTTCTACACTATTTCTCCATCCATTTTTCTTTATTTTAAAATTGTATTTTTTAAGGAAGGACTCCTGAATACTTATTTTAATTTTGTTTGGGGATACTCCCTTGTGTTCTGCATTTACTGCTGACTCTGTACCTAGGGGTCATTCCTGGCTATTCTTGGGGACCATACATGGGGTTGGGGATTGACTGAGGGTCAACTGCATGCAAGGTAAGTGCTATACCCACTTACTATCTCTCTGCCCCCATCCATATACTTTTTCAATGGTTACCTGATGGCCTCTCAGCAGACATGGGTAAGTAAATAAGGAGATGTAGAGATGCTTTGGCTTTTTCTTTTCACAATTATACTATAAGCTAGAAAGACTTGTAAGTCTTGATGGAGGGCAGAAGTGATACTGGTGTCTTTCTGTATTGGAGAGGCCTGGAGGAAAGAAAGATCCCAAAACAAGAGGCACTGATTGGAAAGCTCCTGTTATAATCTTAAGAAGGATCAAGGAGAGTCAAAATCATATGGTGAGAATGATGATGAATTGTGAGGCTTCTCTTTAAATCCCTTAGCCTCTTCCATTAAAAGAATGCAAAGATCCCTAGTTCCTTCTTTCCCCACCATAGAAAATCATAGTTTATGGTTTATCACATGGACCAGTGGGCAGGACTGTGTTTTGCTCTGTGGGAATTCAGCTCTGCTCATCATTCTCCTGGTGAGCCTCATTTCTATGGTGCCCCAAGTTCATTATGCTGGCACCAGCTGTGGTAGAAGCAGGAGTCTTTGGCACCTTGGGGACAGCAGAAATTCTGACCAGGATCTACCAGATGGTACTATCCCAGCCCCATCATTCTACATGGTAGAAACCGTGATTTCCACAGTTCACATTGAGATACTTTTAGCAACCCTACCGTTTTCAAATAAGAGTAAAACTTTACCTTAAAATAAGAGTAAGGAACATTTCCAAATAAAGCATCTCCTTGTTTTTGGCAGGAGATAAAGGCCAAACTAGTAGGAGTCCTGGATGCCATATTCATTCATCTGCTGGAAATTCTTCAGCTTAGTTATTTATTGGAATTACTTATTGGAAGTATTTTTCATTGAATTTGGGCTGATATGTTTGAGATTTTTCCTTCTGGTCAGAACAGTAAAGAATTCAACATGACATTAAACTGGGAAGACTGGGCTATGAATAAAGTCAGCTTCATAGTTTACGCATCTTTTTAGCTAGCCCATTCCTTAGAAAGAGAGGAAAGAGTAAGAAGGATGGCTCTACTACAAAGGTGAAATTCATATGAGAGTTGAACTTTTTTTGTTGTTGCTGTTTTTTATTTCGGGGCCACACCCGGCGGTGCTCAGGGGTTAACTCCTGGCTCTACACTCAGAAATCACTCCTGGCAAGCTTGGAGACCATATGGGATGCTGGGCCAGGTTGAACTTTTTAATCTGAACCCACTCTTCCTCCCATTCTCACTATTTCTGTCACATGACATTATGCTAAATATGTTCAATGCAAATCCACATAAGTATATGAAATTGACCACCCACTGAATAGTAAATATTTACTATGGATAAAAATAGATGGAATGTATATACAAGAAAATGTTGTTCCACAACAAAAATGTTTGAGATACTTGTACATGATACTGAGAATAAACATTGAAAACATAATGCTAGGTGGAGAAATGGCTCAAAGAACAGGATTACTTACTTTGCACAAGGGAGCTTTAGATTTGATTCTAGCAGTATATGGTCCTCAAACACAACAAATTAAAATATATATATCATCTTTATAGTAGACAAATCTAAAGAGGCAGAAAGTATATTAATGTTTTTCCCAGAACTGAGGTAAAAATTTGGTGGAAGAATAATGATTGCTAAGGAGTATAGGTGTTGGGGAGGGTGGTGGTTAATCTATTCTAATATTTGTTGTAAATATGGTTACACAACTCAATAAATAAAAAAACAACTAAGTTGCATTTTTAATAAGTGAAATAAATGGTATATAAACTATAACTCAAAGTTGTGCCGTTACAAATTGTGATGTTCTGATCATAGTGATAGCACAACAGGTAGGGCATTTGCCTTGCACATGGCCAACCCGGATTCAATCTTCGGCATCCCATATGATTCCCTGAGCCTGTCAGGAGTCATTTCTGAGTTCAGAGAAAAAAAAAGTGGTACCCTGGAGAAGTAGTATAGCAGGTAGGGCACTCGATTTGCACAAGGCTAACCAGAGTTAAATCCTTGGCATCCTATATAGTCCTCTGAGCACCATGAGGAATAATTCCTGAGTACAAAATCAGGAGTAACCCTTAAATATCACTAAGTGTGATCCAATAAAAAAATGTGGGATGACCTAGTGGCCTAATAAGGCATCAGAGTCATTAATTTAAAAAAATAAAAGGAATAAATAACATGAAAAAATGTAGGCTACAGGCCAGAGATATAGGACAGGAATTTAGGGGCTTACCTTGAATCCAGTCCATTCTAGTTGATCCTCAGCACCACATGGTTCCTTGAGCACCTTCAGGAGTGACCCAAGTACAGTGCTGAGAGTATCCCCCATCCCCCACTGCTGGGTGATGTTCAAAACCCCCATAAACTGGAAGGACCAGCTCACAATAAGAAGCGATATGAAGTTTATCACAAAGAGTAGTGAATGCACTTAGTGAAATAACTATACTAACAACTATCACGGCAATGGTAATAAGTGAAAGAAGTAGAATGCCTGTGTTGAAGACAGGTAGGGGGTGGGAGAATAGGGAGATAGGGGTCATTGGTGGTGGGAAGGTTGCACTGATGAAGTAGGGTGTTCTTTTCTATAACTGAAACCCAACTACAAACATGTTTATAATCATGGTGCTTAAATATATTTTAAAAAGCCATAAAAGATGTATAACAAGAAAACATTCTTTGAAAAACATTGAGTTGGTTCATATCTTATAAGTACAGTATATAGCCATATATTCAGCAAGCATCTAAAAGATTTTTTGGTTTGGGGACTCCCAGATAGTACTCAGGGGACCCACGAACTACCCAATGAGATACTCAACATATTAGGTTGGCAGTTCAATGCTGACGCCTGAGGATGCAGTGCCGCTTGGGTTTTGTGGAACCAGGAACCACTAGAATCACCCAGTGATGCTTAGAGATCTCCTGGGTCTCATCCGGTAATATTCAGGAAGCCATAGGATATCAGAGATCAAACTTAGATGTATTTTAACCCAGTGGTTAATCCAGCTCTTGCCTAAAAGATTTTGGAACAAGGAATATTTTAAAGAATTTGAGGTCCATGTGCTCCCTGGGCCCATGTGTTGGTACTGTACACATATGTGCTGCCTGCCATGCACACAGTTCTTATATGCACATGTATCTGTCATCTCCCTTCTTGAAATGTGGTCTTTCCTACTTTCCTACTTTCATGCTGGAATGTGTACATGGTATTCTCCACCTTTAGAGAAGCTCTCATTCTCCCTCAAACGTGTTATTCTATCTCTCCTCTCTTCCTGCTTCTCCTAGTCCTATTCCTCTTTCTCATCCACTCCCTCCCCTTATTCAGAATTTCCAAGTAAAGCCTATTATTACTTTATTAAAAAATTTGTTTTGGTTTTTGGGCCACACCTGGTAACACTCAAGGATTACTCCTGGCTATGCACTCAGAAATCACTCCTGACTTGGTGGACCATATGGGACACTGGGGAATGAACCCAGGTACATCCTGGATCAGCTGTGTGCCAGGCAAATGCCTTACCATTGTGCTATTGCTCTGACCCCAACTTTATTAAAAAATTTTATAAAGGAAAAGGGCTTTATTCATCACCACTACCCCCAAAGTCCTAGATGTATCTGGATATGATTATAGAAAATCAAGCTAGAAGCAAAGTCTGATAAAATCCACAATTATAACTGGGAAGTTTCATACCTCTTTTTAAGTAATATATAGGGGAAATAGATGTCAAAATCAAAATATCAAACACTCAACCAGCCACTACTGATCAAATTGAACTAATTTCCAGTTAAAAGTTTATGCAACAAAGTAAAGCTTTAAGTATTTTTAATTGAAGATGAACCATTTACCAAGATAGCTCATATTTGGACCATAACTAAGTAAATTTAAAAGGCTTGAATTCATATGGTCTTTGTTCTCTAACCATAATGGAATTCAAAGATAAATCAGTTACAGGAAAAAATATGAAAATCCCCCAAATGTTTGGAAATTAAACAACACATTTCTATGATGTCCATGGGTGAAAACATAAATCACAAGAGAAATTATTCAATATTTGAGCTTAATGGAAATAAAAATACAACATATCAAAATTTGTGGAATACAGACACATGTATACTAAGAAGGAAATGTAGCACAATATATTACTATATTCAACAAGTAAAATTGTCCTAAATTTTTAAAATCCAATCTTTTACCTTAAACTATAAGGCAAAATAAACCCAATACAAAAATAATGAGGCATAGAATTAACACTATAGAAAACAGAAACACAGTAGGTAAATATCAATGAAAATTAGTTTATACTTTGAAAAGATCAATAAAATTAATAAAGCTCTAGTCACATTAACTACAGAAAAGATAAGACAAAACACATAATATTGGAGGTTGGGGTTTAGGGAGAATAGACAACAGTAACCTGGACATTAAAAAGCTGAAAAGAGAAGACTATTGATAAGTTTATGCCATCAATCTGAAAACTTCAATGAAGTATACAAATTCCATGTACAATATAAACTACCAAAGTTAACAATAAGTAGGATATAAGTTGGAATATCCTCTATGAAATAATTTAGACTTATGGTGAAAAGTCTTGCCACAGGGACTAGAGATGCAACACAGGGTTAAACCATCTATGTTGTATATAGAACATCCAGTTCAAACTCCAGTACTGTCTGTGGTCCCCAGATCCCCATCAGAAATGACCCTTGAGCATAGAGCCAGAGCAAGGAGTAAGCCCTGAGCACAACACTGCTCCCTATTTTCTACAACAAATTCAAAAGCTTTCCCACTAGGTGAATTCACTAGAAGTCACCCAAACATTTTGGGAAGGAATAATTCCACTGTTGTTCAAAATTTCTAGAAACAGGAGCCAGAAAGTGAACTTAATGGGCTAGAATACATGCTCTGTGGCTGTACAGAGACCTTGCATAGAAGTCTCGCATTCAGTTCCTGGCACTTGGTTCCAGGAACAATCCCTAACTATGAGCTTAGGGATAGCTCCTAAATATCATTGACTGTGACCCCCAAACAAAACAAATTTCAGGGGACTGAAGAGATAGCATAGAGGTAAGGCATTTGCCCTGCATGCAGACAGACGGTGGTTTAAAACCCAGCATCCCGTATGGTCCCCCAAAATTGCCAGTAGCAATTTCTGAGTGTAGATCCAGGAGTAACTCCTGAGCACTGCCGGGTGTGACACAAAAACAAAAACAAAAAAACAAGTTTTAGAAATAGAAGAGAATATGCTTCCTAATTCACTTTATGAGGACAGCATAATTCTGTTGCCAAAAGCCAGTCAAGTTTTTTCAGGAAGAGAACAATATATACCAATATTTTTAGGACCACAGATGCAGAAGTCCCTAATAAATGTTTAACAAGTTGAATCTAACAATATAAAAAATAAATAACAAATCATGATTAAATGGGGTTTATCCTAGCAATGTGAAATTGTCTTAACATTAAAATAATTGATGTAGCTAACCAGATTACCAAACTAAAAAAAGAAAACCCATATCAATAGATGCAGCAAGCATTTGACAAATTCAGTTCCCCTTTTTAATTTCTTAAAGACAAACAGACAAAATAATACCTCTCAGCAGGGCTGGAGAGATAAAACAGTGAGTAAGGATACCTTGCATGCAACTTGACCTGCGTTTTGCTGTCTGGTATCACATATGATCCTCCAAGTCCACAAAAAGAAATTCCTGAGTGCAAACCACAAATAAGTCCTGAGCACTTCTGAGCATGTCCCCCAAAACAAAAACTAAAAGAACTGTCAGTAAGCTAGGAAAAGAAGGTAATTTCCTCAACTACAAATAAGGACATCTATAAAAAAAATAAAAAAAGCAAAAAAACACTTCAACTAGCATTCTTATGTCTTCTTTCCTCAAATCACAGGAGAAAAGACAAAAATTCCTATTCTAACATTTCTACCCAATAGTGTAAGACCTCACTGGTGACAAAATGCAAAATAATAATAACAATAATAATAATAAAAGAAAAAACGTCATGTATGTTGAAAAGGAAAACAAAATGTTTCACTTTATATTCCACCTGACTATTGGAAATCCTAAAGAATCTGTAAGACCCAAGAGATAGCATAGGGATTGAGGTTTATGCTTTGCCTACATCTGACCTGGTTTGATCCCCAGCACTGTAAACAGCAATGCACACTACTCCCCACTCATCAGCTCTGAAGGTCCCCTGGCTCAGCTGGATGTGGCCCTAGAGATCCTAGGCACTCAGGGCCTCAACAACACCATATCGTCAGGTCCTTGCCCTGATTGGTCAAATATCACTGGGAGTGTAACCCCCCCACACACACACACACAAACATACCTACTACCAGTACCAAGAAGTTAGTTTGGTTAGAATGTAGATGATGATAGTCGTATACAAATTCAATTGTATGTCTATTTACTAACAAGTAACAATTAGAAATTGTATTTTTGAACAAATCCCCTTTTCAAGTGTTTCCCAAAGTGGGCAACACTTTCTTCCCCCTAGGGGGCACTAGAATGATCCCAGGGGTTATAGTAGCCTTCAGAGCCATGAGGGAAAGGAGTGTACTTTCTTTTTGTTCATTGAAAAATAGTAGATTTTCAAAAGGCACTGAGTGAATTTTTCTTCCTAACAAAAGGTGGCCAAGTAAGTTTAGGAACTCTATTTACAGCAACATCTAAAATTATGAATTATAGGGTACATAAAAACACTTTCATGTGAATCACAGATCCAAAAATTATACGAATTCTGTAATATATTTGGCAAAAAACTCAGTTGCCTTTGGTTTGACAAACATTTCTCAGCTAGTGTATGTGTATTTTATCATAAAATATATATCATCTATATGATTCAAGCCCTATCATAAACAGTACTGTAAAACACAATACCTCAGATAAAATTTAAAAATTAAATTAAAAACAACAAAAACGATTTTTCAAGTAGGACGTAAAAATGATAAATTTGGTTTTAAATTTAGGAAGGGAGGGAGGGAGGAAGGAAGGAGGTAGGGAGGGAGTGAGAGAGGAAGGGAGGGAGGGAGGGAGGAAGGGAGGGAGGGAGGAAGGAAGGAAGGAAGGAAGGAAGGAAGGAAGGAAGGAAGGAAGGAAGGAAGGAAGGAAGGAAGGAAGGAAGGAAGGAAGGAAGGAAGGAAGGAAGGAAGGAAGGAAGGAAGGAAGGAAGGAAGGAAGGGAGATGCCTGTGATTTGGGGCTGAATCCAGGTGCTCCAGTGAATCTGAGAATGAGCCTTCCCTCATGTTATTCCATTCCTCATTGGCCCTTTCTTCCTCTGTTAGCTTTCTTCTTATACTGTGTCTCTTCCTGTGGTGATGATTAAGTAGCCTACTAACTCAGCAACCCCAGAGGAAAAGATCCATTGGAAAAAAAAATCCTGGACCAGATCTTGATGACTCAAAACTGGGACACTCTTCCTTCCTTGTACACTGGAACTCTGCTGGCCAGCCCTGGGTCCCTAGACCAGGCCCAGAGCCAGGCAGGGTGACCTCAGCCCTACACTGAAGAAAGCTTCCCAAGAAGAGAAATCAAAGAGAGGATCTGACATGAGCAAAAGAAGCTATCATCCTATATTCATATGCTGAAGCCATTCTCTCCAATGTGAGGATATTAGAATGTAGCTTTGGGGAGGAATTGGTTTTAGATGAGTTCAGGGGCACAGTCTTTAATGGGGCTGGTGTACATATGAGCAGAAGAAAAAACTGGAGCTCACTTGCTGTCCACCTCAGGAAGGAATGTCAGAAGGGAGAAGTCTCCAAACCTAACACAGGACTCACCAGACACTTCATCTATCTGCCCCTGAGTTACGGACTTTTCAGACTTCAGAGATCTAAAGAATATACATTGCTTATGCCACTCAATCTACGATCTTTGTTCAAGCTAACACCCCACCACAAGCCAGCATTTTCCAGGGTGGATTCGAGGGAGGAATTTGGGGAAATGTCATTGTCTTTCCAGGACACTCCTCTTACCACAACAGAAGGCAATTTGTAGAAAGAGATGAGATTGGGCTTGGAGGGAGTTGGTGAGTTCCTTGGGAGGAATGTCATACAAGGAGTAATGAAAGGTTTTTTCAAGTCAAGTGGTGGGGTTATCATGAAATTATTCTGGGGCCTGGGAATGGCTAGATCCCTCCTGGGGTCACTTTGCCATCACCTGGACTAGAATAAAGAGACTACTCTTTCGAAATAGCAAGATAATCTCATCAGATGGAAAATCATTTTAAACCCCTTTTTACATTCATCTGAGAAAAATACATTATGAAGCATAGTACCACATATTTTAAAGATAAAATACAAATACCTTGCTGATAATGACCTTTTCAGTTGCCACTTACTCCTTTCATGTGAATTCAACATTCTTGACCATTCTAAATGTTTTTGTAGAAAGTTCTGAGGAATATTTCCTAAAGGAATAAGGACTGGGGATAAGGGGTGTGCTTCGGATTTTTACAGGTCCAAACCTTGGCCAGAAGAAGGATACAAAATGGAAAGATTGAGAGTTTGAGGTCAATGCTAACATCTGGAGAGTTGGCAAGATGGATGTAAAGTCTATGCATTAGGGACTGAGGTTTGAAGCTGTTCTCACCAACTCCAAAGAGCAGCTGCAGTCCTGGGTAACATCTCATGTGGAAAGTATTGGAGCCTACCCTGGCCTGGGGTCTCAGGCAGTGTCCCTTGGAATGGGAAGACATGAGTGTTCTTGGAGAGGCAGATTCATTTTTGGGGTCAGACAAAGTTCATTTCCAAAGAACAAGCACTTAGTGAGCCAGCTTTTAGCTTCAGAATGGGTGAAAGAAAGTAAGAGAGCCGGGCTTTTAAGTTCACAGGTTTAATAAAATATAGGTGATCAACAAAGGGTCATAAAAATTAAAAAAGACATCTTAACACCATAAAAGTGAGAACAGCATGAGCATGGCAGCCCTTTCCTAGACAAGGTCTATTAGCTGGCACCCGGTCTCATTATAATTTTTTCTGTTAATAACAAGATGGGGGTGGGGGGAGCCTATATCATAGGTTGCATCATCTAAGGACCTAGGAATCAGTAAAGGACAAGAATAGGTCCCACCTTTCATGCTTTCTGGAATAACATAAAAATGACCCCAGCAAGATTTTATTTAAGCACAGAGGGATTAGCTCATGCTACCATAGTTACTGTAGTGCAATATATAAATGGATCCAACTTCCTGACAGGGTGCCTATGCTCAGGCAATATGTCAATTAGATCTCAATTTTTAAAAAGACTAGCTCACGGCCATCAGTATGACACCTCTAGAGTGTCTGCAAGACAGACCAGGACACTACTGCTCTGTTCCCCCCTAGGTGGGAACTTCCTGAACCTTCATCAATACCTGTTGATATTATGGTAGGTTTTCAGATGACCAGGACAGGAGGGGTAGAGTAAAATGGGAGAATTAAATGGAAAATATAGATTTTTGGCCTGAAGTGGATTTAAAAAAATAAATAATTGTAAACCCAATGGCTGGATAAGGGTGGTGAGTTGGTGGAAAGGAAAGGATTAAAAAGAAAAGAAAAAAAAAAAGCCGACCACCCCAGTCTGCCTGCACCTGGAACATTAGTTTCTAGAAATCCAATTTGCACTTTGAGAATGGACAGGCCTTCGCTGAGGGGGGCAGGAGCTGAGGACCGTTGCCCTGGAGACGATCTTTGCTTAGAAATGGCAAATAGGAAAATAACAGGGGCTTAAGGGAGAATGAGGGGGAAGGCTCTACTTAGGATGGTTGAAATCTTAGAAACCAGACGAGACTACATGAAAGAAATGTACTGAAAGGGCAAATGCAGACTTAACCGCTTTGAAAAATAAAGATGGGAAGGACAAATCTATTTTCATTGTTTCTAGGTTAAGCTAGGTGGTCAGACACTCAGGAAATTAAATAGAAGGGAAGATGGAAATTGCTTGGGAGAAGAAATTAGTGTACTTTCTCCAGGCCTCTATGGGACAGGATACTATTGAAATGTGCAGTTAAAGTCATAGATAAAAGAAATACTCATAAAAGTATTCAGGGAACTTTCTTCTTAGTTCCTAGGAGAATTACTTGAGGTGGCTGGTTTAAGAGTAGGAAAGAGCTAGTGAACTTAAAATCTACAGATAGTAAGAGGCTAGTTTCAAAGAAAATCAATGGTGGAGGAGTTAGCAGGGTAGGACCCAGAGGTGAGAGTTAGGACTTGGTAAAAGTTGGTCTGGATACCTTCCTGGAAGATAGATCACAATTAAACTACAGCATTTGGAATCTTGAGCACAGAGATGGGACTTTCCAGAAAAGGAAGAACCAACATAGGCCAAAGGACTCACCTTGAGTAGAGGACACTTGAGGAAACTAAGGCAAGAAGAGATATGGAACTCATATCTGTAGTAACCAAAGAAATGAAGAATGGGAGCTACAGAATACCTCTCCAAGAGGACTTGGAATACTGACAACTAACTAAAGCAGTGTTTCTCCAGGTGGGGTTGCCTAAGCCACAACATGACCATCATCTGAAATTTGGTAGAATGCAAATGATCAACCACCCTGAATCGAATGAGCAGATCTGAAGATGGAGCACAGCAATCTGTTTCAAAGGTCCTTGAAACAACAGCCAGGCACACTGGAGTCAGAGCACAACCCTACAGAAGAATGCTTGGCTTGCCTATTGAAGCAGCTTAGTAGAAGGGTGCCAAGAAGCAGAGTTCCCCCAAATCTCAGAAACAGCCAACACCAGTGGAGAAATGATGAACATAGCATAAAGAAAGCCATAAGAGGCCACATCTGGGTATTGACAGTAGACTAACAGTGGGATAAATTTTTATATAATATCTTTATTTAATCACCATGATTACAAACATGATTGTAGTTGGGTTTCAGTTATAAACAGAAAACCCCCTTCACCAGTGCAACATTTCCACTACCAATCCCCCCCATCTCCCTCCTTCCCCACCCCTGCCTGTATTTGAGACTGGCATTATACTTCTCTCATTCATTAACATTGTCATGATAGTTGTTAGTGTAGTTATTTCTCTAACTGCATTCACCACTCTTTGTGGTGAGCTTCATATCATGAGCTGGTCCTTCCAGCCCTCATCTCTATTGTCTCTGGGCATTATTACAATAATGTCTTTTATTTTTCTTAAATCCCATAGATAAATGATATTATTCTGTGATTATCTCTCTACCTCTGACTCATTTCACTCAGCATTTAGTTTCCATGTGCATCCATGTATAGGAAAATTTCATTACTTCATCTCTCCTGAATGCTGCATAATATTCATTGTGTTAATGTACAACAGTTTCTTTAGCCATTCATCTGTTGAAGGGCATCTTAATTGTTTCCAGAGTCTGGCTATTGTAATAGTGCTGCAGTGAATATAGGTGTGAGGAAGGGGTTTTTGTATTGTACTTTTGTGTTCCAAGGGTATATCCCTAGGAGTGGTATAGCTGGATCATATGGGAGCTCAATTTCCAGTTTTTTGAGGAATCTTCATATTGTTTTCCATAAAGACTGGACTAGACGGCATTCCCACCAGCAGTGAATGAGAGTGACTTTCTCTCCATATCCCTGTCAACACCGACTGTTATTCTTCTTTGTGATGTGTGCCAGTCTTTGTGGCACGAAATGTTACCTCAGTGTTGTTTTGATTTACATTTCCCTGATGGTTAGTGACGTGGAGCATTTTTCATGTGCCTTTTGGCCATTTGTATTTCTTCTTTGAGAAATTGTCTGTTAATTTCTTCTAGTGGGAGAAATTTTAAGCAAGATTATTCATCTCATAGAAGAAAGACAGACAGGATGAGTTTGAGTAATAAGACATCAGGCAAAATAAGAATATTTTAATGCAACACTTTCAGAGAACTAACTCCAGAAAAATCACAGGCTTGTAATAGAAAAATTAGTGAACACAACAGCAGTAGCAACAACAACAAAGCCCAGCAAAGATAACCCTATATTTTGAATACTGAGTAGGACTACAGATGAAAAGGCCTCCAGGAAATGGAAAGGGAACATTTTCATCTTGGAGATAGCAGGTAGAAAAGCAAAAGAAACTTTCGATATCAGGAACCAAAAACATGCAGACGGAACTGGATGGGGTCAGGGCACTAATGGAGAAGACTGTAAATGACTGTAATTTTCAGAGCTGTGAAGCCATAAATTGCTCTGGGAGGACTGCCTGCTATTAGTGTAGCACTCTGCTCTCAAGATGAAGCAGCTGGAAGCTGTGGAATTGGTTAAAATGATTCCTGGAGAAAGAAAAAAACTGAATATGGACCGTTCACAAGAGACAGTACCCACAGCCTTGAACAGAGGCTTCTGGGGGGTCTTCAGAGACAGTCTTCATGCTTCTGCAATTCAAGGCTAAAGTTGTAAAGCTAAAATAATTAAGGACATTAAAAAAAAGATCAGATTTCTAATTTTTTTCTACCATTAAGCTTTTGGGTTTATACAGCAGCAATAGAAAGGTCACAGCTGGGGGCAGAGACTCTAATCAAGATTAGAGAGAGAACAAAACCTGTTACTTTGGGAATAATCTTAGCTGGGTCTGATGGAAGATGAACTAGGGACTTAACAGGATCTTCAGGGCAAGAGTGAAAAGACAGCCAGAATCCTCCCTGAGTTTTAATCCCACAGACTGCTGATGCAGTAATAGGAGATAAAAGCTAAACTTACAGAGTTAACAAATACCAAGAGATCCAAGAATGAGAACCAGACAAGGAAATGAGCCAGAAGATCAGGACCTCAAAAATCAAGTCCATTTCAAAACTTCCCCATTTTTCTTTCTTCCCTTTTTGGGCAGTGTTTTGTTTTAAATGAGTCCCATACATACAAAGCAGTGCTCTGGACTTAGTCCTGGCTCTGCACTTAGAGATCATTCCTGCTGGAGTTTGGGGTACCGTATGGGGTACTGGGTACTGAATCTCCTCACTTGAGCAGATAAATTTATTTCTTCCTATGACTTGGTGACTCATCTCTAACCAAGAAACCTGCAAATTTCATCTTTACCAATTATTCAAGACTAACATTTTCATTGCCACAACATGTACATCATCCTGATAAAGGTGATGGAAAGTTGTTCTCTCTCCAAGCCCATAACGCCTGTCTAGTTCTGATAAAAATATTTGAAAAATCTAAGTTGAAGAATAGTGTACAAAATACCCAACCTGAGCTCTTCAAACTAGGTAAGATCAAGAGAATCCAGGGATGACTGGGAAGCTATCATGCCTTAGAGGAGACTAAGAACACTAAGGAATCTGGAAAGGATCCTGGAATAGAACGAGGTCATTCATGGAAAAAATTATGGAGTTTAGTTAATGGAAATGTTTCAATGTTGATTTCTTAGCTTTGACAAATGTACCACAGAATAGTAAGCCATTATTAATAGAGAAAATTGTGAGTGCCTTGGAAGTTCCTGTGAGTTTAAAAATGGACCTTGTAATTATTTTAACATATTATGAAATCAAAAGTTTACTTTTTAAAATATGGAACACTTCACAAATGTGTGTCATCCTGGCACAGGAGTCATACTGATCTTCTCTGTATCATTCCAGTTGTAGTAAAATGCTACAAATGCAAGTATTAAAAGTTTATTTTTTATTTTAATAGGTTTAATCCATTTTCATCATCATAAAAAGTTTCATCAATATAGTATTTGTGAATCCAAATAAAAAAGAGGTTAATCCTTGTCCCAATTTTTATTATAACACCATGACTTACCAAATTGTTCATAGTACAGTCATTTCAGGCATTCAAACACCTAATACCACCACTGGTGTGACCTTCCCTTCACCAGTGTCACCATAGTCTGTCTCCATGCAGGCACAAATGAATTTACTTCATATTGCTTGTTACAACACAAAAACAAACGGAATTATAAAAACTTAGACCAACAAGGGTCAATTTGAAATGGTTAAAATTTCCTGTGATGTTATTAAAATTTGTACTTAAGGATTGGTGATGGTAATTGAGCCTTCTTTGTTACTGTTTAGGCTCACTGAACTTGGTAGATTTCTAAATAATTTTCCCATCAGATATCCTGTGACACTTACTATTGGGCTGACACTACTATAAAATATTGAGGTGTTGCACACAGCCAGCATACAGTGTAGGATTTATAGATCTGAAAACAAATTTGGTAGCTAGAATTTGATAAATTTAAGTTGTGGATCTGAATTATTTCTGTTGGAGGTTATAGGGAATAGCATTGGGTTATAGGCGATAGCATTGGGCTGTTATAGTTTATGCAGAAAGAGTAATCTGCACACCCCCTTTTTAGAGTCCCGCAGAGGTGTCAGCTATCTGGGAAGTATCAGGAGCCATTATTTTCTTTTGGAGCTTAGTGGAGGACTCAAGCCTTTTTTCTGCTGGGAATAAGGTTAATTTTTTTTAAATGAGGGTGAAACTAAAACATTTTCTGAGAAACACAAACTGAAATCATCTGTTTCCATAATGACTATCCTATAAGAAATATTCACAAAATGTTTCAATTTGAAGGAAAACATTTTCCATATATTAGAATATCAGAAATATTTATGGGATGAAATAAATAAATGTTCTTATTTTTGTCATTTCTTTGATGTATACTTTGATGCTTAAACTAAAGCATTAACAATACAGAATGGGTTTTATATATGTAAAACTAAAATGTATAATAACAAGAACATAAATGACAAGAGGATATCATATAAATCTGGAGTTTCAGGCTTAATATTAAATATGGTATTATTTGTGAGTGCAGTGTGGTAAATTAAAGATGTATAGGGATTAGCCTTGCACGTGGCCAACCCAGGTTCAACCCCTAGTATCCCATATGATTCCCTGAGCACTGCCAGGAATGACCTTTGAGTGCAGAGTTGGGAGTAGCCCCTGAGCACTGCTGGGTGTGTTCCCAAAACAAAAACAAACAAATTAACAACAAAAAGATTTATACTTTACAATTTAGAATAGCCACAGAAAATACAGAGGAAATTGTAACAAGTAATGCAATAAAGAAGATAAAAGGTACCTCCTCAAAAAATATGCACTGCAAAAGAAGGCAGAAAAGGAATGATACAAATGAAACAAATAGAAATCTGATGAAATGTATAGAAATACAATGATGGGTAGATATAAGACAGACTTCATCTGTAATCAAATTAAATGTGAATAAATGAAAAAACTCAAATTATAAGGCAGAAATTACTAGAGTGAATCACAAAACAAGACACAACTGCCTAGCTGTCTGAAACACACTTGATATATAAAGACACAAACTAAAATAAGCAGGAAATAGCATGCAAATACCACTCAATCACAATAAATCCAGAGTGAGATTAATATCAGAAAATGTCGACTTCAAAATTAAAAAATTGTAAGACACAAAGAATGTATTGGTTTTCTGTCGCTGTATAAAAATGAGCATTGTCCTAGCAACTTAAAATCACACTTGCTTTTTTTGGTAAGGCCTCTCTGTGTTAGACAGGGGTTACTCCTGGCTCTGCACTCAGGAATCACCCATGAAGGCCTCAGGAGATAATATGAACTGCCAGGGATTAAACGTGGGTTTTCCACATGTAAGACAAGCAAGCACCTTACTATTGTATTATCATTCTGATCCTGAAATTATTCCTATCTTGGTTTTTTTGTTTTTTGTTTTTGGTGGGGGCGGGTCACACCCAGCAGTGCTCAGGGTTACTTCTGGCTCTACGCTCAGAAATCGCTCCTGGCAGGCTCAGGGGACCATATGGGATGCCGGGATTCAAATCACTGGCTTTCTGCATGCAAGGCAAACACCCTACCTCCATGCTATCTCTCCAGCCCCAATCATTTGTATCTTAATTCACTTTTTTGTACTAAGCATGGCTAGATTTGTTAGGACATCACAAGGCTGAAATCAAGGTTGCGCTGTCTTCTGGAAACTCGGGGGAGAAAAAAAGATTTGATCTTAAGATCCTTTTTTGTTGCTGTTGGGAGAATTTTCATTCCTTGGAATTTGTAAAACTGACTTCCCTATTTTTTGCTACCTTTCACCTGTGTCAGTTTAGGTTCCCAATGTATCTTACTCATTGACACTTGGTATCCTGCATTTTAAAGACAGAAATAGGACGCTGAATACTTCTCATGATCCAACAGTGTGTAGGGTCAATAGTCTCCCATACATTATAACCTAATCCTGAGAGTAAGCTTCATCACATTAACAGTTCTGAATAACTCAGGCCATTTATTTCAGAAAGGGAGGGACATTTTGTGGATCCCCTTAGAATTCTTCCTGCCAAAGGACATTGCATAATGATATATAATAAAATAATGCATCTCAAGATAGTCTAAGAAAATGTATTTGCTTCTAATGACAGAGCTTTAAAAGAGATGAAGCAAAAAACTAATGAAACTAAAAGAATTATGCAAGTTCACCATTAGAGTGGAAAAATTCAGCCTTTCTTTCCCAGTAATAGCAAGAACTGATGGGCAGAAAATTAGTCAAAATATCTAAGATTTGAGTACTATTAACCAAATCTACCTACTTGACATTTGTAGAGCACTACCACAGAGGTTTTATTATAACCATTCTTTTTACATTCATGCACTCAGTACAGTCACAACTATATCTATAGGACCATTGAACAAATGTTAACAAATGCAAAAAAATGGAAATTATATAGCATGCATTCTCTGACTATAAAGGCATGCAGTCAGAACTTAACACCTGTATAATAGGAGCTCCATGATGACATGGAGATACACTCAACATGACACAAATCTTTGTGTATGATCAAAGCAAAATTCATTATTTATTTATAAGTAGAAGTTCCAAAATAAGTACGAGTTGAGAAGGAGGAAGGATTATTATCTTAAAGAGAAGGTCCAAAAGAGGCACAGTGAATAAATAGTGAGGAACAATTTCTAAAGGGAAAATTCCAGTAATGTTAGTATCTGAAAGAGATCCCTCCACACAGCATAAAACTTCAAAAAGGTAACAAAGAGGGCACATGTGCTTCTGGGTGTGAGTGTGGGTGAGCTTTGTCTGTCTATATGCCACTAGAGAGAACAAACACAGGCAGGTAATAAATAAGACTTACAGATTACATAAAACCAAATGTCAGTAGAAGTTCAAAGTTCTTTCATTTGGTCATCATAACCCCAAATAGATGGAAAGTGAACATCAAACATATAAATATTTCATAGTTAGAAAATGAAGTCACCAGAGAAATGAGTAAATATTGCTAACTGAATGACAGTGAAACATAGGATATGAAACTTTCTAGGATGTGAAATTGTACTCCTGAAATTTTATGGTGTTGTAAACCTATAGGAAAGCAACAAATTTTTGATTTAGACAAACAAATAAATGAATATGTTGGATGTAGCCTATGTAGTCGTGCTGATGGGAAAACTTAAGATCATAAAGAAAAAGAGCTGAAATCCATAATCTAAGGTTCCATCTTAAGGAAATGGAGCAAGAAGAGAAAAGCAAACACAATCTATTAAAGGAAAGATATAATAAAGATAAGAAAAAGAATTAACAAAAAGCAGGACAATGGAAAAATTAGCAAAATTAAAAGGTGTTTCTTTGAAAGCACCAACGAAATTAACAACCCCCAGAACTAGACCTATGGGGAATAAATACAAACCACACATATCAAGAACAAAAATATTTTTCTATCATTAAAGAAGGTAATAAAATGGGCCTGGAGAGATAGCACAGCGGTGTTTGCCTTGCAAGCAGCCGATCCAGGACCAAAGGTAGTTGGTTCGAATCCTGGTGTCCCATATGGTCCCCCATGCCTGCCAGGAGCTATTTCTGAGCAGACAGCCAGGAGTAACCCCTGAGCACTGCCGAGTGTGGCCCAAAAACCAAAAAAAAAAAAAGTAATAAAATAATATAAAATTTTACAGCAATAATTTGGAAAATGTGGATGAGATAGAGAATATTTTCAAAAACTATAATTTATGCTAACTGATAGCCCCACAATTTTCAACACAAGAATCAAGTAAAGGACATTGTGTCCAAAATATACATGTCTGTCTTACAACTTGTAAGAAAACAAATTATCTAATTTGCTCTTCAAAGGAGCAAAAGATTTGAAGAGCTCTTCACATAATTAGTAAATCAACACAAAAAAGGATGTCCAATATAATAAGTCATTAGGGAAATGCATACTGGAGTACAATAAATTACTACTATTTACCAATTGGAAAATTAACCATTCTAAGTGTTGGAAAAGATTCAGAAAAATTAGAACTTATATGTTATGGGTGAGAATGTAACAATGGTACAACCATTTTAGAAAATAATTTCTTATAAAATTAAATATACACTTAGACTACAATTCAACAATTGTACTCCTTTTTGCCCAATAAAAATAAAAACACATGTCTCTGTGATGGCTTATGCATGAATATTCATAGCAGCTTTATTATAATAGTTAAAATCTGAAAACAGCCTGAAGGTCAATTAACAGATGAATAGATACATAAATTGTGGTATATCTACACACAGTAATAAAAAGGAATTCAGTACTGATAGCTGCAGCAAACAGGAATAAATCAGGGGGGAGAAAAACAGAATGATTTGTGCCCTAAAATTCTATTTAAATGAAATTCTAGGAAATGCAAATCTAATCAACAGTGACAGAAAGCAGATGAGTGTAGACCAGGATGAAGGGAAGGTATATTGCCTGGACTGGGACATAGGGGAATTTTTAAGGAAGATGAATGGATTGCAGATGTGGTTACAAGTATATATATATTTGTCAAAATTCACTAGATTATTCAAAATTGATGCATTTTATTGCACATAAATTATAACTCAATAAAAGCTGAGTGTAAAAAAATCTTCCCACAAGGAAAACTCTAGGCCCAGATGGTTTCCCTGGTTTTTATTAAGCGTTTAAGGAAGACATCATACCAAGCTTACACAGACTCTTTCAGAATACAGAGGCAGCATATTTCAACTTATTTTATAACGCCAGATAAACTCTCATACTGAGACCAAGAACATTATAAGAAATAACTTCAGACCAACATCCCTCATAAGAATAAACAAATAAGCACAGACAAAATATTAATAAACTAGTGCATAAGTATATAAAAATTATAATACATCATGAATAAAAGGAATATATTCCCCCAAATAAAAAGTTAAAAACCAACTGCTATAATTTAATGCTAACTGAATATTAATGGACAGTACAGCAGGTTAGGTGCTTGTCTTACTTTGGCTGAACCAGGTTCAATACCTGGTGCCACCCAGAGCATCACCAGGAATGGTCCCTGAGCAGAGCCAGAAGTAAGCCCTGAACACCACTGGATGTGGCCCCAAAACAAACAAGAAAGATATTATACAACCAAAATACAAGCTTTTCATGCCCAAGCCCTGGGTTTCATCCCCTACATACATGTCCTTAAACATGAGTGATACCTGATCACTGAGCTGGAAGTAGCCTCTGAGTGGTGCCCCCTTCAAAAGAAACAGCCATAAATGAAGGGCACAATTTGGTAGAGTAATTCTCCAGCTGAATTTTATACACATGGGTTCATATTTGATGGCTTAACCCCACCTGCCAATCTACATCACACCTGATCACCAGCTCTTCAGGGCAAGATCTCTACATTGTCAACACTGTAGGCCCTTGACCATGTGTGAGGATCAGAATCAGTATTCAGACAGTGCCATTACCCTTGCTTTCTGACTACTTTGGTGAAAGACTTCTGCTGTAAATGTTTATATTGCTGTGCAATCATACTGGGTTCTGGGATTTCTTTTATTCTCTTTTCCTAGTGAGCATTATCCCCAAAGAGGAGAATTTCTACTTGGTGCTCCTCATCTCCTTCAGAAATTTGAGACTCTAGCAAAAAAGTGCTATGTGTAGGGTTTGAACTATGACCTGCACAATAAGCATGATCCCCAGTCCCAAAGGTCCTGCAGAGACAATTGTAACGGAATGGAGCTTCTGGAAGCACAAAGAAAGACGCTAACCTAGGTGCCATCCTAGGCTCAGTGCAAAGCCCAAGACCACCAACCACAGAAGATGGATTAAAATGACACTGAGGTAACAGAACCTCTAGAATCACGAAGACTGACTTCATCACAAATCCCATCTCAGGATCTGTGCAGATACTGAGACCTCTAAACACAGAGCTCTGATTGTATCACCCTGGACAGAGCAGAAGTCTACCAACCACAAAAACGCCACCGGGAGAGTAAATGATCCTGAGCAAAATCTAGAGTTGATCCCCATGGCAGTATACTCCAAGGACGGAGAAACCCCATATTTTTTTAGGCCAAGTGAATTTCTTTTCAAATGACCCCAATATTTACTGTGCCAGGGCAGGAGGGAAAAAAACAAAAATACAAAAAGCACAAAACCTTGGTTATTTATATATATATATATTTTTTTACCTTCATTTATTATTATTATTATTTTCATTTACCTATCTATTTTGGTCGATTTCTCTCTTTGGGTGTGATTATTGAAATTGTTGTCCCCAGTTATACTTATTTTTTCTCTTCCTCTCTTTTCTTTCGTTATGTGCTATGCCATGTTTCTTATTTCAAGACCCTGGTGTGTCTTTTTGTTTGTGTGCTTGTTTTTGTTGTTTTTTTGTTTGTGTTGTTTTGTTTTTTTGTTTGTTTTTTTGTGGTGCTTATCGATAAAGCTGGAGTCCTCAATGGATATTTAACACTTCTTTTGATACTGGTGGAGTGTTTCACCTTCTCTTTCTTTTCACCTCCCAAATCGATGATGAGAGCCACTAGAAGGATTCCGCCCATTTTTGGGGTATTAGACTCTTACCCCAATTTATTACTTTTTTCTTTTTCAGGCAAAACCACGTAACTTGAAATAGCTGGTCTTGCCTCCAGTTAGAGGGGGAAATAAGGGAGGCCTCAAAACCAAACAGGTGCAAGACTACTAAGTAATAGGTTAGATACAGAGGGGACCACATATTCTAGCCACCATGGGGGTGAGGGAAGAAGAAATGGGAGGGAAGACAAAAACGGACGGGTAGGGAGAACAATTTGGTGATGGATGGGAATCCCTCCTGATTTTATGTGAATATGTACCTAAAATATTATTGACACCAATATGTAAGCCACTATGATCAAAATAAAATTATATTATAATAAAAAAAAGTGCTATGTGCCCTCCTTCCAGATACAGTGACAGGTGACTCTTGGCCACAGCCACGTTTTGTATTTTGCTGCCACCTTGGATCCTAGTAGCATATTTCATTCATCTCTAGGCAGTGGGGTCCACTTCTGTGCTTCCAAGCTAGATCACTTATCTATCACTTACTCTATCAGTTGCAGTGAGTGAGCCCATCTCTTTTTCTGCAATTCTAAAGAAGGTTCGGCCCAACATCAGTGCCAGGAAGACCAGAATAGCAATATTCCCTTCGCAGGAAATCAGCAACACTAATTCCAAGCCATAGTTTGACTCAGGTTGTCCAGACAGTGAGTAGGACTTCAATCTATCTGCTCTCTTTAGAGAGAAGTGGAAAGAAATGGACCTGAATTCCTCTGCTAGCCAAAGCAGGTGAGAGAAGAGTCTCATGATTGGTGTAACTCAGGAGAATCAGCTTAAACCAAAACTCATTCAAGATGGTGGTGTCAGGGCTGGAGGTTGGAAACCTCTATGCTGTTGTCAGAAAGCCAGACATAAGCCTTTCCATTTCAGGCTCACTCTTCATGCCAGACTGACTCTCCAGGTTTTCTCTTCTGATTCCTTGAGTCAACTGCTGACTGGCCTTCTATCTTTTGCTATTAGTAACATGACCACACAGCTTATTATCATCCAAACTGGGGCATTTTGAAGAATATATAACATGGGTGCTAATATGTGCTAAAAAATAATAAGTCTGACCCCGAAGTCAGACATTAGCACATATTTATAAAGGATATAAAATGGGTTGTCTCAGAAAAAACAGAACCTATATTCACTCTCACAGTGACCCCTCTATCCCATCTTCTTTTTCTTTCTCTCTGTCTCTTTTTCTTTTCTCTCTCCCTTTTTTACGCATCTGCAAAACCACCATCAACACAGCCTTCTCTTTCTTACAGGCTTATATTTTTCACTTTCTTTTTTTTATAATTATCTTTATTTAAACACAGTGATTACAAATATGATTATAGTTGTATGATTACAGTATTGTAAAGAACACGCCCCTTCACCAGTGCAACATTCCCACCACCAATTTCCCCGATCTTCCTCCTCCCCACACCCCCACCTGTACTCGAGACAGGCTTTCTACTTCCCTCATTCATTCACATTGTTATGATAGTTTTCAGTGTAGTCATCTCTCCAACTGTACTCATCACTCTATGTGATGAGCTTCATGTCATGAGCTGCACCTACCAGCCCTCATCTCTCTTGTCTCTGAGATACTGTTAAAAATGTCTTTCATTTTTCTTAAAGCCCATAGATGAGTGGAACCATTCTGCATCTTTCACTCTCCCTCTGACTTACTTCACTCAGCATAGTAGATTCCATGTACATCCATGTGTAGGAAAATTTCATCACTTCATCTCCTGATGGCTGCATAGTATTCCATTGTGTATATGTACCACAGTTTCTTTAGCCACTCATCTGTTGAAGGGCATCTTGGTTGTTTCCAGAGTCTGGCTATTGTAAGTAGTGCTGCAATAAATATAGGTGTAAGGAAAAGATTTTTGTATTGTATTTTTGTGTTTCTCGGGTATATTCCTAGGAGTGGTATAGCTGGATCATATGGAAGCTCAATTTCCAGTTTGTGAAGGAATCTCCATATTGCTTTCCATAAGGTTGTCTAGACGGCATTCCCACCAGCAGTGGAAAAAAGTTCCTTTCTCTCCACATCCCCGCCAGCACTGCTTGTTTTCCTTTTTTGTGATGTGTGCCAATCTCAGTGGCGTGAGGTGGTACCTCATAGTAGTTTTGATTTGCATCTCCCTGACGATTAGTGATGTTGAGCATCTTTTCATGTGCCTTTTGGCCATTTGCCTTTCTTCTTTTTCAAAGTGTCTGTTCATTTCTTCTCCCCATTTTTTGATGGGTTTAGTTGTTTTTTTCTTGTATAGTTCTGTCAGTACCTTATAATTTTGGATATTAGTCCTTTATCTGATGAGTATTGGGTGAATAATTTCTCCCACTCAGTGGGTGGCCTTTGTATTCTGGGCACTATTTCCTTTGAGATGCAGAAGCTTCTCAGCTTAATATACTCCCATCTGTTTATCTCTGCTTCCACTTGTTTGGAAAGTGCTGTTTCCTCCTTAAAGATGCCTTTAGTCTCAATGTCCTGGAGTGTTTCACCTACATGTTGTTCTATATACCTTATAGTTTCAGACCTGATATCAAGGTCTTTAATCCATTTGGATTTTACCTTTGTACATGGTGTTAGCTGGGGGTCTGAGTTCGCTTTTTTGCAAGTGGCTAACCAGTTGTGCCAACACCACTTGTTGAATAGGCTTTCCTTGCTCCATTTAGGATTTCTTGCTCCTTTATCAAAAACTAGGTGGTTATATGTCTGAGGAACCTTCTCTGAGTACTCAAGCCTATTCCACTGATCTGAGGGTCTGTCTTTATTCCAATACCATGCTTTTTTTTTATAACTATTGCTTTGTAATACAGCTTAAAATTGGGGAAAGTAATGCCTCCCATATTCCTTTTCCCAAGGAGTGCTTTAGCTATTTGAGGTTGTTTATTGTTCCAAATGAATTTCAGAAGAGTTTGATCCACTTCTTTGAAGAATGTCATGGGTATCTTTAGAGGAATCACATTAAATCTGTACAATGCTTTTGGAAGTATTGCCATTTTAATTATGTTGATCCTGCCAATCCATGAGCAAGGTATATGTTTCCATTTCCATGTGTCCTCTCTTATTTCTTGGAGCAGTGTTTTATAATTTTCTTTGTATAGATCCTTCACATCTTTAGTCAGGTTGACTCCAAGATATTTGAGTTTGTGTAGCACTAATGTGAATGGGATTGTTCTCTTAATGTCCATTTCTTCCCTATCATTATTAGTGTATAAAAAGGCCATTGATTTTTGTGTGTTAATTTTGTAGCCTGCCACTTTGCTATATGAATCTATTATTTCTAGAAGCTTTTTGGTAGAGTCTTTAGGATTTTCTAAGTAGAGTATCATGTCATATGCAAACAGTGAGAGCTTGACTTCTTCCTTTCCTATCTGGATTCCCTTAATATCTTTTTCTTGCCTAATTGCTATAGCCAGTAATTCCAGTACTATGTTGAATAGGAGTGGTGAAAGAGGACAGCCTTGTCTTGTACCAGAATTTAGAGGGAAGGATTTTAGTTTATCTCCATTGAGGATAATATTTGCCACTGGCTTCTGGTAGATGGCTTTAACTATATTGAGAAAGGTTCCTTTTATTCCTATCTTGCTGAGAGTTTTCATCAAGAATGGGTGTTGAAATTTGGAGGGCAAGCTAAGGATAGCATGAGTAAATGGTTAAGATTGACCACACATGTGGTGGATAGGATATGAATAAAATTGATACTTCCTGGAAAAAAAAAGAATGGGTGTTGAACCTTATCAAATGCTTTTTCTGCATCTATTGATATGACCATGTGATTTTTATTTTTCTTGTTGTTTATGTTGTGTATTATGTTGATAGATTTATGGATGTTAAACCAGCCTTGCATTCCTGGGATGAAACCTACTTGATCAAAGTGAATGATCTTCTTGATGAGGCACTGGATCCTGTTCACCAGGATTTTGTTGAGGATCTTTGCATCTATGTTCATCAGGGATATTGGTCTGTAATTTTCTTTTTTAGCAGCATCTCTATCTGGTTTTGGTATTAAGGTGATGTTGGCTTCATAAAAGCTATTTGGAAGTATTCCTGTTTTTTTTTTTTAATTTCATAAAAGAGCCTGGCCAGGATTGGTGGTAGTTCCTCTTGAAAGGTTTGAAAGAATTTATTCGTAAATCCATCAGGGCCTGGGCTTTTGTTTTGGGGCAAATTTTTGATTACAGTTTTAATTTTCTCAATAGTGATGGTGGTGTTTAGATATGCTACATCTTTATTCAATCGTGGAAGGTTATATGAGTTCAAAAATTTATCCATTTCGTCCAGGTTCTCATATTTAGTGGCATAGAGTTTCTCAAAGTATTCTCTGAATACCCTTTGAATCTCTGCAGTATCTGTAGTGATCTCCCCCTTTTCATTTCTTTTTTTTTGTTTTGTTTTGTTTTGTTTTGTTTTTTTGGGCCACACCCGGTAACGCTCAGGGGTTACTCCTGGCTATGCGCTCAGAAGTCGCTCCTGGCTTGGGGGACCATATGGGACGCCGGGGGATCGAACCGCGGTCCGTCTCCTAGGCTAGCGCAGGTAAGGCAGGCACCTTACCTCCAGCGCCACCGCCCGGCCCCACCCCTTTTCATTTCTAATACGCGTTATCAAGTTTCTCTCTCTCTTTTGCTTTGTGAGTTTTGCCAATGGTCTATCAATCTTGTTTATTTTTCCAAAGAAACAACTTCTGCTTTCGTTGATCTTTCGGATTGTTTTTTGGGTTTCCATTTCATTGATTTCTGCTCTCAGCTTTGTTATTTCCTTCTGTCTCCCTATTTTTAGTTTCTTTTGTTGATCATTTTTTAATTCTATAAGCTGCGTCATTAAGCTATATGCTCCTTCTTCCTTCCTGATGTGTGCTTGCAAAGCTATAAATTTTCCTCTCAGTACTGCTTTTGCTGTATCCCATAGGTTCTGATAGTTTGTGTTTTCATTGTCTTTTGTTTCCAGGAAATTTTTTATTTCTTCTTTGATTTCATCTCGAACCCACTGGTTGTTCAGTAGTAGGCTGTTTAATTTCCAGGTGTTAAATTTTTTCTTCTGTGTCCCTTTGTAGTTCACATCTAACTTCAGAGCCTTGTGGTCAGCAAAGGTAGCCTGCAAAATTTCTATCTTTTTTATTTTATGGAGGTATGTTTTATGTGCCAGCACGTGGTCTATCCTGGAGAATGACCCATGTACTTTGGAAAAGAATGTGTATTCAGGTTTCTGAGGATGGAGTGTCCTATATATATCTACTAGGCCTCTTTCTTCCATTTCTCTTTTCAGGTCTAGTATATTTTTGTTGGGTTTCCATTTGGTTGACCTATCAAGTATTGACAAGCCTGTGTTGAGGTCTCCCACAATTATTGTGTTATTATTGATATCCTTCTTCAGATTTGTCAACAATTGTATTAAATACTTTGCTGGTTCCTCATTGGGTGCATATATGTTTAGGAGAGTGATTTCTTCCTGCTGTAAAAATCCCTTGATTAGGACATAATATACATCTTTGTCCCTTACAACTTTTCTGAGTATAAAGTTTGTGTCATCTGATATTAGTATGGCCACCCCTGCTTTTTTATGGGTGTTGTTTGCTTGAATGATTTTCCTCCAGCCTGACTATTCAGGTGTGTTTCTTGTAGGCAAAAGAAGGTTGGCTTCAGTTTTTTGATCTATTTCGCCACTCTGTGCCTCTTAACGGGTGCATTTAGTCCATTGACATTGAGAGAAATAATTGTCATGGGATTTATTGCCATCTTTGTGTAGAAGTTTGGTGTGTTTTTTGTTCTGTCTTGTCTTTAGATCTTTCAGTTTTTCTTTTAAGGCTGGTTTTGAGTCTGTAAAGTTTTTGAGCTGTTGTTTATCTGTGAAGCCATGTATACTTCCTTCAAACCTGAAAGTGAGTTTTGCTGGGTGCAGTATTCTTGGCAAAGCATTTATTTCATTGAGTTTTGTCACTATATCCCACCACTGCCTTCTGGCCTTGAGTTTTTCTGGTGACAGGTCTGCTGTAAATTTCAAGGATGCTCCCTGGAATGTAATTTCTCTTTTTGATCTTGCTGCTTGCAGTATTCTATCTCTATCTGTGGGATTCATCATTGTGACTAGGATGTGTCTTGGGGTGTTTCTTGGGTCTTTTTTAGCTGGTACTCTTCGGGCATGCAGGATTTGGTCACCTGTTTTCTTTAGCTCTGGTAGTTTCTCTGTGATGATGTTCTTGACTATTGATTGAGTCTTCCTGGAGATTTTCTTCTTGGGTCTCTGGGACTCCAATGATTCTAAAGTTGTTTCTATTGAGCTTATCAAAGACTTCTATTTTCATCTGCTCATATTCTTTGAGTAACTTTTCCATTGTCTGTTCCTTTGATTTAAGGCTTTTTTCCAATCTCTTCTGCTGTGTAAAGTTGTTATGCATCTCATCTTCCAGTGCACTAATTCTATCCTCAGCTGCTTTTAACCTGTTGGAAAGCTCATCCATTAAGTTCTTCAATTCATCTACTGAGTTTTTCAGACCTGTTATTTGACTGATATTTCAGTTTGGAGTTTTCTGATTTCTATCTTTATATTCTCTTGATTTTTATTAGTGTTCTGATTTATACTTTCTTTGAGTTCTCTGAGCAACCTCCATATTTCTTCTCTAAACTCCATTTCTGAAAGACTCCTTAGGTGGTTGGCCATTGTTGGGTCATCAGAGTTTCTATCTTCATTCTCTATGGCTGAAGTTAGTTTGCGTAGTTTCCCCATTGTCACGCTTATGCTGTGGGTTTTTCTACGTGTTATGGTGGTATTCATTGGCTAGGTGGAGTGTGCGGCTGCGAAGCGAAGTGTGCTCCTCTGCTTCTACCCCTTATAGGTGGGCTTAAGGGGGCCAGTACCCCTTATAGGTGGGCTTAAGGGGGCCAGTAGAGTCAGCTTTATCCACAACTTCGGCCCGGAAACACTCACCTCAACCGAGGCAAGCCATCGGGGGATGAATGCCAGAGAAGATCAAAGTTCCCAGGTTGAAGCAAGCTGGGGAAGGCCCCAAAATGTCCGCCGAGCCTAAGGGGCCCAGCAGTCAGCTTTATCCACAACTCCGACCTGGAAGCCCTCACCTCAGCCGAGGCATGCCGTAGGGGATGAATGCCAGAGAAGATCAAAGTTCCCAGGTTGAAGCAAGCCTGGGGAAGCCCCAAAATGTCTGCCGAGCTTAAGGGGCCCAGCAGAGTCTGTCTTATCCACAACTCTGGCCGGAAAGACACACCTATTTTTCACTTTCAAAACATTTATTATAGTTTAGATAGTTAAAATAAGTTAAAGTTTACGTTATTGATATACAAAATTATACCAAAGTGCCCACAAACTTCCAACACTGTCCAGATGTCAACTCTAATCTGATCTTACTCCCTTCTGTTCCTCCAACTATTTGGTCACTGGTGATTTGTCATTGTTAAATATACTCTATCTTCTCTTAGGGTTTTTTTTTGGGGGGGGGTGAGTGGAGAAGGGCCACACCCAGTGGTACTCAGGGCTTACTCCTGGGAAGGGATTGGGAGACCATTTGGGGAGCCAAGGATTAAACCTAGGTCTGCTATGTGCAAGGTAAGTGCCTTACCAACTGAACTATATTTTTCTTTTAGTTTTTGGGTCAGACTTTGCAGTGCTAAGTGTTTACTCCTGGCTCTACTCTCATAAATCATTCCTGGTAGACTCAGGGGACTATATGAAATGGCAGGGTTGGTCTTAGGTTGCTTGGCTGTGTATAGATAAGCACCTTTCCTTCAATACTATCACTCAGGCCTCCAACTGTACTTTTTCTCTTACCCACAGTCTATTCTTTTGTCTTTCCATGCCTTAACAATAATCATAAAATTAACTCAAAGTACATTCAAGACCTCAAGATTAGACCAGAATCTATAACATACATTGAAAATATATAGGCAGAATTCTCCAGGAAATAGATCTCAGATGTGTCTTCAATGACTTGACTCCATAACAAAAACAACACAAACAAAAATTTTTAAAAAATGAAAATATTCCAGTACTATGTTGAATAGTGGTGAGAGAGGACAGCCCTGTCTTGTACCAGAATTTAGAGGAAAGGCTTTTAGTTTCTTCATTGAGGATAATATTTGCCATTGGCTTGTGGTAGATGGCTTTAACTATATTAAGAAAGGTTCTTTTCATTCCCATTTTGCTGAGAGTTTTTATCAAGAATGGTTGTTGGACCTTGTCAAATGCTTTCTCTGAGTCTATTGATATGATCATGTGATTTTTATTTTTCTTGTTGTTGATGTTGTGTATTATGTTGATAGATTTTCGGATGTTAAACCATCCTTGCATTCCTGGGTGCTATAGTGATCAGGCAAGAAAAAGATATCAAGGGAATACAGATAGGAAAGAAAGAAGTCAGACTCTCACTGTTTGCAGAAGACGTGATACTCTACTTAGACAACCCTAAAGACTCTACCAAAAAGCTTCTAGAAACAATACATTCATATAGCAAGGTGGCAGGCTATAAAGTGAACACACAAAAATCAATGGCCTTTTTATACACCAATAATGATAGGGAAGAAATGGACACTAAGAAAACAACCCCATTCACATTAGTGCCACACAAACTCAAATATCTTGGAGTCAACTTGACTAAAGATGTGAAGGACCTATACAAAGAAAACTATAAAACTCTGTTCCAAGAAATAAGAGAGGACACGAGAAAAATGGAAACACATACTCTGCTAGTGAATTGGCAGGATTAACATCATTAAAATGGCAATACTCCCCAGAGCATTGTACAGATTTAGTGTGATTCCTCTATGAAGATACCCATGACATTCTTCAAAGAAGTGGATCAAACACTTCTGAAATTTATTTGGAACAATAAAAACCCTCGAATAGCTAAAGCACTCCTTGAGAAAAGGAATATGGGAGAGATTACTTTCCCCAATTTTAAACTGCATTACAAAGCAATGGCTATCAAAACTGCATGGTATTGGAATAAAGACAGACCCTCAGATCGGTGGAATAGGCTCGAGTACTCAGAGAATGTTCTCCAGACATACAATTACCTAATTTTTGATAAAGGAGCAAGAAATTCTAAATGGAGCAGGGAAAGCCTCTTCAACAAATGGTGTTGGCACAACTGGTTAGCCACTTGCAAAAAAGCGAGCTTAGACCCACAGCTAACATCATATACAAAGGTAACATACAAATGGATTAAAGACCTTGATATCAGACCTGAAACTATAAGGTATATAGAACAACATATAGGTAAAAACATTCTATGACATTGAGACTAAAGGCATCTTTAAGGAAGAAACTGCACTCTCCAAACAAGTGGAATCAGAGATAAGCAGATGGGAATATATTAAGCTGAGAAGCTTCTGCACCTCAAAGGAAACAGTGCCCAGGATACAAGAGCCACCCACTGAATGGGAGAAAGTATTCACCCAATACCCATCAGATAAGGGGCTAATATCCAAAATATACAAGGCACTGACAGAACTTTACAAGAAAAAAAATCTAATCCCATCAAAAAATGGGGAGAAGAAATGAACAAACACATTGATAAGAAAAACAAGTGGCCAAATATTTTTACAAATATAAATACAAATGGAAAAATGCTTCACATCACTAACCATCAGGGAGATGCAAATCAAAACAACAATGAGGTACCATTTCATGCCACACAGATTGGTGCACATCACAAAGAATGAGAGCAAGCAGTGCTGGTGGGGATGTGGAGAGAAAAGAACTCTCTATCACTGCTTGTGAGAATGCTGTCTAGTCCAACCTTTATGGAAAGTGATATGGTGATTCCTCCAAAACCTGGAAATTGAACTCCCATATGATCCATCTATACCACTCTAGGGATATACCCTTGGAACACAAAAGTACAATACAAAAATCCCTTCCTCACACCTATATTCATTGCAGCACTATTACAATAGCCAGATTCTGGAAACAACCTAAATGCCCTTCAACAGATGAATGACTAAAGAAACTGTGGTACATATTTACAATGGAATATTATACAGCTGTCAGGAGAGATGAAGTCATGAAATTTTCCTATACATGGATTACATGGAATCCATTATGCTGAGTGAAATAAGTCAGAGGGAGAGAGATAGACACAGAATAGTCTCATTCATCTATGGGTTTTAAGAAAAATAAAAGACACTTTTTTTGCAATAATCCTCAGAGACAAAGAAAGAAGGGCTGGAAGGTCCAGCTCATGACATGAAGCTCACCACAAAGAGTGTTGAGTGCAGTTAGAGAAATAACTACATTGAGAACTATCATAACAATGTGAATAAATGAGGGAAGTGGAAAGCCTGTCTTGAGTACAGGTGGGGGTGGAGTGGGGAGGAGGGAGACTTGGGATATTGGTGGTGGGAATGTTGCACCGGTGAAGGGGGGGGGGTGTTCTTTACATGACTGAAACCCAACTTCAATCATGTTTATAATCAAAGTGTTTAAATAAATATATTTAAAAAATGAAAAAAATTTGCCTGGCAAAACAATCTTGAACTAAGTTAAAAAGGCACCCTACTGAATGAGGAAAACTTTGCACATGATATATTGGATAAGGGGATAATATTCAAAATATATAAACTACTCACAAAGCTCAATAACAAAATATCTAATATCCCATGAAAAATTTTGCAACAAAAATTTAAAGGCTGTATTTCTAGATATCTGAGGATAAACTGACTATCATAACTTCGAAGAAGATGAAAAGAAAAAACAGGGGAAAGTTAAAAGAATGGAAAATTTGTAATGTACACTCTGTTTTAGCAATAGAAGCCAGAAGGTCAGCAGTTGACTCAGGTAATCAGAAGAGAAAACATGGAGAGTCAGTCTGGCATGAAGTGT